>NC_090927.1:36729976-37329976 GCF_040938575.1 Ambystoma mexicanum
AACCAGGTTTGCCTTCTTTGTTCACTGTTTTTTGGTGGGCTTCCTAAAGGAAGCCCTCCTCTAGGCGCCTGGGTGTCTAGGCGGGCTGAATGTGAGGGAGGGGTGTAGTCACCCCCTGCACAGGGTCTCCTTGGAAACCCAAGTTGCACTTTGCGTCCATTGGCTGGAGGGGTTGTCCGGGCTGGACAACCCCCCTCATCTGTGATTGACAGCCAGGCTGTGTGAGTAGGGGATTTTCGCATAAAAGGCAGGACTCTTGGGCTGGAAGTCAGAGTCGCCACTGGAACTGCAAGGAACCGAAGAAAAGCGGAGAAGAAGACGGCTGCTGCAACTACCGAGTCCCGGGGAAGCCCTGCTGCAGTCCTGAGCTATCTACCCTTCAACGACAAGAGAAGATCCAGTCCGTAGTCTTCTTCCCTTGAGCCTGGTGGGATCAACCAGCTCATCTTCCACAGGCAGAGGATCCTCTTCTTGGTCAAAATTGCTGCACACTGCTGTAGTGGTCCGGATAGCCACCTGAAGAGCCTCTCCTGTTTCAAAGGAGCGCACCTTTTATTCACTGTTGCTTTTGCTGTTGCTTGCTTCATCCCTTAGTAGTGCAGATTACTCCAGACGTCCTCCTTCTTGTCCCTACGACTGAAGTCCCAGGAACCGTGAGTCTGCAGGAACTACCAGGAACAATGGCCATAGCACCAGCTCTTCTTCACTTTGAATAAGGTACTGTGTCCAACTTCGAAGAACTAGGGTGAACCCCCCTTTCTCCTCACTAAAGGCTTGCCCTTGTCATCCTTCTCTCTTATAACTTTTGCTTCCTCCTTTGACAATATCTAAGTACTCCTGGCAGTCCTGAATCGTGAACTATACTAACCGTGTGATCCTTGATAACAGGAGCCCTGTTCCACTTGACACTGGCGCTGGCCTATTGACTTTTGTTCACTTGTAGGAAAGTGTCCTCTGATTCTATCTACCTTGACAACAGTATTGCCTATGATTTTTATCTCCAACTCTCTTGTGTTGATTCATGTGCTAAGTGTGTTTTAACTCCGGTAACATTTCTTCCCGTGGGTACGCGTATCTTTAGTAAGACCGAACTGTCATTACTGTCAAAAAGTGATCGCATCTGTTCCCCCGGTAACGTCTTTGTTTCACAACACTGGGCTGTCAAAACCATAGGTACTTACCTTGAATCGTACTGCACAAAGTGAATCGGTTGTGTGTAGTGTATTTTATGTGTGGTTTTAATTCAATAGAAGTGAAGTGTTTTACGAACAGATGGTTTAAAATAAATGTACTTTTACTTTTTAACCAAAAACCTTGAGTCAGTGTTTGCTTGAGTCACAGTAATTGTGGTCCTTTGTGTAATCTCTACTACTGCTCATTTGCTCTTGAGATAAGCCTGGCTGCTCCACTACTGCTACCACTTTAACATAGTAGTACAGGCTTGTACCAAAGGTGAACTTGTATTACCACTTGTAGGGCCTCATTATACGGTAGGCGGTAAACCATGGTGCTAGAATAGCACCATGGTTGCCGCCGGTACCATACCGGTACCACCATGGAGGAAAGGGGAATTACCACCCCATTCCAAGGTTGGCGGGGCGGTAATTCCCCCTTTCTCCATGGCCCTTCCCCATTCCCATTTTTGCCCCATAGGGCATAATGGGAATGGGCTGTAATTAGCACCAAGGTCCCTTTGCGGGTCCCAACTTTAACAGCTGGTCTACACGAGCCGTTAAGGTCGGGTTCCGCAAAGGGACCTCGTAGTAAGGCGGTAAGGGTTAACGGTCACGGTACCCTTACCGGTGACCGTTAACCCTTACCGCCTTCCGTGTCATGAAGCCCGTAGTCTTAATTGTGTGTAGTGGTCCCTAAGGGACTGCACAGGATTCTGCCTAACAACTGTGGTCTAGCTCAATTTAGAAAGTGCGCCTATTAACCTCACTGTGCCATAATTGAATTTAGAAGTGTTCATAGTAGCGTAACTGTGGTTTAGCTCAATTTGTCCCTAGTAGCGTAACTGTGGTGTAGCTCAATTTAGAGAGTGTCCGTAGTAGCGTAACTGTGGTCTAGCTCAATTTAGAAAGTGTGCCTATTAACCTCACTGTGCCATAATTGAATTTAGAAGTGTCCACGTGTCCCCAGTAGCGTAACTGTGGTCTAGTTCCATTTAGAAGTGTCCCTAGTAGCGTAACTGTGGTCTAGCTCAATTTAGAAAGTGTGCCTATTAACCTCACTGTGCCATAATTGAATTTAGAGAGTGTCCCTAGTAGCGTAACTGTAGTCTAGTTCCATTTAGAAGTGTCCTAGTAGCATAACTGGTCTAGTTCAATATAGAGAGTGTCCCTAGTAGCATAACTGTGGTCTAGTTCCATTTAGAAGTGTCCTAGTAGCATAACTGGTCTAGTTCAATTTAGAAAGTGTCCCTAATAACATAACTGTGGTCTAGTTCAATTTGAGAGTGTGACTAAATAACCCAATTGTGTCTAAGTTGAACTTAGAAAGTGCGTCTAATAACCAATTGTGTCTAAGCTGACTTTAGAAGTGTCCCTAATACCGTAACTGTGGTCTAGTTCAATTTAGAGAGTGTACCTAATAGCATAACTGTGATCTAGTCCAATCTAGAAAGTGTGCCTGATACCCTCATTGTGTCTATGCTGAATTTAGAAGTGTCCAAGTTGAATTTAGAAGTGTCCGTAGTAGCATAACTGTGGTATAGTTCAATTTAGAAAGTGTACCCAATAGCATAACTGTAGTGTAGTTCAACCTAGAAAGTGTGTCTAATAACCTCATTGGGGGGTCATTCTGAGGTCCTTTTGCGGGTCCTTCCTTAACGCATGGTTTTAGCAGCGTTAAGGATGGGACCCGCAAAGGGATACTTGGGTCAATAATGGTACTGCAATTTGCGGTACCGTTATTGCCGCCTTCCCATTGAGCCCTATGGGGGCTTAAATGGAAATGGGGAATGGCATTTCAAATGGGGACTTACCGGTCCCACAAAGGGTGGAATGGACCGGTAGGTCCCCATACCACCACGTCGGTGGCGGTACCGGTATTGGTACTAGTCATGGCGCTAACAGCGCCATGACTAGCACCAACCTCAGAATGAGGGCCATTGTGTCTAAGTTGAATTTAGAAGTGTCCCTAATAGCGTAATTATGGCCTAATTCAGCTTGAAAGTGTCTCCTATATCCTCATTGTGTCTAAGTTGAATATAGAAAGTGTGACAATAGCACAACTGTGGTCTAATTCAATTCAGAGAGTTTACAAAATAGCACAGCTGTGGTCTAGGTCAATTTAGAGAATCTTATTAACCTCATTGTGTCTAAGTCGAATTTAAGTGTATCTAATAACCAACCGTCTCTAAGTTGAATCTAGATAGTGTGCCGATAGTGTAACTGTGGTTCAGTTACATTTAGAGAGTGTACCTAACAGCATAACTGTGGTCTAGTTCAATTTAGACAGTTTCAAATTAGAAAGTGTGTCCAATTAACATCATTCCGTCAAAGTTGAATTTAGAAAGTGTCCCTATTAACCTCACTGTGCCATAATTGACTTTAGAAGTGTCCCTAGTAGCGTAACTGTGGTCTAGTTCAATCTGAGAGTGTGACTAAAATAACCTAATTGTGTCTAAGTTGAATTTAGAAGTGTCCCTAATAGCATAACTGTGGTGTAGTTCAATTTAGAGAGTACACCTAATAATAACTGTAGTGTAGTTCAATTTAGAAAACACATCTAATAAACTCACAGTGTCAAAGTCTGAATTTAGCGGAACTGTGGTGCAGTTCAATTTAATGAAGTGTACCTAATAGCATAATCGTGGTCTAGCTCAACCTAGTAAGTGTGTCTAATAACCTCACTGTGTCAAAGCTGAATCCAGAAGTATGCCTAACAGCGTAACTGCGGTGTAGTTCAATCATTTAAGAAAACCCATCTAATAACCTCACCGTGTCAAAATCTGAATTTAGAGAGTGTGCCATTAGCGCACCTGTCGTCTAGTTCAATTTGTAGAGTGTACCAAATAGCGTTAATGTTAGTCTAGTTCAAATTTGAGAGTGTGTCTGAAAACCTCACTGTCCCAAACCATGAACTTAAAAAGTGTGCATATTAGCGCAACTGAGCTCTAGCTCACTCTAGAAAGTGTGCCTAATAACCACATTGTCAAAACGTGCCACTGCCAAACTAGAAAGTGTGTCAAGCTGCGGTATAGTTAAACTCTGAAAGTGTGAATAATACCATCCTGTGTTTCAGTTGAACTTAGAAACCATCCCTAACTGTAGTCTAGATAAACTTAGAGATTGTGGATAATTCAGCCGATGGCTCAGTTGAACTTAGAAACTGTCCATAACCGGGGTATAGGCAAACCTAGAAACAGAAAATAACATCATGCTGTAGTTTATGTTGAACCTAGAAACTCTCTCTAACTGTAGTACAGTTAAACATAGAAAGTGTGAACATTTAACATCCGGTGGTATAGTTAAAGTTGGATGGTGTGAACAAAATCATCCTACGCCAACTATAAAACAGTTCAATCTTATCCAAGTCATGAGTCCACCCAACCCACCAAGGTCTGCCGAAAATGAGCCGCCTGTGCCCGCCTCCCATCCCACTCTTCCCCAAACCATCCCGCCCCCCACCACAACCAATCCATCCCAAACGAGCCTACCCTCCACCTCGCCCCACCCCATCTGCTATCCAAACACCAAGCCAGAGGAGCACAATGGCGTGCCAACCATCCTAAGACCCCTGCTCCTCCCATCCCCTCCACCCACCCGCCCACTATCATCATACCCGCACCCCACGCTCCCCCAACTGACTGTACGCCTAGCCTCCCAAGCACACCCACCCACCCGCTCCCCTCATCAACTCCCACCAACATCCCCCTCCGACCTCACTCCTTTACCTCCCTAAAAACTGCATGCCCCGCACTGGCAAGAACAGTAGCCACATCGCTTTCACCCTCCGACCCCCCTACCCTCTCTCACACACCAACCGCAACAAAAACACTGAAGAGAAAACATACCTGGTCTCCCTCAATCTCTCAGTACTCGTCGCCACTCCTGTCTCGACCCACTACCTCAATCTCTCAATCTCGATCATCACCACCCTCCCCCCTGCCTCACCCTACCTGAAACCCCTCTCCCTCGAATTCTCACCAACCCCAACTGAAACTCCTAACCCCCCACACCCCACCTTCAAATCCCTCGAATCCAACCAACCCAACACATCAGTCCAACCCCTCCCCCCAAACCCACCACCTCAACCGCCCACCTACTCTCCCTATCAACCACCCCCTCTCTTTCACTGCAGTTTCCTCTCTCTCCCCTCACCCCCCTCTGACCCACCCCACCACCCCTCCGACTCACTGCCCCCCCTCCCAACCCACACCTCTGCTACTCCCCCATCATCCTCCTGTACCGAAGTAAGATGCATCCTTTTTAATGCCTGATCTGTTGCAAAAAACAGACACAGCATCTTTGACCTCCTCACCTCTAACAAACCGGAGCTGGTCTTTATCACGGAAACCTGGTTCTCTGATGACTTTGCCCCTATCGCCTAAGAAGCCTTCCCCCCTGACTACTCCCTTCCCACTGAACCGACCCTCTAGAGGAGGACTAGCAATCGCCTTCAAGTCACACTTTTCCGCCTCAATCACCAACAACCAGCCAACCATTCCTTCCTGCGAATCACTTCTCGTAAAACTATCCCGCCCCCCTTCGTTCTCCCACAGCTTCCTAATCATCTACAGACCCCCTGGCTACGACAGACAATTCTCAAACAACCTCTGCAACTTGATAGCCACCCTCCAACTAAACCATCCCACCCTCACCCTTCTAGGAGATTTCAATATATGGCTTGACATTCCCACCAACCCTATGACCCACTCCTTGGTCGACTGCCTAGACGCGATTAACCTCCATACCCACATAACAGGCCAACTCACTATTAAGGACACAACCTTGATGCCATCTTCAGCTCCCACGACCAGATACATCTAAACCTCCCACCCCTATCATCTGGTCCGATCATTTAATTGTACCTTTCACCATTCTCCCACCCACCCCGTACCCAAACCAGAACCTCCAATTCTACGCAAATGCTGGAAGAAACTAAAAATCCTTCCCAACCTAGCCGATGCGCTCCTTCAGTCTCCTCCCCCACCCGCCCACCCAAAGAACACCTAACCTCCGACACCTTTGACTCATTGCTCAATGCCTCATTAATCCCACTCACCCCACTTGCAAACCATCAGCTCGCCATGGCCCTTTTCCTAGATGGTTCACACCAGAACTAAAGACCACAAAACAACTATATAAATCCCTAGAACGCAAATGGTGGAAGACAAAACCACCCTGAGCAGAGCCACCTTAGCCCGGCACCATCGCCACTACAAAGCCGAAATCCGGAAAGCAAAAAAAGCCCACTACAACTCCCGAATCCTGAACTGTCAAAACCCCGGCAAAGAACTTCACAAAATCATCTCCGAATTCACCAAACCATCCTGTACCACCCCCTACGAACCCCCTCACAATCACTCTTTGGGCCTCATTACGACCCAGGCGGAAAACCATGGTGCTATTAGCACCATGGTCCATGCCGGTAACTTACCGACTCCGCCATGGAGAAAGGGGGACTTACCACCCCATTCCAAGGTTGGCAGGGCGGTAATTCCCCCTTTCTCCATGGCCCTTCCCCATTCCCATTTTTGCCCCATAGGGCTCAATGGGAATGGGGAAGACGGTAATTACGGTACCGCAATTTGCGGTACCGTAATTAGCACCGAGGTCCCTTTGCGGGTCCCTTATGGTCGGGAACCTGCAAAGGGACCTCGTATTCAGGCGCTAAGGGATTACCGGTACTGGCACCCTTACCGGTACCGGTAATCCCTTAGCGCCAGGGTCGTAATGAGGCCCTTTGACTCACTCTCTCTCTACTTCTACGCCACCGCTCTCGAAAGAACAAACTCTCTAACCAACAAACTAGCCCTTTTACACCCACCACACAATCCACCCACCCTACCTGCCATCCCACCGCATGCACCCGCTACCCACCCGACCTTCAACTCCTTCACTCCAATATCATCTGACCAATTTCTCAAACTTCTCTCTGCCCGCAAAACATCCGGCTTCCCGCTGGACCCCTGCCCAGCCACAACCCTCAAAGAAATATTTGCATCTACCTGTGCAGGAGAACACGCAAGAACCATCATAAACGACTCCCCCTCCTCGGGAATTTTTCCCGATGCGTTCAAAACTGCTCATGTCTCATGTCAAGCCTCTTCTAAAAAAACCTTCCTCGACCCTCTCAAGCCCAAAGCTACCGCCCGATTTCAAACACCAGGTTCCTTGCTAAACTCATTGACCGAGCCTCCTACTCCCAACTAAATGCCTTTGTCGAAGCCAACACTCTCCTAGACCCCGCTCAATCAGGTTTCAGACCCCGACATTGAACCAAAACCACCCTAACCTCAATCTGGGATGACCTTAAAAACACTGCAGACTCTGCAGGATGTGCCGCATTAATCCTCCTTGACCTATCTGCCGCCTTCAACACAATGAACCACTCAATCCTCCTCGACCGCCTCCACTCCCTAGGAATCCGTGGAAACGCGTGGATAGCATCGTCCTCAACAATAGGAACCAAATAACCCTACTCTCCGCCTATGCTTCGACGCCCGACCAGTCAATACCGGAGTTCCACAAGGAGCATGCCTATCAGCCCTCCTGTTCAACCTCTATATGTCCACCCTCCCACGAATAATCCACTCTCACAATATCCTGTGCTACACTACACTGATGACACACAACTAATCCTAAAAATCCTTAATTCAAATCCCAACTGCCAACCCAACCTCGCTGCCTGCCTCCTTGACATAGATCATTGGATGACCACAAACCACCTCTTGTTAAACCCTTCCAAAACCGAAATCATGGTATGTAGCAATACCGAACTTCTTCCACACCCCCTACCCTGGCCATCTGCCATGGGGAATTCCCCGACCCCCTCAAACTCAGTAAAAAACCTTGGATGCAACCTTGACTCTGACCTAACTCTCTCGCTCCAAGTCAACAACGTCTCTAAGTCCCACCACTACCACCTCAAAACTCTTAGGTGCATTTTTGAATACCTCTCCCTTCCCAACATACTCTCCGCGGTCCAATCAATTGTTATGTCAAGACTGGACTATGCTAAACCCCTCTACCTTGGAGTCCATGCGTACCACCTGACTAAACTACAAAGAGCACAAAATGCTGCAGCCAAACTGCTCCTAGCACTTGGCCCAAGAGATCACATTGGTTCCATGTGATATTTTTGCGGCAAAAATATAGCGATGCAAAAATATCACCGCATTTTTTGCCGCAAAAATAACACATGGACCCTGCGGGGGACACCCCCGCAACCCCCGCATCATTTTTTTATGTGCGGGGGACAACCCTGCAACCCCCGCTCCTAATATTTTTGCCACCAAAAATATCGCCTACGCCGTTCCCGATGACCATATGTACGGCGATATTTCTGGTGGCGAAAATATGACCTGATACCATCACATCTCCCCAGCTCTCAAAACTCTGCACTGGCTTCCGGTTGCCCTAAGGGTGACCTTCAAAACCTTATGCATCTCTCCCCGAGCAATGCATAAAACCGGACCTCAATACCTTCAGGACAAACTAAAACCCTACCATCCACCACGCACTCTAAGATCAACCTCTGCCAGCCTCCTAGTGATACCAATAACCAACTCAGTCAGGTTAGGAGGATCATCATTCTCAGCCCTGGCCCCCACTCTATGGAACTCACTTCCACCTCACATCTGACTCACCGAGGACCTCATGTCTTTCCACAAATTACTGAAAACATGACTCTTCCCCTAAAAATCGACTCTTATCTCAAACAGTATAACAGCAACAAAAACAGTAGCCCAAGGTTGCTATATCAAAAATAACAATCCAGCATCGAGACCTGAGCGAGAAAATCGAAAACTAAAACTGCTAATGTAAATTAAAACGGATAAACTGAAATAGAACAAATGAAGTGGATGAAATTAATGTAGTGGATGAAAGGAATGAAGTAGATGAAGTGGGCGAAATGGATGCTGGGGATGGACCAATAACTTGAAATAACTTGAAACAGTCATGGGTCCTCCCGCTACTAAAAAAACAAACCTTGGACCCAGCCATCACTACAAATTACAGGCCTATCACAACCGTTCCATTCCTGTTAAAAATCCTTGACAGAGTTGCGTACTTGCAAATTCAGCATTACCTAGAGTCCAACCAATTACTCAGATTGCGTCAGTCTGGCTTCCGGCCTCAACATGGAACAGAAACTGCCCTTGTTGATCTTAAAAGTGCATGGGACGGATGGAGTGAGTGAGATGGATGGAGTGCATGGGACGGATGAAGTATGTGGAACGGATGAGGTACGTGGAATGGATGAAGTGGGAGGAACGGATGAAGTAGATGGAACAGATGACGTAAATGGATCCGATGAAATGGATGGACCACAAGGAGTGGTGGATCGGATGGAGTGGTGGATCGGATGGAGTGGTGGATCGGATGGAGTGGTGGATCGGACGGAGTGGATGGATCAAATGGAAAGTATGGAGCGGATGGAACGCACGGAGCGGATCATACAGATAGAGTAGATGCAACGGATAGAGTGGATGGAACGGATAGAGTGGATGGAATGGATAGAGTGGATGGAACAGATGAGCAGTTTATACAGATGAATGATTGCATGGTGGAACGAATGTAAAGACTAGCAAACTAAATGATTAACCAGACAAAATGTATGAACAGACGAAGCTGATTGAACGGACAGAGTGAATAAAACGGACAGAATAAATGGTTTTGATGTGCGCTCAATCCCAAGCACCTTACTGAAAACAACCATATCGCATCACCACACTAACGAGCCGATTCATGGAATTAATGTGCGCCGAAAATTCCCGCGCAGAGGTGCCAAAACGTGCGATTCGCAGTAAAAGTGCGAAAATCGCAGTGCAACTGCGAAAATCGCAGGGAAACCAGCGCCCATCGATTCATGGAAGTCTGTGCGCGAGAAAAATATTGGATGTGCGCTGAAAAAGTGCGCGGCGCACGCCAGCGCACAGGTCATCCAACAGGGCGCGCCACGGCCGCTGCGAAATCGCACATAGCGCGGCGCACATTACAAAAGTAGGCGGAACACGGGGCGTAACACTCGGAATGGGGAACAACGTGTGAAAATATGGGCGTCACGGGGGGAAGTACAGGAGGCAAGTGCGGGGAACGCCCACACGCTCGCCTACAACTCGTATTCATGGAATCGAATAGGTCAAAGACGCGCACAGGGCCAAACAAGTACGCCACAAGAAAGCAGGCGGTAGCGTCCCTGCGCCTTAAATAAATGTGCGCCAAAATGTGCGCTAACAAAAAGCACCCATATACAGCTATGATGAATGATCCATACAGTGGCCCTCTAGGACAAATGAGGTGCAAAGGGGTACCGACAAACACGGACACCCGCTGTGTGAAAAATAGCATGTGCGTGTATTACGGGGTTCACGGGAAGTTCCACACGCGATTGGCCTGGGCACGTGTATTCCGGGGTGCGCGGGAAGTTTCACACGCAAATTTGCAGGGTACGTGTATTTCTGTGTGCGCGTGAAGTTCCACACGCAATTTCAGCAGGGTGCGTGTACTCCGGGTGCACGGCAAATTCCACACGCGAATCCAGCAGCCTACGTGTATTTCGGGGGTGCTGGGGAGTCCCACACGTGAATTGGCCGTGTGGGGCCTCCCACCTGTTCCCTCTACACCCTCCACGGCCCCTGCAGGCGGCCCACACCACAGGGGACTACCCTGCACATGTCCCGCAGGCAGCCCATCCACCATGGCCATGCCCCCCAGCCAACCCACATGTCACCTTGCACTACTGCCCACCAACGCATGTCTCTCAGCACCCCCACCCCCCAGCATCCAGGGGTCCCCTCCACCAGGCCCCCACTCATGTCTCCCAGCACCCCCACCCCCCTGCATCCAGGGGCACCCTCCACCAGGCCCCCACTCCTGTCTCCTTGCACCCTCCACCAGACCCCCACTCATGTCTCCCTGCACCCTCACCCCCCAGCACTGTTGGGCACCCTCCACCAGGCCCCCACTCCTGCCCCCTGCACCCCCACCCCCCTGCATTCAGGGGCACCCTCCACCAGGCCCCCACTCCTGTCCCCCTGCACCCCCACCCCCCTGCATCCAGGGGCACCCTCCACCAGGCCCCCACTCATGTCTCCCAGCACCCCCACCCCGCAGCACTGTAGGGCACCCTCCACCAGGCCCCCACTCCTGTCCCCCTACACCCCACCCCCCTGCATCCAGGGGCACCCTCCACCAGGCCCCCACTCATGTCTCCCAGCACCCCCACCCCCCAGCACTGTAGGGCACCCTCCACCAGGCCCCCACTCATGTCCCCCTGCTCCCCCACCCCCCTGGATCCAGGGGCACCCTCCACCAGGCCCCCACTCATGTCCCCCTGCACCCCCGCCCCCTACATCCAGGGGCACCCTCCACCAGGCCCCCACTCCTGTCCCCCTGCACTTCCACCCCCCTGCATCCAGGGGCACCCTCCACCAGGCCCCACTCATGTCCCCCTGCACCCCCACCCCCCTGCATCCAGGGGCACCCTCCACCAGGCCCCCACTCATGTCCCCCTGCACTCCCACCCCCCTGCATCCAGGGGCATCCTCCACCAGGCCCCCACTCCTGTCTCCCAGCACCCCCACCCCCCAGCACTGTAGGGCACCCTCCACCAGGCCCCTACTCATGTCTCCCAGCACCCCCATCCCCCATCACTGTAGGGCACCCTCCACCAGGCCCCCACTCATGTCCCCCTGAACCCCCACCCCCCTGCATCCAGGGGCACCCTCCACCAGGCCCCCACTCATGTCCCCCTGTACCCCCACCCCCTGCATCCAGGGGCACCCTCCACCAGGCCCCCACTCCTGTCTCCCAGCACACCCACCCCCCAGCACTGTAGGGCACCCTCCACCAGGCCCCCACTCATGTCCCCCTGCACCCCCACCCCCCTGCATCCAAGGGCACCCTCCACTAGGCCCCCACTCCTGTCCCGCTGCACCCCCACCCCCCTGCATCCAGGGGCACCCTCCACCAGGCCCCCACTCCTGTCTCCCTGCACCCCCACCCCCCTGCATCCAGGGGCACCCTCCACCAGGCCCCCACTCATGTCCCCCTGTACCCCCACCCCCCAGCACTGTAGGGCACCCTCCACCAGGCCCCCACTCATGTCCCCCTGCACCCCCACCCCCTGCATCCAGGGGCACCCTCCACCAGGCCCCCACTCCTGTCCCCCTGCACCCCCACCCCCCTGCATCCAGGGGCACCCTCCACCAGGCCCCCACTCCTGTCCCCCTGCACCCCCACCCCCCTGCATCCAGGGGCACCCTCCACCAGGCCCTCACTCCTGTCTCCCTGCACCCCCACCCCCTGCATCCAGGGGCACCCTCCACCAGGCCCCCACTCCTGTCCCCCTGCACCCCCACCCCCCTGCATTCAGGGGCACCCACCACCAGGCCCCCATTCCTGTCTCCCTGCACCCCCACCCCCCAGCTGTGCGATTTGCCTGGGTACGTGTATTCCAGGGGTGCGCGGGTAGTCTCACACGTGATTCCATCAGGGTACGTGTATTATGGGTCCGCGTGAACTTCCACACGCGATACCAGCAGGGTATGTGTATTACAGGGTTCGCGGGAAGTTCCACACGCGATTGCCCTGGGTACGTGTATTTCGGGGTGCACGGGAAGTTTCACATGCGAATTTGCAAGGTACGTGTATTTTGGTGTGCACGTGAAGTTCCACACGCGACTGGGCCTGTGAGAGTGGGGTATGTGTATTCCAGGGTTGGGCGGGAATATTTACTCGCGACTGGGCCTGGGAGAACGTGTTAGGTGTATTCCTGGGGTGGGCGGAAAGATTTATTCGGTCGCCTACAACACCCCAAAAAATAAAAGGTCCAATCCTGAAATACGTACACCAGCATGAAGCAGGCGCACGTCCCGCGCAGCATAAAAGAGTGCGCAAACACAAACACCACCAATGCAGTGTCATCAAAAGACACACTTCCATGCAGCAAAAATGAATACCCACTTGCAAAATACAACATGAGAACAGTGCCATGTCACCCAACCCCTCCCCGGCACGGCCACACAACACACCATGGCATGTCATGCAATGTGAGAGCAAACAAATGAATCCCCACAACATGCCCCAAGTGTCACCAACTACAGTGTCCCTAATGGAAACTGGCCACACATGAAATGCTCACAGTAATGCAGGACCAACAACACACATTACCAAATACTTACCAATAATACCAATCACCTACACAACCTCCAACCTACCATAAACATGACAGTACGGACTTAACAAATTGGTAGCCTCACTACCTGATAATGCCAGCACTTCGAACACTTCCAACTATACAGTGTTAGCGCCACGCAAGAGTGTAGGTGCACTGCTTACAACATGGACTCCGGTTCCAAAGTAGACCGCCTTGTGAAGACATGAGAAATGGACCTGCAAATTAGGAGGATGAGATGGATGCAGAGGCACATATCAATACACCATGCAGTGTACAATACAACAACAATATGCACTAGGAATGTATACACAGTATTGACTACAGACTGCCCACACATCAAATGGGAGTCCAACGTCACCGTGTAAGTCAATGTCACTTGGGCACACCCTTTGCAAGCCCATGGAAACGGGAAGCAGGAGGGGTGTGTGTCACACAAACCCAAGCATCTGACCCAAATTCAGGACAAGCCTGCATGTGCTCAGCCACAATACAGCGTATGCACATGGGAGCCACACAAGGCAACACATGGTCAAAAAAATCAAGAATAAAAAGAAAAATAATAATAAATAAATAAAAAATGCCCATGAATGGGCCCGGGGTGTTGGGGGAGGCCACCCAGGAGGTCCGAGGACAGGGTGCACACCAAAACCCACCTGTGTGGATCTTGCGGAAAAAAAACACCTCCATGGGCTCATGGCCTGCACGGCTACCCTATTGTGGGAGAATCGCTGCTGTCGCTCTCCTCACCCTCTGCAGCTGCATCAGGAGGTGGTGGCACTATGGGAGGCAGCCCGCGCAAAACCCTAGTCTGGTCCTCCATGGCAGCAAGCATGCGGGTGTGGAAGGTCTGGTTCTGGAGGATAATTGTGCGTAGGTCCCCATGCAACAACTCACGGGATGCCCGGACCTCCTCCCTAGTTGCCTGCATCTCAGCTGAGAGTGTACGTGTGAGCCGCTCCAGCTGCTGTTCTGTCCTCGTGTTAGCTGAAGCCTCAAGCTCAACCAGAGTTGCCCTGAGCTGACGGAGTTCCACCCTCAGGGCTTCCCTGTGGCCCTGGGACTCAATAGAAATGGCTTCCCGCAGAGTCTCCAGTGCCACCCGCCTGTCCCTGTTGGATGCCAACATGTCCTCCCTGTGTGACTGCCTAATGGAGTCTGTTGCCTGCTGTAGTTGTTCAATTAGCCTTTCTTGGGGGACAATGGAAGTGGCCAACCTATCCATGGCCTGAGCCATCATCTCAGTTGATGCTGCCTGTTGGTTTGCCATACCATATATGGATTGCTCCCATGCAGTATTGCCAGGTGGCGTACGGCCACCGCGTCGGCGGGCACCACACATGTCTGGGGCAAGGCGAACTGCGCCTTGCTGTGCCGGCACTGCTTGAGGCTGCAGGACTGCATTCCCCCTCTGATCTGCTGGCCCAGGAACAGGATCAGATGTAGGAGAGTGTGACCCTGCATCCGTAACCACCAAAGGCGGACCTACCAACACTGACATCCCCATTGAGGGTTCTACCCCTGGTGCAGGTGGGTTGGACAGTACAGAATCCCTCCCAGAAACACTTACCTGCGACGGCACATAGGTCTCATCATCCGAATCGACACCTGGATAGAGCTCGGGGGAGGTGCACCCAGAGACACCCCTTGAGATGACAGCCTGCAGCAAGTGTGGGTTCTCACCCACCACCACACCACGTCCCTCACTGGTGCCCGGTCGGGCCTGAGACCCCTCCTGGGTCTGCACCATCTCCACAACCCCAGCAGTATGAAGTGCGTCATCCCCTGCAAAGACATGAAAGAAAAGAAATGGGAACAGGCATTAGCACCATGGAACACAATTAGGGCTGAGAAGCAACAGAAACAGTACTTCATTGACACATGTCCCACATGACTATAACCCTCCCATGCATGCACTGTCACTGCGTATGAAGGGGAGGCAAATGGCACACATTGAAGACACCAAGATGGAAGACCAACAAATTTGCTGCATGCTGCCTAGCAGTGCCATCACACATTGGCCGGTGATTGGCATGTCCAATACACATACATGACACATGCCATCACACAGATGGCATGTACCCTAGCCATGTCACACATGTGACAATAGGACTGAGAAATGTCTAGTGAAAGTGGTGGAATGCAGACAATCAGCCTGAATGAACACAGAATAACATGCAACTATGTTGTGGCAAGATGACAATTCAAGGGCAACTGGCGTGAGGTTGGGCTGAATGTCTACTGTTGCCAGAAGGGATACTGCAATACCCAAATCCTGGTGCGCAGAATGTATTGGAAGTGCATCAAGTTCGGCCTGATTGAAGCTGGGCTTCCTTGGTGGGCCAGACTGTGTAGCCGTGTCTGGGGCATCAGCCTGTACTGGACGAGAACTCTTCCTCTTCCGCTTGGAAGGTGGTGGTGATACTGAGTGTCCTACGCCGCTCTGGACACTAGGGGCAGGAGCCCCGGTGGACTGTGGACTAGGAGTGTGGGAATGAACACTCACCATGGGACTTGGTGCAGGCATTAGCTGAAGTGTGATGTAGTCAGGGGGAACGTCAGCAGGATTGACTAGGACCGACACTGTCCTGGCTGGGTGAGTGAGAGCTGGGGTGGATGGAGCCGCAGCTGCCCCTGCAGCCTCCACATCCTGCCTACTTGGGGCAGCAGATGACATAGCTGCCCCTGATCTACGTGGACTGGTGACACCAACGTGCACCGCAACACGTGGCCTAGACCTGCTGACCTGGAAGTCAGCCATGGAGTCACCCTGTGCCAGGTCTGGTGCCACAATGGGCTGGTCCAACAAGGGCTGAGCAGGGATGGTGTCAGGCACGTTACCCTCAACCAGGGGGGGGGGCATGGGTGTCCCTGACTGGTTGTTAGGCGGAAACCTGTGCAGTTCCCTCTGGGACCACTGCAAAAGATTTAGGACTACAGGTGTTTGGCAGTAAACCCACTTAGCAGTCTGTACCAGACAGATTCACTTGGTAGCTGCGGCTGAGCAGTCAGACTTCCCTCAAGAAGAGTTAGGCAGTATATGGAGTATACAAAATAGGGCAATTTACACAGTAGAACAAGCAAACACGGACAGAGCTTTGGTGTAAAGATATATAGGTATTTATTTATAACAACACATCTATGGAAAACACTCTGGCACTAATACGGCAAACAACTTCAATCACAATTACTATAAGTAAATCAATCCCCCTAACAATAGTTCGACAAGTCTAGGTTCAACGGCACCACTTATTTGCAGACAGAGGTGAATGCTTTGACCTAGATGGCACTCTAGTATTCGTTAGGACGGGAGAGAAAAGAAGGCAGGTTATGAAATCAACTCGGCACCAACACTTTTACGAACAAATGCAAGGCAAGTAATGCAGGGTCTACTGTAGATCGCAAAGTTCAGAGGCCAGGCCCACTCGGAGAGAGGCGAGGCGATATGTCCCAAAAAGTATCACAGTGGAAATGCACTTCGAGTCTTTGTCGCAAATTGTTATAGAAAGATTGGACCAGTTCAGAACAGAAAGTTAAGAAAGCTTGGAGGCGACCCAATGGAGAGGCGAGGATTAAGACACCTCACTCTAACCGACACACGGGAAGCCAGGCGGACACGGTACTTTCTTTGTGGAGAGACAGCTCCGGCGTGGGCAGTTGTTCCTGGTGGTGCATGCACGTCGGGGCTTTGCCAAGAGAAGAGATGATCTCGTCGTCGTAGGAAAGTTGAAGATCGTTGCACCACCAGGGAAGAGACCAGCCGCGGAGTGCTCCGTCACAAGGCACCACCTTTTGGTCGCGCTACAGGGGTAGTGGCTATCCGGTTTCCGGGGTGCTCTGCACGGGCAATTCGACCACTACGTCCTGGAACGAAGAAAAAGCAAAGGGGACTGGTTGTTCCCACCAGTCAGGGGAAGAAGACTCTCCGGCCGGGAGATCTCCTCTGTCGTCGGGAAGTGGTGAGTCGGTTCAGCAGGGCTCCACCGGAGGTGTTGTCGTTGCAGGTCGGCTCAGCGTTACCCTCGTCGGATTCTTAGGTCCTGTGGCGACTTCTGAAGATCCAGTCCCAAAAGCCCTGCTTTTATGCAGAAAACCCCCATTCATTCAGCCTAGCTGTCAATCAAAACACGCTAAGTGGTGAGCGGGGCGGCTCACCACTTGGGCCAATCACACCAGAGTGCGACTTGAGTTGGCAAGGCAACTCAGTCCAGGGTGCCTAAACCCCCTCCCACACCCCCTGTGGAACCCGGCAGAATGGCACCACTTTGGAGGACTTCTGTGTAGAAGCCCGCCAAAAGTGGAACAAAGGGCTCAACCTTTGGTTTAGGAGTCACAGAGACGAACACAGATGCCATTTTAAAAAGCGAGTTCTGGCAGAAAATACCAACCGATAGATTTATTTAAGATAAATAAACCGGTGGTATGTTAGAGATTAACGAGAAAAAGTTTTAACCTTCAACAATGGGAAGAATCCCGTAGGGTTATATTCGGGGTCGAATATAACAAGTAGTTTCCACTGCCACCAGCCAAAACTTGACGAGGGGGGACGGGACAGTGCCCCCTCGAATAACAGACCCAGGAGTAATCAAATTACCCCTACTAGTACGTCCACTATAGGAAGGTTTGTACTAGTTCTGTTACTAAATTTAGGTCTAGTAAAGCCAATGGTGACTTTACATGCCCGGGGAGACAGTAGTCAGTCCCCGGGTATGGAGTCTATGGTGGAGGTCCGCTAGGACGCCCCAGTGTTACGGCACGGAGGGTGCGTTGTAACACACATAGCAAAACATATGAGACCCTATGGGGTAAAAGACCCCATAGCCCATAGAACACATTGACATTCAAAGGAATTACACACATTCATGTCCAAGAGTGGGAGAAAAAGAGTCTCACTCTTGGCATGATGGAAAAAACAAACTCCAGAAATCCAGCAAAGCTGCTGGGGGACTCACTAGGTCAGGAAATTCAGCCTAAACAGAGAATTCTCCCTAACACTGGTCACCCACACATGGGGGGCTAGGGGCACCCTGCAAGTCCTGGCCACGTCCCCTACCGTATCCACCATGGCCACCTCTTGTGGCTCGGCCACCTTTGCCACCCTTACCGCGTGCTCGCCTCCCAACCATGGCACTGATGTTGTTGTGCGTCTGGGAGTTGCAGTAAGCTATTGTCCTGGGCAAGTGGGGGTCAAAGCGGTAGGGTACTAGATGGAATTCGTACCCTAGTGCTCTAGCAAGGCTGTATGTGACCCCTGGGGGAAGATGATGGGTCACACAACGCACAGGCACCCCGAAAAAGGGAGATAATGTGCACGCAACCCCTCCTAGACCACGTGCGTGGAAAAAAAAACCTGCACTATGTTGTGGCATCCAGAAACACAAAAATGAACGTATGCGTGTCACACGCAGCCTAGACTGACCTCTGAAGGGGTAGGCAACACACGGGGCAAGCACAGATGTCAAATACGTGCGTGACTCACCATCTGCCAGGAAAAATCGAGTGAAAAATACGCGCGTGTGCGTGTTGGCAACACCCCCGCCAAAAGAAGAATTGTACGTTGTCTGAGGAGAAAGGACAACAGGAGAAGTGAACGCTGTTTGAGGAAACAGGCCCAGGAAAAAGACAAGAAGACAAAAAGCTGTCAGAGGTAACAGGGAGTACGAACTTGGAACGCCGTGAAGTAAATTGCATGTGAACCGACAAGAAGTACAGATTTCACCCACTCGCTCTCCACGAAAAGCACGTACAAGGAAATGGCGTTCTACACGTACCTTTTAAACATGTCCAGCGTCACTTCCGCGTGTACGCGCTAAGGCCCCATCCTCCAATTACACGAGCTGACACTCTGACGTGCAGTCATTGGATGTGTAACATGCACCCATGTACAGGGAAACGCCTGTGCACGCACGTCACAGACGCGCATACGCGCTGGTGGCCTTTGGGCCAATGAATTCGTGTACGTGTGCTGACGCGCTTACACGCTAAGGCCCTTTCCTCGAATTACACGCAGACGTGCTGGATTTTCACGTGCCAAATCACTCCGTATCAAGCTGGCCACGCGTAAGCACACGGAATACCACTCTCCTGCCCAGAAGGCCGAATTACTGCCCCCCAGAGCCCCGAGCACACTCCCACCTGCCATCTGCTGCTGCCTGATTGCCTGCTGCCCACGTGCCCTGCCATTTGCTGCCTGCACATCAGCCAGGGGTGCTGTTGCTGTGACCACCCCTGCTGGAACCGAAGACTCCCGACTGGGATTCCATCGCTCCACAGCCCAGCCCCAGGACCCAGTTGCCCACCCACTCCTGCCTCTGGGGTTGTCATGTCGGGCACTGCAACATCTGGCACCACTGACAACCCCGAGCCAGAGAGGCAGAGGGGCACCAGCTTCACTGCCACCGAAGTTGGTGTCCTGGCGGAGCAAGTCCTGGGGCAGTATGATGCCCTCTTCGGAAGTTTGCGCGCCGACAAGGAAGGACGGACTCGGATCTGGACGGACATCGTAACTGCCATCAACGCGGATGGGGTGGCAGTCCGACTATTCCATAATGTCAAGAAGCGCTGGGAGGACTTCAGGTCCAGGACCCTCAACAAGGCCCAGCGCCTCTTGAAGGCAGCGGATGCTAAGGGGCGCCGGGTCCACTTGTCGGATGATCAGATGAGGGTCCTGGAACGCATATCCCCATCCACGTCCAGGTCCTTGAGAGGCAGACCCGTCTGGAGTCGAGCGGTAAGTGTACATGCATCATGATTGTAAGCTGTGCGTGTGGTGATGTGCCAGTAGTGTGTAGGTCGCACATGTGTTTGTATGGGGCCATGTATGGGTGGGGGTGTACAGGGCTGTGAGGCTAAAACATGCAAGGGCTCTCATGTGTGAGACATGGATAGTGCTTGTGTTTGTAGACTTGCATGCCAAATGCATTTGTGTGGGCACACATGTTTGGATGAATGTGTATGTAAGTAGGCATGTTTGTGATGTCACACATGGATGTTGTTTTCAGATGCATGTATCAGCACTGTGTACATGTGCATGTGTGTGTATTTGACAAGGGTGCAACAGTGATGCAACATGGATGCATGTGACAGCGGGATGTGGAAGCCTGATTGGCAGATGTGACATGGATGCCTATCTGAACACTGCGACAGTTGGCAGAGGTGTACACATGCATGCAAGTGTGGTGGTGTGTGTGCATGTGTAGTGTACTCCCTGTGTTGCATGTGATGTCTGGCTCACCTTTGCCTGCTCATGCTGTTGTATGTGTATGGATGGTGCTGGCTGTTGCGATATGGCTGTGGTATGGCTCATGTGTGCAAGATTAAATGACATGTGTGTTGGCGATTGTGATGCCATGTCTGAGGTTTGCCAATGCCACTCATGTACAACTGTCATGTGTGTATGTGTCCATTGTACAGTGCCCTGATGCCTGTGTTTTATTTCTCCCTGTCTGCAGCGTCAACTGATGAAGAGGGCGGAGAAGGTGCTGTGGAGCACAGCGGCGGGGATCGCACCGCCAGCCGGAGACGCAAGGCCCGGCTCCCCTCCCAGGTTGTGATCTCGTCGGGGAGTGAGGAGTCCGGTGCCGCGTCCCAGGCCGCAGCTGCCGGGGGGAGGTCCAAGAGGCGGAGCTCGTAGTTGGACTCCTCAGCAGCAGAAGGGGCAGCTGGGAACCCACAGGGCCCAACGGGGGAAGATGGCACGGAGTCATCCAGGTTGGTGGGGGGTTTGGTGGAGGAGGTGCCGTGCAAGCAACAGAGAGAGGGTCTGGAGGTGGGGATTCCACTGGTGCTAGTGGTGCAGTGCAGGACCAGGGACAGGAGGCAGCACAGGCCGCCGCGGAGGTGCCTGTGTGCAATCCTGTCCCTGATCCTGTCACTGCATCATCTTGCACCAGCAGGGATGCCTACGTCCAGACCCGTTTTCAGGCAGGGGATGAGCTCACAACAACTGGCCTTCCTCTGCCTGCGGACGTGGCTATCCGGGTCCGGGTTGACCCTGTCCTGACTGGTGTGGCGTTGCGTCAACGGGCCATGTGAGGTGACCTGCAGTCTTTTCATGAGGAGACTGCACGTCATCTCGAATGGCTCGTTGACCGCGTCGGCCTACTGGGACCGGTCACCCAGGTTGGATTCCTCCGTTTGATGGGGCTTGCTCCGACCCCCTCCTCAACTGAACCCCCTATGCGCCAGTCGTCCTCTGTGCCATCTTCCCACCCATTAGTCACCTGGGTGCCCTGTGGAGCTGCCTCTGATGGTGTGGCCAGGCTGGTGGAGGAGGCATCCCTGCCACAGTCGGGAGTCGGACATCCAGCAGGGGTGGCCACATCAACGACTGCACCCCAGCCGGTGGAGGATGTGCAGGCAGCAGGAGCCAGGGCACGGGCACAGGCACAGCAGCAGCAGCAACGAGGTGGGAGCCATGATGGCTCAGGGCCTTCGACATCGGAGGGGCAGGCATCGGCCGGAGGGCAGGAGGACCCAGGACGGGAAGTGTCTTCTGTGTGGCAGTGGTTGGGCCACGCCATAGATGCGGAGCGGCAGCGAGCGGAAGAGGCACGGCTCACGATGGTCAGGGCGGAGAACTCCATGCGGAGGGCCCTGAGGCGGGCCGAGTGCCTCGAGGCAATCCGCAGGGAGTTGGAGGTGAACATGTCGACGGCCCTGCGGACCCTCTGGGCCATGGAGGAGGACCGCCTCCGGGCCATTGAGCAGGAGTTCGATGATGCCCTGGCCCGGAACATCCTGAAGTGAGCCGTCGGACTGGCCCGCTGCCCTTGTAAATAGTTCTGTAGTTAGTGTTAGGTTTCCTTTGATTTTGCATTTTTTTTGGACCTTTTGGACAATGGGCCACATTTTTGTATATAGTTTTTTTTATTAGGTAGTGTTATTAGATAGGTTTCATTTCTTCTGTTGGGTTCATGGACCCTGGATTGTTTATCTGTATATAGTTGACTGTTGGATTTTCTATTTTTTTTTTATAATTTACCCATGGAGCAATGGTTTTCGATTTTAATTTTCCATTGGATTTACTTTTGTGAACTGTGACTTTGGACACCTTTCCTTTGGATTATGATTTGTGGTTTTACATTATTTTACGGACATGCTGCTTTCTTTTTTTTAATTCCCATTTTCGTTTGTTTATTTTTGATTCAATTTATGTTGCTTTTAATACATATTTTTTCTTCAAACTTCAATGTGTAGTATCATCTCATTGGTTTCATGCATATCGTGATATGGGTTTTGAGATTCACTGACACCCATTGTGTGTATGTGAGGGACATGTGTTCGTTTCCAAACTTGTCATTGGGGTTGTATCATGTAATTGCCATTTCAAGTGGGTAGATGCAATACTCAGGTGGGTGTTTGGCATTTGGAGGCTGACCATAAGGGCCAGGGATCTAGATTGTGATGACGTGTTGGCTGGGGGACATGTGTGGGGGCCTGCTGGCAGGTGCCCCTGACTAGTGCGGGGTGGGGGTGCTGGGAGACATGAGTTGGACATGAGTGAGGGCCTGGTGGAGGGTGGCCCACAGTGCTGGGGGGTTGGGGTGCAGGGGGACATGAGTGGGGGCCTGGTGGAGGTTTGCCCACAGTGCTGGGGGGTGGGGGCGCAGGGGGACATGAGTGGGGGGCCTGGTGGAGGGTACCCGACAGTGCTGGGGGGTGGGGGTGCAGGGGGACATGAGTGGGGGCCTGGTGGAGGGTGTCCCTGACTGGTGGGGGGTGGGGGTGCTGGGAGACATGAGTTGGTCATGAGTGGGGGCCTGGTGGAGGGTGCCCCACAGTGCTGGGGGGTGGGGGTGCAGGGGGACATGAGTGGGGGCCTGGTGGAGGGTGCCCCACAGTGCTGGGGGGTGGGAGTGAAGGGGGACATGAGTGGGGCCTGGTGGAGGGTGCCCCACAATGCTGGGGGTGGGGGTGCAGGGGGACATGAGTGGGGGCCAGGTGGAGGGTGCCCCACAGTGCTGGGGGTGGGGGTGCAGGGGGACATGAGTGGGGGCCTGGTGGAGGGTGCCCCACAGTGCTGGGGGGTGGGGGTGCAGGGGGACATGAGTGGGGGACTGGTGGAGGGTGGCCCACAGTGCTGGAGGGTGGGGGTGCAGGGGGACATGAGTTGGACATGAGTGGGGGCCTGGTGGAGGGTGCCCCTGACTGGTGGGGGGTGGGGGTGCTGGGAGACATGAGCTGGACATGTGTGGGGGCCTGGTGGAGGGTGGCCCACAGTGCTGGGGGGTGGGGGTGCAGGGGGACATGAGTTGGACATAAGTGGGGGCCTAGTGGAGGGTGCCCCTGCCTGGTGGATTGTGGCCCACAGTGCTGGGGGGTGGGGGTGCAGGGGGACATGAGTTGGACATGAGTGAGGGCCTGGTGGAGGGTGGCCCACAGTGCTGGGGGGTTGGGGTGCAGGGGGACATGAGTGGGGGCCTGGTGGAGGGTGGCCCACAGTGCTGGGGGGTGGGGGTGCAGGGGGACATGAGTGGGGGCCTGGTGGAGGGTGGCCCACAGTGCTGGGTGGTGGGGGTGGAGGGGGACATGAGTGGGGGCGCAGGGGGACATGAGTGGGGGGCCTGGTGGAGGGTGTTCCTGACTGGTGGGGGGTGGGGGTGCTGGGAGACATGAGTTGGTCATGAGTGGGGGCCTGGTGGAGGGTGCCCCACAGTGCTGGGGGGTGGGGGTGCAGGGGGACATGAGTGGGGGCCTGGTGGAGGGTGCCCCACAGTGCTGGGGGGTGAGGGTGAAGGGGGACATGAGTGGGGGCCTGGTGGAGGGTGCCCCACAGTGCTGGGGGTGGGGGTGCAGGGGGACATGAGTGGGGGCCTGGTGGAGGGTGCCCCACAGTGCTGGGGGTGGGGGTGCAGGGGGACATGAGTGGGGGCCTGGTGGAGGGTGCCCCACAGTGCTGGGGGTGGGGGTGCAGGGGGACATGAGTGGGGGCCTGGTGGAGGGTGTCCCTGACTGGTGGGGGGTGGGGGTGCTGGGAGACATGAGTTGGTCATGAGTGGGGGCCTGGTGGAGGGTGCCCCACAGTGCTGGGGGGTGGGGGTGCAGGGGGACATGAGTGGGGGCCTGGTGGAGGGTGCCCCACAGTGCTGGGGGTGGGGGTGAAGGGGGACATGAGTGGGGGCCTGGTGGAGGGTGCCCCACAATGCTGGGGGTGGGGGTGCAGGGGGACATGAGTGGGGGCCTGGTGGAGGGTGCCCCACAGTGCTGGGGGTGGGGGTGCAGGGGGACATGAGTGGGGCCTGGTGGAGGGTGCCCCACAGTGCTGGGGGTGGGGGTGCAGGGGGACATGAGTGGGGGCCTGGTGGAGGGTGTCCCTGACTGGTGGGGGGTGGGGGTGCTGGGAGACATGAGTTGGTCATGAGTGGGGGCCTGGTGGAGGGTGCCCTACAGTGCTGGGGGGTGGGGGTGCAGGGGACATGAGTGGGGGCCTGGTGGAGGGTGCCCCACAGTGCTGGGGGTTGGGGGTGAAGGGGGACATGAGTGGGGGCCTGGTGGAGGGTGCCCCACAATGCTGGGGGTGGGGGTGCAGGGGGACATGAGTGGGGGCCTGGTGGAGGGTGCCCCACAGTGCTGGGGGTGGGGGTGCAGGGGGACATGAGTGGGGGCCTGGTGGAGGGTGCCCCACAGTGCTGGGGGTGGGGGTGCAGGGGGACATGGAGTGGGGGACTGGTGGAGGGGTGGCCCACAGTGCTGGAGGGTGGGGGTGCAGGGGGACATGAGTTGGACATGAGTGGGGGCCTGGTGGAGGGTGCCCCTGACTGGTGGGGGTGGGGGTGCTGGGAGACATGAGTTGGACATGTGTGGGGGCCTGGTGGAGGGTGGCCCACAGTGCTGGGGGGTGGGGGTGCAGGGGGACATGAGTTGGACATGAGCGGGGGCCTGGTGGAGGGTGCCCCTGACTGGTGGGGGGGTGGGGGGGCTGAGAGACATGAGTTGGACATGAGTGGGGGCCTGGTGGAGGGTGCCCCACAGTGCTGGGGGGTGGGGGTGCAGGGACATGAGTGGGGGCCTGGTGGCAGGTGCCCCACAGTGCTGGGGGGTGGGGGGTGCAGGGGGACATGAGTGGGGGCCTGGTGGAGGGTGCCCCACAGTGCTGGGGGGTGGGGGTGCAGGGGGACATGAGTGGGGGCCTGGTGGGAGGGGTGCCCCACAGTGCTGGGGGGTGCAGGGGGACATGAGTGGGGGCCTGGTGGAGGGTGCCCCACAGTGCTGGGGGGTGGGGGTGCAGGGGGACATGAGTGGGGGCCTGGTGGAGGGTGGCCCACAGTGCTGGGGGGTGGGGGTGCAGGGGGACATGAGTTGGACATGAGTGGGGGCCTGGTGGAGGGTGCCCCACAGTGCTGGGGGGTGGGGGTGCAGGGGGACATGAGTGGGGGCCTGGTGGAGGGTGGCCCACAGTGCTGGGGGTTGGGGGTGCAGGGGGACATGAGTGGGGGCCTGGTGGAGGGTGGCCCACAGTGCTGGGGGGGTGGGGGTGCAGGGGGACATGAGTTGGACATGAGTGGGGGCCTGGTGGAGGGTGCCCCTGGATGCTGGGGGGTGGGGATGCGGGGGGACATGAGTTGGACATGAGTGGGGGCCTGGTGGAGGGTGCCCCTGAATGCTGGGAGTGGGGGTGCAGGGGGACATGCGTTGGTGGGCAGTAGTGCAAGGTGACATGTGGGTTGGCTGGGGGGCATGGGCATGGTGGATGGGCTGCCTGCGGGACATGTGCAGGGTAGTCCCCTGTGGTGTGGGCCGCCTGCAGGGGCCGTGGAGGGGGTAGAGTGAACAGCTGGGAGGACCCACACGGCCGATTCACGTGTAGGACTGCCCGGCACCCCTGGAATACACGTAGGCTGCTGAATTCGCGTGTGGAATTTCCCTTGCACCTTGGAATACACATACCCTGCTGAAATCGCGTGTGAAACTTCCCGCGCAACCCGAAATACACGCACCACAATCGCATGTGGAACTTCCCACGCACCCCGAAATACACATGCCCAGGGCAATCGCGTGTGGAACTTCCTGCGCACCTTGGAATACACGTACCCTGCTGAATTTGCGTGTTGAACTTCCCACACACCCCGAAATACACGTGCCCAGGGCAATCGCGTGTCGTACTTCCCGCGCACCTTGGAATACACGTACCCTGCTGAAATCGCGTGTGGAACTTCCCACGCACCCCGAAATACACGTACCGAGAGCAATCGCGTCTGGAACTTCCCGCGAACCCCATAATACACGTACCCTGCTAATATCACGTGTGGAAGTTCACGCGGACCCATAATACATGTACCCTGATGAATTTGCGTGTCAGACTACACGCGCAACCCTGATATACACGTACACAGGCGAATCGCACTGCTGGGGGGTGGGGGGGTGGTAGAAAGGAGTGGGGGCCTGGTGGAGGGTGCCCCTGGATGCTGGGGGGTGGGGGTGCTGGGAGACATGAGTGTGGGCCTAGTGGAGGGTGCCCCACAGTGCTTGGGGGTGGGGGTGCAGGGGGACATGAGTTGGACATGTGTGGGGGCCTGCTGGCAGGTGCCCCACAGTGCTGGGGGGTGAGGGTGCTGGGAGACATGCGTTGTTGATCAGTAGTGCAAGGTGACATGTGGCTTGGCTGGGGGGCATGGCAATGGTGGATGGGCTGCCTGCGGGACATGAGCAGGGGTGCAGGGTAGTCCCCTGTGGTGTGGGCTGGCTGCAGGGGCCATGGAGGGTGTAGAGGGAACACCTGGGAGGACCCACACGGCCAATTCACGTGTAGTGCTCCCCGCGCACCCCTGAAATACACGTGCCCTGATGGAATCGCGTGTGATACTTCCCGCGCACCTCTGAAATACACGTACCCTGCTGATTTTGCGTGTGATACTTCCTGCGCACCCCTGGAATACACGTGCCCTGATGGAATCGTGTGTGTTACTTCACACGCACCCCTGATGTACACGTACCCAGGACAATCGCATGTGAAACTTCCTGCGAACCACTGAAATACACGTTCCCCGCTTGGCGTTTGCTGTTTGGCAGCCCTGTGAACTGGTAGCGCAGCCCTTTGCGATGAATTGGGAATTTTGATGGCTTTTCCTTGCACGAGGGCGTTCTTGGGGGCGTAACTGGCGCTGCTGCAGGGTCGCTGCGCCACTCTGCGCCACGGCTGGTTTTGGAGGCTAAAATCCATGAATACGCTGTGCGATGAAATGGATTTTATCACACGCGGCTGGCGCAGTGTATCGCACGGGGACACTGTGCGCCAGCCACGTGCGCCACTTTTGTGCGAAATTCTATGAATTACCCTGTAAGTCTCTCCTATACACCACCACTCAACTAGAACACAGCGATATTATAACACATTCGGTATAGCTGTTCTCTGTTCTCATACTAACACCCGCCACATACACCTCATCATCCTAATTAAACACAGCCGGCTCAGCACACCCGCTAGCCCATGCGTCCCCTCAGGCCTAACGCAGTCAGAAATCAGTCTGGGTATCAACCGACCAGAATGAACACATATTCCTGACTTCCCAACCACCACACCTACCACTAAGAAGCAGCTATCATGCAAGTACCACACATGCTGCACACATATCCGGTGCACCCACGCACCTTATGTCTGTCTCTCTCTCTCTCTCTCTCTCTCTCTCTCTCTCTCTCTCTCTCTCTCTCTCTCTCTCTCTCTCTCTCTCTCTCTCTCTCTCTCTCTCTCTCTCTCTCTCTCTCTCTCTCTCTCTCTCTCTCTCTCTCTCTCTCTCTCTCTCTCTCTCTCTCTCTCTCTCTCTCTCTCTCTCTCTCTCTCTCTCTCTCATGCCTTGAGATCATACCAATGATACATAAGGTGCTATATTAATGCAAAGTAACATAACATAACTCTCTTTTTCTAAAGTCCCTAAACCTTTTAAGGTATTGGATAGGTGTCTTGCCAAACTTGCCAATCAAAGCAGACTTCATGCACTCATACTGACCCCTTTCTTCCACACTCAGTTTTGGAATACAGTCATATCCAGTCTGAGGCACTTTGCTAAACAAGCACTTAGCCCAATCTCTCTTATCAACATCATGAATTGCACAAGCCATCTCAAACACTTCAATCCATTGGAGGATATCAGAACCCTCCACAAACACACCAACCAAATCTTTCATAAACTTGTTGGCTGGAGACCTGACACTCTCAACTGGTTTTGCTGAAGTCTCCACTCTAGCTCTCTCCAGCTGAATTTTCTGATGCTCAGTGTCCCTATCTTTGAGTATCACTTGCTGTGCCAACTCCTCTTTCTTTAACTCAGCTTTTGTTGCCAACTGTTTGTATTGAAATGCTAACTGTTCCCATTGTAGCTCCAATTTTAAAAGTTCAATCTTCAGGGCTTCCCCCTGAAGAGCAGTGCTGGTGTTCGGAACAGAGGCAGCAGGTAAGGTGGCGTTCTCAGAAACAGATTCAACAACAACCCCAGGGGCAGAGGCCTCAATGGTTACATTTTCCCCTTCAAGAGCTTCACAATCTGTTTGGTAGTCCACCAGGGCAGCTATCATCTCAGCCCTAGACGTATCCTCAAAGTCTAACTCCCTGGCTTCACAAGCACTCTGCAGAGCCTCTAAGCTCATCCTAGTCAATTTACCATTTGCAATAGACTCCATTGCTTGTAATCCGGTACTCTTTTACACAATTAAAAACCTTAAATTCACAAAGTGTAGATATTTTGTAAGTGGCACGGTTACACACTAATCCTTAAAACCATTAGGCTAAATGCAGGATATGGATGACTAACACAAATGGGCTGAAAGCAAGGTGAGGGTGCCTTACACTATTAGGCTAAATGCGGGATATGGCTGACTAACATAAATGGTCTGAAAACAAGGCGAGGCTGCCTTATACTATTAGACTGAATGCGGGATATGGCTGTCTAACATAAATAGGCTAAAAGCAAGGCGAGGCTGCCTTATACTATTAGGCTAAATGCAGGATATGGCTGACTAACACAAATGGGCTGAAAGCAAGGCGAGGCTGCCTTATACTATTAGGCTAAATGCGGGATATGGCTGACTAACACAGATGGGCTGAAAGCAAGGCAAGGCTGCCTTATACTATTAGGCTAAATGCAGGATACGGCTGACTAACACAGATGGGCCGAAAGCAAGGCCAGGGTGCCTTATACTATTAGGCTAAATGCGGGACATAGCAGACTAACACAAATGGGCTGAAAGCAAGGCGAAGCAGCCTTATTCTATTAGGTTAAATGCAGGGTATGGCGGACTAACACAAATGGGCTGAAAGCAAGGCGAGGCTGCCTTATTCTATTAGGCTAAATGCAGGATACGGCTGACTAACACAGATGGGCCGAAAGCAAGGCCAGGGTGCCTTATACTATTAGGCAAAATGCCGGGACATAGCAGACTAACACAAATGGGCTGAAAGCAAGGCGAGGCAGCCTTATTCTATTAGGCTAAATGCAGGATATGGCTGACTAACACAAATGGGCTGAAAGCAAGGCGAGGCAGCCTTATTCTATTAGGCTAAATGCGGGATATGGCTGACTAACACAAATGGGCTGAAAGCAAGGCGAAGCTGCCTTATACTATTAGGCTAAATACGGGATATGGCTGACTAACCCAAATGGGCTGAAGGCAAGGCGATGCTGCCTTATACTATTAGGCTAAACGACCCGTCTCTGCCTGCTGATTCAATCTATCTGCCGCCTGCATATAAACAAACCCAGACTGCCAAATGACTTGCCTCTGCCTACTGATTTCATCATTGTTGTTACATCTCGGAAACAAACACGGATTGTTACACAGCTTTTTTCATTTTTCGTTGCTAGACGGATCTGTACCATTACGCCAGCCAGTTCCCTGGGAAGGATCCGGACTCAGGGAAATTCTTCCACTTCAACCAGACTCCCCACTCACCTGTAAGGTGGGAGTCACAACGTGCAGTCTACCCCCATCCCCCAATCTGTCTGTTGCCGGAAGGGCGCTTTTCCTATACCCAGGGACTCTTCCTCATCCTTCCAGCTCCGTCGACTCCATTGGCTCCCGGTGGCCCAGCGTGTCCATTTTAAGTCGCTGTGTATTGTTCACCGGGCGATCCATGGCCAAGGAGCCGAGTTTTTGCAGTCCAAATTCTCCTGATACATCCCGGAACGTGACTTATGCTCTTCCACTACTAACCTACCTACTGCTCCAAGGATTAACCGGGAAAGGATCGGCGGCAGAGCCTTCTCCATTGCTGCTGCTAAACTTTGGAACAACCTTCCACTGTCACTCAAAATCACTTCTAACCATCTTGGTTTTAGAAGAGCTCTGAAAACCATCCTATTCTAGTCCCATGCTTTTTCCATTGGTTTTCTCCTTAGCAAGCAGCTTTCCTCTCCAGCGCCATGATGCCCTTGGGCGACCGTGCACTTTATAAGTTTAGCTAACATAACATAACATCCTTTCCAGGTCAGCTCACTTTCTGGAACTCTTGTGAAGTCCTAATCTTCTCTGTGTTTCTTGTACCTGAACATTCTTGTTTACATTACAGACTTCCGGTTCCACTGTTACCATCCTTCTGCAACAGACGATTCCCGTTCCCAGCTGGTGTCCGTCTCTCCCAATCAATTGATCCCTCTGTGTGTTTACCCACCAGAGGGTTACATTGGCTGGGAGAATTCTTTGCCTACACTATGCGGGCAAGAACTCTGATCCACTACTTACCATACCAGGTATTCTGACAGTTTTGTCCCAGCAGGGGAGTGTCTCTTTAAACAGGGCTGCTCATGTGAAAAGCTATCTGGGCTTGCTGGGTTTGGAGGATTATTGATCAAAGCCCTCAGTGATCACATTCATTTCAAAGGAAGCGATCAAGAGTGCAGTAGGGGCAAAGGCTCTGCAGGGCATTTTGGGAAAATCCAGGGCCTCGGGGCAGCTGGCTCAATATCTTCTAGGAAAGACACGGGCGGGTTGCGTAGAATATCTGGATCATCCCTCACCCAGGCGGGAAAGGGGTCTATATTCAAAGTTCTGCATTGGAATGTTGCTGACTGCTGTATTTCAGCATGGATGGAACAATGCCGTCTCCACATCATTTATTCTTTGAGGTGAGCTTTAGGAGACGGTGCAACAACATTTATTACTTTATCCGGCCACCAAACCCATGAGGAAGCGCTTCTTGAAGCGTCTGTCCCTAAGTCGTGCCTGCAGGTCCTTGGCTGTTGCTATGGCAACATGCCTGGACGCTGCTGATGGAGAGGCTGTTCTCGCCACCACAAGTTACTTGAGTTGAGCAAAAAAATTGACATGAGAAAGGCCAAGTTGCTGAATAATGCTATGGCGTAAAGATACCTAATCTGTAGGAGCAGTCATTTCTTGTAAAATGTTGACTCTGTTCTTTTTGGCAAAGCGATGATTTTGTAACTTTAGCAGAAGTGACCTATGAGCTAAGTGATTGTGATGCTGTAACTGAAGTGGTTTTGGTTGTTATTTCTGAACTGCTTTTATGACTATTTTGTTGAACCAAAGCAAATAAAGTAAATAAGCAGGTGCTTCAACCCGCTTGCTTATTATTTCATAAAATGCCTCTCCAGCCTTCGGTGACCACTTCAAGGTTTAGGTGGTATTGATTGTAATATAGATTTGTAATGGCTTCTCCAGCTCAGCATAGCCAAAAGTCCATTGTCTACAATTGCCAACCATACCAAGAAAGGCTCTCATTTGATTCATTGCTTGGGGTTTTGGAACTTTGTACATAGCCTCTTTTCTAGAGGAGGCTATGACTCGATGACCCACCAAATATCATGATCCAAATAGTGTACTCTTTCTCTGCACAATTGTAATTTCATCTGTGAAGCTGTGTTGCTTTCATGAGCCAAGGCAGTAATCTGCATCCCGATGCCTGCCTCATATAAGATAAAGGCTAACAGGAGTTCATCAACGTACAGCATCAACACTGACTTTCCGGGGAATGAGATATCATGGATCCTTATTTCGTTTTTGGGAAACAAGGGCAGAGAATCTTGTGTAGCTTTGGAGCAGGACCAGGCGTACTGAATTCCCCTATGGTATAACAAGAATAAATACTGGTTATCAGCATGTATAGGAATAGAGAAGAAAACAGAACAACATATAATAGTGTAAAATGAAAAGCAGTAAGGGGTATACATGCTAGAATGATAGATGGGTTTGGAACAATGAGGAAGGATGAGCTGTACCTATCTGTATGTATTTCTCTCAAGCTACCTGACTGGCAATTACATGATATTAAACTGACTGGTATTGGGAACAATAATACCTTTCAAGAGGGATTCAATGACTGGAGTAATACCCTCCTCTATTTCTGGCTTCAAGAAGAGTGGAATATATGGGGTAATCTCTTGGAAAGATCTTCCTTCGTCTTTGCTAGTTCAGCAAACTGGATGCATCTAAACTCATTATCATGCACTGACTATAAGCATTGTGGTAGAAAGTCTATAAGACCCTGTGGGTCAGTTGACCACTCCCTCACCCGAGGTTGTGTACTCGGTTGGGTTGATGTCTGACGTACTGCCAGAAAAGCCTCAACATTATGATCAGGAACACTGAGAGACATACCATCAGGTGTGCAGTGAATGGTACATCTGGATCACTCAAACAATCTCTACATAATAGATTGACTAGAGCATAGGGGCTACGGAGGACGTTATGTGTAACAGTCATAGAACCTAATGTGATTACGAGTGGCTCAGTTATCTGATGTCCTACTGGGATATTACACATTCCCATTGTCTTTCCTGTTTCTGTGGATAATGGAGTAGCTGAGAAATACTTGGATCAGATCTACTTGCACCAATATCAATTTAACAAAGTACTCTTCTCTTCAACTTCCCATTGTACATATGGCCCCTGTAGGGTCCACTGGTAACACCGGTTTAACGTTAAGAGCATCTATCACTTCTAGTTAGAATGGTTCAGGATCTGTTGGTGGTGGCTGAGATTGGCTAGGTGCAAAACATGTGGCATAAGGATTAGGGAAGGGGTGTGGTGCCTTCCCATTATGGTTAGAAAAAGTACCCGGGGCACTTTTTGGGTACAGGGTTTGGGTTTAGACCTTGCTTCTGGGGTTTTGAGAACATACTATGCTGGGCTCTATAGAGGCACTCTTTTTCTAGTGTCCTGGCTGTTTACAGCAATTATACACTAAAAGTGTAACATAATGTCCCCTGGGCCCTGCATACTCCTGGGGTACTTGTAGTGCCTTCACTCCCAGTTGCCCTAAATATCACTACTGTGGGGCTTCTCTGCCTCTGTTTCTTCCTCTACCCCCAAATCCTTCCTGGAACCCACCTGTTATTGCAGGGGCTGCTTGTACTTGCCCCTATAGCATCTGATGCGGTAATGCCATTCATGTGTTTTCAATATTCTCCTAATATAATATATAATGGAATATTTGTCTATAATATGTTTTCATATCATCAGTATTAGCAACACACAGTATAGCTTGTGTCTTGCAAAAGGTTAGAAAACAATAATAGGTTATTCAGGCAAATGGGTAAAATGTACCTTCTCCTCAAATGTCTCTGCTTTCACATTTTTACATGAATACTAGGCGGTTATTCACACACTTTTAGACTATGATGGCCTCATCACTTAAGATGAACTTCATCATAAATATTGTAGTTTACAACGTTTATCATACCTTGATGATGTCATTCAATACGAGAAAGGGTATGCCGCGTATGAGGGCATACACATCATGACGTTACAAGTTTTATGATGCTACGGACATGCAGGATACATATAGCATTCAAAATGGTGGTGACCATGCACACAACGTCGTACGTTTTGAAAGAGAACCACAGAGGAATCTATCATGATTTAAAAGGTGAGCAAAATCATGCACCCCAAATACCTCAAGATTATCATAATAAATAACCGCCAATGCCAATTGGTATAACATTATCTTATATCTTATTCCCAGAAGAACACTTCTTCTCTAGATAATAAGCATGGAAATGGGTAATAAATAATTCATAAACCACCAAGAATATATAGAGGAAAGCGATATAAGAACAGCATAGTGGATGAGGTTTCTAACACTGGCCTTAACACAGGGTGTGACAATGTATTGTAGTTGTCTACTTATCCTCATTCAAAGACATGCACAATTGAGTCATAGAGAGAATGTGCAACATCGTACTGATCACCAATGAGGCTAGACTGAGACAACTGATGAATATAAGCGAGTCTTCACCTCACAATACATAGTTTTATGAGATTTCCAGTGCCCTCAACATCATGACCTTGAGGATATTAGTACGAAACTGGATGTAATCAATTGGAAAGAAAAGCGTAAATACGATTGGGGCACCACCAATAATCCGATTAGAATTTAAATGCTTTACACCTTCCTACACATCAGAGAAATTGACATTTGATCAATATCTCTAGGATAATTGAATGCTGCAACCATTTACTTAACCTCTCTTTTATGGTTCCTCTCTTTTTTATCTTCTGTTTCTCATAATTTCTTCAAAAGAATTTAAAATGAATCAAGTGTACTCACACTGATTAGAAAATGTCAGTGCTGCGCTATACTAATAGAAAAAGAAATACACATGTATTAGCCCTGATGAAGCCTTAGTTTAGGAGAAACACTGCTACGTGCATAAGTGTTGGTTTTCTTAAGTACAAATATCAGAAATTAGTCAATTGACATATTATTATTGAATATATCATTATTCCATAGCTAAATAGGCACATAAGAGAAATGTAGCACTTGCTCGTAAAATTGTGACACAGAAATGCTTTCTTATGGTCCTTGTCAGAAATAATTGGCTCGATATCACAACAACTGTACACAATGTACACAAAATTGTGTTTCGTATATGAATTAGAAACAAGAGAGAAATGTAGCACTTGCTTGAATTATTTTTATTTCAATAAGGCTAAGATTTCTTATGAAGGTTAAGTTATCAAACTCTGAAAGAGTAATTCAAATGTATTTTAAATTAACGCCAGGGCATTTTGATGTTGTAATTCTGGAGTTCATCTATTTTGTAATTTGATTTGTTCATAATTTGTATTTTGTAATTTTTTGTTTTCCTTTGTAGTGCTTGTGTTCGCCCATAATGGCACATCCCATTCACCTAGGACGAGCATACTCGTCCTTGGCACTTACGGGGTTAAATAAGAAATAATTAAATACAAAATGTATTTTTTTAAATTTGGAGATTTTGTCTAAATTAAACCTATTAGAATACACATTTTGTTATGTATTTGTTTAGAACGCGCAGAGCCCGCGGGCATTTGAAGGTGACTCATTAGCTGCACACCTGTACGTATGCTTGTGTGATTAAGAAAAGCAAACTTGTTGAGGGAATTTTACCAAAAAAATACTACTGAAACAAAAGTAGGCTGTCTGCAGTGCTAACCTATTTTTTATTGTAATATGAATTAAATTGTAGTCTTTTGCAGGGATTTCCACATCATTGTGCATTTTTGGACCACCTGTATTTAATTTCTATTCTTGTCCCATGTTGCGGGGTAGAATACTCGTTGCAGGGGCATTCGAATAGTGCCATTCCTCTGTAGGATGATATAGTGATATAGTAAATGCAGAGCATGGGCAGGTTTTGGAAGGATATCGCTGAAGGGTGAAGTGCCCTTTCTGATACCTTCCTGGTGCCCGCTAAAGTCTTGTAGCTAAGAGGGGACGTTCTGCAATTTACCATGAACCCCAAAATGCCGTGCTCTGGGAGCCACCAGATCCAAATTCTGCCAGCATATGACACACCTCAGTAAATGCAGTGTCTAGATTGTGAATTGGGCGCGGGCCTGAGAGACCTGCATTTATTAAATATTTCACCATGACAAACTAGGAGCTCTTTGCCTGGTATCCTCTAAGAAATGCAGCCACTGGCCTGAGACATTTGGTGAAGCACCCAGGCACTAAAGAGAGGCTGAAAGTGAGGGCCAACCACTGACACCAACTCTCTTCCTAATGTAACTGAAGACATGATCTGGGTGGTTTGACGACGGGAATCGTAGGCGGGCATAGGTGTGGTCCAGCCTCCTGAGCCTCAACACATTTTTCAATGTGTCAGTCACCTCTGTATGAAAGTGTTGGTATACCACAAATATGTTCAATTCCTGAAGGTGATCACTGAGCCATACTCTTTATATTTTTTCTGGACCATACAAATGTTGCTTAGAGAGTCCTCCGGGTGTCTGACCACTTCTACACTGTTCTGTTTAGGAGATGTTCTTGACCTCCCTGGATACAGACTGATCATTCTCCTGTGAGACGAAAGGCAGTGTCCTGGGATTTCTCTTCTTCTAGAAGCTGAAGCTTTGAACCTTTAGAAGAACCCAGGTCTTCTGAGAAACAGGGCAACAATGCTTCATAAAGAACTGTAACCTCCCCTCTATATAGCGCTCAGTGGGAATTTGGGGGAAAAGAAACTTCCCTGGTTGAATCCAGTTTAGCCTCCAGCACCTCTGGAGCCGTGGGCCGTGCCATCCTGGGCTCTTCATGGGAGGAATAATTGGGTCAAAGAGAGGACAGGGTGGTTCTCGATCTGCTTTTGACCGGATCAGCCACTGAAGTGTGACTTAAGGCTGGCTGAATGTCCCCTGTCTCGGCCGGCGCTATGAGAGACACGGGGCACACGAATATTGCAAATCAAGGCCTGCGTTTTTTCCAGTGACATGAAGGGGTTCATATATTTGCCAAGTCCTTTGAAAAACTTGTTACCAAATAAGAGGACCTGGTCTACTCTGGCTAATTAGCAAATCCCCCAAGCTTCTCACTAATCTTCAACAAAATATCTCTCCTATATCATGGAGTCAGTGGAATCCTCCAACCAGCACAGCTCCCTTTTTCCAAGCTACTGTTCTCCCTGGATCCTAAGGAATCTGCAAAGCTTTGGCTTCTGCCGCCAAATCAAGAACGTTCACAAAAGGGACCGAAGGGATGAGAATCCTATCATGGCAGGATTGCCAGGCCCTGTGCACACACATTCTCGCTTCACGACCGTATTTAGCGAAGAATGTTTCTATCTTCAGGTCATTGGTCATTAAGAGGGTGACAAGCAAAGTCCTATACCATTCTGCACACATTGTATTCCTGGCTGATGAATCAATTTTACTGTGCAACAATGCATCTGTATAGTGCCCTGCCTAGGGCGGGCTTCATCCCCTGTGCAATACAGTCCAAGGAAAGCTTGGAGCTGTCCAGTACATCTTGGAAACCAGAGGCCTTTCCTATTGGGTTGGTGGAGGGAGCCTCATCATCCATCTCTATCACCCCCCCATGAACCCCCCTATGTCTGTATTCCAGCGATAACAGGGCGTAAATCGACATCTGGGTCACCAGACAGCTGGTCCAAAGCCACCACTCTTGACATTTTTGTGACCAGCCTCAAAGTCTGAGGGTCTGGAAAGTGCTCATATAGCAACTCTGCCCTCAACGGACCCAGCTATGTGGCTGCCCTGAGGCTACAAGACTTAGGCAAAACACCAGTTGCTGGATTAGCCCACATCCAGGGAGAGACATGTACACAAGAGCACAATCTGCAATGTTAGGACTCTTGCTGGGGCGCCAGCGCCAGTACCACCCCCACACAGATAGATGTTCCCAGGCTGCATTCTCCTCATGTTCTACCAGAGGAATCAGAAGGCAAAAAGGGCATCTATACAGATATACTGTCAAGTTCTGATTCTTTTCCCAACTCCCTCTTCTTACCTAAGTCTTCAATGATGTCTTGAGGGCCTTCGGACCCCTTCTTCCGTTTGATCCTCTGGGTCTCTTTAGACTTCTTTTCCTTTTTACTGTGCAAGTAAGGACAAGCTCCGTTGGAGGGCCACCGTGTCCTACAGGGGAACAGGATCAAGGGGAACCCCAAGAAGCAAGCCCCCAAAATGTCCAGGGAAAAAGACAATTACGGCATAAAAAACCCTGGGGTGTGGTCGCAGGATGGGTGGAAAAAAACAGAAGCAGAAATGGACGAAACGGCAGTTCAGATCAGGTAAACAGGCCCCACTCCAATAAGAATCCAAAATGATCTGAGATTGGATCTTCTTAGTAACAGATGGACAACCCCAAAGAAAGGTTGCCGGAGTAATGTCCCTAGTCCAGAGCTAATGGTAGGAGAAGAACCCGACAAGGAAAGTATAGGGACTGTAGAAAATACAAGATATACAAAACCCCACAAAACAGCTTCCTTCTTTCACGTGTGAGTTCATTAACGGGCTCACACTAACACTAATACCACTGCCAATCCCGCATCAATTCAGGTAGACCACCATGGATTTTTCAGAAAATATACATATTTTATTATTTATAAAACACCAATCAATTAATACATCAATTGTTAAAAACGAATATATTCATGATTTGACCAATTTCAAACACAATTAGGCCTCATCACGACTTGGGCGGTACTGACGGCGGTATTACCGCTGGCGGTATTAGCCCTACCGCCGAACTCCCCGGCACTAATAGCGATGGATCACGAGTTCGGCAGTAATGTAAGTCCCCATTCTCCACTGAGCCCATTCGGGAATGTCCCATTCCCCATTGGGCTCAATGGGAAATTTTCGCGCTCTTACCGCCGGCGGATTTCCCGCCGGCGGTAATAGCGCGAATTTTCGGCGTATTTCCCCCAGCTCAGAGCTGGGGCGAAATCCGCCAAAGCCCTGATTCGGCGGACCCTTAAATCCAGCGGTAATAGCGCTACCGCCGGATTTAAGGGTTGCCGCCGAAGTGTATCTAAAATACACACATGGACTAGCAGTGTCTTCTGCTCGTATATCAATGTGACCTGAGAGAAACAAACAATTGTTGGTTTCTCTTTTGTCACCATACCAAACAGTAATTTAATTATATCTGTTTTTGGGCTATACATTAGACCCTCCCTCTTCCTACTGAGAGAGAAGACAGTGTGCCAACGCTATTTATGTGTTTCTAGCACCAATTTTGACTGTTCAATATGCAATCAAACCAATATTAATCACATCTCTTATTGGTGCTGTCTTCAGGGCACTTGTAATTATTATCACGTGGTGTTGTTCAACATGTGGTATGACAGAGACCTGTTTTCTTTCAACCAATCTACGAATTAAAAACAATTAAAACATCATTAATACCATGGGTGTGCTATTTTCCGTGTCAGATTTTTGTGAGTACCCCGCTATAATTTCCCTCTCGTTATTTTACTCGGAAAGAATATCATTTTTCACAGTATCAGCGGTATTATTCCACTGATTTTTACCAATTTATGGGGACATATACTTCCATAATCCCATTGTTCTCTACAATTCGTTTTCATAAATACAATCAATTGAACTTTCAAATTCATTAACAGTATTTTCCACATTCTCCTGTAATTCGATAAATCTCTTTTCTTGACACACAACATCTTGTTCGGGTAAATGGAGTTACGTTTCCTTATTTCTAAAAATCCCCCTCCATGCCTTTTCACCATCGATTTCACCGCACTTTATTATCTGTATTCTAAACAGTGTAATTACCCTTGAGAGAAAAGGTGTTATCCTCTCTTCGCTGGTCCTTGTTTTCTTTTTTTCTTTTCTTTTTAGAACTGCATCTTTACTCACTATAAAGTAATTGGAATATTTCATGTGAATTTTCCTACACACGAAGGTGTTGACCCTATCTTCACACGTTATTTAATGTGGGAGCATGCTTACCCAAAGCCTCAATTGGTAAAATGCAGATTGCTTTTTGAAACGTCAGGGTGATTTATTGCTTCCTTCTAGGTTGAATTTTCACACCGCTTTTATTTCCATAAAATCTCGGCCCCATAACGAGCCATGATAAAGGTATGTGGAGAATAACAGGACCATATTAGTCACTTGTCTGCTACACACGGATATCAGGGCTTCAATCTTCGCTTCTATTTTCAAAAACCTCACCTTATTCCAATCGTAGCAGTTTGCGGTTCTCCTCGCACAGCCTGTTTCCTCACTCGCGTTCGTCTTGGGTGTTACACGAATGCTAGATATACTAGTCACCTGGTGTATCACGTGTTCACAAAACGTAATGACGTGTGCAAGCACGCTTTGTTACACCGCACAGTGTACCTATGGGACAAAGCGTATAGGCAGAGTGCCATCTTGAAAGTGGAAAAATACCATTCGGGAAGTGGTCGGAAACTAGACACCTTTCCTGTTTGTTGTTCGTGGCGGCTTATTTGCAAGTGTTGTTAAATCAAAACAAAACACAACTATACATTTATAAATTTACTCACGGCAACAAAAGCCCGAGTTTTTTACTAAAAAAGCTTATTTTTCATCTATCTGTTTTTTGCGCCTATTCCAGCGTGGAAGAGCCTCATACTTATCCTAATGATGTACATATATGGGCTACTGCTTAAAACCTTGATGGCATGGGGTTGCCATGATTAACACAGGCCACCCTTGTATTTGTTGTTTAAATATTTGAATATGAGAAAGACTAACTCTGGTGGATAAATAATCCCCATTCCACAGATACATTCATGCCTTCTTTTACTGTGTTAAGGGAATAAATCCATCTTTGTTCTGTCCTTCTTAGTTTCAAGTCTTTATCGCCTCCTCTTGGGTGGGGCTCTATTGTTTCAATAATAAACCAGAAGATGTCATCATGAGTATGGTTTGCAGTCTTAAAATGGGCTACCAAGGGTTTATCCACTACATTGTTTTTTACACAGGATCTGTGTTCACAGATCCTCTGTCGAATCGGTCTCTTCGTCTTTCCAATATAGAGTAACCCACAGGGGCATCTGATGGCATAGATTGCCCATTTTGTGGTACAATTGGTGAAGCCCTTAAAGGTCCATTTTCGGCCTTTTAGGTCTACTTCTTTTACGTTGGCCGTAAGATTACATACAGAGCATTTACCACACTTATAGTGGCCCACCACTGGTGGTAGGTCCCATAGTGTTGGTTGAACATTACTTATTCTGTGATCAGGGATCCTATAGGTATGCACCAATTTGTCCCGCAAATTGGGCATTCGTCGGAAAGCAAAGCGTGGTTTGTTGATGATGAAATCTTCAGTGTTCAACATGCTCCAGTGTTTCAAAATGCTCCTTCGCAAGTTGTTACTGATAGGTGAAAAAGTAGATACGCAAGTGATCTTTTCTTCTTTCACTCTTTGTCTTTTTGTTAGACACTCTTGTCTGTTGGTATTCCTGGCCCTTTTCATTGATCTACGTATGATATACGGAGGGTAGCCACGTTCTTTTAATCTATTCGACAGATCTTTGCTGTTTTTGTCAAAATCATCCCTTGAACTACAATTTCTTCTAATTCATAGAAATTGCCCAAAGGGTAAATTTTGACTAAGACTCTCTGGATGGAAGCTGTCATATAATAACAGGGAGTTCTTATCTTTGGCTTTTCTAAATAATGTTGTCTCAAGCCTATTGTTGCCGCCCTTATAGATCTCTAGATCTAAAAAAAAGATCTTATCAATGTTTGAGCTCATGGTGAAATGTATGCATGTCTCTTGATTGTTCAGCCATGTTAAGAACAGTTCCAGATCTTGTTGATTACCAGCCCACAGCATAAAGACGTCATCGATGTACCTATACCATGCTTTCATCTGTTGTTTAAACGGATTGGTTTCAGCATACACCGAGCGTTGTTCCAACTCATCCATAAATAAATTTGCCAGATCTGGAGCGAAAGTGGAGCCCATACTGGTACCATGTTGTTGTGAGTAAAAAGTGCCCTCTTCTATGAAGAAGTTGTTGGTTAAGGCTAATTTGATACATTCCTAGATAAAAAACGATGGAACGGATTCATCCTCTCGTGTTTCTAAATATCCGTTCATGATGTTGACACATTTCACACGTGAAAGAAGGAAGCTGTTTTGTGGGGTTTTGTATACCCTGTCTTGATTTGTCCTCACCCACACAGCCCTTAAAAAGAGGACACTACAGCTCTTATATGTCTGACCGTAGGAAATACAGACAGGAGCAAGATACAAAAAGTAAAGTAAGTCAAACCCCAAACAGTGCAGAAATCAGGAACACCAGAACAAGCAGCTGGAAAAGTGAAACTAGATTGGATACAGAAACGGGGAAAACTAAAGATAGATGTGACAACCCGGGGGACAGTGGAAAGCGAGATAAACCAAACTAGAATAACAGCACTACCCGCTATGGTAAGATGATTGAAATCCAAGGAAGTGGATATACCGTACGCGGAGGGAAACGGAAGGTTAGAGAAATGGAAAGAGAAAGCTGAGTAACAGGAAACACAGAGTCAAAGAGGGAGAGATAGAGAAACAATTAAGCAAATTAACTGAGCGGCGGGAGAAAGGAAGAAACGAAAAATGAGGTCAGAACAGAAACACGGAAGTATGAAGAAGGATGATGCCAAGGGCAGAAGAAAAATAACAAAGAAGTAAGCAGACAGTCTGAAATAGTTGCTGGTACTCGAAACGTAGTACGAGCTAGTGAGGGTCCAAGAGACGGATACAATGCATCATGTATCCGGAAGAGGCTGACTTTATTTACATGGTGGCCATCTTGGGTGAACACTAGACCGCTGAGAATGGTTCCAGCAGACTATGCTGCCCAATCTCCATCGGTTCCAGTATTTCCAGGGACGGGGCATGACAGATACAGACCTGATGTCCTGAGATGAGTGAAGGATGGAGGACCTGATAGGGGAAAATGAAGAGAGCAACAGAGCTTTCTTATTTATGGGGTGCACACACATGCTAACTGCTATGGAGGAAAAATGCCCTTGGATAAAATGAGGATTCAAAAGAAAGTAGGTTGAAATGAAAAAGAGAAGAAATACTCAGTTTTAGGAAGACTAGCTTATATATTCCTAGCTGTGGCCTGGGATATTTAGAGGAACTGCATTGTAAATTACATACATGCTTGCTGACACAATGAGTTCCACACAGAAGTGAGATTGTACATACATGCTTGCTGACACAATGAGTTCCACACAGAAGTGAGATTGTACATACATGCTTGCTGACACAATGAGTTCCACACAGAAGTGAGATTGTACATACATGCTTGCTGACACAATGAGTTCCACACAGAAGTGAGATTGTACATACATGCTTGCTGACACAATGAGTTCCACACAGAAGTGAGATTGTACATACATGCTTGCTGACACAATGGGCCTCATTACACGGAAGGCGGTAATCCAGGGTGCTATTAGCACCCTGGACCATGCCGGTAAATTACCGGCACCGCCTTGGCGGAAAGGGGATTTACCGCCCCATTCCAAGGTTGGAGGGGCGGTAAATCCCCCTTCCGCCATTGCCCTTCCCCATTCCCATTTCTGCCCCATAGAGCTCTATGGGAATGGGGAAGGCGCTAATTACGGCACCGCAATTTTGCGGTGCCGTAATTAGCTCCGAGGTCCCTTAGCGGGTTGGTTTTTAACGCCTGCAAGAAGCAGGCGTTAATTCCTCCAACCCGCAAAGGGACTTCGTAGTACGGCGGTAAGGGTTAAGGGTCACCGTTGCCATTAACGGTGACAGTTAACCCTTACCGCCGTCCGTGTAATGAGGCCCAATGAGTTCCACACAGAAGTGAGATTGTACATACATGCTTGCTCAAATGCAGCCTCTGCACATTCCAATGTAACTTTGCCTCCATGCCATCTCCTGCCCTGGTGCATCCTGACCTGACCTCAGATAGTTGATCACACACAGGCATCTATAGGAGGTGGCAAGAGTAAACCCGGAGAGGCCGTGGCTGTAATGTTTCCAAATAAATGTTTATCAAGTTAATTTAAAGATGTGAACGCCTCTTTAATGAAGTCATGAATTATATAATCAGACACAGGGGTTTCATTATTTTCAGGATTGATATAAAATGATGTACGGTGGCGGGGGCGGGTCGCACGATTGGATTCCTGAAGTGCTGTGTGTGTTTTCCTCACAGCTGCTGCTAATGTTTACTGAACTAAACCACCAAGATTAGAGTTCCATATCTGATGTCTATAACAGAATTGGGGGCCATCATTAGTTATGGGCCCCCCTGCAAAGCTGCGGGTGAGCCCTCTCAGGGACGCCCTCTGGGCACATTGTTGAAGCTTAGACACTTTATCTGAATGGGGAATGCGCTATGGGGAGCGTCGTGGTATGGGGAGCCCTGTTACCAACTGCAGAAAGATACACTTTTATTCAAAAGGATGGTTTTTATTTGCTACTGTTTACAGTGTCTGTCTCTGGCAACTGTTATTCTGGATCTGTTGAAAAGAGCTCTGTTGAAAACCCATCTGCTCAGGGGACAGATGGCTGTCAAAGTAAAAAAGGATTTGCATCCATGCCCAATGTTTAGAGGGGCAAATCCTTAGTGCAGGTAGACAGTATTCCTGTATAGATGATTCTTGAATGATATGACAAAATATAAAAATTCCAAGCTCAATTTAAACTCGCTGCTTAGCCCTGTGCTCCTCCTGCTCGCCTCAGCAGGCACTATAAAAGGAGGAAGGTATGCGTGCAGGGACCACAGTAGACCATACTATACAGGAGCTGAGAAGTAGCCTTGAGCTAGAGGCGGATGCCTGTTCATCCCTTCCCCAATCCAATTCATTTGTGTTGCAATAGACCTGTTGCTTTAGCAAGTGTGGCTTTGGTGAAGGCGTTCTGCTCTTCCTATCCTAGCAATGAAACTCATGTTTCTGCTCTTTCTATCCTAGCAATGAAACTCTTGTTTCTGCTCTTCCTATCCTAGCAATGAAACTCATGTTTCTGCTATTTCTATCCTAGCAATGAAACTCATGTTTCTTCTCTTCCTATCCTAGCAATGAAACTCATGTTTCTGTGCTTTCTATCCTAGCAATGAAACTCATGTTTCTGCTCTTCCTATCCTAGCAATGAAACTCATGTTTCTGCTCTTCCTATCCTAGCAATGAAACTCATGTTTCTGCTCTTCCTATCTTGGCAATGAAAATCATGTTTCTGTGCTTTCTATCGTAGCAATTGTAAGGAAGGCATGGTATCATGAATGAAGACAGACACAAATGATGCACAGTTCAAGGATGTACATTGAACATTAATGGGGTGGTAGAATGCCTGTCTAGCCCTAAATCGAAGGATGGAAGCAAACTCGACCATCAAATAATAAATAACGCAAGTCATGTCTTGTCAAAATAAAATGGCCTAAACTAACAAAACAAATTGCCTGCCCTTATGCTACAGAAAATAAGTGTAGGAAAGCAGTGTATGTAAAACTAAAAGGAAACCGTGTTCAATAAATAATATGTCAGGTTGACTGAGAAGTGATGTTCCCTTCCCCACATTTTCAACATGGGACAAGGTGGCTCACTCGAGCTTTGAACACACTCTGGCTTCTCTGGCACAAGGATGCAGTTCAGGACACAAGCCAGGGCCTTCTACGATAAAGTCTCTTTACCATACCAAAGTAGGCTATTGGCCTGTAGTTCGTGGGCAACGATCTGTCTCCTTGTTTTTATAATTGGGATCAGTATTGCCGTTTTCCACGTCTCAGGAAGTTGTTTGGAGTCAAGAATCGCTTCAAAGAGCGCCTGGCAAAACTCAGCCCATGCTTCAGGGTTTGCTTTCAGATGGTGATTTGATAAGCCATCAGGACCTGGGGCACGGGAGGTGTTAAGTTGTTTAATTTGCATCAAGATGGTCTCTCGGTCCCACTTAAGTTCCCATCTGGGTTTGTGGATCCCTTGGGGAAGCTTTTCGCAATAATGCAGCTTAGACATCTAACCAGATGGATGAAATTGACCAATCGAGAAGACCCCCAACAGACGGGATTTGTTAAGGGTGTTGGCACTACAGTCATACTGATAAAACTCAACATACTCAAGCTAGAGGCTATAAGGACTAAGACCAACTTATATGTGATATTCATAGCCGGTCAGATAGCACAGCGAGTAGAGCGCCCGCTTTGACATCCGTGCAGAGCCTGCTGACGCAGGTTTGAATCCCGGCAGGGCCAAACTCAGCCTTTCATCCTTCTGAGGTTGATAAATGAGCACCACACACCGTGGGAAATAAACAGCGCTCAGATACCTGAGGGTTCGTAGCACTATACAAATGCACAAACAAACAAAACAAGCAAACAAACATAGACCTGAAACAGGCTTTTGACTCTGTAGATCGAGACATCTTGTGGGAAAAACTACAGCAGTGGGATTGCCCTGAAGAAATACTTTCAGCCATTCGAGCTCTATATTACAATACATCAATCCGAGTGCGACTATACGTGAAGGGAACTGTTACGAGAAAAACCGATACAGGTAGAGTATTGACACAGGGCTGCCCTCTCGCAGCAACGCTATTCAAACTTTATATATCAGATATTGCAACTTCGCAAGAAGGGATCCGGCATTTCCCCCTATAATAAATGGCACAGAAGTGCCCTGGCTGCTATACGCGGATGAACTGCTCCCATTGGACAAAACCCAGATTGGCCTTCAAAGACCACTCGATCATCTGGCTTCCTATGTGGAAAACAATAGGCTGATGATAAATACAGATAAGTCACGAGCCATGTTATTTTCATCCATGCAAGGCCCTTAAAGGAATTCACTTTCAGTGTTTCTTCATTTTATATGACTTACTCAGGTCTATTCATACAAATATTTAGGAATTTGCCTCAATTCGAGTATTTGTGTACAAGACTGGGAGAAAATCCTGCAAGCAAAAACAGAATCTTTAGCATGTCAAGGCCCGATTCTGCACAATAAATATGGTAAATACTCCATGCTCCCTCTGCAAACCTTTTATCGACAAAAAGTGGTATCCATCTTATGCTATGGATCAGAAACCATTCTAAATCCATCATACCATATTTGGAACAGGCTTGAAGGCCTATTTTTGGAGGAAAGTGCTTGCTTTGCCTATTTCATTCCTAGGGCAAAGAATATGCTACGAAATAGGCCTACAATCTATACACTCTCAAGTCCTATGGAAATCGTTGGATCTGTTTCGTAAAACGACCGTTGACGATAATGTTCCCTCCATTGACATCTTGAGAACAGAATCACCCACTTCTGATGCCTTGATTCTGAGTAAATGGAAGACCAATTGTTCAGATCGGATAGAGTCCTTGGATGCCTCGATGGAAACACTGAAGCATAATCCACTTGCCATCAAGAACATACAAAACAAAGATTGGATAGAGACCCAGGACTGGAAATCTCTCTCTAACCTGTCCATTAACTGTCTGATCGAGCCTCGAAAGATAAATCAACTCCCTGCATTCCTCCAGCTATTCCTGTCCCCAAGATTGGGTGATCTATTCCTGCAATTTAGGCTTAACCTCCTTCTAACACGTGAGGATTTGGGACAAATGAAACAACTGGGAGGTCTACCGAACACCTGTCGCTTCTGCAAAAACAAGCTACAGTTGGAAACCTTATATCATATTGTGATAGTATGTGAAGCCTTGGCAGACATAAGATGTAAATACAGCAAGCACTTGCCGCAGACTATCTCTCCGCTAACTGCAGAGGAAAGATGGAACTCACTGGTACTGGGAGAGGAAAAAACAGAGATCTTTGCAGCATTGCAATTCTGGATTGAAGTATCTACATTAAAGGATTCCCAGTGACTTGTCAACTCTTTTCCAGCGCCCCCCTGTCATCACACTTTTGACTTTGGTCTTGGATTGACAGAGTGATGTATGCTGTTTGTGCTTTTTCTTTTTCTTTTATGACGATTTCTAAAAATGAAAAAGTTTGTAATAAACGAAATCATTTAATAATAAAAAAAAAAAAAAAAAAAAAAACTATTGTGCGCTTTGAACTGTTCTTTGCTTGTATTGGGGGGTGGTGTAAAAGGCAACTATTGTCCTGCATATTCTTGTGTCATCTCTGTGTGGATACTTTACCAGAGTCATTTTGTTTTTGTGTTGCCACAGCATTGGTGGCTGATGTAATCTGTGTGTTCTAATTTGACTTAAATAAAGTAATTAATAAAAATCTTATTAGTACACACCAGCCTGGTTCCTAGTCCATTGTGGCACTGGGTATTTGTTGAGGTTGTGTGCGAGACAGGTGGAGGCCTTAGCAAAAAGGACCTGAATTATATAAATAGAAGAATGTTCATTGTGCTCCACACTCATGGTGGAGAAGGAGCTCTCTGACTTGGGTGTGACCGTGTAATTAACCGCGAAAAAAACTGGGGGCTTGTGCCGTGATTGGTAGAGAGTTTTCAATCGTGACAGTGCAGCAGAGCAGGCTGTTCATTGAATGTATTGTTACATTTAGTGGATAGAAAGCTGTGTTGCATTGTGAAGGCACCATCCAAACCTGTACCCTGGATTTCAGTGGTGTGTGTATAGATAAAAGTCATCAACAGTGATCATTGTGGGGGGGGTGTGGCTAGCTTGACGGAACAAAATCCATGGGAAAATGCACCCACAGGGGGGTGAACATCTGAAGGACAATTGTGGAAAGTTGAGGCTCCTGAAACGAACCCCTGCCGGAGATTTTCCGTGTCGACCACCGCGACTGCCTGGCGCAGAAATCCTCACCAAGATGGCCGCCTCCGATCGCACTAACTGAGCGGGGGGACTGGTGTGTGCTGGAGCGCTGCCCAACCCCGGACAACTGCTACACAGGGAGCGGAGGCGGTGCGGCAACCCAGGGGTCCCGACCAGAGCGGCGATAGCGGATTTCCCGGAGCCGGGCGAGGACCGCTGGCCAGAACGACTCTGCCAGGCGTGAAAGGAGGGGAACCGCGGGCGCTGAAGGGGGACTACGCTGCGGCCGCCGGCACGGGCAGAAACGGCCTGGGTCGGAGTCGGATCGTGGAAGCGGTGGACGGAAGGAGAGCTCTACGCCCGCTGAAGCTGGCGAGAGTGGCTGATTGTTAGCTCAACATCCGGACCTCTAAGCATCCGTTTCTCCGCGCCTGGATCGGAGGACATCCCCTTGGGGCTTCCCCCGGACTAAAGCCCCCCTCCTCGGGGCGTAGAGCTAGCGGCCCACTGCCCCTGCACTCGAGCCAGGCGCGGGAGTGCTGGGGGCGCGGCACGGGGCTGGGAAGGCGGAGCGGCTCACGGGGCTCCGAGAGGACCTGCGGGCTGCACTTTCGAGACAATTAACTGCTGCATCCAGAGGAGCCAGGCCTGCTCCCCACGTTACACCAACCTGCCTGCCCACACAAGCCATAGCCCACACCAGAGCAGAGTGAACGAAATACCCAGTGGCAGACCCGCAAGAAAGGAGACCACTACAACGCCGCACACAGCAGTTAAGACCCGTGCTTTGCGTGGAGCGCCGGTTGATCCTTCTCCAAAGCGGTGGCAGTGGCGCTGCTGCCCCAGAAAATGGCGTAACGGTAAGGAGAGGGGAGGAAGGGAGACGGGAGGGGTATTCAACAATTGCAGTCCCCTGCCTGCTCTCCTGGGCCCATCCTGTGCGCTCCCACGGTGCCACCTACCAAGTAACCCCACAAACAATACGTGCAGCCTCATCTTCCACGGGGACACTCCTGTAAGCGCCCTAAAAACACTCCTTCAGTAAGTAGCAAGAATTGGGACAGACACAGAAGCGCACTAGAGTGCACGAGAATTCACACTCAACCCGCTCAACCTTGGGGAGAGGTGATCAGGCGACATCTGGAGCATTGTGGTTTGAGAAATATCTTAGTGGATACTACCCAAAACGGGCTCATGGGAGGACCCCTGTGAGGGCATAGAGGCAGAGGACAATCAGTATAACAGTCATAAGCTAAATTCGGCATGTGAAGTCAATCAAAGTATCTATAAAGGTGGGATCCCATATACTACTCCACCATCCCCCACATTACAGAATGGGGAAAGATAAACCACGGAAATTAAGTATACAAAGCAGAATGGACCAATATGCTTTCGCTACCACGTCCCAACCGATGGATCGAGCACCGCAGCCAGACCCTCCGGAAGAGGGAGATGTCCTCTCACTGAAGGATGTAATGGCGGCCATAGCGAACTCCCGGACCTCCATGGAAACAAAGATGGACAGCATGGCGGCGGACGTGTCCTTCCTCCGTCATGACCTGCAAAAACTCACATCTGGAATGGGGGAAGCGGAGCAGCGCATCTCAGGTACGGAGGACACTATTGGTAATATTAACCAACAACTGTCACAAGCACTACGCCGGTTGAAGACCCTGGAGACTAGAGTGGATGAGGGTGAGGGTAGGTCTCGCCGCAATAACGTACGTATTCTTGGAATCCCGGAGGGGACGGAAGGTCCGAGCATGGAACTGTTCCTGGAACAGTGGCTAGCGGACATTTACGATCCACACTCTTTTTCAAAATTATTTTCTGTAGAACGCGCCCACAGGATACCCTCTGGCAAGCCTATTCCAGGAAGGCCACCCAGAAATGTAATCGCTAAGCTCCTTAATTACCGCGACAGAGACGCGCTGCTACAGATGGCTCGTGCGAAGGGAACGGTGACTTATAATGGCTCCCGGATAGCCTTCTTCCCTGACTATACAAGAGAAGTGCAACGTGCGAGACAACCATTTGAGCCGCTGAAGTGACAGCTATCCCTCATGAAAGTAAAATTTGGTCTGCTATTTCCAGCCCAACTTAAGATTTATCATAATGGGACGACCACACACTTCACTGACCCTCAGGAGGCCTGGCAATGGGTAGAATCCCATATCGAGGGTGACTGGTCGGTGCGGCCAAGGAGACAAGAGGGTAGACCCCGACCCCGCCCGGACCGAGTCCCCCGAGAGAGACCTCCGGCAGACATACAACCAGCAGCTCCAGAACAAGCAGATGTGCCCATCGAGCAACAACCGGGATGATGCGAACAATTATTATTAAAGGGGTTGAGGGCCACTACCTTCTAGAATACAAACGGAACCAGAACACTGGAAGTGAAACAAACACACTGCGCTGAAAATACCTCATCTTGCATCTCATATGCTGTGTTTGAATAATACAAAGTTCCAGTGTGCTTTTGAGTTGCTGCATGACCAAAAGGCAATCGGGACCTCTGCAGCCCCACACCTCTCGTTCTCCTTCCCGAGCACCAACAGGTCCGGCACACCGTGAGTGCGACTGTGTCATCGCCCGAGAGGCACTCTCACCCTGAGTCACATATTTAATAACGCCAAGAAAACAACATAACGACGGCGGCCGCCCAAGGCCACCTCCCAAGAACTGAGACTGTGATTACGAACAGTCAGTTTGGAAACGGAACAACTGAACAAGACAATCTAAGATTGCGTATAGCAGAAGCAAAGAGATTGAGATAATGGTTATTGTTTACGGTGTTACCTGTCCGTTTGACAAGGTGTTTGGTTGTTGGACTGGGCGACAGATGCTTCAAGTTGGGTGGAGTATAGGGTGGGGGTGGGGCATTCAAAGATGTTATGTTAAAAATCGCACGAAGTTCAAAAGGCCCATAACAAAAACTCCCTCTCATATGTCCCGAATGGAAAGAAAGTGCAAACGAGTCTTCACAAAGAATAACCAAACGCACAATCTAGTTCAATCCCTCCCCGGATTGATGGATCACAATACACCCTTAGATACACTACATACTGACACCACACACGCACAAGTAACATGGCACAAAGCAACAGCGTAGATAAAAACAGAACCATCCGAGTGATGACATGGAATGTTAACAGGCTCGGAAATAGTATTAAAAGGCGTCTAGTCCTACAGGCACTGAACCGCCACTCACCAGATGTGGCCTTCTTAACAGAGACGCATCTGGCCGGTACAAAATGTACACTGTTCAAACAATCAAACTACCGACAAGCCTTCCATGCCGGGTTCACCATGGGATCACGTGGGGTATTGATCCTGGTACACAAAAGACTTCCCTACAGACCTGCTGTGGTCACCCAGGACCAGGGAGGCAGATATGTACATACGATGGGAACCCTGTGGGAACGCATCTCTATGATCGCAGTATATGCGCCGCCCAACCTACTAACACCTCTGACTACCGACATCACGCCTCTGATTGTTGACAATACTGAAGGCCTTACGTTGATTGGGGGAGACTTTAATGAAGTTATGGCCATAGAACTAGACAGGACACACGTACGATCCAGAAATCCAGATATACGCATTAAACTCGCCACATTTACCAATGCACTGGGATTGCATGATGCATGGAGGTCCCTTCACCCAGACACAAGAGAATATTCGTACCACTCCGGTGCACATGCATCCCTATCCAGGCTAGATTATTTCTTTTTACCAACATGTAACATAAATGAGGCGTGTGAAGCGCACCTGCTCGCCAGGGGCATTTCGGATCATTCCCCACTTATGCTATGATCAATACCAGCAGGTCACTCCCTCCACCTAGTTGGAAATTGAATAGCTATTACCTGGGGTTTCCCGAAATGTTAGAACACATACAAAAGGTTACTGAAACATACCTTGAAATAAATACGGACTCTGTGGATAGCCCGACAACGTTATGGGAGGCACTAAAAGCAGTATTAAGGGGTGAAATCATAGCCTGGACCGCAGCACATAGAAAAGAACGCCTTGTAGCGATACGCGAGGCCGAGACCAAAGTACAGAATGCAGAATCCGCTCATCTGTCTCGGGACCTACCCGAGACACACCGAGCACTACAGTTGGCACAGAGTCAATTGCAGCACATAGCCCTAGATAACGCAAAACAAGCGCATGCTACTATGCGAGCGAAAATATACGAAACTGGGGACAAGGCGGGGAAAATACTGGCATTGTTAGAACGTAGAGATATGGGTCTTACTCAAGTTAGGAAATTAACGACGGGAAATACAAACCCAATAGTTACAGACAAGGACATAGCGGAGGGATTTGCCAGCTATTACGCCGAGCTGTACAGTGCACCACCCACACCGCCACCGACCGATATATTAGAGGAAATTACCCTTCCTACCTTGGACGAACAACAAACGGCCTTATTATTACAGAGGAGGAAATAACCTGGGCAATGTCAGAACTCCAGCCAGGGAAGACCCCAGGTCCAAATGGTTTTCCTGTCGAAATATGGAAAAAAATAGGAGCAAACATAATCTCTCCACAATTACTGCGTTTATTTCAACACTCGCGTTCGCAGGGCTACCTCCCCCCAGACCTTAGGAAAGCTACAATAATAGTTTTACCAAAAGCAGGCAAACCGCCTGACAAGTGCAGCTCTTACAGACCCATCTCCCTTATAAACTGTGAAGCTAAAATACTCGCAAAGGTGTTAGCTAATCAGCTGCAACGAATCATACACACGCTCGTGCACCCAGATCAGTGTGGGTTTATGCCACAAAGGTCTACCAGGCAAAACATACACAGACTACACACAGCATTAGAAAAAACCCCTACATTACAAAACCCCCTGGCCCTACTGTCCATAGATTTTGAAAAGGCATTCGAGTCCGTGCACTGGGAGGCGGTTTGGGAAATTCTGCGACAAATGGGCATAGGCCCTTCCTTCATGAGCTGGGTCAAACTACTATACCATCTCCCAGTGGCGGTAACGAGAATGAATGGGTACACCTCTGAACCCTTCCAGCTGGGTAGGGGCACGAGGCAATCAGCTTTGATTTTTGCATTAGCAATTGAACCGTTAGCAATTTTATTAAGATCCACACAAACATGGAATGGTTTCAAATGGGCAGATGGGTGGGAAGACAGGGTGTCCTTATACGCGGATGACCTGTTAATTTATCTGGCGAACCCGTGAGTTTCCTGTCCCATTGTGTCACGCCTATTGGAGAGATACGGTGCGTTCAGCTGACTTCGCGTCAACTGGGAAAAGTCCATACTATTCCCGGTAAAACGTATAGATATGGCAATACCAGAGGTGTGCCCCTATCGAGTTGAAAGGGAACAATTTAGATATCTCGGTATACAAGTCACATACAAACTGACGGACTATGTGGAGAAAAACTTACAGCCAGTGCTGACCAGGTTCAAGGATGATGTCTGCCACTGGATGTCCCTACCACTCACACTACTGGGACGCACATCACTTTTTAAAATGATGGCCCTTCCCCGCTTTCTCTATGTACTACAGAATGCACTGCTGCCGATAACACCCAATGAGTTCCACAAGATAGATCAAACTCTCAGGAGGCTGTTGTGGAAAGGGGGGCACCCGAGGATGGCACTTACTACTTTACAGAGATCCATATGGAAGGCGGGATAGGGCTCCCCCGATTACAGACCTATTATTGGGCCAGTCAAATGGCAATAGTGAATGATAAACTACATGGGAGCACCACTCTACCGCATAACAGGCTACAAGACACTGCTGCGCAGGAAAGACCCATCATGAGCCTCCTCTACCGGAAAAGAGACAGACCTACTGTTCCTTCCATGTCATCGCATATTACCCTAGTCTGGGCAGATACACATAAGTACCTAGGTTGGGATAAAAAAATTAACTTTAGCACAACCACTCTGGAATAATAAATACCTTCCAGAGGTGAACAAACTCCCCAAATGGCATTCATGGGCCCAACTAGGTATTACGAAAATTGGTGATGTGGTAAAAGAAAATGAGATAGTAGCATTCAGGGATCTAGCTGCCACCTTTGAACTTCCATCTAACGAACAATACCATTATATCCAACTGAAACACGCGTTGCAGGCGCACCTCCCTGAATTAAGCAACATACCTGAGTACTCCCCGCTAGAGCGCAATGTGTTCCCAGAACTGCTTACACAGTAAGTCACATCGACCATGTATAGTGTTGCTATTAACTCCTTTGCTACGAAAGAGATGTCGAGCCTGCAAGCCAAATGGGAGAGGGAGGTAGGAGACATACTTCCAGAGGAATGGGTGACTGCGTTGATGTACCCCAGAGAAACGGCTATCTCCTCCAGGCTCAGATTAATTCAATTGAAGATATTACACAGGGTTTACTACCCAAGGGTAGCACTATTCAAGTGGGGAAAGGCTACGAACCCATACTGTTTGAGATGTAAAAGAGAGGAAGGCTCCTATTATCATATTCTGTGGGAATGTGCCGCTATCCAACAATACTGGCAACAGTGTTGTGACGAGTTGTCAAGGGTAATGGGGAAGAGGATACTCGTAACTCCAAAACAATTACTGCTGGGGATGGAGGGGGATATTGATCTCACGAGGTACGAGAAAGCGCTCTTATATACCACCACGGCGATACTTTAAAGAAATATAGCGCAACTCTGGGGTTCCGAAAGAACACCGAGCTTTGAGCAGTGGATCACGGATGTGGATATCTGCATAGCCATGGAAAAGAGAGTTTATACTGCCAGGGGGTGCCCAGAGAAAGCGCAGAAAATATGGCAAAGCTAGGAAGATGCACGTTAAAAAGGACTTTCAACAATGTGCCGTTACGCTACTCAGAGATTTGCAAATGTATTGGTGGGTGTAATATGAATGAGATAAAATGCTGCAATAAGTTTGTAACTCATTCCTAAGTGACCAGAGAGGGGAGTTGCAGGTGGGAGGGTATGGGAAGTTTTGTTTACCCCACTGTATGGGGCTGTATGTTTTATGTTTTCAAAAACCCAATAAAATGTGTTATTAAAAAAAAACAGTGATCATTGTGAATAAAAACTATGCAGGAACAGGGTTGAGACTTTGCCCTTGCATAGAGAGCATTGTAGGTACAGAACACATTTCATTAGCCCTGATGAAGCCTTAGTTTAGGAGAAACACTGCTACGTGCACAAGTGTTGGTTTTCTTAAGTACAAATATCAGAAATTAGTCAATCGACATATTATTATTGAATATATCATTATTCCATAGCTAAATAGGCACAAAAGAGAAATGTAGCACTTGCTCGTAAAATTGTGACACAGAAATGCTTTCTTATGGTCCTTGTCAGAAATAATTGGCTCGATATCACAACAACTGTACACAATGTACACAAAATTGTGTTTCGTATATGAATTAGAAACAAGAGAGAAATGTAGCACTTGCTTGAATTATTTTTATTTCAATAAGGCTAAGATTTCTTATGAAGGTTAAGTTATCAAACTCTGAAAGAGTAATTCAAATGTATTTTAAATTAACGCCAGGGCATTTTGATGTTGTAATTCTGGAGTTCATCTATTTTGTAATTTGATTTGTTCATAATTTGTATTTTGTAATTTTTTGTTTTCCTTTGTAGTGCTTGTGTTCGCCCATAATGGCACATCCCATTCACCTAGGACGAGCATACTCGTCCTTGGCACTTACGGGGTTAAATAAGAAATAATTAAATACAAAATGTATTTTTTTAAATTTGGAGATTTTGTCTAAATTAAACCTATTGGAATACACATTTTGTTATGTATTTGTTTAGAACGCGCAGAGCCCGCGGGCATTTGAAGGTGACTCATTAGCTGCACACCTGTACGTATGCTTGTGTGATTAAGAAAAGCAAACTTGTTGAGGGAATTTTACCAAAAAAATACTACTGAAACAAAAGTAGGCTGTCTGCAGTGCTAACCTATTTTTTATTGTAATATGAATTAAATTGTAGTCTTTTGCAGGGATTTCCACATCATTGTGCATTTTTGGACCACCTGTATTTAATTTCTATTCTTGTCCCATGTTGCGGGGTAGAATACTCGTTGCAGGGGCATTCGAATAGTGCCATTCCTCTGTAGGATGATATAGTGATATAGTAAATGCAGAGCATGGGCAGGTTTTGGAAGGATATCGCTGAAGGGTGAAGTGCCCTTTCTGATACCTTCCTGGTGCCCGCTAAAGTCTTGTAGCTAAGAGGGGACGTTCTGCAATTTACCATGAACCCCAAAATGCCGTGCTCTGGGAGCCACCAGATCCAAATTCTGCCAGCATATGACACACCTCAGTAAATGCAGTGTCTAGATTGTGAATTGGGCGCGGGCCTGAGAGACCTGCATTTATTAAATATTTCACCATGACAAACTAGGAGCTCTTTGCCTGGTATCCTCTAAGAAATGCAGCCACTGGCCTGAGACATTTGGTGAAGCACCCAGGCACTAAAGAGAGGCTGAAAGTGAGGGCCAACCACTGACACCAACTCTCTTCCTAATGTAACTGAAGACATGATCTGGGTGGTTTGACGACGGGAATCGTAGGCGGGCATAGGTGTGGTCCAGCCTCCTGAGCCTCAACACATTTTTCAATGTGTCAGTCACCTCTGTATGAAAGTGTTGGTATACCACAAATATGTTCAATTCCTGAAGGTGATCACTGAGCCATACTCTTTATATTTTTTCTGGACCATACAAATGTTGCTTAGAGAGTCCTCCGGGTGTCTGACCACTTCTACACTGTTCTGTTTAGGAGATGTTCTTGACCTCCCTGGATACAGACTGATCATTCTCCTGTGAGACGAAAGGCAGTGTCCTGGGATTTCTCTTCTTCTAGAAGCTGAAGCTTTGAACCTTTAGAAGAACCCAGGTCTTCTGAGAAACAGGGCAACAATGCTTCATAAAGAACTGTAACCTCCCCTCTATATAGCGCTCAGTGGGAATTTGGGGGAAAAGAAACTTCCCTGGTTGAATCCAGTTTAGCCTCCAGCACCTCTGGAGCCGTGGGCCGTGCCATCCTGGGCTCTTCATGGGAGGAATAATTGGGTCAAAGAGAGGACAGGGTGGTTCTCGATCTGCTTTTGACCGGATCAGCCACTGAAGTGTGACTTAAGGCTGGCTGAATGTCCCCTGTCTCGGCCGGCGCTATGAGAGACACGGGGCACACGAATATTGCAAATCAAGGCCTGCGTTTTTTCCAGTGACATGAAGGGGTTCATATATTTGCCAAGTCCTTTGAAAAACTTGTTACCAAATAAGAGGACCTGGTCTACTCTGGCTAATTAGCAAATCCCCCAAGCTTCTCACTAATCTTCAACAAAATATCTCTCCTATATCATGGAGTCAGTGGAATCCTCCAACCAGCACAGCTCCCTTTTTCCAAGCTACTGTTCTCCCTGGATCCTAAGGAATCTGCAAAGCTTTGGCTTCTGCCGCCAAATCAAGAACGTTCACAAAAGGGACCGAAGGGATGAGAATCCTATCATGGCAGGATTGCCAGGCCCTGTGCACACACATTCTCGCTTCACGACCGTATTTAGCGAAGAATGTTTCTATCTTCAGGTCATTGGTCATTAAGAGGGTGACAAGCAAAGTCCTATACCATTCTGCACACATTGTATTCCTGGCTGATGAATCAATTTTACTGTGCAACAATGCATCTGTATAGTGCCCTGCCTAGGGCGGGCTTCATCCCCTGTGCAATACAGTCCAAGGAAAGCTTGGAGCTGTCCAGTACATCTTGGAAACCAGAGGCCTTTCCTATTGGGTTGGTGGAGGGAGCCTCATCATCCATCTCTATCACCCCCCCATGAACCCCCCTATGTCTGTATTCCAGCGATAACAGGGCGTAAATCGACATCTGGGTCACCAGACAGCTGGTCCAAAGCCACCACTCTTGACATTTTTGTGACCAGCCTCAAAGTCTGAGGGTCTGGAAAGTGCTCATATAGCAACTCTGCCCTCAACGGACCCAGCTATGTGGCTGCCCTGAGGCTACAAGACTTAGGCAAAACACCAGTTGCTGGATTAGCCCACATCCAGGGAGAGACATGTACACAAGAGCACAATCTGCAATGTTAGGACTCTTGCTGGGGCGCCAGCGCCAGTACCACCCCCACACAGATAGATGTTCCCAGGCTGCATTCTCCTCATGTTCTACCAGAGGAATCAGAAGGCAAAAAGGGCATCTATACAGATATACTGTCAAGTTCTGATTCTTTTCCCAACTCCCTCTTCTTACCTAAGTCTTCAATGATGTCTTGAGGGCCTTCGGACCCCTTCTTCCGTTTGATCCTCTGGGTCTCTTTAGACTTCTTTTCCTTTTTACTGTGCAAGTAAGGACAAGCTCCGTTGGAGGGCCACCGTGTCCTACAGGGGAACAGGATCAAGGGGAACCCCAAGAAGCAAGCCCCCAAAATGTCCAGGGAAAAAGACAATTACGGCATAAAAAACCCTGGGGTGTGGTCGCAGGATGGGTGGAAAAAAACAGAAGCAGAAATGGACGAAACGGCAGTTCAGATCAGGTAAACAGGCCCCACTCCAATAAGAATCCAAAATGATCTGAGATTGGATCTTCTTAGTAACAGATGGACAACCCCAAAGAAAGGTTGCCGGAGTAATGTCCGTAGTCCAGAGCTAATGGTAGGAGAAGAACCCGACAAGGAAAGTATAGGGACTGTAGAAAATACAAGATATACAAAACCCCACAAAACAGCTTCCTTCTTTCACGTGTGAGTTCATTAACGGGCTCACACTAACACTAATACCACTGCCAATCCCGCATCAATTCAGGTAGACCACCATGGATTTTTCAGAAAATATACATATTTTATTATTTATAAAACACCAATCAATTAATACATCAATTGTTAAAAACGAATATATTCATGATTTGACCAATTTCAAACACAATTAGGCCTCATCACGACTTGGGCGGTACTGACGGCGGTATTACCGCTGGCGGTATTAGCCCTACCGCCGAACTCCCCGGCACTAATAGCGATGGATCACGAGTTCGGCAGTAATGTAAGTCCCCATTCTCCACTGAGCCCATTCGGGAATGTCCCATTCCCCATTGGGCTCAATGGGAAATTTTCGCGCTCTTACCGCCGGCGGATTTCCCGCCGGCGGTAATAGCGCGAATTTTCGGCGTATTTCCCCCAGCTCAGAGCTGGGGCGAAATCCGCCAAAGCCCTGATTCGGCGGACCCTTAAATCCAGCGGTAATAGCGCTACCGCCGGATTTAAGGGTTGCCGCCGAAGTGTATCTAAAATACACACATGGACTAGCAGTGTCTTCTGCTCGTATATCAATGTGACCTGAGAGAAACAAACAATTGTTGGTTTCTCTTTTGTCACCATACCAAACAGTAATTTAATTATATCTGTTTTTGGGCTATACATTAGACCCTCCCTCTTCCTACTGAGAGAGAAGACAGTGTGCCAACGCTATTTATGTGTTTCTAGCACCAATTTTGACTGTTCAATATGCAATCAAACCAATATTAATCACATCTCTTATTGGTGCTGTCTTCAGGGCACTTGTAATTATTATCACGTGGTGTTGTTCAACATGTGGTATGACAGAGACCTGTTTTCTTTCAACCAATCTACGAATTAAAAACAATTAAAACATCATTAATACCATGGGTGTGCTATTTTCCGTGTCAGATTTTTGTGAGTACCCCGCTATAATTTCCCTCTCGTTATTTTACTCGGAAAGAATATCATTTTTCACAGTATCAGCGGTATTATTCCACTGATTTTTACCAATTTATGGGGACATATACTTCCATAATCCCATTGTTCTCTACAATTCGTTTTCATAAATACAATCAATTGAACTTTCAAATTCATTAACAGTATTTTCCACATTCTCCTGTAATTCGATAAATCTCTTTTCTTGACACACAACATCTTGTTCGGGTAAATGGAGTTACGTTTCCTTATTTCTAAAAATCCCCCTCCATGCCTTTTCACCATCGATTTCACCGCACTTTATTATCTGTATTCTAAACAGTGTAATTACCCTTGAGAGAAAAGGTGTTATCCTCTCTTCGCTGGTCCTTGTTTTCTTTTTTTCTTTTCTTTTTAGAACTGCATCTTTACTCACTATAAAGTAATTGGAATATTTCATGTGAATTTTCCTACACACGAAGGTGTTGACCCTATCTTCACACGTTATTTAATGTGGGAGCATGCTTACCCAAAGCCTCAATTGGTAAAATGCAGATTGCTTTTTGAAACGTCAGGGTGATTTATTGCTTCCTTCTAGGTTGAATTTTCACACCGCTTTTATTTCCATAAAATCTCGGCCCCATAACGAGCCATGATAAAGGTATGTGGAGAATAACAGGACCATATTAGTCACTTGTCGGCTACACACGGATATCAGGGCTTCAATCTTCGCTTCTATTTTCAAAAACCTCACCTTATTCCAATCGTAGCAGTTTGCGGTTCTCCTCGCACAGCCTGTTTCCTCACTCGCGTTCGTCTTGGGTGTTACGCGAATGCTAGATATACTAGTCACCTGGTGTATCACGTGTTCACAAAACGTAATGACGTGTGCAAGCACGCTTTGTTACACCGCACAGTGTACCTATGGGACAAAGCGTATAGGCAGAGTGCCATCTTGAAAGTGGAAAAATACCATTCGGGAAGTGGTCGGAAACTAGACACCTTTCCTGTTTGTTGTTCGTGGCGGCTTATTTGCAAGTGTTGTTAAATCAAAACAAAACACAACTATACATTTATACATTTACTCACGGCAACAAAAGCCCGAGTTTTTTACTAAAAAAACTTATTTTTCATCTACCTGTTTTTTGCGCCTATTCCAGCGTGAAAGAGCCTCATACTTATCCTAATGATGTACATATATGGGCTACTGCTTAAAACCTTGATGGCATGGGGTTGCCATGATTAACACAGGCCACCCTTGTATTTGTTGTTTAAATATTTGAATATGAGAAAGACTAACTCTGGTGGATAAATAATCCCCATTCCACAGATACATTCATGCCTTCTTTTACTGTGTTAAGGGAATAAATCCATCTTTGTTCTGTCCTTCTTAGTTTCAAGTCTTTATCGCCTCCTCTTGGGTGGGGCTCTATTGTTTCAATAATAAACCAGAAGATGTCATCATGAGTATGGTTTGCAGTCTTAAAATGGGCTACCAAGGGTTTATCCACTACATTGTTTTTTACACAGGATCTGTGTTGACAGATCCTCTGTCGAATCGGTCTCTTCGTCTTTCCAATATAGAGTAACCCACAGGGGCATCTGATGGCATAGATTGCCCATTTTGTGTTACAATTGGTGAAGCCCTTAAAGGTCCATTTTCGGCCTTTTAGGTCTACTTCTTTTACGTTGGCCGTAAGATTACATACAGAGCATTTACCACACTTATAGTGGCCCACCACTGGTGGTAGGTCCCATAGTGTTGGTTGAACATTACTTATTCTGTGATCAGGGATCCTATAGGTATGCACCAATTTGTCCCGCAAATTGGGCATTCGTCGGAAAGCAAAGCGTGGTTTGTTGATGATGAAATCTTCAGTGTTCAACATGCTCCAGTGTTTCAAAATGCTCCTTCGTAAATTGTTACTGATAGGTGAAAAAGTAGATACGCAAGCGATCTTTTCTTCTTTCACTCTTTGTCTTTTTGTTAGACACTCTTGTCTGTTGGTATTCCTGGCCCTTTTCATTGGTCTACGTATGATATACGGAGGGTAGCCACGTTCTTTTAATCTATTCGACAGATCTTTGCTGTTTTTGTCAATATCATCCCTTGAACTACAATTTCTTCTAATTCATAGAAATTGCCTAAAGGGTAAATTTTGACTAAGACTCTCTGGATGGAAGCTGTCATATAATAACAGGGAGTTCTTATCTTTGGCTTTTCTAAATAATGTTGTCTCAAGCCTATTGTTGCCACCCTTATAGATCTCTAGATCTAAAAAAGAGATCTTATCAATGTTTGAGCTCATGGTGAAATGTATGCATGTCTCTTGATTGTTCAGCCATGTTAAGAACAGTTCCAGATCTTGTTGATTACCAGCCCACAGCATAAAGACGTCATCGATGTACCTATACCATGCTTTCATCTGTTGTTTAAACGGATTGGTTTCAGCATACAACGAGCGTTGTTCCAACTCATCCATAAATAAATTTGCCAGATCTGGAGCGAAAGTGGAGCCCATACTGGTACCATGTTGTTGTGAGTAAAAAGTGCCCTCTTCTATGAAGAAGTTGTTGGTTAAGGCTAATTTGATACATTCCTAGATAAAAAACGATGGAACGGATTTATCTTCGTGTTTCTAAATATCTGTTCATGATGTTGACACATTTCACACGTGAAAGAAGGAAGCTGTTTTGTGGGGTTTTGTATACCTTGTCTTGATTTGTCCTCACCCACACAGCCCCTAAAAAGAGGACACTACAGCTCTTATATGTCTGACCGTAGGAAATACAGACAGGAGCAAGATACAAAAAGTAAAGTAAGTCAACCCCCAAACAGTGCAGAAATCAGGAACACCAGAACAAGCAGCTGGAAAAGTGAAACTAGATTGGATACAGAAACGGGGAAAACTAAAGATAGATGTGACAACCCGGGGGACAGTGGAAAGCGAGATAAACCAAACTAGAATAACAGCACTACCCGCTATGGTAAGATGATTGAAATCCAAGGAAGTGGATATACCGTACGCGGAGGGAAACAGAAGGTTAGAGAAATGGAAAGAGAAAGCGGAGTAACAGGAAACACAGAGTCAAAGAGGGAGAGATAGAGAAACAATTAAGCAAAATAACTGAGCGGCGGGAGAAAGGAAGAAACGAAAAATTAGGTCAGAACAGTATGAAGAAGGATGATGCCAAGGGCAGAAGAAAAATAACAAAGAAGTAAGCAGACAGTCTGAAATAGTTGCTGGTACTCGAAACGTAGTACGAGCTAGTGAGGGTCCAAGAGACGGATACAATGCATCATGTATCCGGAAGAGGCTGACTTTATTTACATGGTGGCCATCTTGGGTGAACACTAGTCCGCTGAGAATGGTTCCAACAGACTATGCAGCCCAATCTCCATCGGTTCCAGTATTTCCAGGGACGGGGCATGACAGATACAAGCCTGATGTCCTGAGATGAGTGAAGGATGGAGGACCTGACAGGGGAAAATGAAGAGAGCAACAGAGCTTTCTTATTTATGGGGTGCACACACATGCTAACTGCTATGGAGGAAAAATGCCCTTGGATAAAATGAGGATTAAAAAGAAAGTAGGTTGAAATGAAAAAGAGAAGAAATACTCAGTTTTAGGAAGACTAGCTTATATATTCCTAGCTGTGGCCTGGGATATTTAGAGGAACTGCATTGCAAATTACATACATGCTTGCTGACACAATGAGTTCCACACAGAAGTGAGATTGTACATACATGCTTGCTCAAATGCAGCCTCTGCACATTCCAATGTAACTTTGCCTCCATGCCATCTCCTGCCCTGGTGCATCCTGACCTGACCTCAGATAGTTCATAAGAGGTTATGCATTTAATTAGGAGATGATCACACACAGGCATCTATAGGAGGTGGCAAGAGTAAACCCGGAGAGGCCGTGGCTGTAATGTTTCCAAATACATGTTTATCAAGTTAATTTAAAGATGTGAACGCCTCTTTAATGAAGTCATGAATTATATAATCAGACACAGGGGTTTCATTGTTTTCAGGATTGATATAAGATGATGTACGGTGGCCGGGGCGGGTCACACGATTGGATTCCTGAAGTGCTGTGTGTGTTTTCCTCCCAGCTGCTGCTAATGTTTACTGAACTAAACCACCAAGATTAGAGTTCCATATCTGATGTATATAACAGAATTGGGGCCATCATTAGTTATGGGCCCCCCTGCAAAGCTGCAGGTGAGCCCTCTCAGGGACGCCCTCTGGGCACATTGTTGAAGCTTAGACACTTTATCTGAATGGGGAATGCGCTATGGGGAGCGTCGTGGTATGGGGAGCCCTGTTACCAACTGCAGAAAGATACACTTTTATTCAAAAGGATGTTTTTTATTTGCTACTGTTTACAGTGTCTGTCTCTGGCAACTGTTATTCTGGATCTGTTGAAAAGAGCTCTGTTGAAAACCCATCTGCTCAGGGGACAGATGGCTGTCAAAGTAAAAAAGGATTTGCATCCATGCCAATGTTTAGAGGGGCAAATCCTTAGTGCAGGTAGACAGTATTCCTGTATAGATGATTCTTGAATGATATGACAAAATATAAAAATTCCAAGCTCAATTTAAACTCGCTGCTTAGCCCTGTGCTTCTCCTGCTCGCCTCAGCAGGCACTATAAAAGGAGGAAGGTATGCGTGCAGGGACCACAGTAGACCATACTATACAGGAGCTGAGAAGAAGCCTTGAGCTAGAGGTGGATGCCTGTTCATCCCTTCCCCAATCCAATTCATTTGTGTTGCAATAGACCTGTTGCTTTAGCAAGTATGGCTTTCGTGAAGGCGTTCTGCTCTTCCTATCCTAGCAATGAAACTCATGTTTCTGCTCTTCCTATCCTAGCAATGAAACTCATGTTTCTGCTCTTTCTATCCTAGCAATGAAACTCTTGTTTCTGCTCTTCCTATCCTAGCAATGAAACTCATGTTTCTGCTACTTCTATCCTAGCAAGGAAACTCATGTTTCAGCTCTTTGTATCATAGCAACTAAACTCATGTTTCTGCTCTTCCAATCCAAGCAATGGAACTCATGTTTCTGCTCTTCCTATACAAGCAATGAAACTCATGTTTCTGCTCTTTTTATCATAGCAATGAAACTCATGATTCTGCTCTTCCTCTCCTAGCAATGAAAGTCATGTTTCTTCTCTACCTATCCTAGCAATGAACCTCATGTTTCTGCTCTTCCTACCATAGAAATAAAACTCATGTTTCTGCTCTTTCTATCCTAGCAATAAAACTCATGTTTCTGCTCTTCTTATCCTAGCAATGAAACCCATGTTTCTGCTCTTCCTATCCTAGCAATGAAACTCATGTTTCTGCTATTTCTATCCTAGCAATGAAACTCATGTTTCTGCTATTTCTATCCAAGCAAGGAAACTCATGTGTCAGCTCTTTGTATCATAGCAATTAAACTCATGTTTCTGCTCTTCCTATCCAAGCAATGGACCTCATGTTTCTGCTCTTCCTATCCAAGCAATGGAACTCATATTTCTGCTCTTCCTATCCAAGCAATGAAACTCATGTTTCTGCTCTTTTTATCGTAGCAATGAAACTCTTGATTCTGCTCTTCCTCTCCTAGCAATGAAACTCATGTTTCTTCTCTACCTATCCTAGCAATGAACCTCATGTTTCTGCTCTTCCTACCATAGAAATAAAACTCAAGTTACTGCTCTTTCTATCCTATCAATAAAACTCATATTTCTGCGCTTTCTATCCTAGCAATGAAACTCATGTTTCTTCTCTTTCTATCCTAGCAATGAAACTCATATTTCTTCTCTTCCTATCCTAGCAATGAAACTCATGTTTCTGCTATTTCTATCCTAGCAATGAAACTCATGTTTCTGCTATTCCTATCCTAGCAATGAAACTCATGTTTCTTCTCTTCCTATCCTAGCAATGAAACTCATGTTTCTTCTCTTCCTATCCTAGCAATGAAACTCATGTTTCTGTGCTTTCTATCCTAGCAATGAAACTCATGTTTCTGCTCTTCCTATCCTAGCAATGAAACTCATGTTTCTGCTCTTCCTATCCTAGCAATGAAACTCATGTTTCTGCTCTTCCTATCTTGGCAATGAAAATCATGTTTCTGTGCTTTCTATCGTAGCAATTGTAAGGAAGGCATGGTATCATGAATGAAGACAGACACAAATGATGCACAGTTCAAGGATGTATATTGAACATTAATGGGGTGGTAGAATGCCTGTCTAGCCCTAAATCGAAGGATGGAAGCAAACTCGACCATCAAATAATAAATAACGCAAGTCATGTCTTGTCAAAATAAAATGGCCTAAACTAACAAAACAAATTGCCTGCCCTTATGCTACAGAAAATAAGTGTAGGAAAGCAGTGTATGTAAAACTAAAAGGAAACCGTGTTCAATAAATGTCAGGTTGACTGAGAAGTGATGTTCCCTTCCCCACATTTTCAACATGGGACAAGGTGGCTCACTCGAGCTTTGAACACACTCTGGCTTCTCTGGCACAAGGATGCAGTTCAGGACACAAGCCAGGGCCTTCTACGATAAAGTCTCTTTACCATACCAAAGTAGGCTATTGGCCTGTAGTTCGTGGGCAACGATCTGTCTCCTTGTTTTTATAATTGGGATCAGTATTGCCGTTGTCCACGTCTCAGGAAGTTGTTTGGAGTGAAGAATCGCTTCAAAGAGCGCCTGGCAAAACTCAGCCCATGCTTCAGGGTTTGCTTTCAGATGGTGATTTGATAAGGCATCAGGACCTGGGGCACGGGAGGTGTTAAGTTGTTTAATTTGCATCAAGATCGTCTCTCGGTCCCACTAAAGTTCCCATCTGGGTTTGTGGATCCCTTGGGGAAGCTTTTCGCAATAATGCAGCTTAGACATCTAACCAGATGGATGAAATTGACCAATCGAGAAGACCCCCAACAGACGGGATTTGTTAAGGGTGTTGGCACTAATGTCATACTGATAAAACTCAACATACTCAAGCTAGAGGCTATAAGGACTAAGACCAACTTATATGTGATATTCATAGCCGGTCAGATAGCACAGCAAGTAGAGCGCCCGCTTTGACATCCGTGCAGAGCCTGCTGACGCAGGTTCGAATCCCGGCATGGCCAAACTCAGCCTTTCATCCTTCTGAGGTTGATAAATGAGCACCACACACCGTGGGAAATAAACAGCGCTCAGATACCTGAGGGTTCGTGGCGCTATACAAATGCACAAACAAACAAAACAAGCAAACAAACATAGACCTGAAACAGGCTTTTGACTCTGTAGATCGAGACATCTTGTGGGAAAAACTACAGCAGTGGGATTGCCCTGAAGAAATACTTGCTGCCATTCAAGCTCTATATTACAATACATCAATCGCGACTATACGTGAAGGGAACTGTTACGAGAAAAACCGATACAGGTAGAGTGTTGACACAGGGCTGCCCTCTCGCAGCAACTCTATTCAAACTTTATATATCAGATATTGCAACTTCGCAAGAAGGGATCCGGCATTTCCCCCTATAATAAATGGCACAGAAGTGCCCTGGCTGCTATACGCGGATGAACTGCTCCCATTGGACAAAACCCAGATTGGCCTTCAAAGACCACTCGATCATCTGGCTTCCTATGTGGAAAACAATAGGCTGATGATAAATACAGATAAGTCACGAGCCATGTTATTTTCATCCATGCAAGGCCCTTAAAGGAATTCACTTTCAGTGTTTCTTCATTTTATATGACTTACTCAGGTCTATTCATACAAATATTTAGGAATTTGCCTCAATTCGAGTATTTGTGTACAAGACTGGGAGAAAATCCTGCAAGCAAAAACAGAATCTTTAGAATGTCAAGGCCCGATTCTGCACAATAAATATGGTAAATACTCCATGCTCCCTCTGCAAACCTTTTATCGACAAAAAGTGGTATCCATCTTATGCTATGGATCAGAAGCCATTCTAAATCCATCATACCATATTTGGGACAGGCTTGAAGGCCTTTTTCTGGAGGAAAGTGCTTGCCTCGCCTATTTCGTTCCTAGGGCAAAGAATATGCTACGAAATAGGCCTACAATCTATACACTCTCAAGTCCTATGGAAATCGTTGGATCTGTTTCGTAAAACGACCGTTGACGATAATGTTCCCTCCATTGACATCTTGAGAACAGAATCACCCACTTCTGATGCCTTGATTCTGAGTAAATGGAAGACCAACTGTTCAGATCGGATAGAGTCTTTGGATGCCTCGATGGAAACACTGAAGCATAATCCACTTGCCATCAAGAACATACAAAACAAAGATTGGATAGATACCCAGGACTGGAAATCTCTCTCTAAACTGTCCATTAACTGTCTGATCGAGCCTCGAAAGATAAATCAACTCCCTGCATTCCTCCAGCTATTCCTGTCCCCAAGATTGCGTGATCTATTCCTGCAATTTAGGCTTAACCTCCTTCTAACGCGTGAGGATTTGGGACAAATGAAACAACTGGGAGGTCTACCGAACACCTGTCGCTTCTGCAAAAACAAGCTACAGTTGGAAACCTTATATCATATTGTGATAGTATGTGAAGCCTTGGCAGACATAAGATGTAAATACAGCAAGCACTTGCCGCAGACTATCTCTCCGCTAACTGCAGAGGAAAGATGGAACTCACTGGTACTGGGAGAGGAAAAAACAGTGATCTTTGCAGCATTGCAATTCTGGATTGAAGTATCTACATTAAAGGATTCCCAGTGACTTGTCAACTCTTTTCCAGCGCCCCCCTGTCATCACACTTTTGACTTTGGTCTTGGATTGACAGAGTGATGTATGCTGTTTGTGCTTTTTCTTTTTCTTTTATGACGATTTCTAAAAATGAAAAAGTTTGTAATAAACGAAATCATTTAATAATAAAAAATAATAATAAAAAAAAAAACTATTGTGCACTTTGAACTGTTCTTTGCTTGTATTGGGGGGTGGTGTAAAAGGAAATTATTGTCCTGCATATTCTTGTGTCATCTCTGTGTGGATACTTTACCAGAGTCATTTTGTTTTTGTGTTGCCACAGCATTGGTGGCTGATGTAATCTGTGTGTTCTAATTTGACTTAAATAAAGTAATTAATAAAAATCTTATTAGTACACACCAGCCTGGTTCCTAGTCCATTGTGGCACTGGGTATTTGTTGAGGTTGTGTGCGAGACAGGTGGAGGCCTTAGCAAAAAGGACCTGAATTATATAAATAGAAGAATGTTCATTGTGCTCCACACTCATGGTGGAGAAGGAGCTCTCTGACTTGGGTGTGACCGTGTAATTAACCGCGAAAAAAACTGGGGGCTTGTGCCGTGATTGGTAGAGAGTTTTCAATCGTGACAGTGCAGCAGAGCAGGCTGTTCATTGAATGTATTGTTACATTTAGTGGATAGAAAGCTGTGTTGCATTGTGAAGGCACCATCCAAACCTGTACCCTGGATTTCAGTGGTGTGTGTATAGATAAAAGTCATCAACAGTGATCATTGTGGGGGGGGTGTGGCTAGCTTGACGGAACAAAATCCATGGGAAAATGCACCCACAGGGGGGTGAACATCTGAAGGACAATTGTGGAAGGTTGAGGCTCCTGAAACGAACCCCTGCCGGAGCTTTTCCGTGTGGACCACCGCGACTGCCTGGCACGAAAATCCTCACCAAGATGGCCGCCTCCGATCGCACTAACTGAGCGGGGGGACTGGTGTGTGCTGGAGCGCTGCCCAACCCCGGACAACTGCTACACAGGGAGCGGAGGCGGTGCGGCAACCCAGGGGTCCCGACCAGAGCGGCAATAGCGGATTTCCCAGAGCCGGGCGAGGACCGCTGGCCAGAACGACTCTGCCAGGCGTGAAAGGAGGGGAACCGCGGGCGCTGTGGGGGACTACGCTGCGGCCGCCGGCACGGGCAGAAACGGCCTGGGTCGGAGTCGGATCGTAGAAGCGGTGGACGGAAGGAGAGCTCTACGCCCGCTGAAGCTGGCGAGAGTGGCTGATTGTTGGCTCAACATCCGGACCTCTAAGCATCCGTTCCTTCGCGCCTGGATCGGAGGACATCCCCTTGGTGCTTCCCCCGGACTAAAGCCCCCCTCCTCGGGGCGTAGAGCTAGCGGCCCGCCGCCCCTGCACTCGAGCCAGGCGCGGGAGTGCTGGGGGCGCGGCACGGGGCTGGGAAGGCGGAGCGGCTCACGGGGCTCCGAGAGGACCTGCGGGCTGCACTTTCGAGACAATTAACTGCTGCATCCAGAGGAGCCAGGCCTGCTCCCCACGTTACACCAACCTGCCTGCCCACACAAGCCATAGCCCACACCGGAGCAGAGTGAACGAAATACCCAGTGGCAGACCCGCAAGAAAGGAGACCACTACAACGCCGCACACAGCAGTTAAGACCCGTGCTTTGCGTGGAGCGCCGGTTGATCCTTCGCCAAAGCGGTGGCAGTGGCGCTGCTGCCCCAGAAAATGGTGTAACGGTAAGGAGAGGGGAGGAAGGGAGACGGGAGGGGTATTCAACAATTGCAGTCCCCTGCCTGCTCTCCTGGGCCCATCCTGTGCGCTCCCACGGTGCCACCTACCAAGTAACCCCACAAACAATACGTGCAGCCTCATCTTCCACGGGGACACTCCTGTAAGCGCCCTAAAAACACTCCTTCAGTAAGTAGCAAGAATTGGGACAGACACAGAAGCGCACTAGAGTGCACGAGAATTCACACTCACCCCGCTCAACCTTGGGGAGAGGTGATCAGGCGACATCTGGAGCATTGTGGTTTGAGAAATATCTTAGTGGATACTACCCAAAACGGGCTCATGGGAGGACCCCTGTGAGGGCATAGAGGCAGAGGACAATCAGTATAACAGTCATAAGCTAAATTCGGCATGTGAAGTCAATCAAAGTATCTATAAAGGTGGGATCCCATATACTACTCCACCATCCCCCACATTACAGAATGGGGAAAGATAAACCACGGAAATTAAGTATACAAAGCAGAATGGACCAATATGCTTTCGCTACCACGTCCCAACCGATGGATCGAACACCGCAGCCAGACCCTCCGGAAGAGGGAGATGTCCTCTCACTGAAGGATGTAATGGCGGCCATAGCAAACTCCCGCACCTCCATGGAAACAAAGATGGACAGCATGGCGGCGGACGTGTCCTTCCTCCGTCATGACCTGCAAAAACTCACATCTGGAATGGGGGAAGCGGAGCATCGCATCTCAGGTACGGAGGACACTATTGGTAATATTAACCAACAACTGTCACAAGCACTACGCCGGTTGAAGACCCTGGAGACTAGAGTGGATGAGGGTGAGGGTAGGTCTCGCCGCAATAACGTACGTATTCTTGGAATCCCGGAGGGGACGGAAGGTCCGAGCATGGAACTGTTCCTGGAACAGTGGCTAGCGGACATTTACGATCCACACTCTTTTTCAAAATTCTTTTCTGTAGAACGCGCCCACAGGATACCCTCTGGCAAGCCTATTCCAGGAAGGCCACCCAGAAATGTAATCGCTAAGCTCCTTAATTACCGCGACAGAGACGCGCTGCTACAGATGGCTCGTGCGAAGGGAACGGTGACTTATAATGGCTCCCGGATAGCCTTCTTCCCTGACTATACGAGAGAAGTGCAACGTGCGAGACAACCATTTGAGCCGCTGAAGTGACAGCTATCCCTCATGAAAGTAAAATTCGGTCTGCTATTTCCAGCCCAACTTAAGATTTATCATAATGGGACGACCACACACTTCACTGACCCTCAGGAGGCCTGGCAATGGGTAGAATCCCATATCGAGGGTGACTGGTCGGTGCGGCCAAGGAGACAAGAGGGTAGACCCCGACCCCGCCCGGACCGAGTCCCCCGAGAGAGACCTCCGGCAGACATACAACCAGCAGCTCCGGAACAAGCAGATGTGCCCATTGAGCAACAACCGGGATGATGCGAACAATTATTATTAAAGGGGTTGAGGGCCACTACCTTCTAGAATACAAACGGAACCAGAACACTGAAACAAACACACTGCGCTGAAAATACCTCATCTTGCATCTCATATGCTGTGTTTGAATAATACAAAGAGTTCCAGTGTGCTTTTGAGTTGCTGCATGACCAAAAGGCAATCGGGACCTCTGCAGCCCCACACCTCTCGTTCTCCTTCCCGAGCACCAACAGGTCCGGCACACCGTGAGTGCGACTGTGTCATCGCCCGAGAGGCACTCTCACCCTGAGTCACATATTTAATAACGCCAAGAAAACAACATAACGACGGCGGCCGCCCAAGGCCACCTCCCAAGAACTGAGACTGTGATTATGAACAGTCAGTTTGGAAACGGAACAACTGAACAAGACAATCTAAGATTGCGTATAGCAGAAGCAAAGAGATTGAGATAATGGTTATTGTTTAAGGTGTTACCTGTCCGTTTGACAAGGTGTTTGGTTGTTGGACTGGGCGACAGATGCTTCAAGTTGGGTGGAGTATAGGGTGGGGGTGGGGCATTCAAAGATGTTATGTTAAAAATCGCACGAAGTTCAAAAGGCCCATAACAAAAACTCCCTCTCATATGTCCCGAATGGAAAGAAAGTGCAAACGAGTCTTCACAAAGAATAACCAAAAGCACAATCTAGTTCAATCCATCCCCGGATTGATGGATCACAATACACCCTTAGATACACTACATACTGACACCACACACGCACAAGTAACATGGCACAAAGCAACAGCGTAGATAAAAACAGAACCATCCGAGTGATGACATGGAATGTTAACAGGCTCGGAAATAGTATTAAAAGGCGTCTAGTCCTACAGGCACTGAACCGCCACTCACCAGATGTGGCCTTCTTAACAGAGACGCATCTGGCCGGTACAAAATGCACACTAATCAAACAATCAAACTACCGACAAGCCTTCCATGCCGGGTTCACCATGGGATCACTTGGGGTATTGATCTTGGTACACAAAAGACTTCCCTACAGACCTGCTGTGGTCACCCAGGACCAGGGAGGCAGATATGTACATACGATGGGAACCCTGTGGGAACGCACTATCTCTATGATCGCAGTATATGCGCTGCCCAACCTACTAACACCTCTGACTACCGACATCACGCCTCTGATTGTTGACAATACTGAAGGCCTTACGTTGATTGGGGGAGACTTTAATGAAGTTAAGGCCATAGAACTAGACAGGACACACGTACGATCCAGAAATCCAGATATACGCACTAAACTCGCCACATTTACCAATGCACTGGGATTGCATGATGCATGGAGGTCCCTTCACCCAGACACAAGAGAATATTGGTACCACTCCGGTGCACATGCATCCCTATCCAGGCTAGATTATTTCTTTTTACCAACATGTAACATAAATGAGGCGTGTGAAGCGCACCTGCTCCCCAGGGGCATTTCGGATCATTCCCCACTTATGCTATGATCAATACCAGCAGGTCACTCCCTCCACCTAGTTGGAAATTGAATAGCTATTACCTGGGGTTTCCCGAAATGTTAGAACACATACAAAAGGTTACTGAAACATACTTTGAAATAAATACGGACTCTGTGGATAGCCCGACAACGTTATGGGAGGCACTAAAAGCAGTATTAAGGGGTGAAATCATAGCCTGGACCGCAGTACATAGAAAAGAACGCCTTGTAGCGATACGCGAGGCCGAGACCAAAGTACAGAACGCAGAATCCGCTCATCTGTCTCGGGACCTACCCGAGACACACCGAGCACTACAGTTGGCACAGAGTCAATTGCAGCACATAGCCCTAGATAACGCAAAACAAGCCCATGCTACTATGCGAGCGAAAATATACGAAACTGGGGACAAGGCGGGGAAAATACTGGCATTGTTAGAACGTAGAGATATGGGTCTTACTCAAGTTAGGAAATTAACGACGGGAAATACAAACCCAATAGTTACAGACAAGGACATAGCGGAGGGATTTGCCAGCTATTACGCCGAGCTGTACAGTGCACCACCCACACCGCCACCGACCGATATATTAGAGGAAAATACCCTTCCTACCTTGGACGAACAACAAACGGCCTTATTATTACAGAGGAGGAAATAACCTGGGCAATGTCAGAACTCCAGCCAGGGAAGACCCCAGGTCCAAATGGTTTTCCTGTCGAAATATGGAAGAAAATAGGAGCAAACATAATCTCTCCACAATTACTGCGTTTATTTCAACACTCGCGTTCGCAGGGCTACCTCCCCCCAGACCTTAGGAAAGCTACAATAATAGTTTTACCAAAAGCAGGCAAACCGCCTGACAAGTGCAGCTCTTACAGACCCATCTCCCTTATAAACTGTGAAGCTAAAATACTCGCAAAGGTGTTAGCTAATCAGCTGCAACGAATCATACACACGCTAGTGCACCCAGATCAATGTGGGTTTATGCCACAAAGGTCTACCAGGCAAAACATACACAGACTACACACAGCATTAGAAAAAACCCCTACATTACAAAACCCCCTGGCCCTACTGTCCATAGATTTTGAAAAGGCATTCGACTCCGTGCACTGGGAGGCGGTTTGGGAAATTCTGCGACAAATGGGCATAGGCCCTTCCTTCATGAGCTGGGTCAAACTACTATACCATCTCCCAGTGGCGGTAACGAGAGTGAATGGGTACACCTCTGAACCCATTCATAGACCATAATTGTTGGGTTGTGAGAGGTGTCCCCTCCACCTTGTACTTAGGCAGTGAGATTCTCAATCGATTCGCAATTAATTTGGACCTAATTAATTACAAAGCCTGGTCCTGACTGGGGGGTAACCCCATGGGCTTTGACAATCCTAAGAAAGCATTTCGGTCAGCTCAATTGCTGCCGTATGCGGTTGAAGTTCAAACAAGAGAAGAGGTCACCACCCCAGGACTGGCACGACAATTCACAATTCCCCTAAAAATTAAGGGAGGTTAGAACCTCAAATATCAGGACGCTTATATAAATTTGAATTATCACCTCCAACAGCAAGGCTTGTATTTGAACCCGACACCACTAGTTGACCTAGAACACGACACCATTTGAATATTGGTGGATAACAGCAACCCTAGAAGTATCACTTTGGGCGCAGGCACCTTTATTGGAACGGTGGTTGATGCCCAACATTTTTCCATTGACTTAGGGAATGAGATCATGGGACTAATTCCAAATTACTGTTAGCACCGTGACAACGATATACCTTCCGAAAAGATTATCACTCGGCAAAGGGGAAATTTCTTGGTATACTCCTCCTGCCCTTATGGGGGGGAAGAGGTACCCTGTGACATCAGGAAGGATGAGGTGGTAGTTCAGGTCAACAGTGACTGCCTCCCCTCCTTGAAACCTCCTGTCCAGGCCAACACTATAACAAGGGATCTCTCTACGCAACTGGAGTATACTGCTGAAATCGCAAAACCTGAGGTCTTTCCAGGCTTCAGGCAAATGGTTGAGGAACAAATCAACCTCGCTGATGCCTGTGAGACTGAGGAGCAAAGGAAAAAGCTGAAACAGGTGTTTTGGGATTTTCAGGAGATCTTTGCTGTGAACTTGTACGACTGTGGTCACACCGAGATACATTCAACCTCCATACCAACAGTCCCTGGGATGGCCCCTGTAGGCAATACCGGTTGCCTCTCGTGTCTAGGGAGTCAGTCACAGAGATCTAAAAAAACAGAATTCTGTGGGATAATTCGTCCAGTCCACAGTACATTTAATAACCCGGTACTGGGGATACTCAAATCCAATGGCCAATGGAGACTTTGTGCAGACCTTGGGGAGTTAAATAAATGGGTCCACATGTCTAGGTGGCCTCTTCCCAACATCGATTGGGGACTGGCCCGGATCCAAGGGTCTAAGGCGTATATGGCCATTGACCTGACCAACGGTTAATGGACAGTACCCGTGAGTAGGGAAGACCAGTACAAGCTTGCCTTTACCTTCGGGGGGCAGCAATACATGTGGATACGAACCCCCTTTGGATACATAAACTGCGGCAACAAATTCAACATCTTCATGCATAAGGCCATGCAAGACTTGGGCGAAAGGGGAAACCTGGCCTATTTAGATGATGTTCTGATAAAAAGCTCAACTGTGGAGGAACACATAGCTGAAATACGCTATGTTCTGACCCAGTTGCAGAAAGCCGGAGCAAAACTGTCCTTCCAGAAGGTACAGTGGTGTAGGACCCACGTGAATTTCCTAGGGCATGAAATCACTCCTGAGGGTTTCAGTCCCGAGGCGAAAAAGGTGGAAGCCTTACTGAAATTGAAAGACCCTACGACTATGCGTGAACTTAGAAGCCTCCTGGGACTTACTAATTATAGGTTCATTTACTAAAGGCCGGGGGCAAGTGGGAGTGGGGTCCAGAGCAAACTGAGGCAGTAAAACAACTCAAGAGAAGCCTTTCCCAAGTGCCTTGTTTGGCTTACCTCATAAAAAACAAGGAGTTCTGCTTTGTAGACAGGGGTTCTCAAATACTTGCTTAACAGCAGTATTATACCAAAAGCACAACAAGGTCAACAAAGTCATCTCGTATGCGAGCAAGACTTTGTCCTCTGTGGAGGAAAAATTCAAAGATTGTGAAAAGGCACTCCTGGCAACGGTGTGGGCATTGAAGAATTACCGCCGGTTCATCCAGGGGAGCACATCATTGTTGAGACTCCTCAACAGGCCTTGAAATATCTCTACAGTGACTGAATCCAAACAGGGAACGTGAGTAATCCCAGAATTACTTCCTGGATTCTGTCCATGCAAGGCTTTCCTGTGGAGGTCAGATATGGCCCAAACAAGAAGAATCCCCTCGCGCAAGGATTGGCTGACTTGCATGACTGCGCTCAAGAAAACTGTCTTGAGGACGAAAGTCTAATAACGAAAGACAACATGGAGGTGGACCTTACTTCCCCGCACAAAGTCTTTGAGGAAGACACGTGCCAGGGGATACCCACAGTTTATGTGGATGGGTGCTCGTACCATGTTGATAATCACTGGGAAAAGGAACTAGTGGCTGGCATTGGGAATGGCTGGGTGAATGATGCCCCAGGTCCCCGAAGTAGTCAGGTGGCAGAGTTGATGGCGGTACATCAAGCCATCCTCACTGCCATGCAACACCGACTCCAAGAACTGGTCATAATCACCAATTCAGATTATGTCAGGAATGGGTTACTGGAGCACCTGATTAATTGGAAAAATCGAGGCATGCTGTGTGCAAATAACAAACGGCTCAAGCATGAGAAGTTTATACAAGCCATTGATGATCTGGTCACCTCTAATGAGATGACCATCCATTGGAAAAAGATCAAAGGTCACTCCAAAATAGAGAGACCAGACAAAACTGAGAATGACTTGGCTGACCAGTGGGCCAAAACGGGAGCAATCCTCGGGGATGTCATAGAGATTGAGTCGCTGTTGGGGGAAATCCAGGTCGCTGCTGACAACAGGTACCAAACACATGCCCAAAATAGACTCTCAATTGGCCAGTGTGTCAGTCTGGAAAAATGAGCACCTTTCATTTGGAACAGCGAATGTATTTTGGTGGCCGAAGACCAACCGTTTTATGCACAGTGTAACAGAAATACAGGTCTCTATGCTGAACTAATGAGCGGCCATTTTGATGTAGCAAGAATCGACATTTTGTCTATTAACCATTGCTCGTTGCTTTCTGTTCAAACTGCTTCGCAGCTTTAATTTCTTGCTAATTCTGCTTACTCTGCGCGACTGTTAACATTGTTGTCTGAACGTGAAAGGGCAAGGCCGCGAGGCTGAGGAGTTCGTTGAAACTCCTCGTGGGCAGCCCAGAGAGGAATGCCCAGCTCCCTCCCAATTGTAGCCTTGAACGAGAGCCGCAGAGCATTTAATCATTTCGCAGCTGCCAGCCAGTCTCGTTATATGGCAGAAAATGCTAGAATAAGGCAGCTACAGGCTTGAATTATGCTCTTCTTACGGCCCCCCTTTTGTCAGCCCGGTAGAACATGTCGGTTCCCAGGACACGAATAGCAACTCACAGATAGCAAGGTGTGGAATGCGACTCTTCCCCCGTAGGTAGCCGCTTACGAGAACAGAAGCACAATGTTCTGTTCAACAGCAGAAGTATGTCTCTACACTTGCAGAGTTGCATATTGTTGCATATTGTTGCATATTGTTACTAGAATAGATATTTGAAGGTATCATATTCATCGAAACTGTCCATCATCACACAGAGTTCAAAGAAACCCAATAAAGGGCGGAGTTAAACGTGTCACAACTGATTGTATGATGTGCATTTTGTATATATGTAACTGATTAACGTAATTCGCTCTCTTGCGTCCCTCGAGGTCTAGAGATACACGTCGCGGGGCGTGAGACCAAGCTGGCCAGCTGAGACTATTTGCTTTTCAATAAACCATAGGTTTGGGAATACAACCTCGTGTCTGGCGTATCTTTCGTGTGTGGTGATTTGCCTTGTTTCCATAACACGAGGGACCCCCAGGGGCCCCTTTCAAGAGGTGTAAGGAAACCCCAGATGCTGATTTGATCACGGCACAAAAGGGGACCCAATAATTGGAAAATTTGACCAACATATTGAAGACCCTGTGAATTTTCCTCTGATCGAATCGGATTACATCGGGAAAGAGGATCTCCGGGTGTTGATGAAGTTCTCCAAAATGTTCCGAATCCAAGATGGTTGGTTGGTATGGAGATCCATCTCTGGATGTGACTAGTGGGTGGTACCTAGCTCCTTCCCAAGCCTGATGTTAAGTCACAGCCATGATGCAGCCACTGCCGGTCATAGGGGGTTTCAGACAACATTAGAAATCTTGCGAGAGGTTGCGTACTGGCCACACATGGGTCAGGACCTCGACCAATACTTGAAGGGGTGTCTTGTGTGTGCTCAGTTTCAGCCAAGTTCCCTCACACAACAAGCTACCATACAGAAAAGGGAAATGACACTGCCTTGGTCAGATTTGCAAGTAGATTTCATCAAGCCTGTGATGCGCTCCTCTAGGGGAAACAAGCACATGTTAACCGTGACATGTTTGTTTACCAAGTGGGTGGAATGTCTCCCGGACCCAAATTGCAAGGCAGAAACAGCTGCTGCCCTGATGATCAATCACATATTCTTGTGTTTCGGCCTTCCCCAAAGTATTGATGTGGACCAAGGAAGTCATTTTACCAGTGAGATGATGACCAAGATGTGGGAGATACTCTGGGTAAAGAGAAAGCTCCACATTGCCTACCGCCTAGCCTCGAGTGGGGGAGTTAAGAAGTACAATAAAACAATTGAGGGCATCCTGAAGAAGTTTGTGGCTGACTCTGGCCCTGGTTGGGACATCCGATTACCGCTTGCCCTGATGATTATCAGGTCTACACCATCTTCTGCGGCAAAAATGTCACCATTCGAGTTCATGACTGGATGAAAAATTGTGCTACCTCAGCATCTGCTCTACCGAACTCAAGTGCAGACCCTGATTAACGTGTCTACTACCCATGAGTACATTGAGAATTTACAAAAACACTGTCAGCATGCTTTTGCTTATGCTGAGCGAAATCTAGAAAAATCGGCACAGGGGATGAAAACCCACTACGACTTAAAAACTACCAAGAAAGAGTACCAAGTAGGAGAAAGGGTCTACTTGTACAATTTTCAAAGGAACCAGACCTAAGAGCGGAATTTCCTCCCCGCCTGGCGCGGCGCCTTTGAAATTGTAAACAAAATCTCACCTGTCGCCTATAAGATCTGCATCTCTAAAGGAGAACAGCTGGAAGAGAAATGGGTACACATCAATCAGTTGAAAAGCTGTCACACCAGGCAGAACTTGAGACTGATTGAACAACCCAGTGAGGTTAGAGCCCAGGAACCACCTGAGGAATAAAGTTACAGAATGGCAAACCGGATGAAGAAAATCATACATTTACAGGGAGTAGAACAACTTATACTCATTTTGAAGTTATTATAAACCATAATCATGTTTAAAAAAATGGTAATGTTATAAACTGTGATGTGTCTCTTGTTCTTTTGTTTTTCACGTCCCTACCGAGGAGAATTGTATTGTATGAAATACTTAATCTCTCCTTTGTTCTTGGCAGATTAAATAACGCCTTGCCTCTACAGGCCAGAGTTGGAGCTACCAGACCATGAAAGGGAGGGGTCCGGGACCAAAATATAAGAATCTGCAAAGGGTGGAGGGCAGACCAGAGCACCACTCCATCGGGACAAGGAAATTAGCAGACACACTCTAAAGGAGATCCCTCGGACGAACTCAGACAACATAAAATGGGCACCCCACTCTCTCCTTGCTCTTCTCTCTGTGAAAGTAATCAAAGGTCTGGGAGGGGGGATTCTGTGGGGTAATTGCCAGATAATCAAGAGGCTAGAGTCATTGGTGTGCATGCCCCGAAATGAGAGAGACGCCTGGCATGAAATGATGTGGGACATAAAGCCTATGAAACCCAAGTAAAAAGAAAAGAAAGGAAGCCTAAAAATGTCCAGATGCTAAAATATGTGAACTGCCTTTCATGAAGGAACAAGAACACACGTGGACATAATGTGTTAACAAATCTAAATATGCAAACTGCCTTTCATGAAGCAACAAAAACACGTGGACATAATGTGTTAACAAATCTCTGGAGAGCTGCACTGATATTTCCAGGAACAGTAGTGCACAGAATCTTAAAAGATTGTGTTTCAAGCCGTCGCAGTGAAACAAAGCATTTTACTGTGAAATAAACAAATGCATGTCATTTTGTTTCCCTCTAAACTAATAATACGCACAGCGAAATGTTTCCCAGACTGTCAAAATATATGAACTTGGTTTCTGCCTATCATAAGCTCATCCCCATGGACAATGTTAAAGAAACTTGCATGCATACATTGTAAATTGAGTGCCTTAATGTCATTTAAAATACATTTATGTGCAAGTTTACAGGCTGTTTGATGGGCAGCCACGAGCTACTGGTTATTTCTTCAGATGTGCAATTAAAATATCTCTTAAAATACAAGAAAATAATTAATTTTGAGATCTGAAACACGGGAAGACCAGATAAAGACAGATCTGTTCTGTAGCCCTTGTGACCCCTAGGTCACAGGCCTCATAAAAAAATGCATTCGCTTAGCCATTCGCCCTTGGAAGGGATAGGTTCATCTAAACACAGACCCCTCTGCATGCGTCATATGCTGGAACAGGGGAGTGAAACTTAAAAAAAGGTGGGGGTCAGCGGGACAATGAAGGGAGACTGTACATTGCTTAAAATGGGCAAATGTGTTTTTATCGTGTAAAATTGATAAAATATAGATCACACAACAGTCATTCCAGACGTTTATGAAAGATGACAGTTAAACCCTTCTAATCATGCTAAAACGATTTTTGTGGGATAAAGACAACTAAAGTTATTAATGAAAATGTGATGTGGGCCTCCTTGTGTTTATCAGTGATGCGAAAAATTGATAAAACATGCCAAGTATGAGTATGATAACGCCCATAAAGTGCCATATTTTTCACTGATATAGTTCCGGAGTAAATGAAGAAAAACTGTATCTCTGCACAGGAATGACATACTGACTTCTAACCAGTCTCATTTGATTCCCATTAAAATGTGATGCTCAAAAATGTATTCATACATGTCGAGATGTGAAGATTAAGGGCACTTGCCATGTAGTGCAATTCCTATGGCCCCGAAGCAGACCGGGCCCACCTGCCGAAGTGGGATGATGAAGTTTTCTCCTCCCCTAGTTGTCCCAAAGCACTCCTCTATTCCCTTGTCCAATCAGCACACAGGTGGGAGTGGGGTAGTGTCACTCCACCAATCCCTTTCACGAGAATTATGACAAAAATGTGTCCATGACCTTGCACCCCCTTACTTGGTCCAAAGAATTACTAAACCAACCTCTGCTAGACCTACTAGATTGGCTTACTCTCACATGATCTCTGTGCCCTAGACTCACAGGGTTCGTGCTGGTGGCACCAATTTCCTAACTCTCGCCGCCATGCACTGGAACTCCCTCCCCTCTCATATCAGGATGATTAACTCTCATCTTTCCTTCCGCAAAGCAATTAAGACCATGCTATTTGTATGACTACACATCATACATTCCCATTTGCATTTCTGTTTTTGCTCATTGGGGCTTCTGCCTTCCCTATATAATCTCAGACTCCCCATGAAATTGTATGACGACTGGCTTTGAATTTCCGTGTCTTGCTGTTTGTAATCACTATTCCAAAGCCAACTATTCAAATATTCATCCACCTTTGTCTGTATCAATATTAACAACTACTGTATTTGCTCCTTGTAACTGTAAAATAGTAACTATGACCAAGTAACTTTACTGTTGGTTATACCTACTCAGGTAAGTTCCCAATTTTTTAATGGGGGGTCAGTGCTCGGAGGGAACTAATATCATAAAGGATACGTACAAAAAAGAGACTGACTACCCCTCTTTACGCTACTTTGGCCAATGTAAAACTGTTTGTACATTACCACATGTGATCAAATTGACCCGTATTCCACATGGGAAATGTGGTCAAAGACACACTTAACTTCTGTAAAAAACATGATTTTATTCAATTCTCATTCTATTATTTCAAACAAACATATTAATAGACATCAAAAACACACAATTTGATGTCAAAGTTTAGTCATAAATTACACCAATAAAAGACTAAAAAACGTCACGACACTAAAAAACAGGGAAAACAACTTATTACAAACTGAAGAATCAGTTACAGATAAGACAGGACAACACATTCAATTAACAATTCCAAAGAAAAGGAAGAGCCCTAGATTATTTTCTGTGGGTATTTTGGATAGTCGCCATGTTTCAGCCAGCTTAAATGTTTTAGACACTATCCCTAGTGTCACTAGCTCAATAATTAGAGACCATCTTTAGGATGCTGATTTCTTCACATTAACATGATAATTATTTAAAACCCCTGGTGAATGTTTATATGAGAGTAGTCTAAAAAGACATATAACAGAATATCAGAATTATGTAGGATGACACTTGGTACAATTATTAGTACTTCCTCATCTTCTCTGACAAATAGACAAGAATATTCTCATTCTTAATATTCTACACATACATACAACACTACCATAGGTAGAGACAAAACATGTTGCTTCTTAATTGGCGTAATACTAATAGCGTAAGAAAAATCTGTATTGGCTTCAGTTGCAAAATAGTTATGTCCTATGTGCGCTCACATAGTGACAATACGGAGCAATAAAGAGCTAATCTAAGTACTTCCACACTGAGTAACAGACATATAGCTACATCTATATTATTAATATGAGGCTATGGGGTTCAATGTCGAAGCTGTGACTGCATCTACTGGCTATGAGCAATCGTTCAGTTGCAAACAAAAGATCCAACTTACATTTGCCATGATCTTCACAATGAATCAATCAGGAGAGTCACCTTTGGGAGAATTAGTGATTATCTGTCAATTGCCACACAGTCAAATTGCGAGTGGCTGTGCCCCATTTCAGTTTGAGAAACCTAAAAAGGCCATTTATGCTGTTAATTAATTCCAAGAATAGTGTCTATGGCTGTTTCACAAGAAGAGAGAAGTATCTTGCCACAAACTTACTTTTACATTTATGTTCCGGGTCCGATTTAGAGGGCTGATGCAAAGTTCGAAAGTATTGCCGCGTCAACTGCATGCATGGAAATCAGTTCTCTGAAATGAGAAGTGCTAGATAAGTTGTTTTAAACGATTCGACCCAGAAAGTGCTGCTATCAATATTAAATAAGTAAGCAAACTTACATGAAGTACTGGATAGCAAGCCACGATTCAAAAGTGGTTGGAAAAAGGTATGTGTCGTGGATTACAAGGAGTCCTTTAATCAATAGTTGTTCCCTCAGCTTGGTACGAGTGATTCACTGAGAAAGGGAATAAAATTAAATGAATGGCCCGTTTGGCAGCCACAACAGTCCTCTCGAAGAGAGGGCTCATACATTACCTCCATCTGAATGACGGAGTCCAACACAAATGTTGGTGGAGGGAAGAAAACAAACTTACCGACGTGCGCGGCTCACATGGAAAACTCCTAGCGCTGATGGGTGGAGACCGAATGCCTGTGCAAGGCAGTCTAAAAATACTCAAGATTCTAGGTCACATGATGCGAAAAACGGACAAATCACATGACCATAAATGAAGACGTTTTGGCCTTCGAAAATAAAGTAGTTGAAGACATCCAAATACTACTCAAGATGAAAAATCACCAGAAAGATAATATGTCAAAGGAAGAGAGAGTGGCCCTACACACGATAAAAAACAACTCCTCTTTTCACATAAAACCCGCGGACAAGGGAGGTGGTATAGTCATGTGGGACAAAACCCTCTATGAAACGGAGGTTAACTTACCTCTGAACAATCCAGTCTTTTATAGAAAATTGGAGTGAGACCCTACACCCCGAATCCGCGAGGAAAGCAAAAGTCTGATCGATCATGCTTTGAGCGAAGTATGGATAGACAAGGACAAACACAGTTTTTTGATCAATAAAAATCCGACCATTACAGCCTTCTACTTTCTCCCCAAAATTCATAAAAACACCACTACAGAGACCATTCGTTAGATCTATGAATTCTTTCGTGAAGGATACAACTAGCATGATCAACCTTCTCAAAGATCAAGATATGATGCAAGACGACCTTCTGGTAACCCTTGACGTGACCGCACTATACACTAGTAATCCGCAGGTGGAATGCTTGCGAGTCATGGAATCCTTTTTGAATAGGCGCACATCCACAATTAACAAAGTTCCCACCAATTCTATTTTGGAATGTATTAGATTAGCGCTTACGGAAAACTTTTTTCTGTATAATGGCTCTTTCTTCTGACAAATACATGGAACAAGCATGAGTGCTACATTCACCCCTGACCTAGCTAACCTTTTTATGGATTCCTTTCAGGCCTCGTCAATTTACCACGAAACAAATCCATTTAACAACAACATCATAAAATGGTTTCGATATATTGACGACGTTCTATTGTTGTAGAGAGGTGATGTTCTAAGTTTGGAAACCCTTTTAACATGGCTTAACAATCATAATGCCTGTATTAAGTTTACCATGTCCTTCGACCCGGTCCAAGTTTCATTCCTAGATCTTTTGATCAAAAAGATCACTGCAGGGACATTAACTAGAACATTATATCCCAAGCCTACTGACAAAAATATGTTACTTAAATATACTAGTTTCCATCCACTAAGTCTCTGCAAGAATCTTCCAGTGGGACAATTTCTCAGAGTTAGACGCAATTGCTCATCTATGAGCGACTACGTGCACAAAGGAAAAGACCTTAAAATGAGATTGAAAGCTCGAGGGTACCCGAGCAAAACAATTCATCGTGCCTACAAACGAGCACAACATGCAAATAGGGACTGGTGCCTCAACCCGGAAAAGACCAGAAAGGAAGATAAGATCACCTGTGTTAGCACTTATAGCCCTATTAGTTACGGATTAAGACGCATTATTAAAAAACACTGGCACATGCTACAAACCTCAGACTTTAATCCAGTGACCCCCGGTTTTTCCTTTAAAAGACAAAATAATTACAGGGACATCCTAGTACACACATACCCGGCAACACCCAAGCCTGCCCAGCAGACCACACTTTGGGGTCTGCCACCAGTAGCGGGACACTTTAAATGCAGACGCTGTTCAGTCTGCTGCCTGACCAAAAACATCACGTCCATTGAGCTTAATGGAAAGACCTGGCATTTGCGAGATTTCTATAACTGCACAACAGACTGGTTGGTGTACGGAATAAAATGCCCATGGAACTTGCTATACATCGGGAAAACTCAAAGACCAATAAAACAACGAATTTGCAAACACAGATCGTGTCTAAAAAATAAAGAAAAGAAACCTCTGGTAGCCCATTATGAGCTCAAAAAACATGAATACACTGAATTATTTTGGTTCGTGATTCAAAGAATTCCGACAACACCAAGAGGCAGCAAAAGAGAAAACCTGTTGGCGCGCTGCAAGCAACTCTGGATTGATACCTCGAAAATGTTCACGCAGGGCCTTAATATTTCCATGGAGTAGAATACTCTTCTCTAATTCGGCACGCATACTTCATGAAGAACACCTGCCTATGGCATTTTCTGATATCCCCTTACATCAATATTAATGGCCACCGTAGTACAAACCATGCAGCCCGATTTCCTACTAACTCCAAACAGAACTATGGAAATAAGCATTGTAGCAGGTTTTCGACTAAGTGAGATATGCATCCTATAGTAGGGAAGTGAACTCTAGACTCCCATCCCCACACATGATAACTGATATAGGCATGACCTACACGTCTGTTTCTTTTCCAAACCCGCTGCCACGCCTCCACCTTGATGACTTCATACACATATTGTACCTTTGATAACACCTTGTGTCTAAGCAATCTTGAGAAGCAATTAGGCACGTCTGACACTGGGCTGCCCCTTGCAAGTTTTCAACAGATAGGTGGCTTTGCTATTTCACATTTGTGGGATGCCAACAACCAGAGCAGGATAGGAAATGCAGCATTTTCTGATGCATTTCCTGATGCTCGTAGTTTTAATATTAGCACTACCTGTCATCTTAAAATATGGCGCTGTAACATTCCTGGCATGCATGCCAAAGCGGCTTTTTTGCGCATATCGGGCATGCAGTCTGTCACGTTGACGTTTCCTGGACAACGGGGGCGGGAGGGACGGGGAGCGGGAAGGAAAGGGAAGTGACGTGGGAGGGCGGGGATATGTTAGATATTGAATAAAGTTACACGCATGGTGCATCTCTCCGTGTCTGTCCATTCCTTGCTGCGCCATGCGCCCAGGCATCGAGCGGAGACCCTACAATAGCGACGAGGATGGGATGCAGGGCAGCGTGCCTCTCATGGTGAGAGCGACGCGATCCGCCCGCCAACCCATGAAGAAGGGCAGAGCGCTCGTAGGCGCAAAACACCCGCAGCAGGACTCCGACACAGAGCCTCGCCTTGCCCGTGACGAGAAGCCCCGCCTGTGCACCACGCCTCGCCCGGGCCGCAGCGGTGAGCAGGCTGCGACGGAGACCCACAGACGAGCTGGGAGCCCCGCCCGCACTGGGAAGGCCCTCACACGAGGTACGGCTCACCCGCAGGGCACGTGCAGTACCAGAAGAAAGCACCGGTGCCGCTCCGGACCCACTGAAGGAAGAGATCTGGGCACCAACACCACGTGGTGAGGGAGCAGTTATCCCACGTGGCACCCCAGGCCCACATATTGTAAGGAAGGGGAGCAGCCCTAAACGCTGCACACGTGCACCCAGAAAGGCAGAGGCAGGTGCTCAGGACACAAAGTCACAGCAGGTGGTGCTGCAAACACCCCATGAAAGGGAGGGCAAGCTGATGGTGCTCGTGCTTTACCAGGCGGCCATCCACCACCAGTGAGGGAGGATACCACTAGCAGTCTGAATCCCGGAAGCAGATAGAAGGCCAAGAGAATGTCAGGTCAAGACGACGGACAAGGGGCACAAGCTCAGGGGAAGGGGCCCCCAGCGCCAGTAGCGCCAACGCCCGATAACGTACCATACCAACTACCAGACACATTGGCAGCCCAGATGCCGGGTGCGTTTGACGTCACCGACACAAGCAATATGGGTCCCAGATGGACCAAATGGATCCGAGATTTTGACCTCTATATGGGAGCCACGGGACCAGACGCAAGGCAAGTGTGCCTCCTGAAATTGGCAGTAGGCTCTGCCACCCGCGACATCTTTGATGAGATGCCCCAGGAGTCCATAGACTCAATACAAGATCTCAAAGACGCGCTGGCAGCATATTTTGCGTCCCACACTAACGTCGACTACGAGAGACACCTGTTTCACAGCACGAAGCAGGCAAAAGGGGAGACTATGGATGTGTCAATAACACCATAGGGGAGGAAAGTGTCGACACTCTCCCCCGAACCACAGAAGCCGAATTAAGTCGACCCTCCACCCGTGGTTGGCACAGATACCTGATATTCAAAACACAAGATACCACGTGGCAGCCAATGGGGGGAAGAGGGTTAGGGAGAGTTTGTGGACGGGGAGGGGGAGTTTAGGGAAACTGGATAGAGGGTTAGGAAACAACTAAAATGGATAGGACAGGGGAAAGAACAGGGAAAAACCCTACACTGTCTAATGCGTAGATAATGTACCATGAAACATAACACACACATAGGTCACAACATATGGCCCCCTTAATACAGGCCAAAATAGTACCTAGCTAGTGTATTTGTACTCTCTAATAGCCCCTTGATACAGGCACATGTAGTAATTACCAGGACATAGAAAACATGTATGCAAGCACAAATGAAACAAACTCATGGGATGCGATTCCCAATATGAAGAACATGACACATGGCCCTTTGGGCAAGCATAAGCAACATAAAACACTCATAGAACATGTAGGATCAAAAGTGTGAATTCGACTCCAACAGAGAATGGATTCCAACAAACATATACACTGTAATACTAAGCTGAAGATTGCCCTGCATGCCCGCTTAGTGCCTCCTTAGAAATGGATTAATCATAGAGTTCTGCCCATATGATATGCGCCTGAAGTCTCTCATGCAAACATTGCCCCACGTTAACTCACGAGAGCAAACAAACTCATAAAGCACTTATCTGTGCGTCTGGGAGACTCGCAAGCCGTCCCAGACGAAGACTGATGACGCCTTGAAGTGAAGCCCCGTTCACAGTGTCAGCACTGGTAGGGGAGCGGAGCTTGAACGAGCCGTTCACAGTGTCAGCACCGGTATGGGAGCGGAGCTGAAACGAGGCGGCGCGCGTTCTCCTTACACTTCCTGAACACCGCCACTCGTTCTCTCATGAACTGCGTAGTTCTCCGTGTGCTGCTACTGCCACATACCCTGAATCCTCCTAGAGCGTGCGCGAGACCGCACGAATCTCCGGCATGGCTTCGCCATAAGAAGACAATAAGGCACACCTGCCGTGCGCCGTTGGCCCTTGATAAGCTGTTACTAATTAAGAACAGCTGGTCATACGCGTGCATGGCAAGGACTACGAAACACCAAAGGGGCTGCTGGCAAATGTAGTTTTTCCTAGCCCAAGTACATTTCTTACGCTCTGTTTAGATTTAGACACCTTTTTCACCTCCACCACCCCAGATTCCTGACAATACCTCCTCTCTCAGGGCCCTTCCAAGGGCTTGGTCTATCAGGATGTTGCCGATGAAATTGTCTGACCAACCTTGGAGCATGTACCTCAGCTGCGAGTTCCCAAGAACAATCTTCTGGTCCATACCCTTTCCACTGGATCAAATACCAAAATTGTCGATTCCTATTCTTAACATCCAGAATACTCTGCACTTCATATTCCTCCTGGCCATCTTTCATGATCGCTGGGGGTCTCTTCGTAGTCATACCTGGAGCTGCAGGTTTAAGTAAAGAGACATGGAACACTGGGTGTATCCGCAAAGATGTAGGCAAACGCAATTTCATAGCAGTGTCAGATATACGTTTGCAAATCACATATGGCCCAATAATTCGAGGTAGAAATGTTCGTGATCCTATTAAAGACAAATTGCGAGTAGACAACCAAACTCTGTCCCCCACTTTGTATTGAGGACCTTTCTGGCGGTGCTTGTCAGCTTGCCTTTTGCATTGTCTTTTTGCTCTCTCCAGATTTTCTCGTGCCTTCCGTCTAGCCTCCAGACGCAACTGTTTGCGCTCCTGTAAAACTGGCATATCACCTATTTCCGGCAATTCTTCTGGTATCATATTTTGTTCATGACCATATAAACATTCATTAGGTGCCATTCCCAGGGAAGTATGGTAAGTATTATTATAAGTGAATTTAGCTAACCATAAAGCCTGAACCCAGGAGGTCCAACCATCACTCAAATAGCCACGTAAATATTGTTCAAGTATCTGATTCACCCTTTCTATCTGCCCATCCGTCTGGGGGTGATAACTGGTAGAAAGAGCCCAGTTTATTCCCAATATTCGACAAAAAGCACACCAAAATCTGGAGGTAAATTGTGAGCCTCTATCTGAGACAATACTTTTTGGCAACCCATGTAGCCGAACCACATGTTGTAGAAATAACTCAGCCAATTTACCTGCCCCAGGTATTCCTTCACAAGGAATGAAATGGGCTTGTTTTGACAGATAATCTACCACTACCCATATGGTGTCATATTGTTTATCAGGTGGCAGATCAGTAATAAAGTCCATAGAAATGTGTGTCCATGGTTGCTCAGGAGTAGATAATGGCTGCAGTAGACCCCTTTTTCTAACATGTTCTACTTTGTTCCGTGCACAATTCTCACATAATGCCACATCATTTTCCATGTCTTGTTTCAAGGAGGGCCACCAAAAGTATTTTTCCAACATGGCCTGCATTTTTCTCAACCCTGCATGTCCTGCCAAAGGAGACTGATGACACCAGAATAAAGCCTTGTCTTGTAACTCTTTCATTGGTAAATATAACCGGCTCAGATGATAGGGTAACCCCTCTCGTATACTGCGTGCCGGATGACTGTTCTGCCACTGTACCAACTGTTGTGATGTTAAAGCCTTTTTTACTAAATCTGTGATTTGTGAGGTAATGACCCCAACAATTTTATCTGGTGAGATAACAGTTTTAACTTCACTTAATGGATGTTCCAAATTTTGTTGTCTAGAAAGTGCATCTGCCTTCCCATTTTTTCTACCCGGTCGAAAAGTAACCACAAAATTAAACTCATTAAAGAATTGAGACCATCGCAATTGTCTGGGACTAAGGGTGTGAGCTGTCTTGAAATATTGCACATTTTTGTGGTCCGTTACCACCACCACCTGATGTCTAGCACCCAATAAGTAGTGTCGCCACTCAAGGAACGCCGCTCGGATCGCCAACAATTCCTTATCAGTTATAGAATAATTTTGCTCACACCCTGACAACTTTCTGGAGTAAAATGCTACCGGGTGCCATATTTCTTTTTCATCTTTCTGTGACAGAATAGCGCCTATCGCCACATTACTGGCATCTGTTTCAACTTGAAATACTCTATCAGTGTTAGGATGTTGTAACACCGGAGCAGAAGTGAAAGCTATTTTCAACTTCTGAAAGGCGTTTTCCGCTTCATCACTCCAAGTGAATTTCACTGCCTTTTTTTAACAAATGTGTGATGGGCGTAACAATGTTAGAGAAATTACTGATAAATCGCCTATAAAAGTTGGCAAATCCTAGAAAAGAATGGATATCTTTGATGCATTGTGGAGACGGCCAGTCTCTAACTGCCTGTACTTTCTTAGGGTCCATCACAATGCCTGTATTAGTCAAAATAAATCCCAAAAATTCCACTTGTGTTACATGAAAAGCACATTTCTCCACTTTGACACATAATTGACAATCCTGTAACCTTTGCAATACTGTTTTTACATGTCGCACATGCTGCTCTCGAGACTCAGAGTAAATCAGGATATCATCAATATAAACAATAACAAAAACATCAATGTATTCCTGTAAAACCTCTTGCATAAAGAACTGAAAAGCAGCAGGAGCATTACATAAACCAAAAGGCATTACAAGGTATTCAAACAAACCAAACTTAGTTCTAAAAGCCGCCTTCCACTAATCCCCCTCCTTAACCCGTATCAAATGATAAGCTCCTCTCAAATCCAACTTGGTGTAAATCTTAGCGGACCTCACTTGGTCCAACAAAACTGAAATCAATGGCAACGGAAATCTATTCTTGATAGTTACCTTATTTAAGGCCCTATAGTCAATACAAGTACGTAAAGTCCCTTCTTTCTTGGGGACAAAAAATAAAGGTGAGGATACCGGAGATGTGGAATGCCTAATAAATCCCTTAGTCAACATTTCATCTAAGTATTCCCGCAAATACTGATTTTCCTTTTCTGTCAGGGCATAAATTCTGCTGCAAGGTAATTTTGCTCCGTCCTCCAAATCTATTACACAATTGTAAGGTCTATGTGGAGGTAATTGCTCTGCCAGTCTTTTGTCAAACACATCACTGAACTCTTTGTATTGTGCAGGAATTCCCTCCGCCACTGCTCCCACAATTTGACCTTCAGACCCGTTCTCCACTAACCATGTCACTGGTCATGTTTCCGGAAAGATATGCTCTTGACATTGCTTTTCCTCAAACCACACTGTCTGCTTTCTCCAATCAATTCTGGGGTTATGAAGCACCAACCAGGGCATTCCCAAAATTAATCCAAATTGAGGTGCTGCTATTAGGTCAAAAGTGATTTCCTCTCTATGCCCATGACCACAAATCATTTCCAATTTTGCTGTCTGCTTTCTTATAGGGCCCGATACCAAAGGAGACCCATCCACTGACTGCACTCCTTCCGCCTTGATCTTGTCACACAAAGGCAATCCTAACTGTTCCGCCAGAATAATATCTACGAAATTACCAGTAGCCCCTGAATCCACCATGCCAAAACCTCCTGCTTAGTCAGGGCAAAACATAACGTCACCAATATATATATATGTGAGAAGTCATACCCCCCACTGTGTTTGCCACCCATCTGGGGAACTTGATCTCCATCGGGCCTGTCACCTGTGTTCCCCTTAAGGCTGGCCCATCTCTTTTCCCGCTTCCTTTGTGTTTCTCTCACTTCCTCCACTTTTCTGCAGAGTACTAGGATATGTACGTATAAAATGTCCTGCTTGCCTACAATAGAGACACAGTTTATTCGCCTTACGTTGTTCCTTCTCTGCAGCTGACAAATGTCCCCTTACACTACCAATTTGCATGGGTTCCATTTCACTTTCCTTCCTCCTCTGCTTCTGTCTAAGCGCACAAAAGGCCCCATTCCGGTCTCTTTTTATCTCCTTTCCTTTCATTTATGCGATGATCCAATCTAAGAGCTAAATCAATCATAGCCGTGCAAGTGGTAGGTTGTGGCTCCACTTGAGCAATGGCATCCTTTAGTTCCTCACGTAAGCCCTGGTAGAATAACACTGTCTGTTTTGCCACTGGCCACTCGGTCTCAATTACCAACCTGTTAAACTGGGTAACATATGTGACTAAATCCCGACCACCCTATATTAATCCCAACAGCTCCTTATCTTGAGCTAATGACACCTCTCTGCGGTCAAATAACCTGCCAGATTCTCCTAGAAAGCCATCCCAATTGTATAATAAGGGATCATCTTTCTGAACCAACGTCATTGCCCATGCAGCTCGATCCCCTGTTAGATATGAAATGACAAATGCTGCCTAGCCTGAATGGATTCAAACGCAGTAGGTTTACACAAAAAATGAAGACGACATTGGGTCAGGAATGTCATTTACTCCCTAGGATCACCAGAAAAGCGCTCTGGCGCTGCCAACGGTACACTACTGGAGGGTTGAACAATAACCGTGGGATTCTGACTCTGGGAACCTCTTGCCACATCAGCACCTTCCAACGGTGTTCGCTGAGCTACCAAACCCTGTACCTGGGCCTTTAACATATCCGATTCCTGTTTTACTTGTACTAGCTCTATCTGAATATCCTGAAGCGCCTTAAGCACATCTGCCAAGGCCGGAGCGGTCGCCTCCATTTGGCTCGGGTGGTTATAAGTATCCCAATTTGGGGGTGGCTTATTATGTCAATAACAACATTGGGGAGGAAAGTGTCGACACTCTCCCCTGAACCACAGAAGCCGAATGAAGTCGACCCTCCACCCGTGGTTGACACAGATACCTGATATTCAAAACACTGGATACCACGTGGCAGCCAATGGGGGGAAGAGGGTTAGGGAGAGGTTGTGGACGGGGAGGGGGAGTTTAGGGAAACCGGATAGAGGGTTAGGAAACAACTAAAATGGATAGGACAGGGGAAAGAACAGGGAAAAACCCTACACTGTCTAATGCGTAGATAATGTACCATGAAACATAAAACACACATAGGTCACAACGTATGGCCCCCTTAATATAGGCCAAAATAGTACCTAGCTAGTGTATTTGTGCTCAGTGATAGCCCCTTGATACAGGCACATGTAGTAATTACCAGGACATAGAATACATGTATGCAAGGACAAATGAAACAAACTCATGGGATGTGATTCCCAATATGAAGAACATGACACATGGCCCTTTGGGCAAGCATAAGCAACATAAAACACTCATAGAACATGTAGGATCAAAAGTGTGAATTCGACTCCAACAGAGAATGGATTCCAACAAACATATACACTGTAATACTAAGCTGAAGATTGCCCTGCATGCCCGCTTAGTGCCTCCTTAGAAATTGATTAATCATAGAGTTCTGCCCATATGACATGCTCCTGAAGTCTCTCATGCAAACATTGCCCCATGTTAACTCACGAGAGCAAACTCATAAAGCACTTATCTGTGCGTCTGGGAGACTCGCAAGCCGTCCCAGACCAAGACTGATGACGCCTTGAAGTGAAGCCCCGTTCACAGTGTCAGCACCGGTAGGGGAGCGGAGCTTGAATGAGCCGTTCACAGTGTCAGCACCGATATGGGAGCGGAGCTGAAACAAGGCGGCGCGTGTTCTCCTTACACTTCCTGGACACCGCCACTCGTTCTCTCATGAACCGCGTAGTTCTCCGTGTGCTGCTGCTGCCACATACCCTGAATCCTCTTAGAGCATGCGCGAGACCGCGCAAACCTTTGGCATTACTTCGCCTCAAGAAAACAATAAGCCACACCTGCCGTGCGCCGTTGGACCTTGATAAGCTGTTACTAATTAAGAAAAGCTGGCCATACGCGCGCACGGCAAGGACTACGAAACACCAAAGGGACTGCTGGGAAATGTAGTTTTTCCTAGCCCAAGTACATTTCTTACGCTCTGTTTAGTTTTAGACACCTTTTTCGCCTCCACCACCTCAGATTCCTGACAGGATGCCTACGTGATGCGATTACGCACTATGCTGAAACACTGCGATTTTGCAAACTACTCAAATACCGAAGCCCTCAGGTCACAAATTATATCTGGGTGCGAGTCTCAAGGGTTCCGCAGGAAACTGCTCCAGAAATCCCGCACACTCGAAGAGATCCTAGCGCTGGCCAGGGTTGAAAGGGCAATTGACTCTCAAGTAGAAAGCTTCGGAAACGCCACTGCCGGAGAGACTCTCAACAGACTACAGCTAGAAAAGAAATCAGAAGAACTTTTCTGTTACAAGTGCGGATTTGAATATCCACATGAAGGAACATGCCCCGCCATCGGACAACGCTGCACGTCCTGCGGCGAAGAAAGACACTTCAAGGCAGTGTGTAGACTATTCCGAGGGAGAGAGCGACCCAAAGACAACACATCTCGCACCAAAAGTCGATACGGAGGACCATCCAACGCCAACCCAACCCCGAGCACCTCCAACATTCTGGCACAATTCGATCCGCGAGACCCCTTGCAGAAACACATAGTGGCCTATGCCAGCCGCAACCTGTCAACCACCGAGCAGGCATACTCCCAGGCATACTCCCAAGCAGAGAAGGAGGGGCTAGCTGTTGTATGGGCAAGCAAACATTTCCATCTGTTTCTGTATGGGAAACCGTTTCAAGTCGTCACAGATCACCAGGCTCTGCTATTCCTATATGGCAACCCACAAGCCAAAATGCCTCTGCGGATTGCCCGATGGGGGCTAAGACTTCAAGACTATGCCTTTGACTTCATCCACAGGCCAGGTAAAGGCGAGAACCCTGCCGACTTCCTATGAATAAGACCAAGGGGAGAGAGCACACCAGAACCATCAGTGGCTGACCGATAACTAAGATACCTAGTCCATCAGACCACACCGGAGGGTGTCAATTCGGAGGAACTCGCCAGAGAGACAGAGAATGACCCGGCCTGCCGCATCATCTGTGAACGACTGGAGTCTGGACAGTGGCGAAGAGCCAGAGAAAGAGGGAAAGCAGCGGGAGGCCAAGTATGGGAAGACGTGGAACGGCTCCTCCTAGTGAAAGAAGAGCTGGCAATGTCGGATGATCACCTAATACTCAAAGACTGCAGACTAGTGATCCCGGAGGCCATGAGAGTGAAGGTCATCAAATTAGCGCATGAGACTCACAGAGGCATGGTCTCCACCAAGCGCATGCCCCGCCAAAAGGTTTGGTTCCTGAACATGGACGCCCGGTTAGAGGCCGCCATAAAAGCGTGTCCCACCTGTTGCCTCATCACACCGAACCGACACCCAGAACCTCTGCGCATGTTAGAGCTCCCGCAGAACATATGGGAGGCAGTTGCGGCTGATTTCTTTGGCCCCATCGAAGGGGGGAAATATGTGTTAGCCGCGATGGACGAATACTCATGATATCCAGATGTGCGGCTGGTCTCTTCCACGGCCGCTCATCACGTTGTCCCGGCACTGGACCACATGTTCTCAGCATATGGAGTCCCCAAGGTACTCAAGATCGACAATGGGGCCCCGTTCTGTGGACCTCAATTCGCCCAATTTTCAGAATACCTAGGATTTCATCACAGAAAGATTACTCCTTTGTGGCCCCAAGCCAAAGGAATGATCGAACGATTCATGGCCAATCTCAAGCGAGCCCTACAAGTCGCTCATCTGACAGAACAGCCATATGAACAGGTATTGAATCAGCTGTTGCGGGACTACCGAGGAACACCTCATAGCACAACAGGAAAGACCCCGGCCGAGCTCATGTTCGGGCGAAACACACAAACACGTATTCCTCAAGCTGAAGTGAACAGCCCGCGCCCGGCACTAGACCTGGAGGTTCGAGAGCGAGATGAAGCAGCCAAGGCCTGGATGAAAGAGTACGCCGACGGTCGACATCGAACGCAACCATCCCCGCTTGAAGTAGGTGATGTGGTAGCAGTTTGCCAACCAGTGACCCACAAACACACTGCAGTCTTTAGAGAGGAGCCTCTGCTCGTCACACACAAGAAGGGGTCGATGATTACAGCCCGAGGGTAAACAGGATCCGTCACCCGCAACTCGTCCCACTTCAAGGAACTCCCACCACCTGAGACAAGACGTCTGAGTGGGAGAGTGCAAGCTCCCGTGGACTATGAGTCCGATGACCAATACCCTGGCGACCAATGGGACTTGGACGAATCCGAGCCGGACGAAGGACAAGGAACTGCCGAGAGTGGAACGCCACCGAGGCCAGGACTGGCATGACCACAACGAGCTCGGAACAGGCCTCGTCGGTGGATTGAGGAAATGGACTGAGGCCTACCAGACCGCCGCCTGTTGCAAAGAGTTCGGTAACTGTTTAAAAAGGGGGGAGATGTCACGTTGACATTTCCTGGACAACGGGGGCGGGAGGGACAGGGAGCGGGAAGGAAAGGGAAGTGACGCGGGAGGGCGGGGATAAGTCAGTGCATGTTAGATATTGAATAAAGTTACACGCATTGGTGCATCTCTCCGTGTCTGTCCATTCCTTGCTGCGCCACGCGCCCAGGCCTCGAGCAGAGACCCTACACAGTCTTTTTCAATTCCTTAGTCGGGAGACACATTCAAAAGCTGGGGCGTTGTTACTTTTTTCTCACATAACATATTTAGTTTCCCAGCGCGTGAGACTAAAACTACAATTTCCAGCATTCATAGACAAGCCCCCGCGTAACGTTTTCCTTAATGGTCACGCCTTCATTTATGGTCACGTGATTTGTCGGTTTTTTGCATCATGTGACCTAGAATCTTGAGTATTTTTAGACTGCCTTGCACAGGCATTTGGTCTCCACCCGTCAGCGTTAGCAGTTTTCCATGTGAGCCGCGCACGTCGGTAAGTTTGTTTTCTTCCCTCCACCAACATTTGTGTTGGACTCCGTCATTCAGATGGAGGTAATGTATGAGCCCTCTCTTCTTCGAGAGGACTGTTGTGGCTACCAAACAGGCCATTCATTTAATTTTGTTCCCTTTCTCAGTGATTCACTCGTACCAAGCTGAGGGAACAACTATTGATTAAAGGACTCCTTGTAATCCACGACACATACCTTTTTCCAACCACTTTTGAATCGTGGCTTGCTATCCAGTACTTCATGTACGTTTGCTTACTTATTTGATATTGATAGCAGCACTTTCTGGGTCGAATCATTTAAAACAACTTATCTAGCACTTCTCATTTCAGAGAACTGGTTTCCATGCACGCAACGCGGCAATACTTTCGAACTTTGCATCAGCCCTCTAAATCAGACCCAGAACATAAATGTAAAAGTAAGTTTGTGGCAAGATACTTCTCTCTTCTTGTGAAACAGCCATAGACCCTATTCGTGGAATTAATTAACAGCATAAATGGCCTTTTTAGGTTTCTCAAACTGAAATGGGGCACAGCCACTCGCAATTTGTCTATGTGGCACTTGACAGATAATCACTAATTCTGCCAAAGGTGACTCTCTCCTGATTGATTCGTTGTGAAGATCGTGGCAAATGTAAGTTGGATCTTTTATTTGCAACTGAACGATTGCTCATAACCAGTAGATGCCGTCACAGCTTCGACATTGAACCCCATAGCCTCATATTAATAATATAGATGTAGCTTTATGTCTGTTACTCAGTGTGGAAGTACTTAAATCAGCTCTTTATTGCTCCGTATTGTCACTATGTGAGCGCCCATAGGACATAACTATTTTGCAACTGTAGCCAATACAGCTTTTTCTTACGCTATTAGTATTATGCCAATTAAGAAGCAACATGTTTTGTCTCTACCTACGGTAGTGTTGTATGTATGTGTAGAATATTAAGAATGAGAATATTCTTGTCTATTTGCCAGAGAAGATGAGGAAGTACTAACAATTGTATCAAGTGTCATCCTACATAATTCTGATATTCTGTTATATGTCTTTTTAGACTACTCTCATATAAACATTCACCAGGGGTTTTAAAGAATTATTGTGTTAATGTGAAGAAATCAGCATCCTGAAGATGGCCTCTAATTATTGAGCTAGTGACACTAGGGATAGTGTCTAAAACATTTAAGCTGGCCGAAACATGTCGACTATCCAAGATACCCACCGAAAATAATCTAGGGCTCTTCCTTTTCTTTGGAATTGTTAGTTGAATGTGTTTTCCTGTCTTATCTGTGACTGATTCTTCAGTTTGTAATAAGTTGTTTTCCCTGTTTTTTAGTGCTGTGATGTTGCACCGTTTTTTAGTCTTTTATTGGTGTAATTTATGACTAAAATTTGACGTCAAATTGTGTGTTTTTGATGTCTCTTAATAAGTTTGTTTGATATAATAAAATGAGAATTGAATAAAATCATGTTTTTTACAGAAGTTAAGTGTGTCTTTCACCACATTTCCCATGTGGAATACAGGTCAATTTGATCACATGTTGTAATGTACAAACAGTGTTCCATTGGTCAAAGTAGCGTAAAGAGGGGTAGTCCCTTTACTGTTGGACCACATTCACTTGTAACCCTGAAACAAGCCTACTCACTTGCTCCTGTAATAGTGCCTCAATGCCTGCAGGCTGCAATGTGCTCTACAAATCCAAAAATAAAAAACATATAAAAATAAAGTTAGTGATGTCATCTGCCCTATAACTAAGCCAGCTTGCCTCAGAGCTGGACTTTTCCCACTAATTCCAAGAGGTGGCCTGCTGCCGAAATCTGGCGTGAACATCAAAGCAGAGAGAGGCCTAACCTTGCAGTGGAGATAGGAGACATTGATATTGATATTGATATTTTATTTCTATCGCGCTCATACACAAGTGTTTCAGAGCGCGACAAGGCAAGGGAGGGGAACAGGGGAGAACAAAACAGCGATCTTACTAGGCCCAGTTACATTAGGAACGCGCAAGTGCATGGGAGAGGGGGAGGGAGAAAGTGCATGGAAGGGGGGGAGAAGTGGAAAGTGCGAAGCAGAGGAGAAACAGATAAATAATAATAAATAATAAAGGCAACAAACAGTGGTAATGCAGCCAGCAATTTGCAAGTGCTAGGTTTAAGGCAGCAGACAGGGTAGGTCTGATAAGTGCAGGAAGAAAAGTGGGGGACTGTAGGGGTACAGACCCAAGTGCAAGGGGTGGCCCAGAGGCAGTGCAGGAGGGTGGCAGGGTGAGCAGGTACCTGGGCCTGGAGGACAGAGGTTGGCCAGGTGCACGGTGCCAAGAGAGAACAGATCTGCAGTGGTGAGGGGAGCGAAGGTAGAAGAAAAGAGGAAGGTCTTGCGGTGCTTCCGGAACCGGAGATGGTTCGTGTTAGGCGGAAACCTGTGCAGTTCCCTCTGGGACCACTGCAAAAGATTTAGGACTACAGGTGTTTGGCAGTAAACCCACTTGGTAGCAGTCTGTACCACACAGATTCACTTGGTAGCTGTGGCTGAGCAGTCAGACTTCCCTCAAGAAGAGTTAGGCAGTATGTGGAGTATACAAAATAGGGCAATTTACACAGTAGAACAGGCAAACACGGAACAAGGTTTCGGTGTAAAGATATATAGTTATTTATTTATAAAAACACATCTATGAAAAACACTCGGGCACTAATACGGACAACAACTTCAATCACAATTACTATAAGAAAAAGATCAATCCCCCTAACAATAGTTCGACAAGTCTAGGTTCAATGGCATCACTTATTTTCAGACAGAGGTGTCTGCTTTAACCTAGATGGCACTCTAGTATTTGTTAGGACGAGAGAGAAAAAGGCAGGTTATGAAATCACTCGGCACCAACACTTTTACGAACAAATGCAAGGCAAGTACGGAAGGGTCCACGGCAGATCACAAAGTTCAGAGGCCAGGCCCACTCGGAGAGAGGCAAGGCGAAATGTCCCAAAAAAAGTGTCTCAGTGGAACTGCGCTTCGCGTCTTTATCGCAAATTGTTATGGAAAGATTGGACCAGTTCAGAAAAGAAAGTTAAGAAAGCTTGGAGGCGACCCAATGGAGAGGCAAGGATTAAGACACCTCACTCTATCCGGCAGAAAGGGAAGCCAGGCGGACGTAGTACCTTGTTTGTGGGGAGACAGCTCCGGCGGGGGCAGTTGTTCCTGGTGATGGATGCACGTCGGGGCTTTGCCAAGAGAAGAGATGATCTCGTCGTCGAAGGAAAGTTGAAGATCGTTGCACCACCAGGGAAGAGACCAGCCGCAGAGTGCTCCGTCACAAGGCACCACCTTTTGGTCACGGTACAGGGGTAGTGGCTATCCGGTTGCCGAGGTGCTCTGCACGGGCAATTCGACCACTGCGTCCTGGAGCGATGAAAAAGCAAAGGGGACTGGTTGTTCCCACCAGTCAGAGGAAGAGACTCTCCGGCAGGGAGATCTCCTCTGTCGTCGGGAAGTGGTGAGTGGGTTCAGCAGGGCTCCACCGGAGGTGTCGTCGTTGCAGGTCGGCTCAGCTTTACCCTCGTCGGATTCTTAGGTCATGTGGCGACTTCTGAAGATCCAGTCCCAAAAGCCCTGCTTTTATGCAGAAAACCCCCATTCATTCAGCCTAGCTGTCAATCAAAACACGCTAAGTGGTGAGCGGGGTGGCTCACCACTTGGGCCAATCACACCAGAGTGCGACTCGAGTTGGCAAGGCAACTCAGTCCAGGGTGCCTAAACCCCCTCCCACACCCCCTGGGGTACCCAGACAGAATGGCACCACTTTGGAGGGCGTCTGTGTAGAGGCCCGCCAAAAGTGGAACAAAGGGCTCAACCTTTGGTTTAGGAGTCACAGAGACGAACACAGACGCCATTTTAAAAACCGAGTTCTGGCAGAAAATACCATCCGATAGACTTATTTAAGATAAGTAAACCGGTGGTATGTTAGAGATTAACGAGAAAAAGTATTAATCTCCAACAATGGGAAGAATCCCATAGGGTTATATTCGGGGTCGAATATAACAAGTAGTTTCCACTGCCACCAGCCAAAACTCGACAAGGGGGGACGGGACAGTGCCCCCTCGAATAACAGACCCAGGAGTAATCGAATTACCCCTACTAGTACGTCCACAATAGGATGGTTTGTACTAGTTATGTTAGTAAATTTAGGTCTAGTAAAGCCAATGGTGACTTTACATGCCCGGGGAGACAGTAGTCAGTCCCCGGGTATGGAGTCTATGGTGGAGGTCCACTAGGACGCCCCAGTGTTACGGCACAGAGGGTGCTTTGTAACACACATAGCAAAACATATGAGACCCTATGGAGTAAAAGACCCCATAGCCCATAGAACACATTGACATTACAGGGAATTAACCACATTCATGTCCAAGAGTGGGAGAAAAGGAGTCTCACTCTTGGCAGGATGGAAAAAAAAAACTCCAGTCATCCAGCAAAGCTGCTGGGGGACTCACTAGGTTAGGAAATTCAGCCTAAACAGAGAATTCTCCATAACACTCGCCCCCCCCCCCAGACTAAGGGACAGGAGGATTTAATCCACTCCTGGTAGAATCTCATACCTCTAGTCGATGACATACATCCTAGAGAGACCATCAGCATTTTGGTGGTGACACCCTGACCTGTGTTCAATGGTGAAATCAAACCCTTGCAGGCAGATCGACCATCTCAATAGTTTCGGGTTTTCCCCTTTCATTTGCATTAACCATCTCAAGGGTTGGTGGTCAGTCTGAATGACAAAAGTAGAACCATACAAGTATGGCCTAAACCTCTTCAGAGCCCACACGATAGGAAAGCACTCTCTTTCGATTGTTGCCCACCTTGTTTCAGGATCCTTCAGCTTGCGGCTGATGAAGCAAACGGGGTGCTCCCTACCTTTCCCATCCAGTTGACTGAGTACGGCACCTATTCCTACATTTGAAGCATCTGTCTGCACAATGAAAGTTTGGTGGTAATCAGGAGCTCTGAGTACTGGGGCTTGGCAAAGAGCCTTTTTCAGGTTTTCAAAAGCCTGATTGCACTCCTCGTTCCATCTCACCTTTTTATGAAATTTGGGCGAGGAGATGACATTCAGTGGAGAAGCTATGGTCCCATAGTTCTCGATGAAATTCCTGTAATATCCAGTGAGGCCTAGGAAGGCTCTCACTTGGGTCTGAGTAGTAGGCGTTGTCCAATTTTGCACAGCTTCAATCTTACTGAGCAAAGGCCTTATTTCTCCACCTCCTACCTCATGTCCAAGATAGACTACCTTACTCTGTCCAATTTGGCATTACTCGCCTTTATGGTCAGATTGGCTCGTCCAAGAGCCTGCAAAACATCTCTCAGGTGGGTTACATGCTCTTCCCAGGAATTTCTGAACACTGCTATGTCATCCAAGTATGCCATGCAGAAGTCCTTCATCCCATTCAGAACCTGGTTTACCATCTGTTGAAATGTAGCAGGTGCATTCTTCAATCCGAAAGGCATTACCTTAAACTGGTATAAGCCAACGGGGGTAGAAAATGCAGTTTTCTCCTTGGCATGGTCTGTCAGGGCTATTTGCCAATAGCCTGACGTCAAGTCAAATGTGCTGAGGAACTTGGCTGCCCCAAGTTTGTCCACCAACTCATCTGTTCTTGGCAAAGGGTGGGCATCAGTCTTGGTGACTGCATTAAGAGCTCTATAATCCACGCAGAATCTAAGTTCTTTAGATCCGGCCTTTGGTACTAACACAACTGGGCTAGACCATGGACTAGTAGAGGGCTCTATTACCCCGAGATCAAGCATCTTGCTGACCTCACCTTTGATGTGGGTTCGTACGTTTTCTGACATTCGGTATCCTCTGCTTTTGACTGGCAGACAGTCACCAGTGAGTATGTCATGCTGGCCCCAAGGGGTCAAGCCTGGTGAAAGCGAGAACAGAGAGGCAAACTGATTCAACATAGATTTGCACTCTTCTTGTTGCTCGGGTGTCAGATTTGAAGAGAGATTTACTCCTTCAATTTTTTCGTCTAAAGGTAAGCCTCTGAGGAGATCCGGAAGAGCTTCACTCTCTTCTTCTTCCTCGGAAGATGCTAGAAGCAACGCTCCTACATCAGGTCTTGAGACATACGCTTTGAGTCGGTTGGTGTGGAAGACTGTCGGAGCCTCCTTGGGATTGCCCAAGTCCACCAGATAGTTGACCTCTCCGAGTTTACCCACAACTCTGAAGGGTCCCATCCATTTGTCTTGCAAGGCCCTCTGCCTTGTCGGGATCATAACGAGAACGAGCTGGTCTTGAGCGAACTCAACCATGTTAGCCTTTTGATCGTGCCAGTGCTTGACCAATGCTTGTCCAGCTTTCAAGTTATCGCTTGCTTCTGTCATCATGTGCGACATTCTCCTCCGGAGACCTATCACGTAGTCAGTCACTCTGACTGGCTTGGGGGAAGGAGCACTCTCCAAGCCCTCCTTAATCAGGGCTAATGGACCTCTGACGGCATGACCATAGAGAAGCTCGAAGGGAGAATAACCTACTCCCTCCTGAGGGACTTCTCTATAAGCAAATAGAAGGCATGGCAGTAGAAGGTCCCACTTACGCTTAAAGGGTTCTTCTAAAGCACCTATCATGCTCTTCATGGTTCGGTTGAACCGTTCTACCAACCCATTGGTTTGGGGGTGGTAGGCTGTTGAGAACTTGTAAGTAACTCCACAGGTTTTCCACATGGCTTTCATGTAGTGGGACATAAAGTTTGACCCCCGGTCGGAGATTACTTCCTTAGGAAACCCGACTCTGGTAAAAATACCAAGGAGGGCCTTAGCCACAGCCGGAGATGTAACAGTCCTCATAGGAATTGCCTCAGGATACCTAGTAGCATGGTCTACTACAACAGGTATGAACCTGTTGCCCGAGGAGGTTGGAGGATCAAGGGGACCAACAATGTCAATCCCTACTCTCTCAAATGGGACTCCCACAACTGGGAGAGGCACCAAAGGTGCCACATTCTTGGAGCCAACCTTACCAGATGTCTGGCAGGTGTGGCAGCTCCTGCAGTGTTTTTCTACTTCGGCCCCCATCTTTGGCCAATAAAAGTAGAGAGAGAGCCTTTCCTTAGTCTTCTTGAAACTCAAGTGACCAGCCAAAGGAATCTCGTGGGCTAACTGCAAGAACTGTGGTCTGGTCTCTTGGGGTACTACAAGTCGTTTGTAGTCTCCAGGTGCAGACTCGGTCGGTTCACTGTAGAAGAGGCCATCTTCCCAGTGCAACCTGTATTTCCCAGGCTCTTGCCCTTCAGCCTGAGCTTCTGCCTGGTGGCGAAGACCTTCCAGAGTTGGACATTCTCTCTGTCCCTTACTGAAGTCTGCCCTGCTGGGTCCACCTTCTGCCAGTAAAGACTGCAGCTCAGGATGGTCAACAGGATCCAGATCTCCAATGAGTTCCTGGCCTTTCATTAGCTCTTCTTCAGAGTCTAATTCTACCACACAGGGTTGTACCTCCCTCTCAGCCTCAGCTGGAGGTGGAGTTACGGGTGTAATTTTGGACAACCACGGGGAAGTCCTTGTTGGCTGTACTGAAATGCTGGCGGCTGGTTTCGGAGTAGAAGTCTTAGGTTTCCCTTTCGCTTCTGATTTCTTCGAGACAGCGGCCGACAATTCCAGTGGAGCAGGAGTGATTTCTTTCTTCATCATCTCCTGGAGAGTACTGCGCAGAGTCCTGTCTCTTGCAGGTCTGGTTAGCTCCTGTAACCGTTTACTAGGAGGTCTAGGGTTGTGCGATACAACTCCGAGAGTTTTCAAATCGTTACCCAACAGAACGCGTCCTGGTACCTCACTCTGTATGCTGACAGGGATCTTCACAGTCATGTCGTTACACAGGATGAGAACTGGTAATTGGGGAAGCATCTGCACAGGCCCTCCAGCTAACTTGGTGAGGCATTTGGGTGCCTTAGCAACATCCTCAGCCTGAAAAAACGATTTATCCACCACAGTTATGCTGGCCCCAGTGTCCCTAATGGCAGGAGTCTTCTGACCATTCACCTGGACACTGTCCTTATAATACTCTTTAGTATTATCGGGGATAGAATTATAGACGTCTAAATTCTGTTGTTCCAACAACCCCAGAGATACTAAAGAAACGCTGGCTGAGACTCCAATGGGTTCATCAGCCAGCAGTAGAAAGTTTCCACTTGCCATTTGGACTTCCTCCTCTGGAGTGAAGGCTAAGGAGACAAGCTCGACCCCTGAAGGTTTACCCTTACACCTAGGATCTCCTTTCACGTGGTCAGTCGAGCCACAAACAAAGCATTTACCGAATGCTTTCTGGAATGGTGGCTTTCTCTGGCCTCCATCCGGTTTGGCACCAGAAGACACACTATTCTGCTGCGGTTTTCCTTGTGGCTTACCCTTCTGGTTTTGTTTGGGGCCCTCTTTGGAATTTGAGTTATTCGAATTCTCTTTTGAGTCTTTCTTAGGCTGTTTTCCCTCATCCTTTTTCTGAGTTGCCCCAGAATCCTTATGAGTAGCCCTGTTGACAACCCACAAGTCAGCAGCCTTAGCTAGCTCCCTGGAATCCAATTCCTTCGAATCAGCCAAGTGCTGTCTGAGCTCAGGAGAACAGGCATCATAAATAGACTCCAACATAAAAAGATTCTTCATACCCTCATAAGTGTTCACTTTGTAACCCTTAATCCATCCCTCTAAGTTTTTCAACCCTTCACTCACCCAGGTAGCCCAAGGGGTACCATCATGCTCTTTGAGGGTTCTAAACCTCTTAAAATACTGGGAAGGGGTCTTCCCGAACCTAGCTATTAAAGCTAGTTTCACACTTTCGTAATCCTTGTTATCCGCCTCCCCCAACTCCATTACCACATCAGTCGCAACAGGGGGGAGCCTAGAGAACAACCAGGGTAGTAAATCATTCCCGGTGATGTCCTGGAGCCCATGCCCATGATTGTACTCAAACAGTTTTAACCAATCCAGAACATCCAATCTTGGTTCATACATACCCACTAATTCCTTCGGCTTCCGGGGTCTTTTGGGACTGGAGCTTCTAGAGGAACCAGAGGAGAGAGAAGCATTTTCCACAGACAACTTTTTCATCTCTAACTCGTGATTAAGTTCTATTTCTCTGAGTCTTAACTCAGCTTGCTTCTGCTCAGCCTGGGCATTCATCCGTCTGAACTCGAGCTCTTGGTTTCTTTCAGATTGAGCCGAGAACCGTTTGTATTCTAATTCGAGCTTCATTTTTTCAAGTTCAAAATAAGCAGGGTTACATGTGGGACCTGATATGGGCCCCGTAGGTACAGTAGGTAAGGCAGACAGAGGCTCAGAGTGGCTAACTTCATTAGGTTCACTTTCCTCTTCTGACTCATTATCAAGACTTTGATTTAGATCAATACCATTACTGTTTTCGACATTCGCTGGAGACGTTGGTTCCTCTGAACCAGTACCCAGACTTTGGTTTTCCAGCAATCTCCCTATCAGTTCCACTTTCTTGCCTTTTAAAGAAAGATTCTTTTGTCTACAGAGGGCTCGTAAACTCTCAGTATTTTCACCTGACAAGGACTCTTGACTGTAAACTTCCATAGTAGACATGTTTTTGAAAGTTGCTTTTAGTGCTAAGCTTTGTGGTTAGTTATCCTAAAGTGTTAAAAAGCACTCTAAACTGTATACTCGATACAAATCCCACCGCTGCCACCAGTGTTAGGCGGAAACCTGTGCAGTTCCCTCTGGGACCACTGCAAAAGATTTAGGACTACAGGTGTTTGGCAGTAAACCCACTTGGTAGCCACACAGATTCACTTGGTAGCTGTGGCTGAGCAGTCAGACTTCCCTCGTGAAGAGTTAGGTAGTATGTGGAGTATACAAAATAGGGCAATTTACACAGTAGAACAAGCAAACACGGAACAAGGCTTTGATGTAAAGATATATAGTTATTTATTTATAAAAACACATCCATGAAAAACACTTGGGCACTAATACGGCAAACAACTTCAATCACAATTACTATAAGAAAAAGATCAATCCCCCTAACAATAGTTTGACAAGTCTAGGTTCAACGGCATCACTTATTTTCAGACAGAGGTGTCTGCTTTAACCTAGATGGCACTCTAGTATTCGTTAGGACAGGAGAGAAAAAGGCAGGTTATGAAATCACTCGGCACCAACACTTTTACGAACAAATGCAAGGCAAGTACGGCAGGGTCCACGGCAGATCACAAAGTTCAGAGGCCAGGCCCACTCGGAGAGAGGCAAGGCGAAATGTCCCAAAAAAAGTGTCTCAGTGGAACTGCGCTTCGAGTCTTTATCGCAAATTGTTATGGAAAGATTGGACCAGTTCAGAACAGAAAGTTAAGAAAGCTTGGAGGCGACCCAATGGAGAGGCGAGGATTAAGATACCTCACTCTATCCGGCAGAAAGGGAAGCCAGGCGGACACAGTACCTTGTTTGTGGAGAGACAGCTCCGGCGGGGGCAGTTGTTCCTGGTGGTGGATGCACGTCGGGGCTTTGCCAAGAGAAGAGATGATCTCGTCGTCGAAGGAAAGTTGAAGATCGTTGCACCACCAGGGAAGAGACCAGCCATGGAGTGCTCCGTCACAAGGCACCACCTTTTGGTCGCGGTACAGGGGTAGTGGCTATCCGGTTGCCGAGGTGCTCTGCACGGGCAATTCGACCACTGCGTCCTGGAGCGAAGAAAAAGCAAAGGGGGACTGGTTGTTCCCACCAGTCAGGGGAAGAGACTCTCCGGCAGGGAGATCTCCTCTGTCGTCGGGAAGTGGTGAGTCGGTTCAGCAGGGCTCCACCGGAGGTGTCGTCGTTGCAGGTCGGCTCAGCTTTACCCTCGTCGGATTCTTAGGTCCTGTGGCGACTTCTGAAGATCCAGTCCCAAAAGCCCTGCTTTTATGCAGAAAACCCCCATTCATTCAGCCTAGCTGTCAATCAAAACACGCTAAGTGGTGAGCGGGGTGGCTCACCACTTGGGCCAATCACACCAGAGTGCGACTCGAGTTGGCAAGGTAACTCAGTCCAGGGTGCCTAAACCCCCTCCCGCACCCCCTGGGATACCCAGACAGAATGGCACCACTTTGGAGGGCCTCTGTGCAGAGGCCCGCCAAAAGTGGAACAAAGGGCTCAACCTTTGGTTTAGGAGTCACAGAGACGAACACAGACGCCATTTTAAAAACCGAGTTCTGGCAGAAAATACCATCCGATAGACTTATTTAAGATAAGTAAACCGGTGGTATGTTAGAGATTAACGAGAAAAAGTATTAATCTCCAACAATGGGAAGAATCCCATAGGGTTATATTCGGGGTCGAATATAACAAGTAGTTTCCACTGCCACCAGCCAAAACTCGACGAGGGGGGATGGGACAGTGCCCCTTCGAATAACAGACCCAGGAGTAATCGAATTACCCCTACTAGTACGTCCACAATAGGATGGTTTGTACTAGTTATGTTAGTAAATTTAGGTCTAGTAAAGCCAATGGTGACTTTACATGCCCGGGGAGACAGTAGTCAGTCCCCGGGTATGGAGTCTATGGTGGAAGTCTGCTAGGAAACCCCAGTGTTACGGCACGGAGGGTGCTTTGTAACACACATAGCAAAATAAATGAGACCCTATGGAGTAAAAGACCCCATAGCCCATAGAACACATTGACATTACAAGGAATTAACCACATTCATGTCCAAGAGTGGGAGAAAAAGAGTCTCACTCTTGGCAGGATGGAAAAAAACAAACTCCAGTGATCCAGCAAAGCTGCTGGGGGACTCACTATGTTAGGAAATTCAGCCTAAACAGAGAATTCTTACTAACAGTTCTCCTCAAGTTTTAGAGTGGCAGGGAGGCTGTTCCAGAGGGAGGCCCTAGCCGAAGACAGGGATCTACCCCCTGCTCGTTTCTTTGAAAAACAACTGACCCTGAGGGAGTTAGAGGTAGAGGAGCGAAGAGCTCGAGAGGAGAGGTATTTGCGGAGGGATAGCTGAAGGTATTTTGGACCCAGGCCCCAGAAAGCCTTGTGGACAATGCAGAGGGTTTTGAATTTAATCCTTGCATCCACTGGGAGCCAATGGAGAAATTTCAGAGCTGGAGAGATACAATCCCAGGGCTTTAGGCCAAGGACAAGTCTCGCAGTCCTGTTCTGGATTAGTTGCAGAGTGCGGAGAGTAGAGGCAGGTAGATTTAGAAAGAGGCTGTTACAATAGTCCAACCTAGAGAGAACGAGAGCTTAGGATACCATGAGCTTCTGGGGGAAGGAGAGTAAAGGCAGAGTACCTCTGAAGAGGTGCAGTAGGAAGTTTGACTTTTTAGAGACCTCATAGATGTGGGCGGAGAAGGAAAGGGTGGAGTCAAAGATGACCCTGATGTTCTTAGACTCGCAGGTGGGTGTAGGAGGAGGGCCAAAGGAAGCCGGCCAGAGAAGAGGGGAAAGGATGGTGAAGGTGTGCCGATGAGGAGGTTCTCTGTCATGCTGGCATTCAGACAAAGATCATTGGCGGCACACCAATCTTGAATGGCAGTTAAGCAATCAGAGATGAGAGAGGGAGAGGAGGTGGCCGAGGGAAGCCTGAAAATGAGTTGTGTGTCGTCAGCGTAGCACTGGAAATTTGAGCAGAAAATGGCAATGCAGTGGGCGAGAGTTGCCAGGTATTGGTTGAAAAGCCAGGGCAAGAGGTTAGACCCCTGGTGAACACCATAGGTAGAGAGGAAGATAGATGATAGGAAGGACCCAAGTTGGACCTGGGAGGGTCGATCAGAGAGGAAAGAGGTCAGCTAGGCCAGAGCCTGATGAGTGGGTTTTCACTGAGACGGTTGAGCAGGATGGTATGGTTGACCGTGTCGAAGGCAGAAGAGAGATCGAGGAGGATGAGGACAGAGGGAATGTTAGAGTCAAAGTTGGAGAGCAGATCTTCACGGATGTTCAGGAGAGCAGTTTCCGTGCTTCTGGCAGCTCTGAAGCCAGACTGGTGGTCATGGAGACAGCCAACCTAATTGTCCTGGGAATGAAGGTTAAGCTGAGAGATGGACAACTTTTCCAGGAGTTTGTCCAGAAAGGGAGTAATGGAAATGGGGCGATAGTTAGCGGGACATGAAGGATCAGCTGTGGGTTTCTTGAGAAGAGGGTGCACAAGGGAGTGCTTCAGAGGGGAGGGGAAGGATCCTGAGGCAAAGGAGTGGTTGCAAAAATCAGCAAGGGACAGAGCGATGGTGTCAATGTGGTCCTGGATGGTTTTAGAGGAACAGGGATGAACTTGTTTTGATGAGGCTTTCATAGATCGGACTGGTCTAGCGACCTCATCAGGGGAGAAAAGAGGAAAGGACAAGAAGGATGGTGGGGGTGGCTAAAGGAGCGTCCGCAAGCACAGATTGAGAGGGGAGAGGACGGGTGAGGGCGGAGAGGGTGGACAGGATGTCCTGGGTTTTTGAAATGAAGTGAGAGCCAAGTGCATTGCAAAGAGCCTGGGATGCAACAGGAGGGGTAGAGACTGCAGCAAGGTTGGCCAGCTCCTTGCAGATTTTAAAGAGTACGGCCGAGTTGTTAGATGCCGCAGAGACACAAGCTTGAATGTGGACTCTCTTCTTGGTGAGGACAGAGTGTCGGTATTGCCTTTGTAGCAGGTGCCAGGCCAGTTTGTCAGAGGATGAACAGGAAGCCCTCTATTTCCTCTCAGCCGCCCTACACTTACGTTTAGGTGTAGCTAGGTCAGTGTCATACCAGGAATTGCACTTGACTTTGGACTTCAAATGGACCCTCATGACAGGGGCAACAGCATCAAGAGTATCAGAAATTGAAGCGGAGAGCAGAGACAGGGCTGTGTCAGGATGTGAGACAGCCAGAGGTGGAGGGGGTGGAGAAAGTGGCAGCAAAAGCCTCAACTGACACACGCTTCATGGGCCGGATGTCCGAGAAGGTAGGTGGCAATGTTGGGGTAGGCTTGGCTTGTGGGGAAGAGAGGGAGAGATGAGAGGAGAGGAGGGAGTGATAGCTCCATGAGGGATGGAGAGGGGGAGGTCAAGGAGATCAAAACATCGAGTGTGTGCCCTGCAGAGCGAGTCGGGCCAGAGGGGAGGATGGACAGGGAGAGGGAGTTGCAGAGGTCACGGAAGAGTACAGAGGAGGAACAAGGAGAGTCTAAATGTATATTGAGGTCACCGAGGAGGAGGAGTTGAGTGGTAGAGGCCAGGAGGAAGGAGAAGAGGTCCGCCCACTCAGAGAGAAATGAGATGATTTGACCAGGAGGCCGGTAGATGGTAGCCACAGTAAGAAAATGGGTAGAGAGAGAAAGCCTACAGACAAGGCATTCAAAAGAGGAGTAGGTCTGAGTAGGAATGATAGAGGCAGGAATCCACTCAGGAAATATCAGGGCTACCCCCCCACCGGACCGGGAGGATCTGGGTGTGGAGAGGATCTTGTAGCCATCAGGGAGGAGAGTGTCAAAGCTTGTGACAGAGCTGGCCGTGAACTATGTCTCAGTAAGATCAAGGACATCAATGTCTAGTTCTTCAAGGAGGTGGCAGATGTCAGAGGAGTGTTGAAAGTGGCAATATGAAGAAGATTGCTAGCCTTAAAGACCTTCCGGGGAGGGGTACAGATCAGAGTTACGCCCTGCAGAGGACAAAGAGCCCTAGGAGGTGCAGAGGAGGAGGAGGAGAGAGAGGGCATGGTAGCCAAGGGGGGAGAGGAGGGGACAGCAGGAGATGAGAGGAAATTGATGAGGTGAGGGAAGCGCCTATAAAAGAGGAGGAGATTGGCCTGAGGGCCTTGGACCATGATAATGCCATTTGGGTAGACAATAATGAAGACTTTAATGGGAGAGGAGAAGATAGGACAGAGCACAGAGATCATATGAGGAGTCCATAGATCTGGCGAAGGAACGACAAAGAGGATGTCGGTGAGGGTCTGTCTGGCGAAGCATTGGAGTAGGTGTCGGCGATAGGAAGACCAGGGTTAGAGGCCAAGGTATCCTTTTTGAACTTCATCCTACCAGACTTAGTGAGAAGGGAAGGATAGTCAATGGAGAAGCAGTTGGAAAAGATAGGTGAAACAGAAAGCGCCATGGGGGTGGAAGTTACGAGAGGATGGAGAAAGTGAGGGGTCTAAGGCAGGTAGGTGTGGGACAAAAGAGAGTGGTGAGGTAACTGGGCGGGCAAGTTACAGAGAAGCATCAGTATACAAGCAAAATACAGAGAATTTCGCAATGGGCAGCAAGATTTGACTTTTTAGCACAAAGCACAAACAGCAAGATTTGACTTTTTAGCACAAAGCAAACACAGCAAGATTTGACTTTTCAATCTTGGATTCATATGTTAGCAAATGGTTTTAGGAAGCACTGCACATCAGGATGACAACATGGGAGTAACAAGCAGAAAGAACAGTGATAGTCAAAGCTGGTAAGAGTGAGTCCATAAGGAGGGAACTAACCCATAGTTTTGGAGGAGGCAAAGTCAAGGAAGTCCAGAGACATAGAGACTGATTGTGACCCTCGGAGGAAAGAGAGGAGACCTTTGACTGACCCCCTTTGGCTGTCCCAGCAGTGTGCCCTGACGCTCTCTGATGCCCAGTCTAGACCTCTCCTGTAAGTAGAAATACCTCAGCCGTAGATTGTGTAGGCCCAGTATTCTTTCAGCATTGTCTTAGTTATTTCCCCATTGAAAAATATTCTGTTTGCCTGTGTAGATCCTTTGCATATTTATCAAAGTAAATCAATTAATTCCCCATTTAATTCACGGGATCTGTACTGTTGGCATTTTCAAAACCAAAAATCTGTTTGCAGTGCGTTCTGAGCCAGTCTAGTCATAAAGAGTTGCCAAAAAAATTAATCCCATTGTGATCTGCAAAACGAAAATTGTCCATGCATTCCCATTGTGCTCTAAAAAACAAATTCCCATATGCATTTTCTTTCTCACATTGAAATTGTGTTAAACATCCCAAAATCGATGTTCCTATTCTGTTCCGACCATAATCCCGAAGCCCTGTGTGTTATTGTCAGGTGCAGCAAAATACATTTTCCTTTTCCATTTCTTAATGTCATATTGTTTCTGTGAATCACAACCTGTGATGCTGGAAATGCATCAGAGGGACAGGGCCTCTGAATCCTTGTCCTTTATTGCTTTTTCTGTCTTGTTTTCAATGCAGGAGTTCATGTGGGACTCCTTGATAGGGAGAATTCTCAGTTATGGCTAATTTCCCTCACCTAGTGAGTCCACCAGAATTTTTGCTGGGCTTCTGGAGTTTATTTTTTTCCACCTGGTAAGAGTGTGAGCTTTTCCCCACTCTTGCCTGTGTTTTGCCATGTGTATCTTTCTGTTTTTGTGATTGTGGACTCTGAAGTACACCACTTCAGTAGCCCCCTTCTTTTGTGTGTCACACAGCACCTTCAGTGCCGTGGCAAAGGGTTGTCTTTGAGACTTCCCCCCAACTCCGTTTCTGAGGCTGACTACAGTCCCCCAGAAAAAAGTAAAGTAGCCATTAACTTTACTTAGTCAATCTACCACAGATCCAGTACACCCCATATTCCATGGAGTACTGGAAAGGGTTAATTTGTATCTCTTTTTATCTTTACCTCCTAGAGCATTGTTTCGCTCTTTTAACATTTAGACTTGGCTGGTGGCAGTGGTATCTACCCTAACCTTTCTACCGCGATTAGGGATAGGGATGAGAGCGGTCGACGATGATGAGCAAGGGAGTCCTTGGATCAAATGTTCTTAGGTAAAGGGAGCACTGCCGCTCCGATCAGCGACGGCGGTCGTCGACGTTGGACGGCTGTCCGGTGCTTCTCTTCGTTCGCCTCGGCGGTCCCCTTCTCCGGTCGGCAGCCTTTTGTAGGTCTGTCTACCAGGGAGCTTTGGCAAAGATCAGCTGGTGCACGATGGTCCCTCGTAGCTCGGAGAGAGGTCTCCTAGCGAAGTCCTCTCTTGGATTAGTTCTTGAAGACACAGCAGCTTTCACATTGCAAGGAAGGGAACAGCGGTTCACCTTCTTCTTCCGGCTCGGCTTCGAGAGTAAGCATCAAGTATCAACTTCAGCTTCTGAACGATTTCTAGCAGTGAGAGGCCCCCAGATATACTGTTGATCTCCCATTCACTCTGCTGGGTCACACTCAGGCAACCAATCACCCAGAAGGGCATTCAGGCAGGCAGTCAGCCAATCAGGCGTACAGTGCATTCAGGCCATTCTTCTCCATCCAGACACTCAAAACACAGAATGTGGATTCGGACAAGTACCACACTATTCAACACTACACACTGCATTCATGCCAGTTACAGGCAGGGCTGTCTCAGTCATTGTGTCAAACACCAGATACTAGACACCCGCAACAGGAAATGCATACACGTCACACACTCCATTCACCCAGGTCCCACCCCACGGGCGTACCCACAACATACAGTTGTTGCGAAGACTCCAGCCAGTCTGGCTTGTACTTCCCCACAACACCATATATGGAACTTGCACCCAACAGCCAGTCAGGGGGAAGGGACAGAGTCAGGGCTTCCCGGGACTTTGGGAAAAGTAAGTTAACAGGCGATAGAAGCAAGAGGCCACAGGGGGCATCCTGTTTCCTATCAGGAATCCACTGATTCCAATGACAGGGCTTGGGCATCCCAAAATGGAGGATGCACAGGGCACCTGTCAATTCAGCACAGAGCTGCCACCAGCCCGTACCCTGCTCTGTGGGCCACACACAGGTACCCAAAAACATACACTAGGAGTACAGGGTCGTACTCCTACCCAAGGGTGCCATAAGGGTATCCCAAGGGTCTGTTCACCGAACCAAAAAGAGGAAGAGCTGCACCGCCAGGAGTGTTAGGCAGAATCCCGTGCAGTGCCCTTAGGGACCACTACACACAATTAAGACTACAGGTGGCAATACAAGTTTTACCTTTGGTACACGCCTGTACTACTATGTTAGAGTGGTAGCAGTAGCAAAGCAGCCAGGCTTATCTCAAGAGTATATGAGCAGTAGCAGAGATTACACAAAGGGACCACGATTACTGTGACTCAAGCAAACACTGACTCAAGGTTTTAGGTAGAAAAATATAAGTACATTTATTTTTAAACCGTCAGTTATAAACACAAACAGGAGTTCTAAAGTCAAAGGGCCGGAGCCAGGTTTAAGTGATAGCGGAGACCTGTTGCCGAAGATCACACCGTTAGACAGTTCACGATTCAGCATAGCCAAAAGTACTTGGATATTGCCAATGCTCGGAAGCAAAAGTTATAAGAAGGAGGGAAGACAAGGGCAAGCCTTGAAGATGAAGAAAAGGGGTTCACCCAATTTCCTCAAGCAGAACACAGTACCTTATTCCAATGGTGCAGCTGGTGCCCTGGCACTTGTTCCTGTTGGTTTCCCGCAGACCCACGATTCCTGGAGCTTTGTTGTGGAGGAGGACGTCTGAAGGGGGTCTGCACCACACAGGGTTGAAGCCGGCAGCAGCGAGAACGAATTAAAGGTGCGCTCCTTAAAAACAGGAGAGGCTCGGCATGTGGCTATCCGGACCACTACAGCAGTGTGCAGTGATTTCGACCACGACGGAGACCTCTGGCTGAAGAAGATGAGCTGGTTATCCCCACCAGGCTCAAGGGAAGAAGACTCCGGACGGGATCTACTCTTAGTCATTGAAGGTTAGATAGCTCAGGACTGCAGCAGAGCTTCACCGGGATGGGGTAGTTGCAGCAGCCGTCGTTCTCTCCGCTTCTCTTCGGTTCCTTGTAGTTCCAGTTGCGACTCTGACTTCTAGCCCAAGAGACCTGCCTTTTATGCGCAAAACCCCCATTCACACACCCTGGCTGTCAATCACGCAGCAGGGGGGTTGTCCAGCCGGGACAACCACCTCAGCCAATCATGGCAAAGTGCAACTTGGGTTTCCTAGGATACCCTGTGCAGGGGGTGACTATACCCCTTCCCCACATTCAGTCTACCTAGACACCCAGGCGCCAAGAGGAGGGCTTCTTTACAGAAGCCCGCCAAAAGACGGTGAACAAAGAAGGTGAACCTAGTTTGCCGCGCAAAGTAAAACACAAGAAGGACTTTAACAAAAAGAAATGGCGAATAAACCCAACCGGAGCCAAAAGAAAGACGATTTGGTCAAGCGGGTTTATGCTTAAGGCTGCTAAAATAGCCAAAAGTATTACCACGTTTATCTAATATAATCGCGGTAGAAAAGTTAGGGTAGATACCACTGCCACCAGCCAAGTCTAAATGTAAAAAGAGAAAAACAATGCTCAGGGAGGTACAGACAGAAAAAGGGGTACAGATTAGCCCTTTCCAGTACTCCATGTAAGATGGGGTGTACTGGGTCTGTGGTAAAAAGTGACTATGTAAAGGAAATGGCAACTTTACCTTTCTCTGGGGGACAGTAGTCAGCCCCAGCGAAATGGAGTCAGAGGGAAGTCTGAAAGACAACCCTGGGTTACTACACTGAAGGTGCTGTGTAACCCATACAAGAACAGGGGCACCTGGAGTGGTGTGCTTCAGTGCCCAAGAGAGTGGAAAAAGGATGTACACTCTACCAGGTGGAAAAATAAACTCCAGAAATCCAGCAAAGCTGCTGAGTCCTCACTAGGTGAGGGAAATTAGCCCTAGAAGGAGAATTCTCCTTAACACAGTCTGACTGTGGAGGACGCTGACAAGTCCAGAAGGTCCGGGAACCAGATCTGTCTCGGCCACACCGGTGCGATGAGGATCATCCTGCACCGGGACCTCTTGAGTTGGTTGACGAGTCGGAGCAGCAACAGCAACGGGGGGAACGCATACAGGAACAGGCCGTCCCAGGGGAACGAGAAAGCATCGCCCATGCTCCTCGGCTGAGGAAACCTGCTGGTGAACCTCTGGCACTTGGAGTGCGTCGCCATCGCAAACAGGTAGATCTAGGGTTTGCCCCATCGTTGGAAAAGTCGATCCACTTGATCCTGATGCAGCTCCCACTCGTGGCACGAGCGCAGCTCCCTGCTGAGTGAGTCGGCGATGACATTCTTTATTCCTGCTAGATGGAAGGGCACCAGAAACATCCCCTGGGTGACGGCCCAGTGCCACAGATCCTGGGCCTCCTTGGACAGGGAGTCTGAAAGTCCTTTCCCGCCGCGAGATGCGCGCGGGTGCCCCACCATCGGATTGCTTGGCGGAAAGCCTCATTGAGCGGGATCCTGTCTTCGAAACTGCCCGTCGCTTGTATCCAGCGGGCGTCGACGAACTGTTGTAGAGGACGCATCCGTAGCCTGCACAGGCACACCAGGAAGATGCATGAGGACATCATTCCGAGCAGGGACTTGATGGATCTCACCCTGGCCACGTCCGTGGCCATCAGGCGCTGCACCTTGCCCAAGATGGCCTTCGTCCTTTCCTCCGACGGCGAGGCCAATCGCGCCACTGTATCGAGCTTGGCTCCCAGAAACAGTGCGACCTGCGACAGGACCAGCTGGGATTTCGAGTAGTTGATGGAGAATCCCAGGTCTGTGAGAAGCTGGACGGTCTCCGCTGTGTGTTCGACGGCGAGTTCTCTTGTCCTTGCACGGATGTGCCAATCGTCCAGGTAGGGGTAGACGTGGATCCCCCGCAGGCGCAGCCATGCCGCGACTGGTCCGAGGCACTTGGTAAACACCCTGGGTGCCTACTTCAGCCCGAATGGCAGGCCCTTGAATTGGTAGTGCTGCCCCTGGACTACGAATCTGAGGAACTTTCGGTGCCCTTTTAGAATGGGGATGTGGAAGTAAGCATCCTCCAAGTTCAGCGACGACAGGAAGTCGCCTTCATCCAGCTGTCCCAGCATGTGCTGGAGGGTGACCATCCTGAACTTTTGCGCCTTGATGTATTTGTTTAACCGCCGCAGGTCCAGGATGGGGCGCCAACCGCCTGTCTTCTTTTTGACGAGGAAGTACCTTGAGTATACTCCGGAGCCCCGGAGCCTCTTCGGTACAATGGCACCTTTCTTGAGCATCGCCCTTACTTCTAACAGAAGTTGAGGGACGTGTTTTTCCTTCCTGGCCATGGGAGGAATGCGGGGGCACTTCTTTAGAAATTCGAGAGTGTGCCCGTGGGCCAGGGCATCCAGCACCCAACGGTCGGTGGAGATGGACTCCCACACGCTGACGAACTTCGCCAACCGGCCTCCCACCGGGGTGCTCAGGTGGGGGCGCGACGCTACGGCCGGTTCAGTCCTGCTTGGAGGCGACCTTGCCACCTTGGCCACCTTGGCGACGACGACAAGATCCTCCTGACTTGCCGCGTCCTCTGTTGGCCTCCTGCGACGAAGAGCGGGCTGCCTGGCGGTACATCGAGGAGCCGCCGCCGGACCCCTTGGAGGCACCCTGTCTGCCTCCTGCGTTCCGAAAGGGCGGCCGTCATTGCTGCAACACTCCCAAGGCCCGAGCCGTCTCTGTGTCGGTCTTGATGGCCTGAAGTGACTCATCCACTGTTTTTCCAAACAGGTTGTTCCCGTCGAAGGGCATGTCCAAAACTCTGGTTTGCACGTCCTGGTGGAAATCAGTTGCCTTGAGCCATCCCCGCCGGCGAAGGCAAACACTGTTGCCCAACTGGCAGAATCCGGTGTCAGCGATATCCATGGCCACCGTTATGGCGTGGTCCGATGCCACCTCACCTTCCTGTAGGATCTCCAGGGCCTCTGCCCTCTTGTCGTCTGGTCGGAAGTCCAGCAGGGGAGCGATCTTGTACCACAGCTTCCTGTGGTAGCGGGCCACAATCGCTAGGGCATTGGCCGCCTTAATTGTCGTCGCCGCAGTCAAGATGACTCGTCGTCCCATGGTGTCTAGCTTCTTTCTCTCGCCGTCTGGTGGGGAGGTCGAAGTTGAAGATGACGCCCCCGCTGCTTTCTTCTTGGCTGCCGCTGAGATGACCGAATCCGGGGTCGGCTGTGCCCTAAGGCACAACAGGGCGGAATCGGGGACCCGGTACTTCTTCTTGTACCGGTCCCTCTTGGCAGGCGTCGTGGACGGGTTCTTCAGGAGAGCAAGTCCTTCCTCCCATATGTCGTCAATCAATGGTACCGCGAGGACAGTCTTACTCTTGGCCTTGCGCCGCTGATATAGGAAACCTTCCTTCTTCTGTTCCTCCGGCAGAGCCTAAAAAGTTCAGATGCCCTGGCAATCATGGCGTGGAAGGAGCCAATTTCGTCAGGCGGGGAGGCCCGAGGGAGTGGTGATGGAAGGCCCATCCCGTCGTCACCACCGTCGTCATCTGTCCCCGTCATGGCGGTATCCGTTCCCGTGTCATCCCTAGGCTCAGGGGAAGGAGGCGAAGGCTGAGCGGGCCGCGAGGGCTGGAACGGCAGGAGGAGGGGATGAACTCTCCTCTGCTTGTTCGGAGGGCTTCCCGACAGGCCCGGTTCTGTCGGGTCGTCAGTAGGGGTGAGGGGAAATCTCGTCCTTATCTCCGTGCATAAGGTTTGGATTGCCATCAAAATGGCCACCGAGTTGTCCTGAGGCTCGGGCACTGGCTGCGACAGGCGTGACGGTCGCTCCTCTTCCGCGGGAGTCTCGTCGGCGCCACCATCGCTCTCTTCGTCCGCCTCCTCGGGGTTGCCCTCGTGGGACCGGACCTCCTCGAACCTCTTGTTGAGGCCCTTCACGACTTCAACCAGCTCCTCCTCAGAGGCTGTATCCGTGTCTGTGACAGCCACGCCCCCTCCTTTTTCCACCGGGGTCTTCAAGGGGGTCTTATCGATGGGCTGAAAAGAGGATTCCCTCCGTGGTGGCAGGGAAACTCTGGGCCTTGAGGTCGCCTCCACTGGGTTAGCCTCCACAGGCTTCGCCAGGGCCGTCGCGACTCCCTCAATAGAGGCCTTCACTGGGTGGATCAAGGCCTTCACAACCTTGGGCGCGCTTGAGGCCTTCACCTTGGGGGAGGGGTCACTGCCTCGCTCCCCTTCGGCTGATCCCTTCGAGATCGACCAGGGCCTCTCCGGAAGCTTAGCCGGGTTCTCGGATTTTCTCTTCCCCGAGCCAGAGCGTTGGCTCGTGGTTGATGGCGTCGGTGAGAGTGCACCCTGCCTGGCAGCCAAGGAGCCCGACCCTTCAGCGCTCCCGGTGCCCACAGACTCGCAGTGCTTTGCCTTCTGTTGGGCCCCCGTCGCCGGGGCGCCCTCACAGGACTTAGAAGACCCCTCGGACTTCTTCTTCTTCTCACCTGCTGAGCCCTTCTCCAGCCAGCTGGCGAGGCGAGTCTGACGATCCCTCATAGTCCGTTCCGACAGGTTCTTGCAAAACGTACAGTCCTTTTCCACGTGCGTCTTGTCTTCGTGAAGGCAGTAGAGACATCTCGAATGCTCATCCTCCTTGAAAACATTCTGTAATCCTCATCCAGGGCAGTTCCTGAACAGCTTGGATCCGGGCGTCGAGCTTCCCTTGTCCTGGGCCATGTCCACGAGGTAGGCCTCAGATCTTCTGGAATCCTCCAAGAAGCATAACTCGACGAAACTTCGCCCTTGAGCGGCGTAGAAAATTCCGAAACGGGTTCCCGTTGATCGGAAGTAGAAGCGGTGGAGCTTGAGGCTCGATTGACCGAAAAAAATAGATAAAACTCTTTGAAAAAACGCAGAAAAAGCTCGAGAGCTATAGCACGAGGACTCCCAACACTTGAACGTGCGGTAAAAATCTGAGGATGGCTGCCAGGGGCGGGGCTTAGGGAGAGGGCAGTAATTGGCTGGGGGCAGTATGACCCAGAGACCAGTGATTGGTTACTACTAAGAGAGACAGATCAGAAACTAAACTGATACTGATTTTTTTTTTCTTTACCGAGGATTCCAAGCCTGACCACGGGGAATATTCATGAGCATGTGAATCCATGCCAGACCCCATGCTGGAGAAGTGTGTGTCTGGTATAGTAGCCACGGTGCTGGCAGACACAGGACACCTGATGCAGTGGAGGGTAGTGTGTGTCTGGTATAGTAGCCACGGTGCTGGCAGACACAGGACACTTGATGCAGTGGAAACCCTGTGCATAGTGTGTGTCTGGTATAGTAGCCACAGTGCTGGCAGACACAGGACACCTGATGCAGTAGAAACCCTGTGCATAGATAGTGTGTGTCTGGTATAGTAGCCACGGTGCTGGCAGACACAGGACACCTGATGCAGTGGAGACCCTGTGCATAGATAGTGTGTGTCTGGTATAGTAGCCACGGTGCTGGCAGACACAGGACACTTGATGCAGTGGAAACCCTGTGCATAGTGTGTGTCTGGTATAGTAGCCACAGTGCTGGCAGACACAGGACACCTGATGCAGTAGAAACCCTGTGCATAGATAGTGTGTGTCTGGTATAGTAGCCACGGTGCTGGCAGACACGGGACACGATGCAGTGGAGGGTAGTGTGTGTCTGGTACAGTAGCCACAGTGCTGGCAGACACAGGACACCTGATGCAGTGGAAACCCTGTGCATAGATAGTGTGTGTGTCTGGCATAGTAGCCATGGTGCTGGCAGACACAGGACACCTGATGCAGTGGAGACCCCGTGCATAGTGCTGTAGTAGCCACAGTGTTGGGAGGTGCCAGATTGACAGGGGGCTACTGATGGTCAGTGCGATACACACACTAGTCTCACGAGTCAGCAGGCCTGTACATGAAGGAATGATTTGTAACATCTACAGCAGAGAGAATTCAATATAATATGTTTTTAGATCCGTATCTTCCACACCACATCACATCGTCAGATGGGCCTTAAAGGGAGGGGGCAGTGCACGGAGCTCAGCTGCGGTGTGTGCAGCTGCTCCTCGGGGCTTTCCTTCCCTCCTGATTCGAGGTCTCCCAGGCAGAGCCCTTCTGCAGGGCAATTGCCGGAGGTCTGGGGCCTCGTTGGGAGACATCCAGCTGCCCAGACAGTGTGGTCACCTGCTTCCTGCACAGCCACACCGCCTGTCATTGCGCGCGGGAGGGGGCTCATGGCAGAGGGACTGAGCCTCTATAAAGCAGGCCTGGCACCTGGAGTCCTGAGAGCTGGCACTCGGTGGCAGCCATGCGCCTGGCACCTGGAGCCCCGTGTGCAGGCCCCCTTGCTCCCCACGCCCTCTGGGCGACTTGGCGCTGGTGCAGGCACACTCTGAGGCCCGAGTGGAGGATGCGTGGCCTTGGCATCCAATGCGTGTGCGTGTTCCTCGCCGTGGCGGGCTTTCTTCCGGTGTCAGAGCCCCAGTGGTTCCTGCCAGGGGACTTCCTGGATGCCTACCTCAAGCACTTCCAGGAAAGGTTTGAATCCCCGACTCCGCTGGTGGACGGATATAACCAAAAAGGAGACCTGCTCATTGGGGTCCTCATCGCTCTCAACACCAACGTGGAGCATCATTTTAACACTATAGAGCGCTTCCTCACAAAGCCCAACTTCCAACGGTGCAGAAAGTGAGTCATTCCTTTCTTCTGGAGCCATTCATTGTTGATATCAAACCGTTTGCATGAGTGCCCATAGCACGGGTGCCCATACCATGAGTGCCCGCAGCACGGGTGCCCATAGCATGAGTGCCCATACCATGACTACCCGTAACACGGGTGCCCATACTATGACTGCCCATAGCACGGGTGCCCATACCATGACTGCTTATACCATGACTGCCCATAGCATGAGTGCCCATAGCACGGGTGCCCATAGCATGAGTGCCCATAGCACGGGTGCCCATACCATGACTGCCCGTAGCACGGGTGCCCATGGTTGGGTGCCAATACCATGAGTCTACATAGCATGGATGCCCATAGCATGAGTGCACATACCATGAGTGCCCATAGCACGACTGCCTGTAGCATGAGTGCCTATAGCACGGGTGCCCATAGCACGGGTGCCCATACCATGACTGCCCGTAGCACTGGTGCCCATGGTTGGGTGCCAATACCATGAGTGCCCATAGCACGGGTGCCCATAGCACGGGTGTCCATGGTTGGGTGCCACTACCATGAGTGCCCATAGCACGGGTGCCCATAGCACGGGTGCTCATACCATGACTGCCCGTAGCACGGGTGCCCATTGCTACTGCCCATAGCACGGGTGCCAATAGCACAAGTGCCTATAGCACGGGTGCCCATAGCACAGGTGTCCATAGTTGGGTGCCAATACCATGAGTGCCCTTAGCACGGGTGCCCATACCATGACTCCCCGTAGCACGTGTGCCCATAGTTGGGTGCCAATACCATGAGTGCCTATAGCATGGGTGTCCATAACATGAGTGCCTATAGCGTGGGTGCCCAGACCATGACTGCCCGTAGCACGGGTGCCCATGGTTGGGTGCCAATACCATGAGTGCCCAAAGCACGGGTGCCCAGACCATGACTGCTCGTAGCACGGGTGCCCATGGTTGGGTGCCAATACCATGAGTGTCTATAGCATGAGTGCCCATACCATGACTGCCCGTAGCATGGGTGCCCATACCATTACAGCTCATACCATGACTACCCGTAGCACGGGTGCCCATGGCATGGGTGCCTATAACATGACTGCCCGTAGCACGGGGGCCCATAGCACGGGTGCCCATACCATGACTGCCCATACAATGACTGCCCATAGCATGAGCGCCTATAGCATGGGTGCCCATAGCATGAGTGCCCAAAGTTGGGTGCCAATACCATGAGTGCCTATAGCATGAGTGCCCATACCAAGACTGCCCATACCATGACTGTCCATATAACGGGTGCCCATACCATGACTGCCCGTAGCACGGGTGTCCATGGTTGGATGCCAATACCATGAGTGCCTATAGCGTGGGAGCCCATAGCATGGGTGCCCATGGTTGGGTGCCAATACCATGAGTGCCCGTAGCATGGGTGCCCATACCATGACTGCCCATAACATGACTGCCAGTAGCATGGGTCCCCATGGTTGGGTGCCAATACCGTGAGTCCCTATAGCATGGGTTCCCATAGAATGAGTGCCCATAGCACAGGTGCCCATACAATGACTGCCCGTAGCACTGGTGCCCATGGTTGGGTGCCAATACCATGAGTGCCTATAGCATGGGTGCCCATAGCATGAGTGCCCATAGCACAGGTGCCCATACCATGACTGCCCATAGCACGGGTGCCCATGGTTGGGTTCCATGAATGTCTATAGCGTGGGTGCCCATACCATGACTGTCCATAGCACGAGGGCCCATAGTTGGGTGCCAATTCCATGAGTGCCTACAGCATGGGTGTCCATAGCATGAGTGTCCATAGCACGGGTGCCCAGACCATGAATGCCCGTAGCACGGGTGCCCATGGTTGGGTGCCAATTCCATGACTGCCTATAGCACGGGAGTCCATGGCAGAGGTGCCCATACCATGACTGCCCATAGCACGGGTGCCCATAGCATGAGTACCCATACCATGCCTGCCCGTAGCACGGGTGCCCATAGCATGAGTGCCCATACCATGACTGCTCGTAGCACGGTTGTCCATACCATGACTGCTCATAGCACAGGTGCCCATAGCACGGCTGCCCATAGCATGGGTGCCGATAACATGAGTGCCCATACCATGACTGCCCATAGCACAGGTGCCCATAGCATGAGTGCCCATAGCACGGGTGCCCATACCATGACTGCCTATAACACAGGTGCCCATAGCACGGGTGCCCATACCATGACTGCCCATAGCACGGGTGCTCATACCATGACTGCCTATAACACAGGTGCCCATAGCACGGGTGCCCATACCATGACTGCCCGTAGCACAGGTGCGCATACCATGACTGCTCATACCATGACTGCCCGTAGCACAGGTGTCCATGGTTGGGTGCCAGTACCATGAGTGCCTATCGCATGGGAGCCCACAGCATGAGTGCCCATAGCACGTGTGACCATAGTTGGGAGCCAATAACATTAGTGCCTATAGCATGAGTACCCATAGCATGAGTGCCCATAGCACGGGTGCCCATAGTTGGGTGCCAATACCATGAGTGCCCATATCACGGGTGCCCATACCATGACTGCCCGTTGCACGGGTGTCCATGATTGGGTGCAAATACCACGATTGCCTATAACATGAGTGCCCATACCATGACTGCCCATAGCATGAGTGCCCATAGCACAAGTGCCCATACAATGACTGCCCATATCACAGGTGCCCATACCATGACTACCCGTAGCACGGGTGCCCATAGTTGGGTGCCAATACCATGAGTTCCTATACCATGAGCGACCATACCATGAGTGCCCATACCATGAGTGCCCATACCATGACTGCCCGTAGCACGGGCGCCAATAGCACAAGTGCCTATAGCACGGGTGCCCATAGCACGGGTGTCCATAGTTGGGTGCCAATACCATGAGTGCCCTTAGCACGGGTGCCCATACCATGACTCCCCGTAGCACGGGTGCCCATAGTTGGGTGCCAATACCATGAGTGCCTATAGCATGGGTGTCCATAAGATGAGTGCCTATAGCGTGGGTGCCCAGACCATGACTGCCCGTAGCACGGGTGCCCATGGTTGGGTGCCAATACCATGAGTGCCCAAAGCACGGGTGCCCAGACCATGACTGCACGTAGCACGGGTGCCCATGGTTGGGTGCCAATACCATGAGTGTCTATAGCATGAGTGCCCATACCATGACTGCCCGTAGCATGGGTGCCCATACCATGACAGCTCATACCATGACTGCCCGTAGCACGGGTGCCCATGGCATGGGTGCCTATAACATGACTGCCCGTAGCACGGGTGCCCATAGCACGGGTGCCCATACCATGACTGCCCATACAATGACTGCCCATAGCATGAGTGCCCGTTCCATGACTGCCCGTAGCACGGGTGCAATGGCATGGGTGCCTATAACATGACTGTCGGTAGCACGGGTGCCCATAGCACGGATGCCCATACCATGACTCCCTGTAGCATGGGTGCCCATAGTTGGGTGCCAATACCATGAGTGCCTATAGCACGGGTGCCCATAGCATGACTGCCCATAGCATGGGTGCCAATACCATGAGTGCCTATAGCATGGGTGCCCATAGCATGAGTGCCCATAGTTGGGTGCCAATACCATAAGTGCCTATAGCATGAGTGCCCATACCATGACTGCCCATACCATGACTGTCCATATCACGGGTGCCCATACCATGACTGCCTGTAGCATGGGTGTCCATGGTTGGATGCCAATACCATGAGTGCCTATAGCGTGGGTGCCCATAGCATGGGTGCCCATGGTTTGGTGCCAATACCATGAGTGCCCATAGCACGGGTGCCCGTAGCACGGGTGCCCATACCATGACTGCCCATAACATGACTGCCAGTAGCATGGGTCCCCATGGCTGGGTGCCAATACCATGAGTCCCTATAGCGTGGGTGCCCATAGCATGAGTGCCCATACCATGACTGCCCGTAGCACTGGTGCCCATGGTTGGGTGCCAATACCATGAGTCCCTATAGCGTGGTGGCCCATAGCATGAGTGCCCATAGCAGGGGTGCCCATAGTTGGGTGCCAATACCTTGAGTGCCTATAGCATGGGTGCACATAGCATGAGTGCCCATAGCACGGGTGGCCATACCATGACTGCCCGTAGCACGGGTGCCCATAGTTGGGTGCCAATACCATGAGTGCCTATAGCACGGGTGCCCATAGCATGACGGCCCATAGCATGGGTGCCAATACCATGAGTGCCTATAGCATGGGTGCCCATAGCATGAGTGCCCATAGTTGGGTGCCAATACCATGAGTGCCTATAGCATGAGTGCCCATACCATGACTGCCCATACCATGACTGTCCATATCACGGGTGCCCATACCAAATCTGCCTGTAGCATGGGTGTCCATGGTTGGATGCCAATACCATTAGTCCCTATAGCGGGGGGGCCCATACCATGAATGCCTATTTATTTTATTTATTTTTTATTTTTTTACATTTGTATAGCGCACTACAGCCCACGGGCATTGAGGAGCTTTTTCAAGAAAGTGTACGTAGGCAAGAATACGACTTTGAAACATGTGGTTACTTAGTTACATCATAGGCGGTAGGTTGCAAGTACATTAAGCACACATAGGTTTCAGTTAAGTACGAAGCAAATGCTAGGCATGAACATTTCAAACAAATAGACTGGTTTTGATGGCTTTGCCGAACGCCAAGTGGGAGTTGATAGCCCTGATGTGAGTGGGGAGTGCGTTCCAGTGGGCGGCAGCAATAGCTGGGAAACTGGAACCTCCGGCACGCACTCTGCATGTTTTGGGCTTGGTGATCAGGTTGGTGTAGGCTAGCCTAGAAGGCCTGGTGGATGTGGGCATGGATGATAACATGGGTGCCCATAGCATGAGTGCCCATAGCACGGGTGCCCATACCATGACTGCCCGTACCACGGGCGCCCATACCATGACTGCCCATAGCACGGGTGCCCATACCATGACTGCCCATAGAACGGGTGCCTGTAGCATGGGTGCCTATACCATGACTGCTCGTAACACGGGTGCCCATACCATGATTGGTCATACCATGACTGCCCATAGCACGGGTGCCCATAGCACGGATGCCCATACCATGACTCCACATAGCACGGGTGCCCATAGCACGGATGCCCACACCATGACTGCCTGTAGCACGGGTGCCCATACCATGACTGCCCATAGAACGGGTGCCCATGGCATGGGTGCCTATACCATGACTGCCCGTAGCACGGGTGCCTATACCATGACTGCCCGTAGTAAAGGTACCCATAGCATGAGTGCCCATAACATGAGTGCCCATAGCACAGGTGCCCATACCATGACTGCCTGTAGCACGGGTACTCATAGCTTGAGTGCTCATAGCATGAGTGCCCATAGCACGGGTGCCCATACCATGACTGCCTGTAGCACGGGTGCCCATACCATGACTGCCCATAGCATGAGTGCCCATAGCACAGGTGCCCATACCATGACTACCGTAGCACGGGTACCCATAGCATGAGTGCCCATAGCATGAGTGCCCATTGCACAGGTGCCCATACCATGAGTGCCTATAGTATGGGTGCCCATAGCTTGAGTTCCCATAGCACCGGTGCCCATAGTTGGGTGCCAATACCATGAGTGCCTATAGCATGGGTGCCCATAGCATGAGTGCCCATAGCACGGGTGCCCATAGTTGGGTGCCAAATACCATGAGTGACTATAGCATGAGTGCCCATACCATGACTGCCCATAGCACGGGTGCCCATACCATGAATGCTCATACCATGAGTGCCCATAGCAAGGGTGCCCATAGCATGAGTGCCCATACCATGACTGCCCGTAGCACGGGTGCCCATAGCTGGGTGCCAATACCATGAGCGCCTATAGCATGGTTGCCCATAGCATGAGTGCACATAACACGGGTGCCCATAACATCACTCCCCATAGCACGGGTGCCCATAGTTGGGTGCCAATACCATGAGTGTCTATAGCATGCGTGCCCATAGCATGAGTGCCCATAGCACAGGTGCCCATAGTTGGGTGCCAATACCATGAGTGCCTATAGCATGACTGCTCATACCATGAGTGCCCATAGCACGGGTTCCCATAGCATGAGTGCCCATACCATGACTGCCCGTAGCACGGGTGCCCATAGTTGGGTGCCAATACCATGACCGCCTATAGCATGGGTGCCCATAGCACGGGTTCCCGTACCATGACTGGTCATGCCATGACTGCCCGTAGCACAGGTGCCCATACCATGACTGCTCATACCATGACTGCCCATAGCATGAGTGCCCATAGCACGGGTGCCAATACCATGACTGCCCATACCATGACTGCCCATAGCACGGGTGCCCATACCATGACTGCCCGTAGCACGTGTTCCCATAGTTGGGTGCCAATACCATGAGTGCCTATAGCATGGGTGCCCATAGCATGAGTGCCCATAGTTGGGTGCCAATACCATGAGTGCCTATAGCATGAGTGCCCATACCATGACTACCCATAGCACGGGTGCCCATACCATGAATGCTCATACCATGAGTGCCCATAGCAAGGGTGCCCATAGCATGAGTGCCCATACCATGACTGCCCGTAGCACGGGTGCCCATAGCTGGGTGCCAATACCATGAGCGCCTATAGCATGGGTGCCCATAGCATGAGTGCCCATAACACGGGTGCCCATAACATCACTCCCCATAGCACGGGTGCCCATAGTTGGGTGCCAATACCATGAGTGTCTATAGCATGCGTGCCCATAGCATGAGTGCCCATAGCACAGGTGCCCATAGTTGGGTGCCAATACCATGAGTGCCTATAGCATGACTGCTCATACCATGAGTGCCCATAGCACGGGTTCCCATAGCATGAGTGCCCATACCATGACTGCCCGTAGCACGGGTGCTCATAGTTGGGTGCCAATACCATGACCGCCTATAGCATGGGTGCCCATAGCACGGGTTCCCGTACCATGACTGGTCATGCCATGACTGCCCGTAGCACAGGTGCCCATACCATGACTGCTCATACCATGACTGCCCATACCATGACTACCGTAGCACGGGTACCCATAGCATGAGTGCCCATAGCATGAGTGCCCATTGCACAGGTGCCCATACCATGAGTGCCTATAGTATGGGTGCCCATAGCTTGAGTTCCCATAGCACCGGTGCCCATAGTTGGGTGCCAATACCATGAGTGCCTATAGCATGGGTGCCCATAGCATGAGTGCCCATAGCACGGGTGCCCATAGTTGGGTGCCAAATACCATGAGTGACTATAGCATGAGTGCCCATACCATGACTGCCCATAGCACGGGTGCCCATACCATGAATGCTCATACCATGAGTGCCCATAGCAAGGGTGCCCATAGCATGAGTGCCCATACCATGACTGCCCGTAGCACGGGTGCCCATAGCTGGGTGCCAATACCATGAGCGCCTATAGCATGGTTGCCCATAGCATGAGTGCACATAACACGGGTGCCCATAACATCACTCCCCATAGCACGGGTGCCCATAGTTGGGTGCCAATACCATGAGTGTCTATAGCATGCGTGCCCATAGCATGAGTGCCCATAGCACAGGTGCCCATAGTTGGGTGCCAATACCATGAGTGCCTATAGCATGACTGCTCATACCATGAGTGCCCATAGCACGGGTTCCCATAGCATGAGTGCCCATACCATGACTGCCCGTAGCACGGGTGCCCATAGTTGGGTGCCAATACCATGACCGCCTATAGCATGGGTGCCCATAGCACGGGTTCCCGTACCATGACTGGTCATGCCATGACTGCCCGTAGCACAGGTGCCCATACCATGACTGCTCATACCATGACTGCCCATAGCATGAGTGCCCATAGCACGGGTGCCAATACCATGACTGCCCATACCATGACTGCCCATAGCACGGGTGCCCATACCATGACTGCCCGTAGCACGTGTTCCCATAGTTGGGTGCCAATACCATGAGTGCCTATAGCATGGGTGCCCATAGCATGAGTGCCCATAGTTGGGTGCCAATACCATGAGTGCCTATAGCATGAGTGCCCATACCATGACTACCCATAGCACGGGTGCCCATACCATGAATGCTCATACCATGAGTGCCCATAGCAAGGGTGCCCATAGCATGAGTGCCCATACCATGACTGCCCGTAGCACGGGTGCCCATAGCTGGGTGCCAATACCATGAGCGCCTATAGCATGGGTGCCCATAGCATGAGTGCCCATAACACGGGTGCCCATAACATCACTCCCCATAGCACGGGTGCCCATAGTTGGGTGCCAATACCATGAGTGTCTATAGCATGCGTGCCCATAGCATGAGTGCCCATAGCACAGGTGCCCATAGTTGGGTGCCAATACCATGAGTGCCTATAGCATGACTGCTCATACCATGAGTGCCCATAGCACGGGTTCCCATAGCATGAGTGCCCATACCATGACTGCCCGTAGCACGGGTGCTCATAGTTGGGTGCCAATACCATGACCGCCTATAGCATGGGTGCCCATAGCACGGGTTCCCGTACCATGACTGGTCATGCCATGACTGCCCGTAGCACAGGTGCCCATACCATGACTGCTCATACCATGACTGCCCATAGCATGAGTGCCCATAGCACGGGTGCCAATACCATGACTGCCCATACCATGACTGCCCATAGCACGGGTGCCCATACCATGACTGCCCGTAGCACGGGTTCCCATAGTTGGGTGCCAATACCATGAGTGCCTATAGCATGGGTGCCCATAGCATGAGTGCCCATAGTTGGGTGCCAATACCATGAGTGCCTATAGCATGAGTTCCCATAACATGACTGCCCATACCATGACTGCCCATATCACGGGTGCCCATACCATCACTGCCCGTAGCACGGGTGTCCATGGTTGGATGCCAATACCATGAGTGCCTATAGCGTGGGTGCCCATAGCATGAGTGCCCATAGCATGGGTGCCCATAGCACGGGTGTCCATGGTTGGGTGCCAATACCATGAGTGCCCATAGAACGGGTGCCCATAGCACGGGTGCCCATACCATGACTGCCCATAAAATGACTGCCTGTAGCACGGGTCCCCATGGTTGGGTACCAATACCATGAGTCCCTTTAGCGTGGGTGCCCATAGCATGAATGCCCATACCATGACTGCCCGTAGCACTGGTGCCAAATACCATGACAGCTCATACCATGACTGCCCGTAGCACGGGTCCCCATGGTTGGGTGCCAATACCATGAGTCCCTATAGCGTGGGGGCCCATAGCATGAGTGCCCATAGCAGGGGTGCCCATAGTTGGGTGCCAATACCATGAGTGTCTATAGCATGGGTGCACATAGCATGAGTGTCCATAGCACGGGTGCCCATACCATGACTGCCCGTAGCACGGGTGCCCATAGTTGGGTGCCAATACCATGAATGCCTGTAACATGGGTGCCCATAGCATGACTGCCCATACCATGACTGCCCGTACCATGGGTGCCCATACCATGACTGCCCATAGCACGGGTGCCCGTAGAACGGGTGCCCATAGCACGGGTGCCCATGCCATGACTGCCCGTAGCACGGGTGCCCATAGTTGGGTGCCAATACCATGAATGCCTGTAACATGGGTGCCCATAGCATGACTGCTCATACCATGACTGCCCATAGCACGGGTGCCCATACCATGACTGCCCATAGCACGGGTGCCCGTAGAACGGGTGCCCATAGCACGGATGCCCATACCATGACTGCCCGTAGCACGGGTGCCCATGGCATGGGTGCATAAACCATGAGTGCCCATAGCACGGGTGCCTATACCATGACTGCCCGTAGTACGGGTACCCATAGCATGAGTGCCCATAGCACAGGTGCCCATACCATGACTGCCCATAGCACGGGTGCCCATGGCATGGGTGCCTATACCATGATTACGAGTAGCAAAGGTGCCTACACCATGAATGCCCGTAGTACGGTACCCATAGCATGAGTGCCCATAGCACGGGTGCCCATACTATGACTGCCTGTTGCACGGTTGCCCATACTATGACTGCCCATAGCATGAGTGCCCATAGCACAGGTGCCCATACCATGACTGCCCATAACACAGGTACCCATAGCATGAGTGCCCATAGCATGAGTGCCCATTGCACAGGTGCCCATACCATGAGTGCCTATAGTATGGATGCCCATAGCATGAGTGCCCATAGCACGGGTGCCCATAGTTGGGTGCCAATACCATGAGTGCCTATAGCATGGGTGCCCATAGCATGAATGCCCATAGCACGGGTGCCCATAGTTGGGTGCCAATACCATGAGTGCCTATAGCATGAGTGCCCATACCATGACTGCCCATAGCACGAGTGCCCATACCATGACTGCTCATACCATGAGTGCCCATAGCACGGGTGCCCATAGCATGAGTGCCCATACCATGACTGCCCGTAGCACGGGTGCCCATAGTTGGGTGCCAATACCATGAGCGCCTATAGCATGGGTGCCCATAGCATGAGTGCCCATAGCACGGGTGCCCATACCATGACTCCCCATAGCATGGGTGCCCATAGTTGGGTGCCAATACCATGAGTGTCTATTGCATGCGTGCCCATAGCATGAGTGCCCATAGCACAGGTGCCCATAGTTGGGTGCCAATACCATGAGTGCCTATAGCATGACTGCTCAGACCATGAGTGCCCATAGCACGGGTGCCCATAACATGAGTGCCCATACCATGAATGCCCGAAGCACGGGTGCCCATAGTGAGTGCCAAATCCATGAGTGCCTATAGCATGGGTGCTCATAGCACGGGTTCCCATACCATGACTAGTCATACCATGACTGCCCGTAGCACGGGTGCCCATAGCACGGGTGCCCATACCATGACTGCCCGTAGCACGGGTGTCCAAGGTTGGATGCCAATACCATGAGTGCCTATAGCGTGGGTGCCCATAGCAAGAGTGCCCATAGCATGGGTGCCCATAGCACGGGTGTCCATGGTTGGGTGCCAATACCATGAGTGCCCATAGCACGGGTGCCCGTAGCACGGGTGCCCATACCATGACTGCCCATAACATGACTGCCCGTAGCATGGGTCCCCATGGTTGGGTGCCAATACCATGAGTCCCTATAGCGTGGGTGCCCATAGCATGAGTGCCCATACCATGACTGCCCGTAGCACTGGTGCCCATAGTTGGGTGCACATATCATGAGTGCCTATAGCATGGGTGCACATAGCATGAGTGCCCATAGCACGGGTGCCCATACCATGACTGCCCGTAACACGGGTGCCCATAGTTGGGTGTCAATACCATGAATGCCTATAACATGGGTGCCCATAGCATGACTACCCATACCATGACTGCCCATACCATGACTGCCCGTACCATGGGTGCCCATTCCATGACTGCTCATACCATGACTGCCCATAGCACGGGTGCCCATACCATGACTGCCCATAGCACGGGTGCCCGTAGCACGGGTGCCCACAGCACGGATGCCCATACCATGACTGCCCGTAGCCCGGGTGCCCATGGCATGGGTGCCTATACCATGACTGCCGGTAGCACGGGTGCTTATACCATGACTGCCCTTAATACGGGTGCCCATAGCATGACTGCCCATAGCACAGGTGCCCATACCATGACTGCCCGTAGCACGGGTGCCCATGGCATGGGTGCCAATACCATGACTACCCGTAGCACGGGTGCCTACACCATGACTGCCCGTAGTATGGGTGCCCATACCATAACTGCCCATAGCACTGGTACCCATAGCATGAATGCCCATAGCATGAGTGCCCATTGCACAGGTGCCCATACCATGAATGCCTATAGTATGGGTGCCCATAGCATGAGTGCACATAGCACGGTTGCCCATACCATGACTGCTCATACCATGAGTGCCCATAGCACGGTGCCCATAGCATGAGTGCCCATACCATGACTGCCCATAGCACGGATGCCCATAGTAGGGTGCCAATACCATGAGTGCCTATAGCATGGGTGCCCATAGCATGAGTGCCCATAGCACGGGTGCCCATACCATGACTCCCCATGGCACGGGTGCCCATAGTTGGGTGCCAATACCATGAGTGTCTATAGCATGCGTGCCCATAGCATGAGTGCCCATAGCACAGGTGCCCATGCCATGACTGCCCATAGCACAGGTGCCCATACCATGACTGCTCATACCATGACTTCCCATAGCATGAGTGCCCATAGCACTGGTGCCCATAGCATGACTGCCCATAGCATGGGTGCCCATAGCATGAGTGCCCATACCATGACTCCACATAGCACGGGTGCCCATGGCATGGGTGCCTATACCATGACTGCCCGTAGCACGGGTGCCCATAGCACGGGTGCCTATACCATGACTGCCCATAACATGACTGCCCGTAGCACGGGTCCCCATGGTTGGGTGCCAATACCATAAGTCCCTATAGCGTGGGTGCCCATAGCATGAGTGCCCATACCATGACTGCCCGTAGCACTGGTGCCCATGGTTGTATGCCAATACCATGAGTCCCTATAGCGGGGGGGCCCATAGCATGAGTGCCCATAGCACGGGTGCCCATAGTTGGGTACCAATACCATGAGTGCCTATAGCATGGGTGCACATAGCATGAGTGCCCATGGCACGGGTGCCCATACCATGACTGCCCGTAACACGGGTGCCCATAGTTGGGTGCCAATATTATGAATGCCTATAACATGGGTGCCCATAGCATGACTGCCCATAGCATGATTGCCCATAGCATGGGTGCCCATAGCATGAGTGCCCATACCATGACTCCACATAGCACGGGTGCCCATGGCATGGGTGCCTATACCATGACTGCCCGTAGCACGGGTGCACATAGCACGGGTGCCTATACCATGACTGCCCATACCATGACTGCCCATAGCATGGGTGCCCATACCATGACTGCCCGTAGCATGGGTTCCCATAGTTGGGTGCCTATAGCATGGGTGCCCATAGCATGAGTGCCCACAGTTTGGTGCCAATACCATGAGTGCCTATAGCATGAGTGCCCATACCATGACTGACCATATCACGGGTGCCCATACCATGACTGCCCATAGCACATTTGTCCATGGTAGGATGCCAATACCATGAGTGCCTATAGCATGCGTCCCCATAGCATGAGTGCCCATAGCATGGGTGCCCATAGCACGGGTGTCCATGGTTGGGTGCCAATACCATGAGTGCCCATAGCACGGGTGCCCGTAGCACGGGTGCCCATACCATGACTGCCCATAACATGACTGCCCGTAGCACGGGTCCCCATGGTTGGGTGCCAATACCATGAGTCCCTATAGCGTGGGTGCCCATAGCATGAGTGCCCATACCATGACTGCCCTTAACACTGGTGCCCATGGTTGGGTGCCAATACCATGAGTCCCTATAGCGGGGAGGCCCATTGCATGAGTGCCCATAGCAGGGGTGCCCATAGTTGGGTGCCAATACCATGAGTGCCTATAGCATGGGTGCACATAGCATGAGTGCCCATAGCACGGGTGCCCATACCATGACTCCCCGTAACACGGGTGCCCATAGTTGGGTGCCAATATCATGAATGCCTATAACATGGGTGCCCGTAGCATGACTGCCCATACCATGACTGCCCGTACCATGGGTGCCCATTCAATGACTGCTCATACCATGACTGCCCATAGCACGGGTGCCCATACCATGACTGCCCATAGCACGGGTGCCCATAGCACGGATGCCCATACCATGACTGCCCGTAGCACGGGTGCCCATGGCATGGGTGCCTATACCATGACTGCCCGAAGCACGGGTGCCTATACCATGATTGCCCGTAATACGTGTGCCCATAGCATGAGTGCCCATAGCACAGGTGCCCATACCATGACCGCCCGTAGCACGGGTGCCCATGGCATGGGCTCCTATACCATGACTACCCATAGCACGGGTACCTACACCATGACTGCCCGTAGTACGGGTACCCATAGCATGAGTGCCCATAGCACGGGTGCCCATACCATGACTGCCTGTTGCACGGGTGCCCATACCATGACTGCCCATAGCATGAGTGCCCATAGCACAGGTGCCCATACCATGACTGCCCATAGCACGGGTACCCATAGCATGAGTGCCCATAGCATGAGTGCCCATTGTACAGGTGCCCATACCATGATTGCCTATAGTATGGGTGCCCATAGCATGAGTGCCCATAGCACGGGTGCCCATAGTTGGGTGCCAATACCATGAGTGCCTATAGCATGGGTGCCCATAGCATGAGTGCCCATAGCACGGGTGCCCATAGTTGGGTGCCAATACCATGAGTGCCTATAGCATGAGTGCCCATACCATGACTGCCCGTACCACGGGCGCCCATACCATGACTGCCCATAGCACGGGTGCCCATACCATGACTGCCCATAGAACGGGTGCCTGTAGCATGGGTGCCTATACCATGACTGCTCGTAACACGGGTGCCCATACCATGATTGGTCATACCATGACTGCCCATAGCACGGGTGCCCATAGCACGGATGCCCATACCATGACTCCACATAGCACGGGTGCCCATAGCACGGATGCCCACACCATGACTGCCTGTAGCACGGGTGCCCATACCATGACTGCCCATAGAACGGGTGCCCATGGCATGGGTGCCTATACCATGACTGCCCGTAGCACGGGTGCCTATACCATGACTGCCCGTAGTAAAGGTACCCATAGCATGAGTGCCCATAACATGAGTGCCCATAGCACAGGTGCCCATACCATGACTGCCTGTAGCACGGGTACTCATAGCTTGAGTGCTCATAGCATGAGTGCCCATAGCACGGGTGCCCATACCATGACTGCCTGTAGCACGGGTGCCCATACCATGACTGCCCATAGCATGAGTGCCCATAGCACAGGTGCCCATACCATGACTACCGTAGCACGGGTACCCATAGCATGAGTGCCCATAGCATGAGTGCCCATTGCACAGGTGCCCATACCATGAGTGCCTATAGTATGGGTGCCCATAGCTTGAGTTCCCATAGCACCGGTGCCCATAGTTGGGTGCCAATACCATGAGTGCCTATAGCATGGGTGCCCATAGCATGAGTGCCCATAGCACGGGTGCCCATAGTTGGGTGCCAAATACCATGAGTGACTATAGCATGAGTGCCCATACCATGACTGCCCATAGCACGGGTGCCCATACCATGAATGCTCATACCATGAGTGCCCATAGCAAGGGTGCCCATAGCATGAGTGCCCATACCATGACTGCCCGTAGCACGGGTGCCCATAGCTGGGTGCCAATACCATGAGCGCCTATAGCATGGTTGCCCATAGCATGAGTGCACATAACACGGGTGCCCATAACATCACTCCCCATAGCACGGGTGCCCATAGTTGGGTGCCAATACCATGAGTGTCTATAGCATGCGTGCCCATAGCATGAGTGCCCATAGCACAGGTGCCCATAGTTGGGTGCCAATACCATGAGTGCCTATAGCATGACTGCTCATACCATGAGTGCCCATAGCACGGGTTCCCATAGCATGAGTGCCCATACCATGACTGCCCGTAGCACGGGTGCCCATAGTTGGGTGCCAATACCATGACCGCCTATAGCATGGGTGCCCATAGCACGGGTTCCCGTACCATGACTGGTCATGCCATGACTGCCCGTAGCACAGGTGCCCATACCATGACTGCTCATACCATGACTGCCCATAGCATGAGTGCCCATAGCACGGGTGCCAATACCATGACTGCCCATACCATGACTGCCCATAGCACGGGTGCCCATACCATGACTGCCCGTAGCACGTGTTCCCATAGTTGGGTGCCAATACCATGAGTGCCTATAGCATGGGTGCCCATAGCATGAGTGCCCATAGTTGGGTGCCAATACCATGAGTGCCTATAGCATGAGTGCCCATACCATGACTACCCATAGCACGGGTGCCCATACCATGAATGCTCATACCATGAGTGCCCATAGCAAGGGTGCCCATAGCATGAGTGCCCATACCATGACTGCCCGTAGCACGGGTGCCCATAGCTGGGTGCCAATACCATGAGCGCCTATAGCATGGGTGCCCATAGCATGAGTGCCCATAACACGGGTGCCCATAACATCACTCCCCATAGCACGGGTGCCCATAGTTGGGTGCCAATACCATGAGTGTCTATAGCATGCGTGCCCATAGCATGAGTGCCCATAGCACAGGTGCCCATAGTTGGGTGCCAATACCATGAGTGCCTATAGCATGACTGCTCATACCATGAGTGCCCATAGCACGGGTTCCCATAGCATGAGTGCCCATACCATGACTGCCCGTAGCACGGGTGCTCATAGTTGGGTGCCAATACCATGACCGCCTATAGCATGGGTGCCCATAGCACGGGTTCCCGTACCATGACTGGTCATGCCATGACTGCCCGTAGCACAGGTGCCCATACCATGACTGCTCATACCATGACTGCCCATACCATGACTACCGTAGCACGGGTACCCATAGCATGAGTGCCCATAGCATGAGTGCCCATTGCACAGGTGCCCATACCATGAGTGCCTATAGTATGGGTGCCCATAGCTTGAGTTCCCATAGCACCGGTGCCCATAGTTGGGTGCCAATACCATGAGTGCCTATAGCATGGGTGCCCATAGCATGAGTGCCCATAGCACGGGTGCCCATAGTTGGGTGCCAAATACCATGAGTGACTATAGCATGAGTGCCCATACCATGACTGCCCATAGCACGGGTGCCCATACCATGAATGCTCATACCATGAGTGCCCATAGCAAGGGTGCCCATAGCATGAGTGCCCATACCATGACTGCCCGTAGCACGGGTGCCCATAGCTGGGTGCCAATACCATGAGCGCCTATAGCATGGTTGCCCATAGCATGAGTGCACATAACACGGGTGCCCATAACATCACTCCCCATAGCACGGGTGCCCATAGTTGGGTGCCAATACCATGAGTGTCTATAGCATGCGTGCCCATAGCATGAGTGCCCATAGCACAGGTGCCCATAGTTGGGTGCCAATACCATGAGTGCCTATAGCATGACTGCTCATACCATGAGTGCCCATAGCACGGGTTCCCATAGCATGAGTGCCCATACCATGACTGCCCGTAGCACGGGTGCCCATAGTTGGGTGCCAATACCATGACCGCCTATAGCATGGGTGCCCATAGCACGGGTTCCCGTACCATGACTGGTCATGCCATGACTGCCCGTAGCACAGGTGCCCATACCATGACTGCTCATACCATGACTGCCCATAGCATGAGTGCCCATAGCACGGGTGCCAATACCATGACTGCCCATACCATGACTGCCCATAGCACGGGTGCCCATACCATGACTGCCCGTAGCACGTGTTCCCATAGTTGGGTGCCAATACCATGAGTGCCTATAGCATGGGTGCCCATAGCATGAGTGCCCATAGTTGGGTGCCAATACCATGAGTGCCTATAGCATGAGTGCCCATACCATGACTACCCATAGCACGGGTGCCCATACCATGAATGCTCATACCATGAGTGCCCATAGCAAGGGTGCCCATAGCATGAGTGCCCATACCATGACTGCCCGTAGCACGGGTGCCCATAGCTGGGTGCCAATACCATGAGCGCCTATAGCATGGGTGCCCATAGCATGAGTGCCCATAACACGGGTGCCCATAACATCACTCCCCATAGCACGGGTGCCCATAGTTGGGTGCCAATACCATGAGTGTCTATAGCATGCGTGCCCATAGCATGAGTGCCCATAGCACAGGTGCCCATAGTTGGGTGCCAATACCATGAGTGCCTATAGCATGACTGCTCATACCATGAGTGCCCATAGCACGGGTTCCCATAGCATGAGTGCCCATACCATGACTGCCCGTAGCACGGGTGCTCATAGTTGGGTGCCAATACCATGACCGCCTATAGCATGGGTGCCCATAGCACGGGTTCCCGTACCATGACTGGTCATGCCATGACTGCCCGTAGCACAGGTGCCCATACCATGACTGCTCATACCATGACTGCCCATAGCATGAGTGCCCATAGCACGGGTGCCAATACCATGACTGCCCATACCATGACTGCCCATAGCACGGGTGCCCATACCATGACTGCCCGTAGCACGGGTTCCCATAGTTGGGTGCCAATACCATGAGTGCCTATAGCATGGGTGCCCATAGCATGAGTGCCCATAGTTGGGTGCCAATACCATGAGTGCCTATAGCATGAGTTCCCATAACATGACTGCCCATACCATGACTGCCCATATCACGGGTGCCCATACCATCACTGCCCGTAGCACGGGTGTCCATGGTTGGATGCCAATACCATGAGTGCCTATAGCGTGGGTGCCCATAGCATGAGTGCCCATAGCATGGGTGCCCATAGCACGGGTGTCCATGGTTGGGTGCCAATACCATGAGTGCCCATAGCACGGGTGCCCATAGCACGGGTGCCCATACCATGACTGCCCATAAAATGACTGCCTGTAGCACGGGTCCCCATGGTTGGGTACCAATACCATGAGTCCCTTTAGCGTGGGTGCCCATAGCATGAATGCCCATACCATGACTGCCCGTAGCACTGGTGCCAAATACCATGACAGCTCATACCATGACTGCCCGTAGCACGGGTCCCCATGGTTGGGTGCCAATACCATGAGTCCCTATAGCGTGGGGGCCCATAGCATGAGTGCCCATAGCAGGGGTGCCCATAGTTGGGTGCCAATACCATGAGTGTCTATAGCATGGGTGCACATAGCATGAGTGTCCATAGCACGGGTGCCCATACCATGACTGCCCGTAGCACGGGTGCCCATAGTTGGGTGCCAATACCATGAATGCCTGTAACATGGGTGCCCATAGCATGACTGCCCATACCATGACTGCCCGTACCATGGGTGCCCATACCATGACTGCCCATAGCACGGGTGCCCGTAGAACGGGTGCCCATAGCACGGGTGCCCATGCCATGACTGCCCGTAGCACGGGTGCCCATAGTTGGGTGCCAATACCATGAATGCCTGTAACATGGGTGCCCATAGCATGACTGCTCATACCATGACTGCCCATAGCACGGGTGCCCATACCATGACTGCCCATAGCACGGGTGCCCGTAGAACGGGTGCCCATAGCACGGATGCCCATACCATGACTGCCCGTAGCACGGGTGCCCATGGCATGGGTGCATAAACCATGAGTGCCCATAGCACGGGTGCCTATACCATGACTGCCCGTAGTACGGGTACCCATAGCATGAGTGCCCATAGCACAGGTGCCCATACCATGACTGCCCATAGCACGGGTGCCCATGGCATGGGTGCCTATACCATGATTACGAGTAGCAAAGGTGCCTACACCATGAATGCCCGTAGTACGGTACCCATAGCATGAGTGCCCATAGCACGGGTGCCCATACTATGACTGCCTGTTGCACGGTTGCCCATACTATGACTGCCCATAGCATGAGTGCCCATAGCACAGGTGCCCATACCATGACTGCCCATAACACAGGTACCCATAGCATGAGTGCCCATAGCATGAGTGCCCATTGCACAGGTGCCCATACCATGAGTGCCTATAGTATGGATGCCCATAGCATGAGTGCCCATAGCACGGGTGCCCATAGTTGGGTGCCAATACCATGAGTGCCTATAGCATGGGTGCCCATAGCATGAATGCCCATAGCACGGGTGCCCATAGTTGGGTGCCAATACCATGAGTGCCTATAGCATGAGTGCCCATACCATGACTGCCCATAGCACGAGTGCCCATACCATGACTGCTCATACCATGAGTGCCCATAGCACGGGTGCCCATAGCATGAGTGCCCATACCATGACTGCCCGTAGCACGGGTGCCCATAGTTGGGTGCCAATACCATGAGCGCCTATAGCATGGGTGCCCATAGCATGAGTGCCCATAGCACGGGTGCCCATACCATGACTCCCCATAGCATGGGTGCCCATAGTTGGGTGCCAATACCATGAGTGTCTATTGCATGCGTGCCCATAGCATGAGTGCCCATAGCACAGGTGCCCATAGTTGGGTGCCAATACCATGAGTGCCTATAGCATGACTGCTCAGACCATGAGTGCCCATAGCACGGGTGCCCATAACATGAGTGCCCATACCATGAATGCCCGAAGCACGGGTGCCCATAGTGAGTGCCAAATCCATGAGTGCCTATAGCATGGGTGCTCATAGCACGGGTTCCCATACCATGACTAGTCATACCATGACTGCCCGTAGCACGGGTGCCCATAGCACGGGTGCCCATACCATGACTGCCCGTAGCACGGGTGTCCAAGGTTGGATGCCAATACCATGAGTGCCTATAGCGTGGGTGCCCATAGCAAGAGTGCCCATAGCATGGGTGCCCATAGCACGGGTGTCCATGGTTGGGTGCCAATACCATGAGTGCCCATAGCACGGGTGCCCGTAGCACGGGTGCCCATACCATGACTGCCCATAACATGACTGCCCGTAGCATGGGTCCCCATGGTTGGGTGCCAATACCATGAGTCCCTATAGCGTGGGTGCCCATAGCATGAGTGCCCATACCATGACTGCCCGTAGCACTGGTGCCCATAGTTGGGTGCACATATCATGAGTGCCTATAGCATGGGTGCACATAGCATGAGTGCCCATAGCACGGGTGCCCATACCATGACTGCCCGTAACACGGGTGCCCATAGTTGGGTGTCAATACCATGAATGCCTATAACATGGGTGCCCATAGCATGACTACCCATACCATGACTGCCCATACCATGACTGCCCGTACCATGGGTGCCCATTCCATGACTGCTCATACCATGACTGCCCATAGCACGGGTGCCCATACCATGACTGCCCATAGCACGGGTGCCCGTAGCACGGGTGCCCACAGCACGGATGCCCATACCATGACTGCCCGTAGCCCGGGTGCCCATGGCATGGGTGCCTATACCATGACTGCCGGTAGCACGGGTGCTTATACCATGACTGCCCTTAATACGGGTGCCCATAGCATGACTGCCCATAGCACAGGTGCCCATACCATGACTGCCCGTAGCACGGGTGCCCATGGCATGGGTGCCAATACCATGACTACCCGTAGCACGGGTGCCTACACCATGACTGCCCGTAGTATGGGTGCCCATACCATAACTGCCCATAGCACTGGTACCCATAGCATGAATGCCCATAGCATGAGTGCCCATTGCACAGGTGCCCATACCATGAATGCCTATAGTATGGGTGCCCATAGCATGAGTGCACATAGCACGGTTGCCCATACCATGACTGCTCATACCATGAGTGCCCATAGCACGGTGCCCATAGCATGAGTGCCCATACCATGACTGCCCATAGCACGGATGCCCATAGTAGGGTGCCAATACCATGAGTGCCTATAGCATGGGTGCCCATAGCATGAGTGCCCATAGCACGGGTGCCCATACCATGACTCCCCATGGCACGGGTGCCCATAGTTGGGTGCCAATACCATGAGTGTCTATAGCATGCGTGCCCATAGCATGAGTGCCCATAGCACAGGTGCCCATGCCATGACTGCCCATAGCACAGGTGCCCATACCATGACTGCTCATACCATGACTTCCCATAGCATGAGTGCCCATAGCACTGGTGCCCATAGCATGACTGCCCATAGCATGGGTGCCCATAGCATGAGTGCCCATACCATGACTCCACATAGCACGGGTGCCCATGGCATGGGTGCCTATACCATGACTGCCCGTAGCACGGGTGCCCATAGCACGGGTGCCTATACCATGACTGCCCATAACATGACTGCCCGTAGCACGGGTCCCCATGGTTGGGTGCCAATACCATAAGTCCCTATAGCGTGGGTGCCCATAGCATGAGTGCCCATACCATGACTGCCCGTAGCACTGGTGCCCATGGTTGTATGCCAATACCATGAGTCCCTATAGCGGGGGGGCCCATAGCATGAGTGCCCATAGCACGGGTGCCCATAGTTGGGTACCAATACCATGAGTGCCTATAGCATGGGTGCACATAGCATGAGTGCCCATGGCACGGGTGCCCATACCATGACTGCCCGTAACACGGGTGCCCATAGTTGGGTGCCAATATTATGAATGCCTATAACATGGGTGCCCATAGCATGACTGCCCATAGCATGATTGCCCATAGCATGGGTGCCCATAGCATGAGTGCCCATACCATGACTCCACATAGCACGGGTGCCCATGGCATGGGTGCCTATACCATGACTGCCCGTAGCACGGGTGCACATAGCACGGGTGCCTATACCATGACTGCCCATACCATGACTGCCCATAGCATGGGTGCCCATACCATGACTGCCCGTAGCATGGGTTCCCATAGTTGGGTGCCTATAGCATGGGTGCCCATAGCATGAGTGCCCACAGTTTGGTGCCAATACCATGAGTGCCTATAGCATGAGTGCCCATACCATGACTGACCATATCACGGGTGCCCATACCATGACTGCCCATAGCACATTTGTCCATGGTAGGATGCCAATACCATGAGTGCCTATAGCATGCGTCCCCATAGCATGAGTGCCCATAGCATGGGTGCCCATAGCACGGGTGTCCATGGTTGGGTGCCAATACCATGAGTGCCCATAGCACGGGTGCCCGTAGCACGGGTGCCCATACCATGACTGCCCATAACATGACTGCCCGTAGCACGGGTCCCCATGGTTGGGTGCCAATACCATGAGTCCCTATAGCGTGGGTGCCCATAGCATGAGTGCCCATACCATGACTGCCCTTAACACTGGTGCCCATGGTTGGGTGCCAATACCATGAGTCCCTATAGCGGGGAGGCCCATTGCATGAGTGCCCATAGCAGGGGTGCCCATAGTTGGGTGCCAATACCATGAGTGCCTATAGCATGGGTGCACATAGCATGAGTGCCCATAGCACGGGTGCCCATACCATGACTCCCCGTAACACGGGTGCCCATAGTTGGGTGCCAATATCATGAATGCCTATAACATGGGTGCCCGTAGCATGACTGCCCATACCATGACTGCCCGTACCATGGGTGCCCATTCAATGACTGCTCATACCATGACTGCCCATAGCACGGGTGCCCATACCATGACTGCCCATAGCACGGGTGCCCATAGCACGGATGCCCATACCATGACTGCCCGTAGCACGGGTGCCCATGGCATGGGTGCCTATACCATGACTGCCCGAAGCACGGGTGCCTATACCATGATTGCCCGTAATACGTGTGCCCATAGCATGAGTGCCCATAGCACAGGTGCCCATACCATGACCGCCCGTAGCACGGGTGCCCATGGCATGGGCTCCTATACCATGACTACCCATAGCACGGGTACCTACACCATGACTGCCCGTAGTACGGGTACCCATAGCATGAGTGCCCATAGCACGGGTGCCCATACCATGACTGCCTGTTGCACGGGTGCCCATACCATGACTGCCCATAGCATGAGTGCCCATAGCACAGGTGCCCATACCATGACTGCCCATAGCACGGGTACCCATAGCATGAGTGCCCATAGCATGAGTGCCCATTGTACAGGTGCCCATACCATGATTGCCTATAGTATGGGTGCCCATAGCATGAGTGCCCATAGCACGGGTGCCCATAGTTGGGTGCCAATACCATGAGTGCCTATAGCATGGGTGCCCATAGCATGAGTGCCCATAGCACGGGTGCCCATAGTTGGGTGCCAATACCATGAGTGCCTATAGCATGAGTGCCCATACCATGACTGCCCATAGCACGGGTGCCCATACCATGACTGCTCATACCATGAATGCCCATAGCACGGTGCCCATAGCACGGGTGCCCATAGTTGGGTGCCAATATCATGAGTGCCTATAGCATGAGTGCCCATACCATGACTGCCCATACCATGACTGCCCATACCATGACTGCCCATAGCACGGCTGCCCATAGTAGGGTGCCAATACCATGAGTGCCTATAGCATGGGTGCCCATAGAATGAGTGCCCATAGCACGGGTGCCCATACCATGACTCCCCATAGCACGGGTGCCCATATTTGGGTGCCAATACCATGAGTGTCTATAGCATGCGTGCCCATAGCATGACTGCCCATAGCATGGGTGCCCATAGCATGAGTGCCCATACCATGACTCCACATAGCACGGGTGCCCATGGCACGGGTGCCTATACCATGACTGCCCGTAGCACGGGTGCCCATAGCACGGGTGCCTATACCATGACTGCCCGTAGTACGGGTACCCATAGCATGGGTGCCCATAGCACAAGTAGCACGGGTGCCCATAGCACGGGTGCCTATACCATGACTGCCCGTAGTACGGGTGCCCATAGCATGAGTGCCCATAGCATGAGTGCCCATTGCACAGGTGCCCATAGCATGGAAACACAGAAGAGGAACGGATGGCCACTGGGGGAATGGAGGAGCTGTGGTGTGATATCGAGGATGAAGAGCTGGAAGATAGAAGGATGGGGGCAGCAGGAGGTAGGTCAGGAAGATTGGACGAGACACCCCTGGGAAGAGCCATAGAAGAAGAATGGACGGGAAGGCTAAGGAATAGAATGGGAAGAATGGCCCCTTTGGGAAGGAAAGGATCGAAGGTGAGTACAGGAAAAGTAACAAAGAGCAAATTGCATCTCCCATTGATACATAGAGGAGGTGGGAGGCCTAATTACATACCTTGGGCCCAGATGGACAAAGCAAATGTATTAAAGACCCTGCCCCTGCTATCAGGAGGGGCAAGTAAGTGGATATATGCATTTGAGAAACATACCGCAATAGTGCCATTAGCGGTAGGTTATGTTAAGAGTTTACTGGTATCAGTGGATTGTGATCGTCATGATGGAGCCTCTTTTAACACAGTGCATGCAAGAGTATGGGCTGCATTAAGGGAAACATTCCCAGACACACCAGATTTACAGTCAGTGATTCAATATACGATGAATGATGGAGAGGAAGCTATGGATTTCATTTTCCGGGTGCAGGAGATGTGGAGAGCCGAGACAGGTACGATCTGGGACCAATCAACGTCCCTATTCTACTTTATAATAAAGAGGGGTCTCCCAAAAGAAGTGCAGAAAGCACTAGACAAAATAGCAGGGATCGAAGCGAAGGGGTGGCCAGAAATTCAAAGCATAATAGTTCATCACTGCAAAAGAATAAAAGAAAGAGAGAAGGAAATTGCACAAAAAAGATTGGCAGACGAGGCGAAATTGGTACAAATGAAACTGGTGAAGGTCGCTGCAGCAGTAGCAGCACTCCCCCAAGATAGTGAGGAGGGATTGGTAGCGATACAAGGGATGGCAGCAAACTGGGCAGGAAATCGGCAGACACAATGGAATGGACAGGAGCAGTACGAAGGACCGCAGTGGCAAGTGTGGGCCCCCCGCGGAGGATGAGGTGGGTACAGGGGACGCAGAGGGGGTGGCCAAGGGTACGGGGGAAATAGCGGATATGGGGGGCAAGCACTCAGAGGAGGACAAGGGAATTGTTGGAATTGTGGGAGATGGGCACTCTTCTCACAAGAGTGCAGAAACAGACCAAGTAACATGTACCAAGATGATCAACCTTATGGTCACCCACACCCGGGAAGCCCATATGGATTACCCATGGGAGGGGCACAAGGGCAGCAAGAGCAAGGGTACCTAGAACAACAAAGGGAACAACCCCATAATCTACAACAGCACCCGCAGAGCCGTGAGCATATGCCATACACACAGGGCAACCCTTTCACAACAACAGCCAACGGTGCGGTATTACCCAAATTGTTCGAACACAATTGTTCGAATTACCTAATTGACCGAAAGTCAAGGGTCTGAATTGACCTTTGCACAATTGACCGCATATATATATATATATATATATATATATATATATATATATATATATATATATATATATATATATATATATATATATATATATTCAGTGAAAAAAACTTTGTTAAAGGGACGTTATGGTTAAGTTGCGCTACTAAAAACCTATGAAATTCAGTGACAAAAAGGATTGCTGTCTTTCAAGCTTGTGTTTTCCCATATGTATATGTTTCATATGATGTGACTGTACTCTAAGGGAATTATTGTAAGAACCTACTAGAAGGATGTGTCTACAAATAAAATAAAATTCTTAGTTTCTGACTGTTACTGAAGAAAACCATGTGGCCTAGATATGTCAGCAAAAGAAAAAATAGTGAGCCAGACATGTGATGTCATCAGTGATGTCATCAATGACATTTGTGATGTCATCTTTGATGTCCTGGGTGTTAGTCTTAGCAGTGCACGGTGGTGGCGCGAGTTATGGTTGCTTAGCTTACCATAACTGGCGAATTTCAAGGGTTTTTCGGTTTTGCTTGGAACCATAACGTCCCTTTAACAAAGTTTTTTCACTGAATTTCATAGGTTTTTAGTAGCGCAACTTAACCATAACGTCCCTTTAACAAAGTTTTTTTCACTGAATTTCATAGGTTTTTAGTAGCACAACTTAACCATAACGTCCCTTTAACAAAGTTTTTTCACTGAATTTCATAGTTTTTTAGTAGCACAACTTAACAATAATGACTTTGACTTTATATACATGTCATATGGAACTGACTAGATCTCTTCTTATGAACTTGATGTCCGCGAACTTATTTAATGTTTGCGGACATGTTTGGAGAACAGTACCACTACCTAAAAACTGTGGGGGGGGGTGGTGGGGTATGTTTGATTGTTATATCATAATATAGGAACATTTAACAAATTCAAAAAGCAGCACACAAACACATTATATATAGTAACACATAAGAAATGTAACCCATATATGTAACACACTAACCATTCATTTAAATACAATATGTTCTGAAATGGAATATACCACAAGAAGATAAATTGGCTTCCAACATAATTACCTCACAGACACAACAGAACTGAGAACAAGACCAGACCCACTGAATACATAGGACTTATCTTACCAGAAATAGTAAGTGTACTTCATTTTACTCATATATTTATAAACTTTCTGTATTAGATTAAAAAATATATTATCTTTTTTTTTTTCTCACAGAAATGTCTAGTACTCTGGAATGGCTAGAGGACAATTTCCCACATGAAGAAATGTCACAAGATAGTGAAACTAATGGTAAACACTTTATAATATAAACCATTTATTTATTATTTTTTTATATACATTTAACATATATATTATTTTTTTGTACAGAGCATACCAAAATAGAACTTCAGAAAACCCTGTTATGTATAACAGTCTTCACAATATAGAAGAAAAAATGGATGTATTGTTGGCTAATTTTAATAATTTAAAAACTTTTGTAGAAAATCATTTCAAACCAAAAACCTCGTGCCATTGCCCCACATGTACTTGTCCCTCCACACCATATCCCAGTCAATTATCCCCAAACCCTCTCCATAATCCAAAACGTTTTGATGAGACTTCCATCCCTTCACCTAATACCAATCATGTTGAAACCCCAAATTCTCCTGTTTTTGTTTCTGTTTCTGCCTCACCTTCTCTGTCATAAATTATTAATATATGTTAAATAAAGTTTAATTTTTATATTGTATTGTGAATAGTTTCCATTTTTTTTTCTTAAAAACAATAAATGTGTCCGCGGACAGTGCGAGTGTTCTGAAATGTTCGTACATAAACAAAAATGGAGGTGTCCTGAAGAACACCACACCTGTTTGTACTGTTCGCTAGCAAGTTGAAACTGTTCTAAGAACACACGTGGTGTCCTGAAATGTTCGTAAAGAAACAAAAATTAAAGTGTTCTAAAGAACACTATATCTGTCCGTAATGTTCGCTATCAACTTAAAACTGTCCTAAGAACACAATTGGTGTCCTGAAATGTTCGTAAATAAACGAAAATGATGTGTGCTCAACAACAGTACAACTGTTCGTAGTGTTCGCTAGCAACATGAAACTGTACTAAGAACACACGCGGTGTCCTGAATTGTTCGTAAATAAACAAAAATTAAAGTGTCCTAAAGAACACTATACCTGTCCGGTACTGTTCGTTAGCAAGTTCAAACTGTTCTAAGAACGCTATTGGTGTCCTGAAATGTTCGTACGTAAACGAAAATGGAGATGTCCTGAAGAACACTATACCTGTTCGTAGTGTTCGCTACTCAATTGAAACTGTTCTAAGAACACAATTGGTGTCCTGAAATGTTCGTACATAAACGAAATTACACGTGTCCTGAAGGACACTATATCTGTCCTTAATGTTCGCTACCAAGTTTAAACTATTCTAAGAACACACGCGGAGTCCTGAAATGTTCGTTTCACGTGTGACGCACTTTTAATTACTTCAGAACCCGAAGAGTGTCCGTAGGACATCAATGCGCATGCGCTAACCAATCTCCGTGCACTTGGTGTCCTGCGGACAGGCGCTTCCTTCGCGGACTAGTTCGCGAACGGATCATATGACCGCGCCCACGCTCATCGTGGTTCCTGAAATGCGGACACTGTTCGTGTCCCCGAACAATTTAAAAGTACATTTCAGTTAATCCATAATATTTTTCAATAAAATCTCACCATGGCACAAGTCCCACATAGCAATCTTGAGTTTCTATATACCTTTTGAAACTTTCCGATCCTTTTTTTGTGTTCGATCTGTCCGCGGACAGTGCGCATGTCCGCGAACCGCGCACAAGCACCCCTATAAAAGACCACGCACAAGAGCTTATTCCCATTGTATTTCTGGCTATTCTTCAGAACACAGTGATTTTTGCTGCCACCTGCAGACTACACCATCATCGAGATGGCATCCTTGACTGCTGAACTGCCACTTGGTGCTGCACCTGCTTCAGCACCACCACCCCCTCCACCACCACCACCTCCCCAAGGGCCTGAAGAGGGGAACAGGACTGAGGATGCGGAGGAGGAAGAAGAGGATGATGAGAATGAGGCAGAGGAAATCCCTACTACCCGCACTAGGCGTGAGTCTTGGGTGTGGCGGTTATTTACCATTAATGGGAATGGTCCTAAGGCTCGTGCGAACCGTGTTACCTGCAATGAGTGCAAAATGATACTCAGTCGCGGGAAGCACGGTAAGTACAGCCTTGGGACCACTACTATGAAGCGACACCTGAGGTCATTTCACTCTGGGGCTATTCGCAGGGTTGTACCTTGCGAAGAACGTAGCAGGTTGATTTCCTCTACTTCATCCTCTGTTTCTGATCCTGTCACCACAAGGACCACCTCTGTGGGACAGCGTCTTCCTCAAGCTGCCTCACAGGCCATACAGAATGCTGATGACCCTTACCTTTCGAGGGTCACAGTTGTATGTATGTACTGTAACACAGTACTCTGCAGGGGGGAGCGATTTTGGAGTGCTTTTGAGACTATCGTCTCAGAGCAAGAGAAGACCTGCTCACTACCCAAATAAAACCCACTCTACATCTTCCTCTCTCAGCTCGCCCTTTCTTATCCCTGTGGTTGGTGTCCCCCCTTTACCCTCCTTTACCCTCCTCTCCTAGTGTGTCGTGTCTGAAAAAACAAAAAAAAATACAAAATTACAAAAAACAAAAAAAAATAAGGCTCTTTTCAGAGCCGCCTTTCCCAGTTAAAAAATAGAAGTGAAAATAAATGAAGCAGGGCTCTTTGTATTTTTTAGAAGTCCGCGGACAGTTCGCGAACATTAAAAAAATTGGGTTGCTACTCCATCACAAACATTGTAATTTTCTCTGGAAAGAAGTGGTGGCTCTGAAAAGAGCCTTTGGGTGGTGTTTGTAATTCAAAAATTGTAAATGCTTAACATCTATTTCAAAATCGTTGTTGTAATTCTAAAAAAGGTCGCAATGCATTTTGTACATTTCTCAGAAAAATCTGATTGCCAGCATAAGTAAGATGGACTCCATCTCTGCGAAAAATGTATGTACTACAAAACATAATATTTTCATTGTGAAAAGAAGACATGCCAAAATCTCTTAGAAAGGCACAAACAGCCTTATTAACATTGCGCCTTGCTTTTTCCATTTGTGGACCAAATGAAGAAGAACGAAGCCACATTTGTCTCTGCGCAATCGTGAAAATATCACTTGATAATTAGGAAACATGTCCATAACCTTCCTAAGTCCTTCTTTCATAGCAAATTGCAAAAAAAATCCAGTCACATGTCCTAAACTGTTCCCTCCACAATGAATTACAATTATGTCTGGATGTTGCTCTGTCTCCAAAGTAGCACAGAGAGGTAGCAAGTCCAACCACTTCATTCCACGTACTCCATGCCAGTGTACTTCCACATGTGGGAATCCAAGATCTACAGCTACTCCACAGCTTTCTGCATGCACCTTCAACCAATGTATCCACGAATCTCCTAAAATCCAAACAATCTGTTTTCTGAAACACACAGCCATAGCTATCTTTTGTTCTCTCAGCAAAAAGAGTATCTGAGAAAATCTCTCCTGGCACAACACACCCACCAAACTTTCCTGACCAATCCCTTTCAGTGCTTATTCTCATTTGCATGATTTCTGAACCCAAAAATCCCCGGATGTAACTCCCGATGTCCGCGAACTACCGCCATGTCCGCGGACATATCGTAACATGAACAGCCCTTCTACCATTTCCACTACACTCTCTCTGCCATTCCCTCATTGGATGTACCTCAACAATCACATGACCATGCACCAATCACATTCAAGACCTCTACATCTAACTGCATCATCATAGATCAGCACTGCAAATGTACTCTGAATCTCTCTGAGTACAAGTGTCATATCATTGGCAAGCAGCATCTACCAGAAATACTGTACAAGTCTTCAAGATTTCTACTTGCAGCTCCATGCATATCCATATGCATGAACACAAACTTCAGGTATGCATATTTTCTGTATAGTAGATGAACACATTTTCAAACAGACTTTTACCTTGTAAAATCTGTAAAATGAATTTACTGTACTTTTCTCAATTTCCTAAAATCAACTATCACTTATAAACCTTTATACTATTTACTTTCTTTATACACACACACTCAAATCATGTTAAACTAACATTTTTTAAATGAAATATATAGACTACATATATTCAAACAAAATTGCATGCAAACACAATCTATGTTTAAACCTTTATAAAAATACTTATGCAATTTCATATTTTTTGTTTTTATTTATTTATTTACTTAATTACTTTAAATTAGACATGACATTGAGGTGCTATTACCTAGAACGGCTTACTTACAGAAATAGTGGTATTCACTAATATATTATAAATTTCACAAGACATAGTAAAGATATTTTTTTTTTGCTACAGTTAGTCATTCAATACAATTTGTTCATTAAGAACATATCATATGTACTGAACTGATGCAATGTATCTTATGTAAATAAATTAGTTTAATGGTTTTAAAGAAGGCACTGAGGATTTCAATTAAAAAAATCAATATCTAAATTAAAAACAGTGCTATATACAAACAAAGTTACTAATTTGAAGCTTTTACAATTGCAGTGAAGACCAGTCTCCTGAAAAGAAGCAGCCGCATTCGAAGAAGAAAGAAAAACGAAGAAGTTACCTGTGAATTTAAAAAAAGTAAGTAAAATGTCACCATAATATTTGTATTATTAATCAAATATACTATAACGTTAATACGAGCTATTTCGGTTTCTAAAAATAGAGATTTTGTACCATTTTGTCCAAAAATGTCCATGTCTTAAACAGCGATTTACAGCCAGAATGGCCCACAAATTTCTATTTTTGGACACACAAATTACCCAACTGAACCACTACAATGTTCATATTATAGAACAAACTGTTTTAATTGTATACATTAGATTTACTATTTGTACTTTTCCACACCACTAGCTTACTTTTTTTTTGTCATCTGAACCCCAGTTTAGTAACACATAAATTCAAGAATACCTATCCCTACTAGTTTTAGTTCCCAATGCACAATCACACACCATTACATACATCATTATCATCTTACTCAAACACTCATGCACACAGCACACATACATTCCAGAACACCCCAACCCATATCTTCTTTATTTTTTTAACAGACCCTAAAGAATGCCTACCAAAAGTCAAGTCCGTAGACAGCAACGCAAAAGTAGAGCAAATGAAAATAAAGGTGTCCGACATAAGCATCCATCTCTAGCAGAATTTGTAAAAAAAAGTTGAAACAAAACAGCTAATACAATCATTTAGTGAAACACAAGAAGTTTCAAGTACAACAACTTCGCTTCCTCTATCAAAATGTAAAACAAACCAAAAAACAATTAACAGAAAATCAGCTATCAGTACAGATAAAACTACTTCTTCAAATTTTAATATAGTGCAAAGTAAGCATACCAAGAAAAGTATTTTAGCCAAAATATACCGTCACAAAGTCCTTCAAAATCTTATAAAAACAGGAGAGAAATCAGGTTCAAAGCTTAAAACCTATAGTAGGAAATTAATCTTAGAAGCATTGATGGACAGTGCAATTCTTCTCAAAAGAAATTTATTTATTTTACTGTTAAACAAAATGAAACCACTAACAAAACTAATAACTAAATTACAAAAAAGACTTCTCAATAAGCGAAATATCAACAGAAAGAACTTCTTAAGTATCAGCGGAGGTGAATGGAATCACACTACAAGCACAGAACCATATTTTAATGAAGAAGCGTACAAACAAAAGCAAACAAATACAATTGCCATACATAGCAGTGGTCGAGGTTATGAAAAAGTGAATAATACCATAATGGAACAAGAAGTACTTCTTACAAAAATATGCCCTGAAAACTTAGAATTACCCCTCCATTCAACTGAATCGGAACGTCTAGTGTACAAATGGCCATGCACGTCAATGTGTAACATTCCCAAACAATGTTTCAAATCTTTACGCCAATTCCTCAATAAATATGAAAAAAGCAAAGATAAAATCAAAATTAAATTACTGCAAAATATAGATACCTGTCCAGTGCGCAAGTACACAGTACTACAAGGACATTCATTGGCCTGTATTACTGACCCTACTTGTAAAACCACTTTCCATGATATCAAAAGGATATCAACACATCATTCAACTATAAGAAATCTAGACTATAAACTGTACTATGCTAAAAGTCCTGCTTTAGCACTAGCAAAGTTAAATAACATCCTTCTACATGGTACAGCAAAAGACCTACTTGAAGAAATTCACTATATCCAGAAGAAATATTTTGAAAGTGAAAGCCATTTACAGAATGAAATAGCTTTAAACCAATTAAGCAACAATTCTACACATGGCAACCTTTTGCTAAACACATACAAAAAAGAAATACTAAAATTTAAAAGTACATCAGCTGAAGTACCAAACCATGTATGTGTATGTTGCCGTAGAATTTTTTATAAAAGTAACACAAAAACTGTGGACCTATCATACAAAATAGAAGACAATGAAGATTCTAAATGGTTTGAATTAGCTCTCTACCTTGTAGCAGAAAACAAATATGAAATAACTGAGCCCTTAATACTTTGCAGTTATTGCACTACAAAACTTGACAACAACCAAACTCCTTCACGTTCTATCGCGAATAATTTGGAATTATACCCAGTACCAAAACCTCTACAACAACTTAATTTATATGAGAGCATCATAATTCAAACAGTACACCCATTTCAAGCAATAATACGCCTTCAACCAAAAACAGCAAAATTACCTGAATTGGTAAAAGGCATTTGTGGAAAAGTAGTTTATTTACCATTAAATCTAAAAGAAAATGTGCATACTCTAGGAGTGCAACGTCCAATGCAGCAATCTTTAATTATATTAGTAAATGGAGTACCAACAAAAGACAAAGAAATATGGCAACAGCTGGTAGATTTATATAAAGTTAGACAAGCCTTCCAATATCTTAAAGAGAATAATGAATATTACAAAGAAATGAATATTGAAGAAAACTTGAAAGATACAACTGAAATAATTCAAGAAACACAAGAAGCTGGTCAATTTGAGCTACTAGATCCTGCTACAATATCAAATACTTTAGACCATTATACAATTCATCCTTTGCACTGTAATGACACCGTACAAGATGTACTGGAAACTTACCAAATGCGTCAAACAAAAGGATCGCCAATCAGTATATGGGAAAAAAGTATAGAAGCACATGCTTTTCCTCTACTCTTTCCTACTGGCAAAGGAGGAAGGTATGATGATAGACCTATTCAAATATCAGCTTCAGAATACCGCTCATTACGGATGTATTCTGAAGATCCCAGATTTAGACAAAATGTGGAATACATATTCCACCTACTCTTTGAAAATGAACTAGCAACTTTATGTTACCGAGTTGCACACATATTAAAATCAGGATCACACTTTCAAAATATGACAGCTACACAATTATTAGAGAAAGTGCAACAAAAGGATGAGGTTTTACAATCAAATATTACAAATCTATTAGCAAATATGCGTGGTACTAAAGAGTACTGGTTTCGACGTCATGGAGATGTACGTTGTATGATCAGAAACCTTGGCCCACCCACTTGGTTTGTTACATTAAGTTGTGCAGAATATGCATGGGAAGATTTACATGATTTCCTACGCATATCAAACAAAAACAAAACAAACATAGATATTCTAACACCTGGAGAACTTTGTTCTTTGGATCCTGTTAATGTGTCAAGAAATTTTCACCATCGCTTCATTGCTATGCTACATTTTATTTGTAATAAAACTGTTCCTCCCCTTGGAGAAGTGCAACACTTCTTTTGGAGAAAAGAATACCAAGCCAGAGGAGCACCACATATCCACATGCTTTTATGGATTAAAGATGCTCCTAAATTTGGTCAAGACAGTGATGCCACTGTTTTACAGTTTATTGAAAAATATGTTACTTGTGAAATTCCATCAGAAGCCACAAATAGTGATCTTCAATCACAAATTTTACAATTTCAAAGACACAAATGTGGAAAATATTGTCGTCGCAAATACAAAAACAAAGGCAAATACTACACCAAATGCCGATTTGGTTTCCCTAGACCAGTTACAAATACAGGTCAAGTAAACAACCTCATGTCTTCATTTAGACATAGGGCCTCATTACGACCCTGGCGGAAAGTGACTGACCGGACCGCAACAGCGTAAATAGCGTTTCCGCCATTGCACGAAGGAGCAAAGTGCGGCCAATCACGACCCATCGGGCACGAGCATTACGCCATGGCGGAATCCGAAAGGCTGCGATGGCGGAAATGACCCCAAAACGGCCCTTACCGCCGCCGTACGCTGCACCAGGTGCAATACCGCCACCCATCTTAGCGGTCACCGCAATGAGCGGTCACCGTAACGAGCGTGCACCGCAAATTACGGCCACCGTAAATATACGGAAACGGAAGTAAAAGCATGTGGCCGGAACGGGAAACAGCACGCCGCACAACTATAAAATCCGAATCCCAACACAACCATAAAAAATCCGACCCTGACACACATCCCAACCCGTTAGCAACCCCAGTTAAAAAAATAAATATGGGAAAGGTAGCCAAGAAAGCGTGTGACCGCAAGCGGCAGGTACACTTCTCCCGAGAGGAACTGACCGTGCTCACCGAGACCCTCCAGGAAAATTCCGCCGTCGTCTTCTCCAGTCAAATGACCAGGACGGCCCTTGCCAACAAGAAGGCCATATGGGCCCTGGTGGCACAGCGCGTAAGTGCGGTGGGGACAACACCCCGCACGCCACAGCAATGTCGCAAGCGGTGGGACGACCTGCGGATCCGCGTACGCAGCATACTTTCTGCGAACAGGAACATCGCCACAGCTACCGGGGGGGGTTCAGAGTCGCCCATCAAGTTGACCCCCTGGGAGGAAATCTGCGCCTCCACCATAGGAATGGAGAGCATAGAGGGAGTCGGAGGGATGGAGAAAGGAGTGCCGACATCCGGAGAATCAGGTAGGTTGGCCAAGAGAAACAATGCGAAATCCACAAACCACGAACATGTGCAGTACCATGTGACCCCATAGTGCAATACATACTTTGCCCTGACAGCGCCCTCTAAAAGTCAGAATGAACAAACAAATCAATCAAGAAGCCATAAACAACCCCTACATGTGCAGCATGCACCCCCTAACTGCAGGCAGCCAAATGAATGCATCCTCAATCCACACGAAAATGAGACCACCTCCAAGGCCCAGTCCCAAATCAGCCTCATGTACCACCCCAATGCATTTGATACGTTGCCATTCCAAATCCGACAGACCCATAACTAACGCTCGCCCCTCTTTACTCCACCACAGGGTCCGATACCAACGACGAGCTGCAGGACACCCCTACCAGCACGCCTGCAAAGAGGGCCAGGACCAACGTCCCAAGAGCCTCCACCTCAGGTGCAAGGATCAAGACACGGCAGCAGCAGGAATCAAGTGGCAGCACACTGGAGGGGACTGCAACAGGCACCCCAGCAGCCAGCAAGTCCACAACCCCAGCACCACAGGTCCCCCCAAAGAACGTATCTGATGGCACTGCCTCTGGTGGTAGCAGCACCATAGGTGACACAGCTGTCATGCCAGCATGCTCCGACACGGAAAACAGTGCTGGCGACGTAGGTACCATCCATGACCTTTCCCAATCCCCCTGCATGTTCCATCCCCTACACCATGACGAAACCACGCAGGGGCACCCTGAAGACGACGACTGGCCAACCCCCACAAGTCCTGTGCCAAGGCAACATGTGTTGAGCAGCCCCCCTGTCACACCACCGCAAATGTCCATGGCCCAGCAGAGGCAACAGTCCCTCGACCTGCTGATCGAGCAACAGCAGGAAGCGTCCACGCTACTCAAGGACCATGCAAATGAATGCGGGGGTTCCAGGGCAGCCATGGAAACATCCACCGAGACACTCAGGGCACAAATAGAGAAAAGTAGTGAGAGCCTCAGGGGAGAAATGGAGAGAAGCACCGAGAGCCTGAGAGCACAAATGGAGAAAAGCACCGAGAGCCTGAGGGGGGAACTGCATGCGACGTCCAAAGACGTTTGTGCTGAACTTGCTGCTGTGCGCCGTGTGCTCTCGGAGCTCTCACAAACCCTCAGAGACATGCATGGACGCGAGCAGGCAGAGACATCATCCGTGGCAAGTTCCGTCCAGGGCAGCCCCCAACGCAGATCTGGCAGGAACCTGCGCTCCACGGGCAGGGGTGCCCCTGATACCCGTAGAGGGGGCTTGCAATAGCGTCTACCCACGGACAGCATGCATATTTGGACACTGGTGTTGGGGGGGGAGGTAGTAGGGTGGAGGGGGTGTGTTGGGCTTCACTGGGTGGCGGGTCCATAGGGTGTATAAATCAAATCACATTAACAATACAGCACCTCATTATCATCCAATGACATGTGTGGACATTGATATTTGCGTACGAGGCCTTCATAGGCGTACAGTCCACAATGTGCCTGTACTACACACACACAGTGCCACAGGTCCCCTTTCCGTGTAATAGGCACCATGCGTGGTTGCTAGAAGCATGCATCTATGATGCTCTGTCGGATTGCACGTACATCCTGTGCCTCATGGACTCCTTGAGGTGCCTCCACATCCCCACCCTCATCATCATCATCATCTTCAGGTGCATGCAGTACAGCGTCAGGGGGCATGGGCACATTCCTACGTATGCACATGTTGTGCAGCATGACACATGCCATGACCATCTTAGAAACCTTCTCATGGCTGTACATGAGTGCCCCGCCAGACCTGCTGAGGCTGCGGAAACGAGCCTTCAGTAGGCCGAATGCCTGTTCAATGACCACACGGGTACGTGAGTGGGCATGGTTGTAGTCCTCCTCATGCTCGTTCTGTGGGTTCCGGATTGGTGTAAGGAGCCATCTCTTCAGTGGATACCCGGCATCACCTGTATGAGACGAATAAAGGGTGTCAGTGGAATGATAGTGCTAAGTAGCCCCCCCCCCCCTGCAAGGTCATTGACGCATCAAATGGGCCACAATGTCATGCATGGAATGAGACTCACCGAGTAGCCAGGATCTGTGCCCTGCGTGTCGCTCCATGTAGCGTGGTATTCTTGTGTTCCTCAGGACCATAGAATCATGGGTAGATCCTGGAAATCTGGCACAACAATGCGTAAATATCTTGTTGGAGTCACACACCATTTGCACATTGATTGAATGAAATTGTTTCCGGTTGCGGTACTGGACCTCCATGGCATGTGGGACAACCAATTCAACATGGGTGCAGTCGATGGCACCAATGCAACCCGGGATGCCGCCAAGTGCATGGAATCCCACTTTAGCGTTGGTAATCTCCTGGTACGTGCGTGGTAGTGTGATGTGGTCGTCGGCGTGCTTCAGGAGGGCATCGTGCACTTGGAAGAGTGTCCGTGAGAACAGTGGCTGTGAAATGCCATGCAACTGTCCCACTGTGTGCTTGTAGGTGCCTGTGGCCAGGAAGTGGAGTGCAGACACCACCTTCAGTAGGGGTGGGATGGCGGTTGGGCTATCTATCATGCTCACGAGGTCAGCATGTGTCATGTCCACAATGGCGATTATGGTGTCCCGGTCCAAACGGTAGAGGGTGTGGATCTGCTCAGCAGTGAGGTTGAACGGATCGGCTCGGAGGCGTGGGATTGCGGGCCGCCTGCGTGGTGGTAGTGGCAGTGCTTGTGGGCCTTGCTGACCCTGCCTTGCCCTCCTCCTCCTCCTTCTCCTCCGTCTCCCCTGTGCGCCCGGTTGTTGTACCTGTTGTTGTTCGTCGTCTTCTTGTAGTTGTAGCACTTGCAGTGCTATCTGGTACCCCAGGCCCAACATCGCTAGTCCTGCCGGTAGCATTTTGGAGTGGGAGTGGTTGTGGGAGGGGTTTGGGTCTGCAATATATGTGCTGTCGGCCTGTATGGCCTCCACCTGTGCTGATTGAATGATTCTGTGGCAGATGCTATCCCTTCTGGCCGAGCACGTCCCGCACGTAAGGCTGCATTTGGCCGCATGGCATCTTGGGATTTGAATCATGTATCAAATCCCGATGGCAGTGTGATGTACTTTGACTGATTTTCATGCTATGCTCCCATTGTTACACATGCTATGATTGCAGCCGCTTACATACCTGTGAAGAGTCAGTGGTATGTAGGGCTCGATCGATGGCCGACCCTCATGCAGCACAGTAACGTACTTCACCGACGGGCGTGGCGTGCCATTTGTGATTGCAGCCAGTTAGCATCATGACACACAGCCGCACTACATTGATGTAATTGTGAATGCAAGCGTTCACAGAAGCCTTTTCGACGTAATGTTGCAAGTGAGGAATTCGAAGGCCAGCATTTTGGGTTTTGAAGTAGCGGCGAGGATACGCCCACAGGTCTGGCTGGAAATGTAACGTTCTATTGTAGAATGTCCTTGGGACATGGCCCATAACGAGCAGGCAATGAATGATATGAATTGAATGGGATGCGCAACAGCGTAGTGGACGATAAGGCAGGACGTTCCCAAATCCATCTTGCTTCACAACACTACAGATCCGGCCAGGGGCACAGTGGTTTTTGCGGACTGCATTACGCACAGACGCGATGGAAGTTTCACATATTATGTGAGTGAATATTCATGCGTTTTCATTGCGGGATGAGGGAATGATGTGTGGATGCATGGACTGATGATTCCGTTTAGGGTCTGCCATGTACATGGGTTTTTTGATTCACTCCCCTTCCCCTGCGTTATGTGATGCAAGGCTGCCATAGTGGGACATACGTCTATCTGCCCTTGTCGGATCCTCCCTGTCTCGACGCGCCTTCATACACTTGTGTCTAGGCACGTTGCTAATCCCATGTCATGGGTTCTATCTTGACGGACGCATGCACAGTAACCGACGTTGACAATGGTGTATTTAGCTCGATTGGTTTCGTTATGATTCGATACTGATTTAGGGGTGTGTATATTCCTTTGGAGTGGGCTAGCATGCATATGGGTGTGGATTTGGTGTGTTGAATGAAGATTGTAATGCATCATGAGTCCCGTAATGCAATCGGTTAATTTGTGTTTCTTTTGGGTGACAGGTATCTCCTGCCCTATTGCAGATGCCATCTCTACGCCACTCCTCCAGATGGTTTTTACTCTCGACTCCTGCAGCTTCGGGTGAATCAGTGGAGCACCATTTCGATCTTATGGGACGATCGCCAATGGGCCACATGCCCTTACGCTGTACTGGTGGCTAGGTGCAACATTTCGGCCTTTCAGCTCGACTAGTGCCTGCCTCATGGGACGGACCTGCGGTTCTTGCCGCTTCCATGTTGCCTTTTGGAACGTTGATGTAGGCCCTGTGTGCCATGATGGTACAGGGCGTCACACAAGTGGAAGCCGGTCAATTATTGCAGATGCAGCCCTCGGTGATGATGGTTGTTTTGGTGGTATTTTGCAAATTGCTGTGGGGCCTTTGTCATTTGGATGTGCATTTAAATTGTATTCCGATATTTGTCGTGTTGCGTTGTTCTTTGCAGGTGATGTGGCGATTTTCGCTTTGTGGCGGTATGTATTGCGTGATGATCTGCATTGTGTTCCGCCTTCTGAGTTGAGTTGTGTGGTACAGTACTGGCCGCGTTTGCCTACGTAGCACAGTATGGTCACGGATAGGGGCTGCCATTGTGACTGTTTACATGATGTGCTGTTCAGGGGCGGGGGATTGGCTTTTGGCCGACTGGTGCCTGTCAGCCAGGTCGATTGGTGGAATGATGGGTTGTTCAGAATGTGGCTGGTCACAGGTGACTGTGTTTGCGTGCGTTTGTTGGAGGGGGACTGGGGTCATGTCCATTGGAATAGCTTCTGTATTGATGCCATCTGTGCCCTGCAGCTCCCATCGGCCCCTCTTGGGATGAGCCTGGCTGCTCAGTCACTCTGCCGACTTGTGTGGTACATGCTTCTGCTGATGGTTGGTTTGTTTACTGGCATGAGTACAGGGCTGGTGCAATCCCCCTCAGGATGCTGTTTTGGATGTTGCCTTGCGCTGGTGGCAAGCGATGGGGGACTACTGTTGTTTTGTGTCATGTGTTCTTGATTTTCATTTTGATGTATTGTACCTTCACATGCCTGTGCTGCGTCAGTACGGCTATGGTGACATGCCGTACATGGATGCCCACTCACGGGGCGCTTTGAGCCCCTGCATGCTTTTCTACGTTGGCATGCATGGGTGAATTGTGGATTTCACTGGTTGCATAGTGTGAGTACATTGCGCCTGCCAGGAGTTGTGCAATGAGGCCAGGGAGTGGAGTACAGGCACTCAGTGGGCCATTTACGGTTGGTTCGCGTTGCCGTATTTCTCGCCATGGCGGAATGGTACTTTACGACGTGCTTGATGGCGTTCAGTACATGTCCGCTAGGGTCAGAATTCGCGTACCGTTGCGCCATGGCGGTGATTCCGGTTTTGCAAGGCGCGCGTGCGCGTACTTGGTGCAGTTAGCGTTGCCGTTCACTGCGGTGTCGCTAATGGCATCGTACTTTACGGTGACGGGTCATGATCGCAACGAGCGGTGTTCGATGGCGGTATTGCATTTCCGCCATCATTTTTCCATTTCCGCAAGGGTCGTAATGAGGCCCATAGTGTTAAAGGTAAGTCACCTAAAAATACATATTACATAAAAAGAAAAGAAGAAGAAAAATATATCAATGATTATAATCCAATCATTGCCCACTTATGGAATGCAAACATAGATGTGCAGTACATTGCAGACAATTCTACTGCAGTTGCACGATATGTCACAGCATACTTAACTAAAGCAGAAAAGACAGAGCTCCAAGACCTTTGGAATGACCTGTCATCAGATAAAACAGTATCTCAGAAATTATACAGCTTGGGCATAAAAATGCTCACCCATAGAGAATGTGGATTTTATGAAGCAGCTGATCGTCTAACTGGTACTTCATTGTCTGGTAAATCTGAAAATATAGTATGGCTAAGTCTTGGTCCAGCTAAATCTAGAAAAAGAGTTCTAAAATCATATGAAGATATAGAAACAATAGCCAAACATGATCCAACAGCCAAGACATTTAAAAAAAACTATTTATTGGATACATACTACCCAAACAGAAGTAATACTTTGGAAAACATGTGTCTATACCAAATAGCCCAAAACTACACATACAAAAATAATATGAAACCTGATGAAAAAAAAGGTAAATATAGAGTGACAGACTGTGAAGGCAGCTTAGTTAAACTCACTAAACCAAATTTAATTAATCATATCAAATTGTCATTGAAGACTCCTCAACATAAAGAAGTATATTACATGTCCCTGCTACAACTCTTCAAACCATGGAGAAAAGAAGAACAATTACTAGATAACTATGACTCATATGAGGATGCTTTCAAAGCAAATGAAAGCACTATAACTGATGTAAACTTTACACAGTACAAAACAATGTTGCACAATGAACAGCAACATGAAAAAGAACTCCAAGCCCAACTAGATAAGGATACTCCTGACAGTAGTCAACCTTCTGTAACAGGAAGCCAAGAACCACTGGGAGAACCACTAATAACAAATGAGGCAGAATTAGCTATGATAGAAGTAGAAAACACCATGTGTCAGTATGAAGATAAGGAAGACTTATCTATACTACAATCAAAACTAAACAATGAGCAAAGTAGCATTTTTCAAGAAGTAACAAAACAAATTGCACATGGTGTAAAACATGAAAATAAAGAATGTTCCTGCATTAATTATAAACCTATACTACTGTACGTCAGTGGTGAAGCTGGTTCTGGCAAAACATTCCTAATCAAAATCATTAGTAAGTTCCTTCAACAATTGACAAACAACAAACTGTCAGCTGTTGTCACTGCCCCCACAGGTTTAGCTGCCTACAACATAGGTGGTGTTACATTACACCGATTACTACTATTACCAGTAGAACACCAGAACAAATTATACTATTACAAACTTTCTGCAGAAGCTTCAATGGAATTACGCAGAGTATTGAAACAAATGAAAATGCTACTAATAGATGAAGTGAGCATGGTCTCCAACCTGATGTTAGCTTTGATTCACCTCAGATTACAAGAAGTACTCAAAACAGACTATGAAGAGCTCTTTGCAGGAAAACACATTATTGTTTTTGGAGATCTGGTTCAATTAACACCAGTAAAAGGTGAACCTATTTTTAAAACATTAGAGCACAAACTCTGCCGTAAAACTGTTGGCAGCATTGGAAATGTCAACCTTTGGCAACATTTCCAATACAGAGAATTAACATAAAACATGCGCCAATCTGCAGATCTAACTTATGCCAACATTTTAAAAAGTTTGAGAGTTGGTATACTTTCTAAAGAAGCAGAAGCAACATTGAAAACCCGGCACATTAATGCACTTTATGGCGATAATGCATGTGCTACAGATGTTATGGAACAATTAGCCCACAAAAATGTCAATTGTATGGCCTTAATGCCAACTCTTGCAAGCTGTCTCAAATTCAATGAAATAATGTTAAGTAAAGAAATGCAACCAATAATGGAAATTAGCGCCACAGACAAACTAGATGTACATGGTATGACACTACCCATGTGTGACCAAGCCACAACAAGCCTAAATAATTTAGAAAAATCAATCTCAAACACAGCAGGTTTAGAAAAGATGTTAAAATTATCCTTAAATTGCAGAGTAATGCTTAAACGTAACCTTGACGTGGATAAGGACTAGTTAATGGAGCACTGGGTACAGTTGTTGGCTTTCAAACATACCCACGTGACAACAAAATTCAGTTTGTCAATATACTCTTTGACAAACTTTCAGAAGTAAAACGGATAGGACGCTCAACAGCTAGATTCCTTCTCTTCAAAGATATGTATGTACGCAGAGAACAATTTTCTCTAACTCTTGCATACGCAGTCACGATTCATAAATCACAAGGTCTTACCGTAGACAAAGCAATGATAGATATTGGTAACACAGTCTTTAAAGAAGGCATGAGCTACGTAGCACTATCACGCTTACGTACACTTGACGGTCTATTTCTAATCAACTTTGATGCAAGTAAAGTAAACGCTGATATTCCTTGCATTTTAGAATATAATAGACTTCGCTCACTATACACTCCCCATCTAAACACATATTCTGTTCCACAAAAACTAAAACGTTGTAAAAGAAAACTAAATCAAACTGAAATGCAACAGGACGTCACTGCAAATCCTCCAAAGAGAGTAAAAGAAACTAATACTTCATCAAGTACCACAAACAAAAAAGAATCAATTAGAGAAAGTAAACCAGGTACTTCTTTAAAGAAGGAAGACAAACTCCAAAAAAAGCAATTAGATACAGAACTACCTTGACCATTTAAATTCTCAAATATAGTTGGTGTAAGTTGCTATGCAAATGTAGCAATGAATATTCTATTTCAATTACCACCAATTGTTGACAACATTTACTTACACTTTAGAGACCCATTGTGTATGCAAATGTTAGTACTTCATAGAAACGCAAAAAACAATCCTGACAACACATACAGTGTTTATGGAATAAGACAAGAATTGGACTACTGTGCTGGAATGGTGAAATTCACTATAAACTCACAGGAAGATCCACAAGAATTTCTAATGTACTTACTACAAGTACTGGAAAACAAAAACATACCTATAAATGAAATCTTCAAGATTTTATACATGTGGAAACATACATGCACTCTCTGCAACAATGTGACACAAGAAGAAATCCCCAATGAACGCTTCATATATATATCAATACCAAATTGTGAATCCATTCCATTTCAGCAACTTGTACAAAATGCAAACCACGGTAGATTATGTTCCATCTGCAATTCAGATAATTGCTCCACGTTAGTAATACAAACACATAGTAAATACGTAATACTAATGCTTCTACGTTACAATGCAGATGGTACCAAAAACAACTGCAAGCTGACTGGATTCACACATAGTCAAATAGCACTTGGTAAGAAAACCTTCACAACAATAGGTATAATCTACCACGCAGGAGCCACAACCAACTCAGGGCACTACACAGCATATATAAAAAAGAAATGTGGATGGTTTGAATGTAATGATAGTACCATTACTCTAAAGCAGAGATTACCAGCAAATCTTACAAACGCTTATTTGATGTTCTTAAAACCAAAATTTGATAAATAAACTGTATTTAAACCTTTAAGTAAATTTGTGTTAAAAAAATATATAAACTGTTAGAATACTCCAAAAGCTATCTAACTGCTCAAAGATTCTACAACAACTAATCAGATAAATGAATACAACTAAATTAGACCAAAAAATACACAGTTAGAATACGCCAATTGGTATCTAACTGTCCCAAAATTATTAATTTGTGTTAAAATAATATAAACTGTTAGAATACTCCAAAAGCTATCTAACAGCTCAAAGATTCTACAACAACTAATCAGATAAATGAATACCACTAAATTAGGCCAAAAAATACACAGGCCCTCATTACGACCCTGGCGGAAATCGCGGTGCTAAATGCACCGCGGAGCACGGCGGAAAGCTGCCGATAGCGCCATGGGGTTTGGCGGATTTTCCGCCCCATTCCGACCTTGGCGGGGCGGTAAATCCCCAATCCCCATTTTACCCTTCCCCATTCCCATTTTTGCCCCATAGGGTATAATGGGAGTGGGGAAGGCGTTAATTACGCCACCGTAAAGTACGGTGGCGTAATTAACAACAAGGTCCCGTAGCGCCATGGATTTCTCCGCCCGGAAAAACCAGGCGGAAAACGTTCCGTGGCGCTACGGGAACTCGTAGTAGGGCGGACGGGTCCGCCGCGAATAACGCTGGCGTAAACCCACTCCGCCAGGGTCGTAATGAGGCCCACAGTTAGAATACGCCAATTGGTATCTAACTGTCCCAAAATTTAACAATATCCAAATAGATAAATCAAAACCACTAAAATATATTAAAAAATAGACAGTTAGAATACGTCAATTGGTATCTAACTGCTCCAAAATTTTATAATATCAAAACAAATGAAGAATCTGTTACTGCTCCAAAAAAAATACAACAAAGCAAAGTATAAAGCATTAGCCAGAAACAACAAGTGAACACTGAAAACAAACAAACAAATAAACTGCAGCATAACAGAAAAAGGTTTTTTTTTTAATCCAACATGGATTTTTTTTTCTCCCACAGACCCAATGATTTTAGCAACAAATACAGAAACTGAGCAAATTGCACAGTACTCTGATTTGTACTCTACTAAATATGAGGGTCGAAAAAAAATAAAAGTATATTGCTTATACAATGTAATAAGTCATTACAAAATACTAATACTAACATGCTATTTTCTTTTATCACAGAAATGAAGAAGAAAAACATGGACTCCCATTACTAGACCAAACAGCAAGTATACAATAATAAAGACAACCATAGCAGCATATCACATCCATAGTATCTAATACCTTTGTTCCTTATACATTTGTTTTTCACCCAAAGTTATAAGCAAATATGAATGTGATATGCTGCGGTGGTTGTTGCCAGGGCATACAGTCTTGGGTGCATGGCCAAATGGCCATGCACCCAAGACTCTATGCCCTGGCAACAACCACCGCAGCATATCACATCCATAGAGTCAAACATTTCAATTATGATCTATGGGAAACTTTCAATGTCCGCGAACAATGTGAGTGTTCTTAGAACACTTTGAACTTGCCAGCGAACAATATGGACACCGTTTTCAGGACACCCCCTACGAATTTCAGAACAACGCGATAGTTCTTAGAACACTTTCAACTTAACAACGAACAATACGGACAGCGTCCTAAGGACACCCCCTACGAACATTCCAGGACACCTGGAGTGTTCTCAAAAACGTTTTCAGAACACCCCCATTTTGTTTATTTGCGAACATTTCAGGACACCGCAGGTGTTCTTAGAACACATTCAACTTGACAGAGAACAATACGGACAGCGTCCTCAGGACACCCCCTACGAACACTCCCCGGACACCGCGAGTGTTCTTAGAAGCGTCTTCAGAACACCCCCATTTTGTTTATTTGCGAACATTTCAGGACACTGCGGGTGTTCTTAGAACACATTCAACTTGACAGAGAACAATATGGACAGCGTCCTCAGGACACCCCCTACGAACATTCCAGGACACCAGGAGTGTTCTTAGAAGCGTCTTCAGAACACCACCATCTTGTTTATTTGCAAACATTTCAGGACACCGCGAGTGTTCTTAGGACACATTCAACTTGACAGAGAACAATACGGACAGCGTTCTCAGGACACCCTCTACGAACACTCCCCGGACACTGCAAGTGTTCTTAGAAGCGTCTTCAGAACAGCCCATTTTGTTTATTTGCGAACATTTCAGGACACCGCGAGTGTTCTTAGGACACATTCAACTTGACAGAGAACAATACGGACAGCATCCTCAGGAAACCCCCTACGAACACTCCCCGGACACCGCGAGTGTTCTTAGAAGCGTCTTCAGAACACCCCCATTTTGTTTATTTGCGAACATTTCAGGACACCGCGGGTGTTCTTAGAACACATTCAACTTGACAGAGAACAATACGGAAAGCGTCCTCAGGACACCCCCTACGAACATTTCAGGACACCGGGAGTGTTCTCAAAAACATCGTCAGAACACCCCCATTTTGTTTATTTGCGAACATTTCAGGACACCGCGGGTGTTCTTAGAATGCATTCAACTTGACAGAGAACAATACGGACAGCGTCCTCAGGACACCCCCTACGAACACCCCCCGGACACCGCAAGTGTTCTTAGAACAGTTTCACTTTGCTTGCGAACAAAACTGACACATATTGAGTCCTTAGAACACCCCCCACTCGGTTTATTTAGAACATTTCAGAACACCCGTGATGTCCGCAAACAAATCGAACACAAAAAGAACATCTAACACATAAAAAACACAACTTTCATCCTATCTCATACACTCCCACCCTCCCCAAACACTCCTACACACCAACACACTCTACTAAATACACATTTTGAACAAAGTTTCACTGCGCTGTCCGCGGACGTCCGCGAATCCAAGATGGCGGGCGCTACCGAAAAATCTGGCGCGCTTCACGCTCCACGCCGTCCAATCAGCGAACACGTTGCATGTCCGCGAACATCACGCAAGACGATTGGCCAATCAGGACATTGTCCGCGGAGCGAACAGGGAAGTGTGTCCGCGAACCGAACACAGATATCACTATTTTTTTTTTGCCTACTTTTTGGTCATTTTAAAAAAAAACTACTGGACTGATTTTCACCAAATTTGCAAAAGCACGCTTTCGGGACCAAGCCGCTGCTCCTGGTCCAAATTTGGTGGAAATCCGTCCAGCGGTTTGGGCTGTAGGCGCGAGCACATTTTTTTTCCCATTCAGTCTATGGGAAAAAAAAAAGTTTTGGGACCCCACCAATAACTTTGCCCCCCCTGGACGAATCCTCACCAAACTTTGCAAATGAATTCAGAGTGACCCAAATACTTATTTTGCACAGTTTGGTGAGGATCCGTCCAGGTAGAGCGAAGTTATAAGCCACCCAAAAAGTGCTCTTCCAATGGAAACAGCAACTTAACCATAACTACATGGCCACTATCGTGGCCATGTAATATATTACACGGCCACGGTAATATATTACATGGCCACGGTAGTGGCCATGTAGTTATGGTTAAATTGCTGTTTCCATAGGAAGAGCACTTTCTGGGCGGCTTCTAACTTCGCTCTCCCTGGACGGATCCTCACCAAACTTTGCAAAAAAAGTAGTTGGGTCACTCTGATTTTTTTTGCAAAGTTTGGTGAGGATTCGTCCAGGGGGGGGAAAGTTATAGGGGGGGTCCCAAAACTTTTTTTTTTCTCATAGACTGAATGGGAAAAAACTTTGCGCACGGCTACAGCCCGAACCGCTGGACGGATATACACCAAATTTGCGGCAGGAGCGGCGGCCTGGTCCCAAAAGCGTGCTTTTCTAAATTTGGTATAAATCTGTCCAGTAGTTTTTTTAAAAATGACCAAAATGTAAGGCAAAAAAATTAGTGATATCTGCGTTCGCTTCGTGGACGGACTTCCCTGTTCGCTCCGCGGACAGCACCCTGATTGGCCCATGGCCTTGCGTCATGTCCGCGGACATGCGACGTGTTCGCTGATTGGACGGCGATGGGTGTGGAGCGCATCAGATTTTCTGTGGCGCCCGCCATCTTGTATTCGCAGTCGACCGCGTACAGCGCAGTGAAACGTGGATAAAAAATTGTATTTAGTGCCGTGTGTTGGTGTGTAAGAGTGTTTGGGGAGGGTGGGGGAGTACGAGATAGGTTCAATGTTTTTTTTTTTTATGGGCTAGACCTTTTTGTTGCGTTCGTTACAGGGTGCATAATGAAACGCGCCCAGTCGTCTCCAGTACTACGCAACTTTACACAGAACCTGGAAGACAACACACATTATGTCACAACACAGCGCGCCACAATTCGGAATATGAAACTGTGATTTAAAAGCAAAGAGCAAGATTGTAAATGTTGTAAAGTACATTTATTTGACATCAAATGTTTAGAGAATATTCAGCAATTTGCATTTGTGTTTGTTGTCGATCCGCAAAAGTTCATGTTGAGACACGTGATGTTCCTTTGCGGTACAGAGAGTGTTAGATCAGCTTACAACTCAGTGCGCCACAATTCGGAATATGAAACTGTGGTTTAAAAGTAAACAGCAGGATTGTACATTTGGTAAAGTACATTTATTTCACATGAAATGTTTAGTGAATATTCAGCTATTTGCTATTGTCTCTGCTGTCGATCAGCAAAAGTTTATTTGGAGCCACGCGTTGTTCCTTTGCGGTAGATAGGCTGTTGGTTTATGATAAAAGCAGTAAATGGTCTCTCTGATAATCGGAAGGTTGCTCCAACAACGAGCCATTAGACCACCCTATTGGTTGGTATGTTGTTTGTAGCCGCTAGTACTGCGTAAGGGCATATTGGTCCTTGGCGATTGTCCCATAAAATGGTGAGGGTCATGAAGTTGCATATTTGGACTTGCACCTGGCAGTTGAAGACCCCATCCGCTGGAGTCTGTAAATCGTGACATAGACAAAAGGGGCCACGTACCTGTTTTAAAAAACATAAATTAGTCTCACCAGCCGATCTTCATTAAAAATCATCATTTTATTTATTAGGGCGTGAAACTATTTGCTATCGAAGATAGTGCAACAGAGTATGTTAATAATAAAATAATAATATTTTCCCATTCATATAGCGCTAAGAACCGTGAGGTATGTAAGCGGTGCTTATTATTAACCACAGTGTGTGGTGCTCATTTATCGACCACGGAAGGATGAAAGGCTGAGTTTGGCCTTGCCGGGATTCAAACTTGCATTAGCAAGCTGTGCACAGATGTCAAAGCGAGCGCTGTACTCGCTGTGCCACTTGACAGGCTACAGTGAAGTGGCACAGCGAGTAGAGCGCTTGACCGCCTATAGACCGGTTAAATTATTTCTATTAACCCACCCTGTGTCGTCTGCCTTTTTCAGAGCCCTCTAAACGACAGGGGATCAATTCGGCGGTGATAGTGCGCGGTAGAAAACATTATGCCACTTTCAACGAACAAGTGCAACTTGAGCGGTCTTTAATGTTACGCTATTGTAATTATATTTGGTATAAAGTAATCAAAACGGTTACTTACAGTACAATTGCAATTTCCATTGTCTACGAGTGGTGCAGTCCCAAAATACGACTCTGCGTGTGCCAACGATCTTTCGTATAGTGATATAATATATAAAAGTGGTTTCGTTTCAGAAATTTCATCTTTATCTTCTCTTACGTTTTAGCAACACTCCTTCAAGAGAAGTCTTTCATCACAATCTCTGTCTGTCAAGGTCAAAACACAATACAACCTTATAGTCCGCTTCGTGAGCCTCTCCGGGGCCCGAGAAAAAAATGGAAGCAGCTGACCTTCACTGTGAACGAGCATAAATTCTTACTTTGCAACATTCTGTGTAAAGCCATCTGTAGAAGTTGGTTTTTGCACGCCATGTTTGTATATTGTTTGCGTGATATTAAAAAAACTTTGTTAAAGGGACGTTATGGTTAAGTTGCGCTACTAAAAACCTATGAAATTCAGTGAAAAAACTTTGTTAAAGGGACATTATGGCTCAAAGTAAAACCGAAAAACTCCTGAAATTCGGCAGTTATGGTAAGATAAGCAACCATAAATCGCGCCGCCACCGTGCACTGCTAACACTAACACCCAGGACATCAAAGATGACATCACAAATGTCATTGATGACATCACTGATGACATCACATGGCTGGCTCTCCCTTTTTATCCTTTACTGACATATCGAAGCCACATAGTTTTCTTCAGTAACAGTCAGGAAGTAAAAATTGAAAAGGTACTATATTTGTAGACTTAGGGTCCTGTCACATCATATGAAACATATACATAGCGGAAGATACAGGCTTGAAAGAGAGCAATCCTTTCTGTGCATGAAGATAATCATTAAGGTTATCAGCACTTTCTCATAGTTTTATTTTTATTACTCTACCTTCCCTCATATTTGTATATATTATACTCACTCTCCATAGAGTGAATGGGAAAAAAAATTTGCTCGCGCATACAGCCCAAACCGCTGGACGGATTTCCACCAAATTTGGACCAGGAGCAGCGGCTTGGTCCCGAAAGCGTGCTTTTGCAAATTTGGTGAAAAACCGTCCAGTAGTTTTTTTTTAAATGACCAAAAAGTAGGTAAAAAAAAATTAGTGATATCTGTGTTCGGTTTGCGGATACACTTCCCTGTTCGCTCCGCGGAAAGTGTCCTGATTGGCCAATCGTCTTGCGTGATGTTCGCGGACATGCAAAGTGTTCGCTGATTGGACGGCGTGGAGCGTGAAGCGCGCCAGATTTTTCGGTAGCGCCCGCCATCTTGGATTCGCGGACGTCCCCGGACAGCGCGGTGAAATTTGTTCAAAATGTGTATTTTGTAGAGTGTGTTGGTGTGTAGGAGTGTTTGGGGAGGGTGGGAGTGTATGAGATAGGATGAAAGTTGTGTTTTTTATGTGTTAGACGTTCTTTTTGTGTTCGATTTGTTTACGGCCATCACGGGTGTTCTGAAATGTTCTAAATAAACTGACTAGGGGGTGTTCTAAAGACCCAATATGTGTCCGTTTTGTTCGCAAGCAAAGTGAAACTGTTCTAAGAACACTCGCGGTGTCCGGGGAGTGTTCGTAGGTGGCGTCCTGAGGACGCTGTCCGTATTGTTCTCTGTCAAGTTGAATGTGTTCTAAGAACACGCGTGGTGTCCTGAAATGTTCGCAAATAAACAAAATGGGGGTGTTCTGAAGATGTTTTTGAGAACACTCCCGGTGTCCTGAAATGTTTGTAGGGGTTGTTCTGAGGACGCTGTCCGTATTGTTGTCTGTCAAGTTGAATGTGTTCTAAGAACACTCGCGGTGTCCTGAAATGTTCGCAAATAAACAAAATGGGGGTGTTCTAAAGACGCTTCTAAGAACACTTGCGGTGTCCGGGGAGTGTTCGTAGGGGGTGTCCTGAGGACCCTGTCCGTATTGTTCTCTGTCAAGTTGAATGTGTCCTAAGAACACTCGCGGTGACCTGAAATGTTTGCAAATAAACACAATGGGGGTGTTCTGAAGACGCTTCTAAGAACACTCACGGTGTCCGGGGAGTGTTCGTAGGGGGTGTCCTGAGGACGCTGTCCGTATTGTTCTCTGTCAAGTTGAATGTGTCCTAAGAACACTCGCGGTGTCCTGAAATGTTTGCAAATAAACAAAATGGGGGTGTTCTGAAGACACTTCTAAGAACACTCGCGGTGTCCGGGGAGTGTTCGTAGGGGGTGTCCTGAGGACGCTGTCTGTATTGTTCTTTGTGAAGTTGAATGTGTCCTAAGAACACTCGCGGTGTGCTGAAATGTTCGCAAATAAACAAGATGGTGGTGTTCTGAAGACGCGTCTAAGAACACTCCCGGTGTCCGGGGAGTGTTCGTAGGGGGTGTCCTGAGGACGCTGTCCGTATTGTTCTTTGTCAAGTTGAAAGTGTTGTAAGAACTATCGCGTTGTTCTGAAATGTTCGTAGGGGGTGTCCTGAAAAAAGTGTCCGTATTGTTCGCTGGCAAGTTCAAAGTGTTCTAAGAACACTCACATTGTTCGCGGACATTAAAAGTTTCCCATAGATCATAGTTGAAATGTTTGACTCTATGGATGTGATATGCTGCGGTGGTTGTTGCCAGGGCATAGAGTCTTGGGTGCATGGCCATTGCTATTCACCCTATGTTTATGTATCACTTGATGTGATTGGACCCACAGGGAAAGTACAGACATAAAAAAAAAATCAACAGAACTATCAGAAAGTGCTCATAAGTCTATTGATTATCTTTATGCACAAAAAGGATTGCTGTCTTTCAAGCTTGTGTTTTCCCATATGTATATGTTTCATATGATGTGACTGTACTCTAAGGGAATTACTGTAAGAACCTACTAGAAGGATATGTCTACAAATAAGATAAAATTCTTAGTTTCTGACTGTTACTGAAGAAAACCATGTGGCCTAGATATGTCAGCAAAAGATAAAATAGTGAGCCAGACATGTGATGTCATCAGTGATGTCATCAATGACATTTGTGATGTCATCTTTGATGTCCTGGGTGTTAGTCTTAGCAGTGCACGGTGGCGGCGCGAGTTATGGTTGCTTAGCTTACCATAACTGCCGAATTTCAAGGGTTTTTCGGTTTTACTTGGAACCATAACGTCCCTTTAACAAAGTTTTTTTACTGAATTTCATAGGTTTTTAGTAGCGCAACTTAACCATAACGTCCCTTTAACAAAGTTTTTTTCACTGAATATATATATAGACATAATGGGAAAAAACTTTGCTCACGCCTACAGCCCAAACCGCTGGACGGATTTACACCAAATTAGCGGCAGGAGCGGCGGCTTGGTCCCGAAAGCGTGCTTTGCTTTATTTGGTGTAAATCCGTCCAGAAGTTTTTAAAAAAATGACAAAAATGTAAGTGAAAAAAATTAGTGATATCTGTGTTCGCTTCGCGGACACACTTCCCTGTTCGCTCCGCGGACAGGACGGTGATTGGGCAAGCAGCTTGCGTGATGTCCGCGGACATCTGACGTGCTCTCTCATTATTGGATGCGTGAAAGCGTGCAGTGCGTCTGGCTTCAGAGACGCCCGCCATCTTTGTTCCTCGCATGAGAGGCTTTGTATCCCGCCTGCACAGTAAGTCCCCCACCCCCGCTCATGCCCGTGTCTGTCTCCTGTTCCTCCCACCCCCCGCTCATGTCCGTGTGTCTTTCTCCCTCCCGCCCACCGCCGGCTCATGTCCGTGTGTCTTTCTCCCTCCCGCCCACCCCCCGCTCGTCTCTCCCAACCACCCACCCCCCGCTCTTGCCCCGTGTGTCTCTCCCACCCCCGTGTGTCTCTACCACCCGCTGCTCATGTCCGTGTGTCTCTCCCCACCCACCGCCTACCCCCCGCTCATGTCCGTGTGTCTCTCCCCACCTGCCGCCCACCTCCCGCTCATGTCCGTGTCGCTCTCCCCACCCGCCGCCCACCCCCCGCTCATGTCCGTATGTCTCTCACCAGCTGCCGCCCACTCCCCGCTCATGTCCGTGTGTCTCTCCCCACCCCCGCTCATGTCCGTGTGTCTCTCCCCACCTCCCACTCATGTCCGGTTGTCTCTCCCCACCCCCCGCTCATGTCCGTGTGTCTCTCCCCACCTGCCGCCCACCCCCCGCTCATGTCCGTGTGTCTCTCACCACCTGCCGCCCACCCCCCGCTCATGTCCGTGTGTCTCTCCCCACCCGCCGCCCACCCCCCACTCATGTCCCGTGTGTCTCTCTCCCTCCCGCCACCCCCGCTCATGCCCCGTGTGTCTCTCCCCCTCCCGCCCACCCCCCGCTCATGCCCCGTGTGTCTCTCCCCCTCCTGCCCACCCCCGCTCATGCCCCGTGTGTCTCTCCCCCTCCTGCCCACCCCCCGCTCATGACGTGTGTCTCTCCCCACCCGCCGCCCACCCCCCACTCATGTCCTGTGTGTCTCTCTCCCTCCCGCCACCCCCGCTCATGCCCCGTGTGTCTCTCCCCCTCCCGCCCACCCCCCGCTCATGCCCCATGTGTCTCTCCCCCTCCTGCCCACCCCCCGCTCATGCCCCGTGTGTCTCTCCCCCTCCTGCCCACCCCCCGCTCATGCCCCGTGTGTCTCTACCCCTCCCGCCCACCCCCCGCTCATGCCCCGCGTGTCTCTCCCCTTCCCCCACCCCCGCTCATGCCTCGTGTGTCTCTCCCCCTCCCACCCACCCCCGCTCATGTCCGTGTGTCTCTCTCCCTCCCCCCCACCCATGCCCCGTGTGTCTCTCCCCCTCCTGCCCACCCCCCGCTCATGCCCCGTGTGTCTCTCCCCCTCCCACCCACCCCCTGCTCATGTCCGTGTGTTTTTCTCCCTCCCCCCACCCATGCCCCGTGTGTCTCTCCCCCTCCCGCCCACCCCCCGCTCATGTCCGTGTGTCTTTCTCCCTCCCGCCCACCCCCCGCTCATGCCCCGTGTGTCTCTCTCCCGCCCCCCCACCCCCGCTCATGCCCCGTGTGTCTTTCCCCCTCCCGCCCATCCCTCGCTCATGTCCGTGAGTCTTTCTCCCTCCCGCCCACCCCCCGCTCATGCCCCGTGTGTCTCTCACCACCTGCCGCCCACCCCCCGCGCATGTCCGTGTGTCTCTCCCCACCCCCGCTCATGTCCGTGTGTCTCTTCCCACCCGCCGCCCACCCCCCGCTCATGTCGGTATGTCTCTCACCACCTGCCGCCCACCCCCCGCTCATGTCCGTGTCTCTCCCCACCCCCGCTCATGTCCGTGTGTCTCTCCCCACCCCCGCTCATGTCCGTGTGTCTCTCCCCACCCGCTGCCCACCCCCCGCTCATGTCCGTGTGTCTCTCCCCCTCCCGCCCACCCCCCGCTCATGTCCGTGTGTCTTTCTCCCTCCCGCTCACCGCCCGCGCATGTCCGTGTGTCTTTCTCCCTCCCGCCCACCCCCCGCTCATGCCCCGCTCGTGCCCCGCTCGTCTCTCCCAACCGCCCACCCCCCGCTCTTGCCCCGTGTGTCTCTCCCACCCCCGTGTGTCTCTACGACCCGCTGCTCATGTCTGTGTGTTTCTCCCCACCCGCCCCCCACCCCCGCTCATGTCCGTATGTCTCTCACCACCCGCCGCCCACCCCCCGCTCATGTCCGTATGTCTCTCACCACCTGCCGCCCACCCCCAGCTCATGTCCGTGTGTCTCTCCCCACCCGCCGACCCCCCACTCATGCCCCGTGTGTCTCTCTCCCTCCCCCCACCCCCGCTCATGTCCGTGTGTCTCTCCCCACCTGCCCACCCCCCGCTCATGCCACGTGTGTCTCTCTCCCTCCCCCCACCCCCGCTCACGCCCCGTGTGTCTCTCCCCACCCGCCGCCCACCCCCCACTCATGTCCCGTGTGTCTCTCTCCCTCCCCCCCACCCCCGCTCATGCTCTGTGTGTCTCTACCCCTCCCGCCCCCCGCTCATGCCCCATGAGTCTCTCTCCCTCCCCCCCACCCATGCCCCGTGTGTCTCTCCCCCTCCCGCCCACCCCCCGCTCATGCCCCGTGTGTCTCTCTCCCGCTCCCCCACCCCCGCTCATGCCCCGTGTGTCTTTCCCCCTCCCGCCCATCCCTCGCTCATGTCCGTGAGTCTTTCTCCCTCCCGCCCACCCCATGCTCTTGCCCCGTGTGTCTCTCCTACCTCTGTGTGTCTCTACCACCCCCCGCTCATGTCCGTGTGTATCTCCCCTCCCACCGCCCACCCCCCGCTCATGTCCGTATGTCTCTCACCACCCGCCGCCCACCCCCCGCTCATGTCCGTGTGTCTCTCCCCACCCGCCGCCGACCCCCCGCTCATGCCGTGTGTCTCTCCCCACCCCCGCTCATGCCGTGTGTCTCTCCCCACCCCCACTCATGTCCGTGTGTCTTTCTCCCTCCCACCCACCCCCTGCTCATGTCCGTGTGTCTTTCTCCCTCCCGCCCACCCCCCGCTCATGTCCGTGTGTCTTTCTCCCTCCCGCCCACCCCCGCTCATGTCCATGTGTCTTTCTCCCTCCCGCCCACCCCTGCTCATGTCCGTGTGTCTTTCTCCCTCCCGCCCACCCCCCGCTCATGCCCCGTGTGTTTTTCTCCCTCCCGCCCACCCCCCGCTCATGCCCCGTGTGTCTTTCTCCCTCCCGCCCACCCCCCGCTCATGCCCCGTGTGTCTTTCTCCCTCCCGCCCACCCCCCGCTCATGCCCCGTGTGTCTTTCTCCCTCCCGCCCACCCCCCGCTCATGTCCGTGTGTCTCTCCCCACCCGCCGCCCACCCCCCACTCATGTCCTGTGTGTCTCTCTCCCTCCCCCCCACCACCGCTCACGCCCCGTGTGTCTCTCCAACAGCTCATGCCCCATGTGTCTCTCTCCCCCCCACCCATGCCCCGTGTGTCTCTCCCCCTCCCGCCCATGCCCCGTGTGTCTATCCCCCTCCTGCCCACCCCCCGCTCATGTCCCGTGTGTCTCTCCCCCTCCCGCCCACCCCCCGCTCATGCCCCGCATGTCTCTCCCTTTCCCCCACCCCCCGCTCATGCTTCGCGTGTCTGTCTCCCTACCTCCCACCCCCGCTCTTGCCCCGTGTGTCTGTCTCCCTCCCCCCCACCCCCGCTCTTGCCCCGTGTGTCTGTCTCCCTCCCCCCCAACCCTGCTCTTGCCCCGTGTGTCTGTCTCCCTCCCCCCCACCCCAGCTCTTGCCCTGTGTCTCTTTCCCCCTCCCCCCCACCCCCACGCTTGCCCCGTGTCTCTTTCCCCCTCCCGCCCACCCCGATCTTGGCCTGTGTCTCTTTCACCCTCCCGCCCACCCCCGATCTTGGCCCGTGTCTCTTTCCCCCTCCCGCCCACCCCCGCTCTTGCCCCGTGTCTCTTTCCCCCTCCCGCCTACCCCCGCTCTTGCCGCTTGTCTCTTTCCCCCTCCCGCCCACCCCCGCTCTTGCCTGTGTCTCTTTCCCCCTCCTGCCCACCCCCGCTCTTGCCCCGTGTCTCTTTCCCCCTCCTGCCCACCCCCGCTCTTGCCCCGTGTCTCTTTCCCCCTCCCGCCCAACCCCCGCTCATGCCCCGTGTGTCTCTCCCCCTCCCGCCCACCCCCGCTCATGTCCGTGTGTCTCTCCCCACCCGTAGCCCACCCCCCACTCATATCCCGTGTGTCTTTCTCCCTCCCCCCCACCCCCGCTCATGCCCCGTGTCTCTCCCCCTCCCGCCCACCACCCGCTCACGCCCCATGTGTCTCTCTCCCTCCCCCCCACCCATGCCCCGTGTGTCTCTCCCCCTCCCTCCCACCCCCCGCTCATGCCCCGTGTGTCTCTCCCCCTCCCGCCCACCCCCCGCTCATGCCCCGCGTGTCTCTCCCCTTCCCCCACCCCCCGCTCATGCCTCGTGTGTCTGTCTCCCTACCCCCCACCCCCGCTCTTGCCCCGTGTGTCTGTCTCGCTCCCCCCACCCCCACTCATGCCCCATGTGTCTCTCCCCCTCCCCCCACCTCCCGCTCATGCCCCATGTGTCTCTCCCCCTCCCCCCCACCCCGCTCATGCCCCGTGTGTCTCTCCCCACCCGCCGCCCACCCCCCACTCATGTCCCGTGTGTCTCTCTCCCTCTCCCCCACCCCCGCTCATGCCCCGTGTGTCTCTCCCCCTCCCGCCCACCCCCCGCTCACGCCCCATGTGTCTCTCTCTCCTTCCCCCCACCCCCCACTCATGCCCCGTGTGTCTCTCTCCCTCCCCCCACCCATGCCCCGTGTGTCTCTCCCCCTCCCGCCCACCCCCCGCTCATGCCCCGTGTGTCTCTCCCCCTCCCGCCCACCCCTGCTCATGCCCCGCGTGTCTCTCCACTTCCCCCCGCTCATGCCTCGTGTGTCTGTCTCCCTACCCCCACCCCCGCTCTTGCCCCGTGTGTCTGTCTCCCTCCCCCCCACCCCTGCTCTTGCCCCGTGTGTTTGTCTCCCTCCCCCCCACCCCCGCTCTTGCCCATGTGTCTGTCTCCCTCCCGCCCACCCCCCGCTCATGCCCCGTGTGTCTCTAACCCTCCCGCCCACCCCCGCTCATGCCCCGCGTGTCTCTCCCCCTCCCGACCACCCCCGCTCATGTCCGTGTGTCTCTCCCCACCCGCCGCCCACCCCCCGCTCATGCCCCGTGTGTCTCTCCCCCTCCCGCCCACCCCCGCTCATGTCCGTGTCTCTCCCCACCCGCCGCCCACCCCCCACTCATGTCCCGTGTGTCTCTCTCCCTCCCCCCCACCCCCGCTCATGCCCCGTGTGTCTCTCCCCCTTCCGCCCACCCCCCGCTCATGCCCCATGTGTCTCTCTCTCCTTCCCCCCACCCCCACTCATGCCCCGTGTGTCTCTCTCCCTCCCCCCCACCCATGCCCCGTGTGTCTCTCCCCCTCCCGCACACCCCCCCTCTCATGCCTCGTGTGTCTGTCTCCCTACCCCCCACCCCCACTCTTGCCCTGTGTGTCTGTCTCCCTCCCCCCACCCCCGCTCTTGCCCCGTGTGTCTGTCTCCCTCCCCCCACCCCCGCTCTTGCCCCATGTGTCTGTCTCCCTCCCCCCACCCCCGCTCTTGCCCCGTGTCTCTTTCCCCCTCCCGCCCACCCCGCTCTTGCCCCGTGTCTCTTTCCCCCTCCCACCCACCCCCGCTCTTGCCCCGTGTCTCTTTCCCCCTCCCACCCACCCCCGCTCTTGCCCCGTGTCTCTTTCCCCCTCCCACCCACCCCCGCTCTTGCCCCGTGTCTCTTTCCCCCTCCTGCCCACCGCCCGCTCTTGCCCCGTGTCTCTTTCCCCCTCCCGCCCACCCCCGCTCTTGCCCCGTGTCTTTCTCCCTCCTGCCCACCCCCGCTCTTGCCCCGTGTCGTTCTCCCTCCCGCCCACCCCCGCTCTTGCCCCGTGTCTTTCACCCTCCCGCCCACCCCCGCTCATGCCCCGTGTATTTCTCTCCCTCCCCCCACCCCCGCTCATGCCCCGTGTGTCTCTCTCCCCTTCCCCCACCCCCCGCTCATGCCCCATGTCTGTCTTCTGTTCCCCCCGCTCATGCCCCGTGTCTGTCTCCTGTTCTCTCCACATCCCGCTCATGCCCCATGTCTGTGTCCTGTTCCCCCCACCCCCCGCTCATTCCCCGTGTCTATCTCCTGTTGCCCCCCACCCCTCCCGATCATGCCCCGTGTCTGTCTCCTGTTCCCCCCACCCGCTCATGCCCCGTGTCTGTCTCCTGTTCCCCCCACATGCTCATGCCCTGTGTCTCTCTCTTTTTGCCCCCCACTCCCCCGCTCATGCCCCGTGTTTGTCTCCTGTTCTCCCCACCCACTGCTCATGCCCCGTGTCTTTTTCCTGTTCCTCCCACCCCCCGCTCATGCCCCGTGTCTGTTCTCCCCACCCCCCGCTCATGCCCATGTCTGTTGTTCCCCCCGCACCCCCGCCCATGCCCCGTGTCTGTCTCCTGTTCTCCCCACCCCCGCTCATGTCCCGTGTCTCTCCTGTTGCCCCCCACCCCCGCTCATGCCCCGTGTCTCTCCTGTTGCCCCCCACCCCATGCTCATGCCCCGTGTCTGTCTCCTGTTGCCCCTCACCCCCCGCTCATGCCCCGTGCCTGTCTCCTGTTCCCCCACCCCTCGCTCATGCCCCGTGTCTGTCTCCTGTTCCCCCCACCCCCGCTCATGTCCCGTGTCTCTCCTGTTGCCCCCCACCCCCACTCATGCCCCGTGTCTCTCCTGTTGCCCCCCACCCCCTGCTCATGCCCCGTGTCTGTCTCCTGTTGCCCCACACCCCCCGCTAATGCCCCGTGTCTGTCTCCTGTTGCCCCCCACCCCCCGCTCATGCCCCGTGTCTGTCTCCTGTTGCCCTCCAACCCCCGCCCATGCCCCTTGTCTGTCTCTGTTGTTCCCCCCACCCCCCACTCATGCCCCGTGTCTGTCTCCTGTTCCCCCCACCCCCCGCTCATGCCCCATGTCTCTCTCCTGTTACCCCCCACCCCCCGCTCATGCCCCATGTCTGTCTCCTGTACCCCCCCACCGCCCGCTCATGCCCCGAGTCTGTCTCCTGTTGCCCCCCCCGCTCATGCCCCGTGTCTGTCTCCGGTTCCCCCCACCCGCTCATGTCCCGTGTCTCTCTCCTGTTGCCCCCCACTCCCCTCTCATGCCCCGTGTCTGTCTCCTGTTGCCCCTCACCCCCCTCTCATGCCCCGTGTCTGTCTCCTGTTCTCCCCACCCCCCGCTCATGCTCCGTGTCTGTCTCCTGTTCCCCCCACCCCCTGCTCATGCCCCGTGTCTGTCTCCTGTTGCCCTCACCCCCCCGCTCATGCCCCGTGTCTGTCTCCTGTTGCCCCCCACCCCCCGCTCCTGCCCTGTGTCTCTCTCCTGTTGCCCCCCACCCCCCGCTCATGCCCCGTGTCTGTCTATTTTGTTCCCCCCACCCCCCGCTCATGCCCTGTGGCTGTCTCCTGTTCCCCCCACCCCCCGCTCATGCCCCGTGTCTCTCTCCTGTTGCCCCCACCCCCTGCTCATGCCCCGTGTCTGTCTCCTGTACCCCCCAACCCCCGCACAGGCTCGTGTCTGTCTCCTGTACCCCCCACACCCCCCGCTCATGCCCCATGTCTGTCTCCTGTTGCCCCCCTGCTCATGCCCCGTGTCTGTCTCCTGTTCCCCCTACCCGCTCATGTCCCGTGTCTCTCTCCTGTTGCCCCCCACCCACCGCTCAGGCCCCGTGTCTGTCTCCTGTACCCCCCACCCCCCCGCTCATGCCCTGTGTCTCTCTCCTGTTGCCCCCACCCCCTGCTCATGCCCCGTGTCTGTCTCCTGTACCCCCCTGACCCCCCGCTCATGCCCCATGTCTCTCTCCTGTTGCCCCCCACTACCCCGTTCATGCCCCGTGTCTGTCTTCTGTACCCCCCACCCCCCGCTCATGCCCCGTGTCTGTCTCCTGTTCCCCCCACCCCCCGCTCATGCCCCATGTCTGTCTCCTCTTGCTCCCACCCATGCCCCGTGTCTGTCTCCTGTACCCCCCCACTCCGCGCTCATGCCCGTGTCTCTCTCCTGTTTCCCCCCATACCCCCGCTCATGCCCCGTGTCTGTCTCCTGTTACCCCCACCCCCTCGCTCATGCCCCGTGTCTGTCTCCTGTTCTCCCCACCCCCCGCTCATGCCCCGTGTCTGTCTCCTGTTCCTCCCACCCCCGCTCATGCCCTGTGTCTGTCTCCTGTTGCCCCCCACCCCCGCTCATGCCCTGTGTCTGTCTCCTGTTCTCCCCACCCCCCGCTCATGCTCTGTGTCTGTCTCCTGTTCCCCCCCACCCCCCGCTCATGCCCCGTGTCTGTCTCCTGTTGCCCCCCACCCCCCGCTCATGCCCCGTGTCTGTCTCCTGTTGCCCCCCACCCCCCGCTCATGCCCCGTGTCTGTCTCCTGTTGCCCCCCACCCCCCGCTCATGCCTTGTGTCTGTCTCCTGTTGCCCCCCACCCCCTGCTCATGCCCCGTGTCTGTCTCTGTTGTTCCCCCACCCCCGCTCATGCCCCGTGTCTCTCTCCTGTTCCCCCCACCCCCGCTAATGCCCCATGTCTCTCGCCTGTTGCCCCCCACCCCCCGCTCATGCCCCGTGTCTGTCTCCTGTACCCCCCCACCCCCGCTCATGCCCCGTGTCTGTCTCCTGTTCCCCCACCCACTCATGTCCCGTGTCTCTCTCCTGTTGCCCCCCACCCTCCGCTCATGCCCCATGTCTGTCTCCTGTACCCCCCCACCCCCCGCTCATGCCCCGTGTCTGTCTCCTGTTCCCCCCACCCCCCGCTCATGCCCCGTGTCTGTCTCCTGTTGCCCCCACCCATGCCCCGTGTATGTCTCCTGCATTCCCCCACTCCACGCTCATGCCCCGTGTCTCTCTCCTGTTGCCCCCCACACCCCGCACATTCCCCGTGTCTGTCTCCTGTTCTCCCCACCCCCGCTCATGCCCCGTATCTGTTTCCTGTTCCCCCATCCCCCGCTCATGCCCCGTGTCTGTCTCCTGTTCTCCCCACCCATGCCCCGTGTCTGTCTCCTGCATTCCCCCACTCCACGCTCATGCCCCGTGTCTCTCTCCTGTTGCCCCCCACGCCCCCCGCTCATGCCCCGTGTCTGTCTCCTGTTGCCCCCCACCCCCCGCTCATTCCCCGTGTCTGTCTCCTGTTCTCCCCACCCCCGCTCATGCCCCGTATCTGTCTCCTGTTCCCCCATCCCCCGCTCATGCCCCGTGTCTGTCTCCTGTTCTCCCCACCCCCCCGTTCATGCCCTGTGTCTGTCTCCTGTTCTCCCCACCCCCCGCTCATGCCCCGTGTCTCTCTCCTGTTGACCCCACCCCCTGCTCATGCCCGTGTCTGTCTCCTGTTGCCCCTACCCCCCGCTCATGCCCCGTGTTTCCCTCGTGTTATCCCCCGCCCCCCGCTCATGCCACCTGTCTCTCTCCTGTTCCCCCCACCCCCCGCTCATGCCCCTTGTCTCTCTCCTTTCCTCCCCACCCCCGCTCATGTCCCATATGTGCCCTGTACCCCCCGCTCATGCCCTGTGTCTCCCTCGTGTTCCTCCCCACCCCCTGCTCATACCACGTGTCTCCCTCATGTTCCTCCCCACCCGCTGCTCATGCCCCGTGTCTCTCTCGTGTTCCCCCCACCACCGCTCATGCCCTGTGTTTCCTTCCTTTTCCCTCCCACCCCCTGCTCATGTCCATTTTGTACCCTGTTCCCTCTCACACCCCGCTCATGCCCATGTGTCTCCCCTGTGCCCCCCCAACCTCGCTCATGCGCCGTTGTGTTCTTTATACACCCCGCCTGCCCTTTCCATGGTGGCCATCTTGGTAAAAGATTTTCCTTCCTACACCGAGACGCCGCAGGCGTCCCAGCGTAGGAAGGAAAATCTTTTTGTTTTTTTTACCACCCGGCATTCCACACTTTGAGGACATAAGATGTTATTGGTCTTCATCTATTGAAAAGGATGTTATGGTCACGTTGTACTAATAAAAACCTTTAAAATTTAGTAAAAAAAAATGTTACAGGGACGTTATGGTTAAGTTGCACTAATAAAAACCTATGAAATGCAATGAAAAAACTTTGTTAAAGGGACGTTATGGTTAAGTTGCGCTACTAAAAACCTATGAAATTCAGTGAAAAAACTTTGTTAAAGGGACGTTATGGTAAAGTTGCGCTACTAAAAACCTATGAAATTCAGTGAAAAAACTTTGTCAAAGGAACGTTATGGTTCCAAGTAAAACCGAAAAACCCTTGAAATTCGCCAGTTATGGTAAGCTAAGCAACCATAACTCGTGCCACCACCGTGCACTGCTAAGACTAACACCCAGGACATCAAAGATGACATCACAAATGTCATTGATGACATCACTGATGACATCACATGTCTGGCTCACTCTTTTTTTCTTTTGCTGACATATCTAGGCCACATGGTTTTCTTCAGTAACAGTCAGAAACTAAACATTTTATTTTATTTGTAGATATATCCTTCAAGTAGGTTCTTACAGTAATTCTGTTAGAGTCCAGTCACATCGTATGAAACATATACATACGGGAAGACACAAGCTTGAAAGACAGCAATCCTTTTTGTGCATAAAGATAATCAATAGACTTATGAGCACTTTCTGATAGTTCTGTTGATTTTTTTTTTATGTCTGTACTTTCCCTGTGGGTCCAATCACATCACGTGATACATAAACATAGGGTGAATAGCAGCTTTGAAACAGAGAAATCATTTATTTGCATGAAAATAATCAGTTAAGTTATGAATTGTTTCTGCTGCTTCTTGTGCTTTTTTGCTAACTTCACTTTCCCTGTATATACCCATATTGGTATGTGTTCTTGTGTCTTTGTGTTTTGTCTATAGTAATGTTTTATTAGCTACGTATAACATATTTCACAGTACACAAAAATCTATTAAGAAAACAATTATCATTTCATTATTCAACATATTAACATTACAAATATTATACCTTCATCTTGTACACTGCACACCATGTTATGTTTCTGTATCAGTAGCTTAGTATTCTAGATAGAACCCCATAATAGAATGCTATTTATATCAATGCATCGTTCAATGCACTAATTAGGGTATGATATTTATTGCAATGATCCTTGACACTTGTTTCGCAACATTGTAATAAGAATCCCTTGTACACATATTTCATGAAAAGTACATACACATGTGATGTCATCAGTGATGTCATCAATGACATTTGTGATGTCATCTTTGATGTCCTGGGTGTTAGTCTTAGCAGTGCACGGTGGTGGCGCGAGTTATGGTTGGTTAGCTTACCATAACTGGCGAATTTCAAGGGGTTTTCGGTTTTACTTGGAACCATAACGTTCCTTTGACAAAGTTTTTTCACTGAATTTCATAGGTTTTTAGTAGCGCAACTTTACCATAACGTCCCTTTAACAAAGTTTTTTCACTGAATATATATATATATATATATATATATATATATATATATATATATATTGCTTTGGTTATATATATATATATAATATATATATATTTATATAATGGGGGGTTGCGGGGGGTTTCCCCCCGCATATATGTAACAATTGACCTTCACAATTCGGTCAATTGTGCAAAGGTCAATTGTGATTCGAACAATTGTAGTTCGAACAATTTGTATACATCCAGCGGTGCACCTGCACCGTTCGGAGGAGTGACAGTGGTACCAGGTAATGTCTTCAGCCAAGGGGGGAATACGAGACACCCAGCATAGGACAGCCCACAGGGAACACTTGCGTGTCCTGTACTATCTACGACCTACAATGCAGCGGAGGAACCATTGATAGGGGCGCAGATAGGAGATAAACAGTTCATATTTATGGTGGATTTGGGAGCTGAAAAATCATGCTTGCATGAAGGCCGGTCTCCGTTATCAAATTGTAAATTGGAGACGCAGGGGTTCTCTGGGGCTGTTGTCGAAGTTCCTTATACAGAAGATTTGGATGTCACCGTGGGGGGAAAGACAGTAAGGGCACCCCTACTATACTTTGAACAGTCCCTGATTAACTTACTGGGAAGGGACCTTCTCAGTAAGCTTAATATGACCATCTCCTTCACGGAAAGAGGTATAGTTTGATCAAAACATTGGCATGGGTGGTTCCAGAATTGAAAAATCTGGAATGGAGAGTACCTGCAGAGTTCATCTTCCGACCAATAGCACGGCCAGAGATTGTGCCCAGAACAGTGATGTTCTTAGATTTGCATGCAGTTCAGGTCTCAGCTAAGAGAATAGCCGTCATTGCAATGGACATACACGGCTGCGAATGGCGCACGGTACTGTGCATCAATGCCGACATTGCATTGTGCAATCTATCAGATGAAGACCTTTTTCAGACTAAGAAAGTGATGGTGAAATGATAATGGAAATAGCAATACCTTGTGATATCATGATACAGGAAAGACAAGTACCTGTACAACTAATGGCAGTGGTAGGAGCCTCTCCTTCCTTTTTTGATGACGATATGAAATCAGTACCCAGTAACTTGTGGACCACAGACCCCCATGATGTGGACTACTGCATGGGGTCACACCAGTTAAAATAAAACTCAAACCTGGAGCCATTTTACCCCAGGTAAAAAAATTACCCCCTGTCCCGGGAAGCGGAAGAAGGAATAAAAGAGACGATTAGTGCATAACTTGCTCAAGGAATAATAGTGCCCTCAAACTCGCCATGTAATACTTGTATTTACCCAATTAAAAAAGCAAAAGGTGGAGCGTGGAGGATGATCCAAGATCTACGCCCCCTCAATGATGTCATCCAAAATGAGTTTCCTCTGGTCCCTAACCCGGCATCCATCCTGTGCAGCATCCCAAAAAATGCGTCACATTTCACAGTGGTAGATTTGAAAAATGCCTTTTTCTCAATACCACTTGCAGAAGAGTGCAGATATTAACAGCATTGACATTGGGGGGGGAAAGATACGAGCATTGCAGATTACCCCAGGGGTACTGCGAAAGCCCCAGCATATTCAATCACATCCTACATGAAGATTTAGGGAATATGACAGCAGAGAGTGCGATTATCCAATACGTAGATGATTTACTCATCTGTGCAAAAAATAAGGAAGAATGCAGGAAAGACTCCATTGCTCTCTTGACATTGCTGGCCCAAAAGGGATATAAGGTTGACAGAGGGAATCTGCAGTACTGCCAAACGAGAGGTGCTGTATCTGGGACAATTGATATCACAAGATGGCAAGGAAATAATCCCAGACAGAGTAGCTGCCATTTCAGCAGTGGGAAGACCAAAAACAGTAAAAGAAATGCAAACATTTCTGAGCATTTGTAACTACTGCCGAGCATGGATATTAGATTATGCAGTATATACAAGACCGTTATTGCAAGCACTCAAGGAGGCCCAACGAGAAAACACTAAAAAATACAATGGTCCGCAGAACTAAGTGACGCATTCACGTCACTTAAGGAACTAATATCAAGCGCACCAGTGCTCGCGAACCCAAATTACGAGCGAGAGTTCTACCTATTCTCCCACTGTAAGGGGACCTCATGACAGCAGTATTGACACAAAAGACCTCCCTGGGACACAAGCCCCTCGCCTACTACAGTGGCACGCTGGACGCAGTAATGCAAGGACACTTCGCTTGTGAGCAATCTCTCGCAGCCGCAGCATTCGCCATTGAAAAAAGTGCAACTATAGTGATGGGGTGCTCCGTAACGCTGTTTGTGGAGCACTCCCTGTTTGCCATCTTGGAAAGATCAAAAAGTACACTCACAACACAAAGAGCCACGGCCTATGAGATAATTCTGTCCAGTGCAAACATACACATAGTGAGATGTAAAACAGTAAACCACGCAAGATTCATCACAGAACTGTGCACATTGGAAGACATGCAGGCACACAACTGTGCAACATACAAGGGGGAGGAGGGAGAAAGCACTGTGGTGAGCGAAAACGCATTAAATGAAGGAGAAGTATTCTTTATAGACGGGTCAGCATCAATAGACCAGACACAGGTGAAAAGCACATAGGAATAGCTGTTGTGAGGCTTGAAGAAGGTGAGAATGAAGTAATAATACAGCAGCGCCTACCAGCCCATTACTCAGCTCAAGCAGCAGAACTCATTGCACCAGTTGAAGCATTGCATGCAGCAAAAGGGTGTGCAGTAACAATCTACACAGACTCAGCATATATGACCACTACAGTACATGGAGGGTTGGCAAGGTGGGGACGGAGGGGGTTCCACAGGGCCGATTGGTTGCCCGTACAACATGCAGAACTCCTCAAAGACCTTATTGAAGCACTAAAAGAACCCACCATGGTAGCGATAGTGAAGTGCCAGGCCCACACTACTAACCCAGATGTCATCTCTTTGGGAAATGCGGCAGCGGACGCTGCAGCCAAAGAAGCCTCGTATTTAGTGAAAGAACTACCAGGTGAGTACTTAGTATGCAAATAGATAGAGGAAGAGCTCCCAGATGGCTATAATGCCATGCCCGTGTCACAAGTACTAGAGTTACAGGAAGGAGCAAGTGAAGAAGAGAAAGTGCTGTGGGAAAAGAGGGGATGTAGCCAGTCAGCAACAGATCTTTTATGGTGTCAAAATAACACAGGAAAAGTGGTAATGCCAGTCAAACTCTTAGAAATAGCATTCCAACAATTACACTTTCCAGCATACAATGCAAAGCAACATATTGCTGCAGAGATACAAGAAGACTGGTTTGTCTCAGGACTACAGGAGCAGATATCAAAATTAACAATGGAATGCACAACATGCCAGATATATAATTCAGGAATGACATTGAGAACGTTGCAGGGAACAATACAAAAGCCAAGAGGTCCCTTCAGAGAGCTGCAAATTGATTACGCAGATATGGGAGAAAGATGTAATGGAGCACGATACATGATAGTTTGTCAGTTTTCCAGATGGGTCGAAGCAGGGCCCTGTGCACGTCCAGATGCCAAATGCGCTGCAAGATTCTTAGTGAGGGAAGTATTCCCACGCTGGGGAATTTGCGACGTGATTCGCTCGGATAATGGCATGCATTTTGTCAATGACCTCTTCAAAGAAGTTACGGCTCTGCTAGGAATTAAACATAAACTATGCTCGATTTATCATCCGCAAAGCAATGGTGTAGTTGAGAAGATCAACAGCCTTCTGAAGGGGAGACTATCAAAATTTTGCTTCTCCCTTAAAATAAATTGGGTGCATTGTCTGTCTTTGGCCCTGTTCGAGCTGAGAAATCAGCCCAGCAAGGACCATCATCTGTCACCACATGAAATAGTGACTCGAAGGCGCATGCACACAGCACACTCCTCACTCCGCAGACATTCAGATGCCCATAAAAGCGCCACAATATTAGGAGAAGAATTTAATGACTATCTGACAAAACTCACCAGAGCAGCCCGCATGATATCAAAACAGCTTGCCCCACCATTTGCACGAGAGGAAGGAAATGAGGCAGTAAAATTCATAGAAGAAAACCCGCAAGGGCAGTTAATGCCAGGTGAGATGGTATACGTGAGGAGCTTCGTACGTAGGTGGAATGCCCCAAGATTTCATGGCCCATATTAGGTGGTGTACTGTACACCAACAGCTGTAAAAGTGAAGGGCCTGAGATATTGGAAACATTTAACAGACATACAAAAAGCATATGACAGTGTCAGAGAAGAACAAGAGGGAGAAGTACAAGACACTGCAGAAGTGTCACAACAAACAAGAGAAAACTAGGAATATATATGTCCTATCTGAGTACAGGATGATGCATATTAAGAGAAAATGTACTGTAAAAATTATTTTCTGAGAGATGAAAAACGTATATAATATTGAACTGCAAGCATTGAAGACTCTCTCTCTCCCTCTCTCTCTCTCTATCTCTCTCTGTCTCTCTCTCTCTCTCTTCCTCTCTCTCTCTCTCTCTCTCTATCTCTCTCATCAAATGCTGTATGACAAAAATGATAAAAAATAAGTGATTGTGCATGCTTAATGCACTTTCGTGTTTTAACATGTAGGAGTAACCATGGCGACGAACGGGCAGCCCGCAACGAACGATGTTAGGGCAGTTAGAAATGTAAATGATGCCTTTGATTTACGTAGATATTCGTATGAGTGTGGATTGTTTGTATGCGCTGTTATATTTTTTACCATGATTTTTGGTCTCGTCGTCTACTGGTTTGAGATGACTGAGGGGGGAAGGAATGTAAACAATATGGGGAATGGAACCTGAATGGTGAAGGAGATGGCCTATCTAATATGGGATGGATTCCAGTTTATATGGGGGTATGATACAGACCGTGCTCATGTGCAGCCCCCCAAATGGTACCAGCCACAGGCCAACCACAAGTCCAGCTCCCCCTCAAATGTCTCAGAATACAATGTCTATGGTTTAAATGATCGCAACCCTTCTGTTATATCATGGTTGTATGACACTACTGCCACACTGCCTACACCAGAAGTTAACCTATCCGCAGAAATTGACCACCCTGCAAGCAGGAAGGAAGAGAATGCAGAGATGGCAGGAAGGTTCTTGGCCCTATATGATGAGTGGGAAAAGGGGGTGATGTCACATGCAGCAAGAGATGCAAAAAGCTACCTTAAAAGTAGTAGGAAAAGGAGGGAGGTGGGGAGGAAAAAATATGACGAGTATTCTGGCCTAGGCCTTGACACAATAGAAGACCCTAGACATCCACATCAGTCAAATAAATGGTATGCGGATATGAGCTCCACTGCTAGACAGACAACTAATGAAAGCTGTTATGTCTGTTCCCTGATTCCTCATGCCTCAGGCACACCTAAGGTCTTGCTGCCTAAAGAACTGCCTCTTGCAGATGCCCAGTGTCTCCTTCATCTCACTCTGTGCAGAATTAAGAACACCTTCCAGGCACACAAAGTATCTTGTGAATTGTTGCAAAACGAAAAAACCTGCTATTCAAGAACTAAAGGAGTGATATGTTTGAAAGAACCTTTTTTCGTGATTAAAGGGACATTATTTTTGGACAATAGGTGGAAAAATGAAGTAATATCATGCAAATCTGAAGCACTACGAGGACTGCCAGAAGAAAAACTGCAATGGATTGAGACAACCTGCACGCCAGTTTGGAAGGAGCATATCACAAAACTGACCTGGGTGACTGCCATAGAAAAACCGTTTAAATTGAAAAAAGAAATCTCCTACGAACTGTGCTTCCATGGCGAGGGAAAATACATCATGGGTGCAAACAAGAACTGCAATCGGACACTCATTATCCCAGACTTGAAAAAAGGGACAGCAGCACTCATGGATACTTACTGGGTCTGCGGTAAACAGGCGTACTTGCACCTCCCACAATCCTGGAGGGGCACATGCTCTCTGGCAACGCTGCATTCGGCTTTGATGGTGATCCTGGAGAGTCACATCGACGGAGGAAAAGGAATACCAGCTGCCCACCGTGAACGAAATACACAACCAACAGAAGAACCGCCATTGTATGCCCTGTCCTCGGGCAATGCGCAAGATGTGATATCAAGACAGCGGAGATCACCAACTATATATCCAAAGCCTCCTCAGACCTGTTGGCACAGATTCCTGACAAATACCAGCTGTTTAGTTCCGCTGAAACGTTCTTCGCCTCCCTCATCCCGAGTATCCAGGCGCGAGCCAACGCAAAATGGCTCCAGATCACGTGCTGGGAGCTAATCCAGCTGGCCAACGACACTGAAGAAGGGTTCAATGTGATCAAAGTGGAGCTAAGAGCCTTCCGGTTGATGACCATGCAGAACAGGTATGTTTTAGACCTATTGATGGCGATGGATGGAAGTGTTTGCCGAACAATTGGGAGCGCGTGCTGCACATTTGTACCTTCTGAAGATGCGGACAATGGTACACTATCACATGTCATTGCAGCAGTACACAACTTGGAGGAACGAATGAAGAACGAAGGCAGAGCGGACGCAAGTACCTGGTTCGACAACATCTTTTTGTGGGTACCATCCTGGCTGGGGCTGACAGTCAAAATGTTGATGCCCATTGTGGTATTTTTACTCCTGATTTTCTGCGTGTGCCAGTTGGGTCTTCGATGCTGTGCAAATGCAGTTCTTAATGGAGCAATGATGATGGTGACAATGGGCAACACTAGAGGAGCAGCACAGATCATGCAAGAAGCAAAAGTACAAACAGGTGAGGACCCTTTGCCCAAGTATAGAATAGTGCCATTATACTATGATGGGGACATAGTGGACAGGTTATATCATACCACAATAAAGGAGCCCCGAGAACGGGAATGGTATACAGAGGTATGGGTGGATTTGGAAGGAGGATGTATATATATGACCTGCACACCAGACAAGTATACTAGGAGAGGGGAGAGCCTCTGAGGAGTATGTAGAGCCTGGATGCCAATAAAGGGTACACCAGCGTGGGACGAAGCAGTTGCCAATGAGAAAGAACGCCAGAGGTTGGGCGAGTTACAGTATTCGTTACTTAAGTAACGAAAGGGGGGAAATGTATGGGAGGACAGGTCTGTAGGACCCCCTCCACACATTGCCCACCTCTATGAGGCTCGTGACTCGTCAGCAGCCCCCATGCACCTGGGCCCGGGAGGCAGGATGGTTGCTGATCGACACATAGGGCCACACGATTCGTACTGTAACACATCATAGACACCATTGTGAAAACGTCGACACTCCATTTTAGATGTACACACCAAAGCCCAAGCGAAACAGCCTGCATGCGAAAGCTGTGGCTGTGCCTCCGCTCACTGCGTACAGGGAGCCATGCACTTCCCCCGCGCCTCCACCCCATGGCAGATCAGCTGAAGGCCCGTTCTCACGAGCAATCAGACACAAACAAGTATCAGAACAAACACTGTATCGTTTACCTTCCGCAGTTCATCACTGCCCCAGAAGTGACTTGACTTCTAGCTAGAGTCTGGAAAATAACAAGAACCAACTCAGCCAAACAAGCATCGACCCTGCATCTGACCCCAACATTTAAAATAAATGGTGTCAATAACCTTCCCTCATGTGCCCCTGCCCAGAACCCCCAGAAGAAGTGTTAATTGCATACCAAACCCCAACGGTTCACAGGGTTGTTTGTAAATTATAACATGGGTGTTGGGAAAGGATGAAACCTATAATGTTAATAAAGCAAAGATGACCCCCGCCCGCTGCAAGATACCATGTGCCTCGACGGTTTAATGAAAATGCTCGATAGATCCCACCTTATGCTAACTAATGATTGCTACTAATGTACAAGGATAAAGCAAAAAGTGTTACAGCGAATACTTGTGTGTAATGTAGTGAAACACAGTTTAAAAAGTGTAACAGCCATCAAGGGCATTGAACCTGTTCTTGCTATGAACTAGAATATATACGAATATATTGCTTCTCTAATCCTGCGTACACAATCCAACCTGACGCTACCTCACATTGTTATGCATCCATCTGTCTTATGACTTATCAATATGTGTTCAACTAATGTTATGTAATACATGCGTCACTGCCAGACCCCCAGTGTTACATATGAAATAGTAAACAAATTTGAAAACGATAGAAATATGTAATCATCCTAATGCCAATAACTGTATGTAGTAACTGTCTCCTCTTATGGTTTATTGCGCAGTCCGGTGAACAGAGATTTGCGTGGAGCTACAAGGCCATCTCCCCCTCCTCCTGCCAAGGCCCGCCAGGGCTTGCTGGTGCTCGGACAGCACAGCATCACCTCCCCACACTTCTGCAGGACCCGTTTCAAGCATTTACCTCCCCCATGGCAAAGGCTGCCATGGCTTGGCCAAGTGAATTATGTGCTACCTGGTTCTAAATCCCACCCCCATTGAGGGGCCAGATAGGTGCCTTACTGATCCAATAGTACTCCAGTTCACACCAAGTTAATGAGCCATAGAGACAGTTATTCACCCCTGTACTAACATATCGTAAAACCATCCTTCACCACATCTAACAGAATAGAATGACAAGGAAGCTTACCCCGTGCCCCCTGATAAGACACCTGGACTTATGACACCTGGTCATTAGGTCAAAAGTAATTGAACACTGATGTATTGGTGAAGCTTCACATTGCCTGCTGTCTCTCCTGTCTCCCATTCGATCCTAGATTAAAATGTTGTAGGATTTACAGGACAACTGGAGTCATATAAAGTGATGAGTGTTTGTGTGTGTGGCCACAAGGGCAAAGTGTTAGTACAGCCACCAATCATCGGCACAGACCGGTCCGGCCTGGCAGCTCCACCCCGGTGAACCCATCTGACCTGGCCACCCCACGTTGGCACTGCGCAGATGTCCACCAATCCTGGAGCAGCTCTTCGATGCACCACCTATAGCTTAGTCGACGCCACCCAATCCCCAAGACTATGTGCCCCCTATATCTAGCAGGATTTATGACATAGTTTTGTAATAAATATGACTTTGCTATTGTCAGACAGAGCGCTCTCGGAGCTTGCAGAGTCCTTTGCATGCCCTATATTGATTATATAAAAGACCCTTTTACATCACCCGCACTTGGTCCTGGTCTCATTCCCTCCTGGGGTGTGTCCTTTATTGCCTCTCACTGAGGGGGGTTACTGCCTTATGGGGGACGCTTGCTTTCAGTGGTAGAATGTACAGGTTGACAGAAGAGATGGCTTGATGTGGTGGCTGTAGCCAAATGATACACCACCTACCTTGAATACATCCTTATTCTTTCCATGACTCCTCAACAAGGTGTCCATCATTTCAGTATCCCTACAGACATGTTTTACGCCCAACATGTGGCATCCTTTGAGATACTTTACCAGTCCCCATGTAGTAATAGGTTTGGGGAGTCTGAAATCTACCTCACCAATGAAAACCGGGGGGACATGCAATTGCCTAGGTGCTTGTCAAACACAGTCATGTTAAGTGCCCAGCCAGCTCCCAAACACGAATGCCCAACCACCCGTAGTGTCCATCAAGTCCCCTTCAGGGCGCACACTGCAGAACAAAAGGAGTTACAACCATTGAGCCTCTGTGCTAAGTGGGCTTCACCTTTTTATGTGATTTACAAGCTGGGGTTTGCATATGGACTGCGATTTGCATAATGGCTCTGCTTTCAACATTGTTTCATTGGCAATTGTGATGTACGTAGATATGTTAAAGCGTTGACGCCCTAATGGAAGAGACAACAGCTTTTACAATGATGTAATGTTCAAAACATGAACCGTTCACACTCTCTTTATTAAGCTATGTGGGAGGCCAGTTCAAAACTATTCTTATGAGAAAACTAAAACCCTTTGGGTGGCACTCTTGCAGACAGAACCCACTCTGCTAGATTGCCCTGTTGCGTGCTTTGATAATGCAATGCATAAAAAGGGGCTATTGGGATTAAATAATGTGCATGGGAATGTCATTCAAATGAGGCATGTCCCTTTTTAAATGCGTCCCTGCACAGCTATAACGTACATCCTGGGACCTTGTGCCCTCTGCAGTGCAAATGGTAAAATGTGAAGCTTTGAGCAGGGCATGCACGTTCAATACTGCGCAGTTGCATGTTGATATGGTCAGCTTCAGATGCTGGATTCACCACTCAACGATAAACTCCTTAGTGCAAAAGCTGAACTTCAACCTTTCAAAATGTACTCCTAATTATTAGTATATCATTTTGATATTGTTGCTAATAAACCGTGTATCTTTATCAACATGGGTGTCTTCCTGGCAATTGTGTGCATCCCATGCACCATAACACATGCTATATACTTTGTGACTTGTAACTAAGAGGTTGTTGCCTCTAGTGAAGGTTATGGAGGGGTATACTCTACATTTAAACATGGGAATCATGCAGGTGCCAAAAGTGCTGGGCTGGTATGTCCGGCTTAGTAGCTTAGTGACCTGCACTTCTTTTTTCCCCATTTAAAGCACTGATTATTACCCTGCCACCAGCGCAATCTCATAGTCCAAACTGTCCCAATCAATAAAATCTATTTCTATACATATATTGACAAATTTCTAGCAGTAACCCACTAGTCGGCTCATTTTTCGGTTCCAGCAGAATACTTTGGTCAACTATTCGGCATTCGGCCGAATAGTAAATGTACTATTCAGTACACCTCTAGTTACCAGCCAGGTCCTCCGTTGACGACTTAATTTTTAAAAGCAGCTCTCTACAGATTTGACCCCATTGGACCAATGCTCTGCAAGTCCCTTTACCCAGCATAGAGTTAAGGAAGACAAAGAAAGACGTCGGCAGGGGGGACCAGTACATTGGCAAATATTTGTAGAAGTCCCCACTCAATGTAAGTCTGCACTGGGAGTTGGCCCAGTTCATGGAGGATAGCCACCAGGGGATCCATGTGGGAGATGCAAGACCTTCTTCCACATTAATGGTTCCAACTTATCCCAGGGGATACTCCTATCATAGGTTTGGGCACCAAAAAGTAACCCTGGGAGAATTTGTATTTGTATTTTATTGAATGTATATAGCCCTTTAATCCAAAGTGCTTTACATGAGAACAAGAAGAAATACAACCAGCATGAGATGGTAATTGAATCACAACTCGGAAACAGTATAAGGAACAATTTACATTATTGGTGAGGAGGGAATGAGGAGGGACAAAGGAATAGGAAGGAGTGGGAGATCCAACAGATAACGGATGGCAATTGAGTCACAGCATAAACAGTTTAAGGAATAGTTTACATTATTGCTGAGGTGAGGAGGGAGTGTAGAGGGACAAAGGATTAAGAGGGAATGGGAGGGTTGAGCGGAGATGTTAGCGGAAGTCAGAAGGGAGGCAAGAGGATGTGAGGATAAAAGGGGAGTAGTGGGGAGGAGAGGGTGGAGGAGTAGGAGGTGAGGCATGGGCGGGCAGAAGTAGAAGAGGAAGTGGAAGGTGTTGGGGGGGTATGGAAAAGATAAGATTTTAGGGAAGAGCGAAAGGAAGGGGAGAAGGGAGAAGAGCGGATCGGTAGGGGAAGGCGGTTCCAGTGGAACAGAGCAAGGAGTAGTTTACATTATTTCTGAGGTGAGGAGGGAGTGTAGAGGGACAAAGGATTAAGAGGGAATGGGAGGGTTGAGCGGAGATGTTAGCGGAAGTCAGAAGGGAGGCAAGAGGATGTGAGGATAAAAGGGGAGTAGTGGGGAGGAGAGGGTGGAGGAGTAGGAGGTGAGGCATGGGCGGGCAGAAGTAGAAGAGGAAGTGGAAGGTGTTGGGGGGGTATGGAAAAGATAAGATTTTAGGGAAGAGCGAAAGGAAGGGTAGAAGGGAGAAGAGCGGATCGGTAGGGGAAGGCGGTTCCAGTGGAACAGAGCAAGGAGTAGTTTACATTATTTCTGAGGTGAGGAGGGAGTGTAGAGGGACAAAGGATTAAGAGGGAATGGGAGGGTTGAGCGGAGATGTTAGCGGAAGTCAGAAGGGAGGCAAGAGGATGTGAGGATAAAAGGGGAGTAGTGGGGAGGAGAGGGTGGAGGAGTAGGAGGTGAGGCATGGGCGGGCAGAAGTAGAAGAGGAAGTGGAAGGTGTTGGGGGGGTATGGAAAAGATAAGATTTTAGGGAAGAGCGAAAGGAAGGGTAGAAGGGAGAAGAGCGGATCGGTAGGGGAAGGCGGTTCCAGTGGAACAGAGCAAGGAGTAGTTTACATTATTTCTGAGGTGAGGAGGGAGTGTAGAGGGACAAAGGATTAAGAGGGAATGGGAGGGTTGAGCGGAGATGTTAGCGGAAGTCAGAAGGGAGGCAAGAGGATGTGAGGATAAAAGGGGAGTAGTGGGGAGGAGAGGGTGGAGGAGTAGGAGGTGAGGCATGGGCGGGCAGAAGTAGAAGAGGAAGTGGAAGGTGTTGGGGGGGTATGGAAAAGATAAGATTTTAGGGAAGAGCGAAAGGAAGGGTAGGAGGGAGAAGAGCGGATGGGTGGGGGGAGGCAGTTCCAGTGGAACGGAGCAAGGAGTTGGAAAGAGCGGAAGCGAGAGGGGGCGCAGGGAGGCGGACGAGGAGAGAGTAGGAAAAGATCAGCAGAGCGAAGAGAGCGAGAAGGGGAGTAGAGAGTAAGAAGGGAGGAAAGATAGGGGGGGCAAGTCCATGTTCTGCCTATATAGTTTAATTTGTGGAAGTGCTGATTATCTCCCAAATTTATAATCAAATTGCGTCAATTGAGAAGCAGCTGCTAGGACTTTAGTTTGAATATCCCTCACTATGCCCATTTTCCCTCCTTTAGTGTAAATTACAGAACCTGAGTATTTTAAAGGGGTTCACTGTTTCCACATTCTGCCCATTCAAAAACAATTTGAATGTTTTCCAGCCGAGCAGCCAAGATTCAGGACCTGAACTTTTTTTATTTAACAGCATGAACTGTGAGGTCCAAATTCACCAGGAAAACAGCAATGATATGCAAGGCCTGTTGCAGGTCAATTGGGGGCATGTCACAAATAACTATATAATCTGCATAATTTAGATATTGTAACTTTACTGCTCCCAGCACTGGTGGTAGGGGGGGGTAGTCCTTTGCCATTTCCCAACAGGCCGCAATATCCTTAATATAATAATTCAAGAGGAAAGGCGCAAGGACGCACCCTTGTCATAACTCTCGGGTTGGTTTAAATTCAAAACGAGGAGGACCCATAAGCATCTAATCTAATTCTTATTTTCATCCCATATGGAGGGGTTCTAGAATACTAATCAGGGGACGTGGACAACCGTTTGCATTTTGCTCTCTCCAGAGAACTTCCCTGTTGACATGGTCCAGGGCTTTGCTTGTGTCCAAGAAAGCCAGAAACGCTGGCCTTCTTTGATCCGTTACCTGGACCAGGAGGGACAGAACAAGGTTATTTAGTGATGTCCCCACCCCTTTCTTAAAGCCTGACTGACATACATCCAAGTTGTTCGACCCAGCGGCCCAGACATGCAGTTCTTTCAGAAGCACCCTGACAAATATTTTGTTTGTAGAGTCCAGCAAGGATATTGGGCGGTACTGTAGAGGCAACCTCCCCCCTTGAAAATTAGGACCATCACTGCTTGACCCCATGAGCTAGGTACTTCCCGCTGGACCAGAATATTTCCAAACAGTCGTGACAGTACACCAGTCCACAACCCCAGGTTAGACTTAGGAGTTAGGTTCTGTAGACCGTCCAGGCCAGGGGCATTAGATATTTTGCTTGATTTGATCAAGAGGGTAATATCATCTATATCCCAGGAGAGAGCCCCCTCCCATCTCACATATCGGAAGAGGGGGTGCAGAGAAAGACCATCTTTCACATACAGCTCCTTAAGTGCTTTATCCATGCCTCTTCCGCGATACCATGAAGCTTTAAATACTGGTTTATCCCCTTGGGCTGAATAAGATGCTAAAACCGATTTGTGTTGGTTCCCGTTATACAGGCCAGCATTCTATCTGCGTCATTAGTGGCCATTAAAAATGTATGACCTCTCAGCCAGTTCGTAAAGATTTTTTTCACAGAAGCGACAACCCTATGCACATTCACAGACCTGCCCCTAATGTTTTTAATCGAGGAATGCATCTGTGTTTTGCGGACTTGCACTTCGGTATCAAAGGTATGAGTATAACCCACTGTCTAGATCTTTGTGCCAGTTGCTTGGCCGTAACCAGGGCACCCAGTGTAGAGAAAATAAGCAGACCAAAACCCCTTGCTGATGTTAAGCTCCCGTCGTTAGACGCCCATAATTTAGAAGTACGGTCATCGAAATCCTGCGAGATCCTATGTGACCATTCTACTTCACAATTATGGTGATTTATCTTCAGGACCATCCCAGAAGGCCCAGTGCCAGCCAGGCGAACCATAGGTATTTTGCAAATAATCATGCAATGGTCACTTAATTCTGTCTGAGCAACCTCCGGCCTTGCACCAGCCTCAACAAGGTCAGTGGAGACAGAAAGGTTGTCCAGGATAGAACACCAAGCAGAGTTATACCAAGCAAAGCGTGGGGGCACGTTGCCTGCACAATTGCCATTTAATAGTGCAAGGTCCCAAGCCTCCAATTCCTGTATTACCAGAACCCCCTTTCTTGAGCTAAAGTGGATGTTTCCATCCTATTTGGGGTCTGGTACCAGTGATTTTGTAGGCACTCACCATTAAAATCACCCAGCACCATTAATGAGGCTCCTTCCTCCGGAATTTCACCCAGCAGAATGAGCGTGCAGAGAGCGCCTCCTCCATCCACTCCCGCTCTGGGTTTAAATAAACATTTACCAAGAGAAATGTTTTGGCACCTTAAGGTCATAACAGGCCGCTCCAAGAGGATTGGCAGCGTGCCATTTCTATTACCATCAATTTTATGCATTTTCAGTGATAGATTACGCTTAACCGCTATCAAGAGACCCCCATAAGGCCGACCCCTCGAGCCTCGCTGGGCCCTAACAAACCTCAAATCAAACCCCACCTATAAGAGAGATGTCCATCAACAGAGATTCCTATAAGTGAACAATGTCAAAAAGCTTAACCCGGTTCCCTACAATGTTAGAAAACCCTCTGGAATTCCAAGATAGGATCTCTCCCACCATCCATCACTCAACCCAGTCATATCTTCCTATGTCTGGGGGTTGGACAGTCATGGTTTGACTCCAATACCAAACCCCCAGTACATGGTGTCTTGGCCCACCCTTATAATGCTTATAAAGCCAAGAGTCCCCTGAGGTGCCATTTGAGCCCTCCCCCTTTTGCACACAACCTTCCCTCTGCAATGGTAAATTTGGTGTAACCAAGTGCCCCCAATCGGTCACCTCAAATCCTATTGAGAAAAACAAGCCCTCCTCTTCCTGAATTGCATTTTTGATCATTTGGAACGTAGGTGGATTTTCACAATATCAAAGCAATCAAGATACAGAAATTCCTCGATTATAATGTCCTCTGAGGTAACCAAATGGAGGCTTGGGATTTCAAGTAGCAGCAAAATAATGTATTGCCTATTTAAAGGGAGCCTATTGGAACTTTCAAATAATCGAATCAGAAGCACACAATTTGCCTCATTTAATAGTTTACCTGTACTCAACTCTATCCTACCTGCCCCTTTTGAATGTCCGCCTTCTAACAACTTTTTGTTCCCTCCCTTTAAATGGCATTTTTAAGATTTGTCGGGAAGTGACATGTTTTTTGCTGGTCCGCAACTATTCAATGGTGCAGATCAAGGGAAAAGCCTTCTTCAACACTACCGGTGGCAAGTTGGAAATATTAGTAGGGTCTCTAGTGCCCTGAACTTTGGAAAATATTGGGTAGAGAGTCTGGTTATGTTGGGGCACTCGCCCTGCTTCTTTACTTGTACTCGAAGATGGAATGGAGTGCAGCTTACTCCCCTTCAGTGTTACAACATTTAGGTCCCTTAAAATGCAGTATTTACCGCTACCCGCCCCTGTTTCGGGGCTCAGTGACTGATATAGCTGACATGCAAGGGGCCAAGGGCCCCCAGGCGTGTTTATGTCGATGCTGCCGTCACATGGATAGACAGAGATGTTACTAACGTCCAGTGACACCTCGTCACCAGTGATTCTAGGCCCACAGAGATCTCTCGGGATGAACTCCAACCAACCCCCTGGCTTCATTCCTACACCGCTCTCCACCGGGCAGGAGTCCGCCCTGTTCGTACACTGCAGGAGCAGCTGTACCATCACCACGTTCAATGCTGCAAGAGCAGTTTGACCCCTGATCTTAACACAGACATAAGAATCAAGGAGCCCCCGCGTTCCGCTCCCCCCATCTACTGGCCTGCACCTTATAAGAGCTACAATCCACAAGTTGCTGTATTCTGATACTGGACCCCCACTGCCATTACCCACGTGGAGCTCCCATTCTGCGCTCCTCGCAGTTCTTTTTTTTTCTTGAGCCCAAGATGGCCGGCGCAATGTCGTTTGTTTATGGTGTTGCCTAGCAACATCCTACGAGAGTGCTCATAGCGCCTGACCTCAACCGTGAGGCGCTAGCCGAGCCCCCAAGACTAAGGCCCTTAAGAACAAGGCCTACACCTGTCTGGACCTGTCCGTACCGAAACAGAGGTGGACTTCCTGAACCTACACACATCTCAGAACTCCCTGCTAGCTGTTTGCTTACTGTGCCACGGGTGAGTGTTCGGTAAGGCTTGCTAACTGTGCTGCATCACATTTACTAATACCTGTTTGAACCTGGCCCCCATCAGGAGCACGCCCTCACGCAAGCATGGACATTCTCACTGTAAGTAATTAACATGACTGTTACGACTCCTCCCACCAATATATAGTAATCCACCCACTCTCTGGATATGATCGATGGTCACCTGCTTTACCCAAATGCCTATATGCTTGCATTTTATGTACCGCTCTCTGCACATGCACAAACCCATCTCAGGCCATGTAGCCCAACCTCCACTGTTTTAGCACACTGTGTCCTCAATTAATTGGCCCCTGTGCTAGACCCTACCGGCCCACTGTACCTTCTCTTGACTAGCCTGCTGTTGCCCACTGTGCCTACCTTGAACTAGCCTGCTGTAGCCCACTGTGCCTATTTTGAAATATCTGTGCGTAATCTCATACCAATTGAATAGGGGCCCTAGTTGGTGCTGTTGGGCCAACTACAAGTGGTGTCGAGATCTTGTCCCTGAACTCCCTAAAACACTTTCCTGGTATCCAGTACATGCACACAGATTGGAGGTCGATTCTTATATTTTTAATTTGTCGCCCCCAATGTGTGTGTCTTATCATTAAAAACACAACAACACAACACCCAAAGCAACTGGTTTAGATAACAGTTGTCAGTGGGAAAGATTTTGCTAAAAACAAGGGCAAAACTCGTATTTCTCGCTAGCCCAAACTTCAAGTGAACCACAGTGTGTGTGGATAACAGGTAAAATTTCTTTAGACAAGCCCTTAATTTTCTTTATAAGGGAATGAAGGTCTGGGTTATCCACCAGGCCTATTGATTAGTCAACCGGTTTCAGCGGGATTCTATAGTGGCCGCTTTCTTCAGGGCGAATACTTTTTGATTCTTGTATTCTTAACAGTATCTTCAGCACTGTGAAGTGTTAGAGGGTGTCTTCTAGCGTCCAAGACTTGATAGGGTAATCAATTCCTAGTCCTATATGGACAAAAGACAAGAAAGAAGGGGACTGATATCAGTCTCAAGTACTAACAGGCCTATTTTAAAAATGTATCTATTTTAAAAATGGAAAACTTCTGGGGGTACCACCTGTAGGGGATAATAATCATCATACCTCTGTGGTGGAGTCCCAGGATCTGTAATAAAGAGTTTGTCTTCAGGAATCTCCACTGTAACAAAAATTCTTTTGGTCCGGTAAGGGGAAGTCTGTTCGATTCTCTCTCCTTCTTCCTATCCCTGTAGTCAAATAATAGACATATATAAGTTCTTAATACCAATAGGTTTTGTCTAAAGCTCTATTACAATATCTCATCGTGTGGAGACTTTTTTTTCTTATTTAAGAAACAAACTCAAGTTGTGATATGAGCTATGCAGGTCTATCTCATCAGTATGGAGATAATACCCATGAGTTAATGGCTAAATCAAGTCCCGGATAACCTCTGTTGTTTTATCCCCAGAGTCTAGTCAACCCACAAATGGCTTTTTTAGGGGATGCTAAGCGTGGATGTTGCTTACCTCTAAGTGCTGGTCTGTTCATTCTCAGAGCATGTCCGGTACTCCGCTGTGGCGTGTTTTTATATCATGGTTCTTGGGCACATGATCAGTGCTGTTGGATCACGTGATCACGTCACGTGTATTTGGCCCAGCCGTGTTGATTCGCTGCAGGGGCGTGTTTCTCTGTATGGGTGGCTCCTCGTGTATTGGCGGCGCCGCCGCACGGCCGTCTGGGACATGCAGTCACTCACTACTCTCACCATTATATGCACATCTTCCCGATTATTCCTAACTTAGTTCAGTGTGTTTCTTAGCCTGGACTATCGTTGCGGCTGACCGCGTAACTTGATTGTATTATATTGTAAAGTTCTTATTACGTTAAGAAAGGTGCGGTTTTGTTCCCTCATTAATAGTGTCTGTGAACAATGCGATTAACTTTCGCACCGTGTTGTTGGAAAGAGAAAGAAAAAGGAAACCAGATTTTGTTAAAGGGAAAGCATCCATGTTGTGGACACGACACAGGGATGCTTGGGAAATGTAGTGCCATTCGAAGCTCCAGTTAAGATGTTTTCCAAATCGATAGTGTCCGTGAACAAAGCGATTAACATTCGCACGTGTTGTTAGAAAGAGAAACAAAACAAGACCCGATTTTGTTAAAGAGGAAGCATCCATACTGTGGACACGACACCGGGATGCTTGGGAATTGTAGTGCCATTCGAAGCTCCAGCTAAGATGTGTTCCAAATACCCCTGTGTATTGTTTTGGGAGGACATTAAAGTTTTACTGCAACATTGGATATCCTTCTTAGTCATTTGACTCAACTTCCTTATTATCTCGACCTCTTTTGTCATATGGTAAGGTGAGCAGATAATATACTGCAAACTAGAGTATACTCGGGGGGAAGAATGGATACTCAAAAAGTAGTTTCAATTGCTGTAGTTCATAGTTGGCAACTTAGTGAGCCCACCATTATAAAACAGCCAAGGATTGCCAGCAGATCTCATGATTCAGGCCAATAAGATGGCTGCGGGTTCTGTATATCCACTGTTGTTCTCTTTTTAATAAGAGGGCTGTAATGTTGCCACCTCTTTTGGATACTTTTACTTTTTCTATTATGGTCCACATAAGATCATCTGCAGTATGTTGATTTTTAATATAGTGTCCACCAAGGGGGCCGTTCTTTTTTGTGTCCTGATGTTAGAGTGATGCTCCCCTATCTGTATTTTTATGGCCCGTGTCGTCATCCCAATGTATTTCTTTTTGCAGGAGGAACTGTACCTCAAGAACCGAATATGACACTCAAGCAACCAGGGGCATTGTATGAAGTACACTACATTAGTAGAGTTACAGTTGGTCAGGTTTCTTTGTTCCCAAGGATACTTCCAGCCTATGTCTATGGCTGTGGTGTGTTGTGTGCATTTACACGCAGTGCAAGTTCCACATGGTGTGTGGCCCTGAGCTTTAGATGTATTCCAGAGAGTGTTTTTACCCACAGTCGGCGGTGATTCTTTATAAGTGTGTTCTAGTGAGTCTCTTAGATTTTTCCTCCTCCTTATAGCAAACTGTGGTTCTGGTAGTTGTTTCTCATCCACATTAAGTATGTGCCAGGCCTTCCGAATTTCTTTTTTTAGGCGATTGATTATTGGAGAATGACTGAATACTGCTGTGATAGTTTTGTCATCTCTTTGTCTCCTGCCATGTTGGTTGAGGGTTATTTCTCTTGGTATGTTTCTTGCCCGCTTTTTTGCTTGTTTGATGATTTTGTAGGGATAGTTTCTCTCAAGTAAATTATTCGAGAGCCTGGTTGCTTTTGTGTCATATTCGGTTCTTGAGGTACAGTTCCTCCTGCAAAAAGAAATACATTGGGATGACGACACGGGTCATAAAAATACAGATAGGGGAGCATCACTCTAACATCAGGACACAAAAAAGAACGGCCCCCTTGGTGGAACACTATATTGAAAATCAACATACTGCAGATGATCTTATGTGGACCATAATAGAAAAAGTAAAAGTATCCGAAAGAGGTGGCAACATTACAGCCCTCTTATTAAAAAGAGAACAACAGTAGATATACAGAACCCGCAGCCATCTTATTGGCCTGAATCATGAGATCTGCTGGCAATCCTTGGCTGTTTTATAATGGTGGGCTCACTAAGTTGCCAACTATGAACTACAGCAATTGAAACTACTTGTTCAGTATCCATTCTTCCCCCGAGTATACTCTCGTTTGCAGTATATTATCTGCTCACCTTGCCATATGACAAAAGAGGTCGAGATAATAAGGAAGTTGAGTCAAATGACTAAGAAGGAGATCCAATGTTGCATTAAAACTTTAATGTCCTCCCAAAACAATACCCAGGGGTATTTGGAACACATCTTAGCTGGAGCTTCGAATGGCACTACAATTCCCAAGCATCCCGGTGTCGTGTCCACAGTATGGATGCTTCCTCTTTAACAAAATCGGGTCTTGTTTTGTTTCTCTTTCTAACAACACGTGCGAATGTTAATCGCTTTGTTCACGGACACTATCGATTTGGAAAACATCTTAACCGGAGCTTCGAATGGCACTACATTTTCCAAGCATCCCCGTGTTGTGTCCACAACATGGATGCTTTCCCTTTAACAAAATCTGGTTTCCTTTTTCTTTCTCTTTCCAACAACACAGTGCGAAAGTTAATCACGTTGTTCACAGACACTATTGATGCGGGAACAAAACCGCACCTTTCTTAACGTAATAAGAACTTTACAATATGATACAATCAAGTTACGCGGTCAGCCGCAACGATAGTCCAGGCTAAGAAACACACTGAACTAAGTTAGGAATAATCGGGACGATGTGCATATAATGGTGAGAGTAGTGAGTGACTGTATGTCCCAGACGGCCATGCGGCGGCGCAGCCAATACACGAGGAGCCGCCCACATAGAGAAACACGGCCCTGCAGCGAATCAACACGGCTGGGCCAAATACACGTGACGCGATCACGTGATCACATGATCCAACAGCACTGATCACGTGCCCAAGAACCAGGATATAAAAACACGCCACAAACAAGATGGTGGAGTACCGGACATGCTCTGAGAACTAACAGACCAGCACTTAGAGGTAAGCAACATCCACGCTTAGCATCCCCTAAAAAAGCCATTTGTGGGTTGACTAGACTCTGGGGATAAAACAACAGAGGTTATCCGGGACTTGATTTAGCCATTAACTCATGGGAATTATCTCCATACTGATGAGATAGACCTGCATAGCTCATATCACAACTTGAGTTTGTTTCTTAAATAAGACAAAAAAGTCTCCACACAATGAGATATTGTAATAGTGCTTTAGACAAAACCTATTGGTATTAAGAACTTATATATGTCTATTATTTGACTACAGGGATAGGAATAAGGAGAGAGAATCGAACAGACTCCCCCTTACCGGATCAAAAGAATTTCTGTTACAGTGGAGATTACTGAAGACACATCTCTTTATTACTGATCCTGGGACTCCACCACAGAGGTATGATGATTATTATCCCCTACAGGTGGTACCCCCAGAAGTTTTCCATTTTTAAAATAGATCAATTTTTAAAATAGACCTGTTAGTACTTGAGACTGATATCAGTCCCCTTCTTTCTTGTCTTTTGTCCATGTAGGACTAGGAATTGATTACCCTATCAAGTCTTGGACGCTAGAAGACACCTTCTAACACTTCACAGTGCTGAAGATACTGTTACGAATACAACAATCAAAAAGTATTCGTCCTGAAGAAAGCGGCCACTACAGAATCCCGCTGAAACCGGTTGACTAATCAATAGGACTGGTGGATAACCCAGACCTTCATTCCCTTATAAAGAAAATTAAGGGCTTGTCTAAAGAAATTTAACCTGTTATCCACACACACTGTGGTTCACTTGAAGTTTGGGCTAGCGAGAAATACGCGTTTTTCCCCTTGTTTTTAGCAAAATATTTCCCACTGACAACTGTTCTCTAAACCAGTTGCTTTGGGTGTTGTGTTGTTGTGTTTTTAATGATAAGACACACACATTGGGGGCAACAAATTAAAAATATAAGAATCGACATCCAATCTGTGTGCATGTACTAGACACCAGGAAAGTGTTTTAGAGAGTTCAGGGACAAGATCTTGACACCACTTGTAGTTGGCCCAGCAGCACCAACTAGGGCCCCTATTCAATTGGTATGAGATTACGCACAGATAGGGTCATTTAAATGTTGGCTAGGGATTTAGCCATAGGAATAACTTTATAATTACTTTACCGTCTGTTGTTTGAGTGTTACAATAATTTGGCATAAGCAGGAGGGAACTGCCTTTAAACTCCCCTTTGTGGTTACCTATTTTGAACTAGCCTGCTGTAGCCCACCTGCTGTACCCACACTGTGACTATTCTAGCCTATGCTCCCTAATCAAGCTAACCCACTGTGCCCAACCTATCTGTTCCTGATTGTACTAATCTACTGTGTCAGAGCAAACCACAGTGAACACCGGATCCAAACAGTCTGTTCATGGCAATCCGTTACCTAACCACTTTTACCTTGATTACAGTCCTTTCCCCTCTCCCCCAAAAACCTATTATCTCACTCACCTCAGCCTCAACGCCTCACATACACCATAAATATGGAGTATGTCAAAACTAAACTAATCGAACAGCCAAACTGCATTATCAGCCGATCAGAATGGATCCACCAATTTGCTGCTCCCCCCTCACCCTGGCACCCCTGCCCAGTGAAGGACATAAACCTGAGACTCGGCACCCGGTTCCTACCCCCCAGGTCCTTCCCCAACATAACCAAGTCTATGTAAGCTAGGCAAGGCGCTTGTGAGAGGTTTCTCTTGAGTTGTCTTACTGCCTCGGATTGTTCTGGACCCCATTCCCACTTTACCCCCCCCTTCAAGAGATGAATCAGGGGTCTGGTGATCTCTGCGTAGCCCTCAATGAACTTTCTGCTGTAATTAGTCAGTCCAAGGAGTGTCCTTAGTTCCCGCAGAGTTGTGGGGTCTTTCAGTTTCTGAAGTGCTTCCACTTTCTTTTCCTGGGGACAGAGACCCTGAGGAGTAACCTCATGCCCCAAGAAATTAACTCGGGTTTTACACCACTGTGCTTTCTGGAAGGAAAGTTTTGCTCCGGCGGCCCTCAACTGCGTCAGAACATAACAGATCTCCGCTATGTGTTCCTCCACAGATGAACTTTTGATGAGGACATCATCTACATAAGCCAGGTTACCCCTCACACCCAGGTCGGGCGTGGGCTTGTATAGGAAAATGTTGAACTCATTGCCGGAGTTGAGGTATCCGAAGGGAGTCCGGGTCCATGTGTACTGTTGGCCCCCAAAGGTTAAAGCCAACTTGTATTGGTCCTCCCTACTGACAGGCACAGTCCAGTATCCATTGGTCAGGTCTATTGCAGTGAATACCTGTGACCCCTGGATCTGGGCCAGCCCTTGGTCAATGTAGGGAAGAGGCCATCGGGAAGTATGGACCCATTTGTTGAGCTCCCTAAGGTCGGCGCAGAGTCTCCACTGGCCGTTTGGCTTCAATATTCCCAGCACCGGATTATTGAAGGTGCTGTGGACTGGACGGATTATTCCCCGGGACTCAAGGTTCTTAATGATTTCAGTAAGGGACTCCATGGATGCGAGAGGCAAGCGATATTGCTTCACAAACACTGGAGTCATGCCAGGGTCCGTGGGAATTGTTGTTGTGTGGATGTCGGTGCGACCACAGTCATATGAGTCTACTGCAAAGAGATCTTGGAAATCCAAGAAAATTTGTTTCAACTTTTGCTTCTTTTCCAGAGTCACGCAGGCATCAGCTAGGTTGACTCTCTCTTCCACCATCTGCCGGGAAGCCTGGAAAGACTTCTGGTTTGGCTATCTCAGCGGCCTCCTCGAGCTGGGTGGAGAAGTCCCTGGTCCACTCATCCTCTGACTCAGAGGCATTGCTCCCAGAGGTTCCTGTCTGATCTTCCAGGTTTTCCCGGATTCTGCGAGTCTGGGAATGGCTGGCAGAATGTGGGGACCTGGTCTCCTGTGTCCTTGGACGCTCAGAGGAGTCTTCCAATCCCTCCTTGCTGCCAGGATTTGATGGGTATCCCCCACTGACCTAACTGGGCAGAGGTTTTCAGGATGCCCTTAGTGGGCCTACTCTCCTGGATTTCCCACTAAATTGCACTGTGCTTGGGTGCCCATACCCAGATGCCCGCCCATCCATTCCTGGGAGGTACTGGCCTATGAGCCCCATACTTTTGGCTGGATAGTAATCTGCCATCCCCGTGGCCCTGGGCTCATGTGCACCATGGGACATGGGGGTGGCAGAGTCCAAGGGCTGGGAGAGATGGAGGCCTCTGGTACTAGGGCTCCTGAGGTTATGCTCAGGTGTTTCCCTTTCCCAGCGAACTTCATCTCTGTCAGCCCCTGCTCTCTGTTGCAATGCAAGAGCCTGCGCTTTCAGTTCCTCAGTTAAGGCCTTACTAGACTCTATCAGTCTCTCCTGCATGGCTACCTGTTGCTGGAGCCCCTCATTGTGCTGACAGAGAGCCTCATTTTCTCTCTGCGCCTCCTGTTTGGTCCTGGAGTACTGGGCCAGTCTTTGCTGTAGGAGGGTTACCTCCTGAGTCCCATCCCTACTGGCCTGCTCCTTTCTTGCCAGAGCATCTTCCACCCTCCTGGTGTGCTCTAGCAAGTCCTGATGCTCTTTTGGGAGGTCACCCAGCTCCTGGAGGGCCAGGTGATTTTCTTCAATTTTTTCTTTTAATTGGCAGACTTCCTGGCCTAAGGTATCCCTTTCCTGACCAAGAGCCTGCATCTGTGCCGCCAGGTCGTCCCTTTGCCTTTGAAAGGCACCAGCTCTCTGGCGCTCCTGATCAAACTCTGCCTGGGTACCCAGGTCTTTCAAAATCAATTTGTTGCTCTCTGCCTTCACTCTATCTAGGTGGCTTTGGCTCAGCACATACCCTATTGAAGTCCAGTTGTTGCTCCAGCTTTTTCTGGCTCTACAGTAGGGAGTCCAAACTGTCTTGGTGCTCCTTCTGCAAGGCCAGAAATCTGGTATCCTGGTCAGCCTTTTCCTGTTGCAGCATATCCATATCCTCCTTTATTTTAATGATGTACTGTCTACTCTCATTTTCTGACTCCTGGCTTCTGTGCAGCCTCTGCTCAGAAGAGACCAGGTCAGATTGGGCCTTTTCTAACGCCATCTGTTGTCTATTTGCCAGATCTTGGCCTTCACCACATTTGTCCAGCATGGCTCTCATGTATAGATACAAATATGCCGCTATCCTGACAATCTTATTGTGTTCATCTTTGGCTTTTGGGGCCATATATAATTCACTCAGGGCCACATGTAATGGACCCTGATCTCTCCATGTGTCTGACCCTGTTTCAGTGACCTGTGGCGCGATTGCCTGCAACCAGACCGTCTGGTCCTGATGAGTCCACTCACCTCTCACAAATAGCTTATGTAAGAAGTGCTCTCTAGCTATCTTCAAATCTACCAAGGTCATCATTCTGGAGGTTGACTTCCTTCCTGACTTACAGACGTTTGTATTTTATTTTGCAAAACAGACCGTCTCCTTAGAGCGTTCCTTTGAGGAGTGCTTTACAGCGTGACACAGCGTGGTGATCTAACCGGATGTGTATACTGTCAGCTGGAACACTGTATTAATCTGCACAAGTGATAGATCTAATCCAGAATTTCCCGGCTCGAGCCCCCACTCTGTTAAGCGGCTACACTTCAACACTACAGCTAAGTCAATGGCTAGTCTGGGATGCTGATGGAAACCCTTATTGATATATTTTTATGTCCAGTTCATGTACTCTGGATGATAACCCTCATATAACACCCCTCTCTTAGAATCCCCCTGACCCCACTGAGCCAAGAAGTAGGTTTGTTTTGCAAATTTAAAAGGTTTATTTGAAAAATTAAACAATCTATATATCACACTTTTACAATAAATTAATAATTGATATCACACTTATGAATATAATGTTGATCAACAATGGGTAATCTGGCACTAGCACACTTCTTTACAATCAAGGAGGAGTTAGTATAGGAAGGATAATGTAGCAAAAATACTTTTATGGTTTCAAGGGAAAAGCAATGATGAAGAAAAGGCAGTACAGAAATAACTTGATATGATTTTAGCAAAAGATTATATGATCACTTTTTCTCTGGCAATTCACTCCCCCCTATGCAATGTAAAGAGATGGAAGTAACACACACGGGCTTCAGGGATGCAATCACAGTACAATACGAAATTCAGTTCCCCCCAGCAAGCTTAGAAGACAGGTATGAGTTTTAAACACAGGCAAAATCCTTTCAAATGTGGTGGCAATGAAGTAAAAAGATGCTAAATTACTTTTAATTCCCTATAGGAGGTTCAGTGTGAGTGAGATACTTTAAATCAGTTCAGGCCAGCCCTATCAATGATTCAGGGATGGTTATCAGGTTGGAAACGGATTTCAGGGATGGAAGCAAAAAGACGGCTGTTTTGACAGGAGCTAATTTTTCAATTTGCGGCAAAATGTCAAATCGCGGCAAATTTAGTCGCGCGCGTCGAGTGTAATTACAGAGAAAGTATAAGGAATAGAAAGATACGGACGATTTAGTGGAGGTAGATTCTCAAAAGAAATGTCAAGCTCAGAATGACAGATGACAGTTGGCAGCTTTGGGATGACAGAATGACACGATTTCTAGGAGGCAGTTCTAAATAGGTTAAAATAGTTTGAATTAGATTATTTTAACTAAGAGACTGGTTTGCACAGTGAGTACTCACACTATATTTTTGAAATAAGCCGTCAAGGTCTGGTCAGGTTGGACGGGACTTCCGGCGGGTGGTTCTGAAGTCCCGGCTATCTGGGTCTGCTCTGCTCTCTTGGTCTGTCAGGCACCAGTTCTGCTCACAACGGTCTCTGGTTCTGGATACAGCGGTCTGGATCAAGTGGTCTCTGAATACAGCACTGCTTTCTGGATACTGCTGGAGGTTCTTGCAAAAGTTCTTGTCAAAGAATTCAAACAGCTCGCCCAGCTGTTGAATAGTTTGGTTAGGGTCGCTAGGTTCTAAAGTCAGAGTCTAAGTTCTGGTTTTTGTCTAGGTGGAGTCAGTCTAGATCTCTGGAGTTCTGGATTGAAATTCGTCCGTCAGCGTGCTCCGCAGAAAATGGAATTGAATGTCTCTACCTGTCCCAGCAGTCTCCTTTTATGTGTTCTGCAAGTGGGTGTGTGCATGGACATAACTGAGCCTGCCCCTCTCAACTTATCATTGGCCCAGTTCTCCTCTCTCCCTTGATTGGGGGAACTGAGTTGTGAGTCAGAGTGATGAGGTAGGTTTATGGTCAGAGGATCCTCCCCTTGTCAAATTGCACACAAATCTATTTTTGATCCAAATACACATTTGTCTATGTACCATTTTTCTAATATTATATGTCCAGTTAACATATTTTCTGTAGCACTAAACCATCCGATCCCTGTCTTTGTAAGATGTCGTGTCCACTTTTGACAGAATTCTGCCCTTTTCATCCAGATAACGACCTCTAAACTTTTCCAGATTTTACACAAATGTACACCCACCTTCTACACATATCCCAGTAAATTTCCATGTCTCTAGCATAAACACAGTGTCTGGAATATTGATAAATAGCGGGGTTCGGTCCTAGAACACCGTAGAAATTGGAGTTTGGACTCAAATCGTGAGGGCATTTTTCATACTAAGGATCTCAAAGGTGTACATTCCCGTCATTTGGTTACAATAAGTTATCGGTATTTCTATAAAATATATATTTGCTGCAATAGGAATCCACACTCAAGTCTGGCCCGCCCCTCGAAGCTGGGTGGGTCAGGGATCATATGTCTCTGCTCCCAGGCAGATCTCTGTTTACCGTCCACACTCAAAATTAACATACCCCATTCATGGGAAAGAGTCTATTGTGTGGTGTCCGGCAGGCTGAAGGGAAAACCCCTCCTTCCCAATCACCAGGGTCATATGATACCCTGGGCTTTTGTGTGGGTCTCTGGGGTGAGAAGGTTTCCCAGCCTCTTGGCCTGTTAATTGAATCAGATTGTCTCTGGGAACAGCAGGTGGTTAAGAATTTTGATTAACCAACAGGCTTTGAAGTGCCAGTTAGCTCAGGATCCTCTTGCACTCCTGAGATACAGTTCTACTGTCAGAGTTTAGACCGCTAGCGCCGGCTTGTAGAAATTGTCAGTACTGCACCTATTTTTTTTTAGGAGTTGTCTTGAGTTTGACACGAGAATTTTGCTTTTGTTTTGATGGGCGTCCTTACAGTAGAGTGGTGATGTGGAACACCACACAAGAGGTTGAATCTTGAGAGTGGTCTTGTGCTCATGATTTCAGCAACTTTTTGACATCAATAAAACAGATTTTTGAACAAAGGTCTCCTGTATTAGCTATCTTGCAATGTTTGAAATGGACATTTTGAACTTGCACTTCAGAGAAACAGAAGTGATTTCACGGCGCTTTTGCTCTAACAGGCCCTGCTAGTCTATTGATTTATTTTTGTTTTGGGATAGAATGATGGGCGGCGACAGCTCATCCCCACATCTAACCAGTCCAATAATTTGACATGGGTCAAATCCCTTGACAAAATGTTCCACACTTAGCGGTGGTCGCTCCCAACTGCTGCAAACCTGAACTCACACAGCTCAAAGGGTGAACCACACAGGCACTGTGCGCAGGAGGAAGGCAATGCTGATAGTCACAGGGGGACAAAAGGCCTTCAGGGAGCATTTAGAGGCAGGCTTTGGCAGGCAATGCCAGGCAACTCACATTTCCAACGTCTCTAAGAAGTCAAATTACCAACTGCACCTCCTCAGAGGTATTCTTCCTTTCCTCTCCTTCCCCAAGTAGCTCACTGTCTACAGAGCTCTGGTTCTCTCTAGGCTGGACTACTGCGACAGCCTCTGTCTAAATCTGCCTGCCTCTACTCGCCGCCCTCTTCAACTCATCCAGAACAGGACTGCAAGACTTGTCCTTGGCCTCAAGCCCAGGAATCGTATCTCTCCAGCCCTGAAATCTCTCCATTGGTGCCCAGTGGCTGCAAGGATCAAATTCAAAACCCTTTGCATTGTCCTCAAGGCCTTCTAGGACCTGGGACCAATATATCTCCAGCTTTCTCTTCAAAAGTATCTTCCTTTTTGAGCTCTTCGCTCCTCCACCTCTAACTCTTTGAGAATCAGGCGCTTTTCTAAGCAGCGAGCTGGGACAGATCTCGCTCTTCAGCCGGCGCCTCTCTCTGGAACAGCCTCCCTGCCTCTCTGAAACTTGAGAAGAACCATCTCCGGGTTCTGTAAGCAGCTCAAGTCTTTCCTCTTTGCTTCTGCCGTCCATCTTCCACTTTCCTGCTGATCTACTGTCTGATATTGCACTGGTCTACCTGGCTACCATCTGAATCATGGGCCCAGGTCCCTGCCCTCCCAGGTGCACACCTGCACTGCCTCCGGCACCCCTGCACTGAGGCTGTATCTGCAACCCTATAGCCCCCCCTACTCAGCCTTATCTAACCCTTGCTGTCTGAACTTAACCCCCTTGCACTGCCACTTGTTGGCCGCACTTCTTTTTTGTCTTTTCCTATGTTTCGCACTTCTCCTCCTCCCCTTCCCCTGGCACTTTTTCCCCATACCTCCCCCCTACACTTGCGCAATCTCAATGTCACTTGGCCTAGTAAGATTGATATCTTGTCCTATATATATAGGCATGCTATAAATAAAAGATCATGGGGGTCATTACGAGTTTGGAGGCAGCCATGGCGCTATTAGCGCCATTACTGCCTCCAAACCCGGGTCCGGGTCCGGTGTGGCAGAATGGGGACTTACCGGGTCATTCCGACCTTGCAGGGCCCAGTAAATCCCCATTTTGTAGACCATTCCCCATTGCCATTTGAGCCCCATAGGGCTCAATGGTAATGTGGAAGGCGCTAATTACGTGCCCGCAAATAGCGGGCCCGTTATTAGCGCCCTAGTCCCTTAGCGGGACCCGCAAAGGACATGTGGTCAGACCACATGTCCTTTGCGGTTCCCACCAAGGGACCTCGGAATTGGGCGGTAAGGGTTTAACGGCACTGGCATCATTACCGGTGACCGTTAACCCTTACCGCCCAACTCGGAATGAGGCCCCATATCTTATCATACCATATGAGCACACTCCTGCTACGGGCTAAACAGAAGCTTACATGTTGGTTGCCAGGCAGTAATCCAGACCAGGCTGTTGGAGCCGACCCCCTGCACACCCAGACTAAGAGAGGAACAAACTCTTGCCAAATCCAGGACCATAAGACGTATTATGGACATGACTTACAGGTGGTGGTAAGGGGAAGGTACAAGTCCAGCAGCTCACAGAGGTGCTCACCAGAAGTATCACTCACCGTACAAGGGCACTCACAGCAACTTGTAGGAGGTTTCAGTGGTCACGGCCACGCCGTCCACACCTGACACAAACTGCCAGTAACTACAGCTCACTCTGCAGGTAACTCTGTGGAGCTTTGTGCTGGATATAGATGAACTCCTCCTCCAACAAAAACACAGAAAGCAGACTGCTGCACCATCTCCACACTGTGTCCAAGTAACTGCAGCTCTCTCTGCAGCTGACACTTCTGGTCCTTGCTGGGTTGTGTGTGTAAACTGAAGAGGGCCAAAGGTAAGCAGTGCATGCAGTTCTTATTCAACGTGGTGCAAAGGTTAGGCATTTTTCTCTTTAGAATCTGTTGGTCCTCTTCACAGTGTCCTGGGAGGATAGCTCAGTGGCAACATGCTCGCCTTGGAAGCAAGACAACACAAAGCAACACAGGTTTGATCCCCGGGTCTGCGCTTAGAAACCTCTGGGTATTTAAGCGCGTTATAAATACGCAACTAAGACAAAAATAAACAATTACGCAGCTAAAAAGAAAAAAACAATTCCTGTAACAGCGCCTCAATGCCCATGGGCTGTGTGAGTGCTTTAAAAATGCAAAATAAAAAACGCTGTTGGTCCAGGGGGTGATAAATTTAACACATCCGGTGTTTAATGCCAGGGAGTGCTATGAATTCCTTAAAGAACTCATTGAACCATAATGCACCATTATTGGACCTTAACACATCGCACACAACCCACTGGGGAAAGACCTCAAGGATGAGAAATTTAGCTGCACATTTCGCATCCGGACGTGTACAAGGGCCAGCCTCATCCAACATAAAAAGGGGCAAACCGCAACTAATACCTTTTCGCTCAGTCTACGTAATCTATGTGTTTTTCACGGAATGGCCCAGTACGGCGGGCAAGGTGCCTCATAATGTTTTTAGTGTCATTCCTGTGTTAAAACGTTGGCACGTGGTGCAGTGTATGACCATGTTAGTGAGGTGCTCCTGGACGTTGGACACAAACCAGTCCTTATGTATGTCAGCATCAATGTGTTGCTTTGAACTTTGAGAAAGTCGGTGGAGTTGGCTGAAGGCTATTTTAACAGTCCAAGAGACATCACTGCAATTTCATCTGTGTTCTTGGTGTCGGCGGCACACTTCACCACCGCCACTACAGAGGGCTGGGATAGTGCTAAAATCAATTTATCAAGTATGTGGCATGTTGCGTTGGGGAGCCATCCATCCTCCAAAAGCCCCTCCTCTTCCAGCACGATAGTCCGGCAAGCACTGTTTTATTGACGTATGCTGAATCAGAATAGATGGTCACGAGGAATCCCGGCGACACCCGTTTCCTGATCAATTTTTGCTGATCCGTCAATGAAAAGAACCTCACCCTCCTGCCTGGGCTATCTTTTGCCTCTGGGTTGTCATCCACCTCCACCTTAAATGTAACAAAGTCCGAGTTTGCTAAATCTTCCTCAGTGCACATTCAGTCAAAAAGGTGGCAGAGTTAACTGTTTTGCATCAAACAATATGGATGTGTGGACTTGAGAGATTAATTTCATATGCTGATGTTCTCTGCATGATCAGGGTGAACTTGACCTTTCTAGAATGGCGAACACTGCGTGCTATATGTACGTAGTGACGGAGCACTCTATTGCAAGGGTTGAACTTTTTTCAATCACAAATGTGGCTGCAGCAAGTGCTTGTTCGCACATGAACTGCCCTTGCATCACAGGGTCAAGTGTGCCACTATAATAGGCCAAGGGCTTGTGGCCCATCATACTCTTCTGTGTCAGTACTGTAGTCATAAGTGTGCCATTGGAATGTGAGAATATGTAGAATTCTTGAGTGTAATCTGGGGTGGCGAGAACTGGTGCTGTGGATTTCACTTTTTTCAAGTCATTAAAGCTTTTCATCATATCTGCTGTCCACTGCAATTTGTAATTGTTTTTCTGTGCCTCCTTGAGGGCCTGCATAATCTAAAATCCATGATCTGCAGTAGTTACATAGTCCCAATTTTTTTTGCTGGTCATTGACCGTGGTGGGTCGGGGAGTGGCACATACCGATGCCCCTCTGTAAAGTATGATTCTCTTGCCGTTTGCTGATATTAATTGCCCTACAGCACTTCCTGTTGGAAATACTTTAATTTTGCCATGTCAACCTTGTATCCCTTGTGGGCCAGTAGTCGCAGGAGTGTGATAGAGTACCTGCATCACTGCTGCTCACTGTCATTATAAACAAGCAAATTATCAACATACTGGATGAACGTGCTGGGTACTTGAATATTCCCTAAATCAGCCTCAAGTATTCTCTTAAAGATGCTTGGGCTCTCGCAGTACCCTTGGGGCAAACAAGTATGTTCAAATCTTTTTCCCCATGGGTAAATGCTGTAAGCACTGAGTCAGGATGCAAGGGTATTGAGAAGAAAGCGTTTTTTTGATCCACCACTGTGAAGTAGGTTGCCTCCTTAGGGATTCTGCACAAATTGGTGGTAGGGTTCGGAACTCCTTCTGTACTACGTAATTTAGGGGGCGTAAATCCTGAATCATTCTCCAATTGCCCCTGTTGCCTTTTCCACAGGATAGATCACTGTGTTACATGGGGACATGGACGGCACCATTATACCTTGATGGAGCAGGGCCTGTATCATTCCACTAATTCCCTCCTCTGCCTCTCTTGATAGTGGATGCTGTTTCACTCAGGGTAACACTGCTCCTAGCTTCAGTGTTGTGTACTGGAGTCACTTCCTTTTGGAGCCCAGCATCGTGTGGATTGGTGGCCAACAACTGCACTGGTACATTTGCTATATCTGTTTCAATGAAGGGAGGCAGGGTCCTAATGGCCATTATGGGGCATTGCACTCTTCGATACTGCACCATGATTTCAGAGGGGATACAAATCTCTAGTACTATTTTTCCATAGCTGTCATTATTTTCAAACAATTCTGCATCTGTCACTTCCTTCAGAGGTACGGTGGGGCAAATGCAAAGCACTATACGCCACTTGGACCTGTCCCCAGGATGACCACTCTCTTTGCTGACACCAACAACCCTTTCAGGTCTAGAGACAATATTGTGCCCCCACCAATTCCAGGGACACAACTGGACGAAAAATAAAGTCTGTGGGTACTCGCCAACACTGTTTACCAATCTGAGGCACGGCCTGCAAAAGCACTGTTATGCCATATATGAAGATGCCAGGGTCTACGGGGATCCTGCAAACCACTACTTCTCCTCCCATTGCGTGTATTACCAACATCGCTCTTATTGCACACATCCCTGGCGTGGCGCAAACAATTCAGTGGTCAGTGAATGAGATCGTCATGTTTAACTTGCTGAGCAGGTCCCTGCCCAACAAGTTGACAGAGGAACTTGCAGAATACAGAAGGGGGGCGCGCACCACCTTCCCTCCCACCTTTACATCTAGTTCGTCAGTATATGGAATCATAGAAAGAGTGCCAGAGAATCCCTGCGTGTCGAGCCTTTTGCCCGATAGTGGGAAATTCCCCTCATTGAATGGATGAAATTGTTGCACCCGAATCGACCAGAAAAATGAATTGCTCGTTTCCTATCTCGGCCCCCACCAAGGGTTCCTCTTCAGTGTTGATGGTCATTGACAGGACCAGACATACAAGAGTGGGCTGTCCTAATCAGAACATGTGTTTGTGCTGGGAATCTAAAAGGGGTTTCCCCCAAACACTCTGGCACCCTAGAAGGGGGCGACCGTGCCACTTGGTGCCCCATGTTTCCCTGCTGAAATGCTGGGGTGTATATTGTTGTATCGCCTGATGCTGCTGGGGCGTGTTCTGTTGCATTGCCTGATGTTGCTGGGGTGTGTACTGTTGCATTGCCTGATGCTGCTGGGGCGTGTTCTGTTGCATTGCCTGATGCTGCTGGGGCGTGTTCTGTTGCATTGCCTGATGCTGCTGGGGCGTGTACTGTTGCATTGCCTGATGCTGCTGGGGCGTGTACTGTTGCATTGCCTGATGCTGCTGGGGCGTGTTCTGTTGCATTGCCTGATGCTGCTGGGGCGTGTTCTGTTGCATTGCCTGATGCTGCTGGGGCGTGTTCTGTTGCATTGCCTGATGTTGCTGGGGTGTGTACTGTTGCATTGCCTGATGCTGCTGGGGCGTGTACTGTTGCATTGCCTGATGCTGCTGGGGCGTGTTCTGTTGCATTGCCTGATGCTGCTGGGGCGTGTTCTGTTGCATTGCCTGATGTTGCTGGGGCGTGTACTGCCGCACTGTCTGGTGCTGCTGTGATGGTGGGCCAGTTATCCGCGGGGGTAACTGAGTATAAGCCTGGTGTATTTTGTATGGTAGGGATGTCATTCTGGGCACCGCCCTTGTGGGGTTCCCTGAGGTGGTGGGCCATAACTAGACCCCATCCCCTATCTGCTCCTGCATTCCCTTTAAAAATATCCCCATTTCCCACAGTTCCAACATTCTGACGACCCTTTGTTGTGAATGCCCCATCCCTCCTCCTCTCTGCCCCATTCCTCCGAAACCCCCCCACCCTCCACGAAACCCACCACTTCCTCTTTTCTTCACTGGTGCCATCCAGCCAAGTCTATTCCTTAACCTGCCATCCCTCATGCTCTCTACTCTGGGAGTGTGTTCAGGCCATTGCTATGCCTCCTCTTCCTCGCCGTCTTCAAAATCCTCAGTTGTGCTCCACACCTCTTCCTCTCCCCCCTACGTGATCCTACAGTGTGATATACCAGGCTGTGTGCCTGCTCATACCCCCCTCTTTCCTTCTCTAAATCTATGTTTCTTATTGCCGTGCTGTCTATTCTGAATAGTAAGTCTCCTGCTTTCCACTCGTCTAATCCCAGCTGTGCCTCCTTGTTGCTCTTCAGCTTGCTCTGTGCTGCCCTCAATCGTGTCAGTTCTGTTTGTGCTGATGATAATGCTATCAGTCTCTTTTCTTGACATCCGCGTGCGCTGGGACCTCAGGAGGGAATACATATCGGGTGGCGGGCCGTCGTCGTAATGGCAGCGGTGGGCACATAAGTCTGGTTTGTATAGCCTACTGCGGGGTGAGATATCCATGGATATATTCTCACACATTCTGCTGGTGCCCTGCCCTCTTTTCCTGGATAGCCACTCTTACTATCCCTCTGCACACTCCTTCCCCAGGATCTTCTGTGTCTTCGAACATTTTCCAGAGGTCTAATATTTCTTTCCCTCTTTGCAACAGTTTCCCCTTATATTTGGCTGTCAAAAATGTGGACGTGTCTTCTAGATGTCAGGGTTGGCAACAGAGGGTTTAAGTGCAGGGGTGATTGGGGGCCAGTGGTGGTGCACAGGGTGGGAAGATGTTTTGTTAGAAGGAGATGTTAAGGGATATTGGGCAGGGTGTTTGTGCTCTATCTTCCTTAACCTATGTTGTGCAGGTCTCCCAATCTAAAATGGCGGAATAATAGCTGGGGAGCTGATTGGCTGGAGTTTCAAGGAACAATTACTTGGAATGCTCAGGAGAGCTTCTAACTGCGTTTCATCAAGATTATCGAAGAGTCAAGTTGTGGTTATAGTATATCTCTAAGGTAGGCCTATAGTATATACATTCAAGTCAGGAGTAACAGAAGAAGCCTGAAGGAACTAATTCCAGGAAGTGTTAAGAAGACACCAAGATCTGCAGCCACAGTGTAAACAGGTGGGAGTGTGTCAAACTAAGGGCCTCATCACGAGTTTGGCGGTAACCCTTAAATGTGGCGGTAGCGCTATTAATGCTGCATTTAAGGGTCCGCCAAATCACAGCTTCGGCTGATGTCCCCCCAGCCTATAGCTGGGGGGAAATCCGCCGAAAATTCGCACTCTTACCGCCGGCGGTAAGAGCATGAAATTTCCCCATTGAGCCCAATGGGTAATGGGGAATTCCCGAATAGGCTCAATGGGGAATGACCAATACCCGTTCCGCCAACCACGTGATCCGGCGCTGTTAGCGCCGGGGGGTTTGGCAGTAGGGCTATTAACGCTGGCGCTAATAGCACCGGCGTTACCGCCCATCTCGTGATGAGGCCCTAAGAGTTGTTTTGAATAGTCCAGGTAAAAGTTGTTTTTGAAACTGAATTATCAAAGCAGAAGAAAAAGCAGAACTCTTACAGACTGTAGCCCGCTTAGTGAGCTAGCGTTTACGAGATGATCATCTGATAATTTATAGACCTGTCAGCTTCCAATTTCGTGTAAACTGAAACGTTTTCAATGCGGTGTGTTTTCTGCGATGCGTGGCAGCAGAGCCTTCATCTAATAATGTAGAGACTTGTCAGTTTCATGTTAAACTGAAACGATTTCAATGCAGTGTGTTTTTTCCCAGCGTGAGGCAGCAGAGCGTGAAATTGAATAGCAGATAGCTTACCTGGAGAAGCTGTTGTGTGTGTACAATGGACCCCAGGTTGCGCAGTGCGCGTTTGTGAATCCGAGTATTGCCTTTTATGAAACTATGGCCCTCATTACAACTCAGGCGTTAAGGGTTTAACGGCGCCATCGGTGCCGTTAACCCTTAACGCCTGATTACAAGTGTCCCTTTGCGGGTTGGTGTGTAACGCCTGCTTTTAGCAGGCGTTAAAAATCCAACCCGCAAAGGGACTTTGGAGCTAATTACGGCACCGTAATTTACGGTGCCGTAATTAGCGCCTTCCCCATTCCCATTATTCGCTATGGGGCAAAAATGGGAATGGGGAAGGGCAAATGGTGAATGGGGAATTACCACCCCGCTCACCTTGGAATGGGGCGGTAATTCCGCCATCCACCATGGCGGAATCGTAACCTTAGCGGCATGGACCATGGTGCTAATAGCACCATGGTCCTCCGCCAAGGTTGTAATGAGGGCCTATGACTAAGAAGGCTTCCCAGGTGGCCGCTTCCGAACACGGGCCACAATGCACAGAGCAAATTGTTATTTTTTTCCTGTCGGTTTTCGGGACGGCAACAAAGACCTCTCATCGCGCTCATGCACGAGGAAAGGAAAAGGCAAGAGGAATACGCCGAGAAGGGAACGCTTCCTACGGATCACAAGTTGTTGCAAGCATCGCGCTAGGGTGCATTTAAAGTGATATACACTCCAATTTGAACTGAAACCAGGCTACAAATTACAAGCCAGCAAGACTGCTAATTGAAACTCAAACGCAGTTAAAGGAACCAAGGTTTACATTTCAACTTCAGAAGGTTGAACAACGTTAATGAACTGCAGTTGCAGGAATTCAACATGAAATAGGAGGACTTACTTTCTCTCTCAAAAATTAGAGTTTAGAAGCATATCTCAATGCAGCAAATGTCAATATAGAAATAGATGTATAGTTTAGGTAATTAGATTCCGTAGTTAGTTAAGGTTACAAGGAGAAAACTCAGACTCAGCAAGCAATTCTTCAGATTTTCTCAGTAGAAGAAAAAGATAAAAAGAGAAAGAATTAACACAAGGCAACCTCACCTCCAGGCATTGGAAGAGACGTGACAGGTAAGAGTAAGATTACGTGTTATAGCATAAAGGAATTAATTGACACTGAAAATATAAGTGACAAAATACATTGTTGTCTGCCGCAGAACGTGGGAACCGGAGCAGAGTCGGCTGTTGGTGATACTTCTGTCTTTTATTATTTTATCCACCACCCCTTTCCCCTTCCAGGGGTTTCTGACTCAACTATATTCAAGAAGGTTGAGTAGGAGACATCCGGAGGGGGTCTGTGGGATCAGCAGCTCCTGCAGAGAAGAATAAACTCAAACTTGACACTAGAATATCCTTATTATGGGAGCCTTGTTCTGACTAGGAGTGGGGCATCCACCTCTACTTGTCTCTGCCACCCATTGCTTATGATACTTCTCAATCCTGTCACGGTATACTGGCACAGCCTTACACATATACTCTGAGTGTTTCTCCTTCTATGATAATCGTCTTCGCATTGCTGCCCTTACACCTTTGCTAGTGTACCACGCACGCTGTTGCAGATTGCCTACAAGGTTAGTCTTTCTGGCTCAGGAGGTTAAATCGGGGGCAGCACACTCGCCTTGGAAGCAAGACGATGCAGTGCAACACAGGTTCAGTCCCTGGTTCCGCGCTTAGAAACATCTGCGTATTAAGTGCCTTATTGCAATATCCAATCATTTATCTTCTGACAGCCCACAGTCGGCCAACAAGTTCAGTAACGCATGTGCGAATCCTAATCTAATCTACCCTCCACTCACTGACACTTCTGCTGCCATTGATGTGGGCTTTTGGAATGCAAGGTCCTTATGCAATAAGTCATCTGCAGTTCTGGACATTTTCTTAAGATTACATTTTCATTTTCTCTGTATTTCCCAAACCTGGATAATTCCACTGTTGCCGCTTCTCTCACTACTTCCTTGTCTTCTTTTTCACATGTTCCTCACTCTCCTGGCCGTGGAGGCAGCGTTGGCATTCTCTTCGACCCATGGTATAGCTCTGTTCCCTCTCCTGTTGATACACCCTCATTTGCTTCCTTTGAATTTATTTACACATTTTTTACTGTTTCTCATGCTATTTCCTTTCTCCTCAACCATCACCCTTCTGGCCCTCTTGGCATTTTCTGAGCTGACATTGACCACCTTCTATGTCACATTCTCCCTAACCCAACCCCGATTGTTTTATTAGGTGATTTCAATCTTCATCTTTCTTTAACTCACTCTTCCTCTCCCTTTCTCTCTATTCTTGATTCTCATTTACTTGTCCCACTTTCTACTCCCTCGTCTCATGACCCTGGTTCGTCACTGGATCTAATCTTTCTCTCATCTTTTTCTGCCTCTTCTGTATCAACCCTACCTGTGTACTTATCTGACCAACTCTATTCTCTCTGTATCACTACTTTCTCCCATTTCTCATATTTCTCCTACTCCTCTCTTGCCTAATACATTCTATCGCCGTGACCTGAGCAATTTCAATTCATCACCTTTTCGTGACACTTGCATTAATAGTCTTGCTTCGCTTCATCAGTTTGGCTCACTCTATGCTAATGAGGCTTCTTCTACTCTTTTATCCACTTTTCTGTCAGGTCTTGATCAGTTATGTCCACTTTTTGACTTTCAACCTTCCCGCAAACCTGCCCAACCTTTGCTTTTCTCCCACCTTTGCTCTATCCGGCGACTCTTACGTCATCTGGAAAGATGTTGGCCTAAGTCCCGTTCTCCCTCGAACCACTCTGCTTAATTCTCTCATCACACTCTTCATGACAACTTCTTAAAATCTGCTAAACGTGTGTATTTCTATGATCTTCTTCACTCTCAATCTGATCACCCGTGGCGTTTGTTCCAAACCTTATCCCGTTTTCTCTCTCCTCCTTCCCCTGATCCTTCTATTAACTCCACTCTCTCTGTTTCTGACTTTGCTTCCTTCTTTTATTCAAACGTTTACTCTCTTCATCAGGACATTATGAATTCTCCTTCCTCCTCTTTTGCTTTTTCTCTTTTTCTCCTCCACCTAAACCTTCCTGTTGCTCTTGTATGCAATTCTGATGTTACTCTCCTGTTGGTGAAAGTCCACCCAACAGCGGGCCCTTTGGACCCCATCCCCTCTGCTCTTATTCCTTTAATCTATCCTTCTTTCATACCTTTTCTTGTCTCATTCTTTAACACTTGTCTCTCCACAGCCACCTGTCCTACTGCGTTCAAGCTGCTATTATTATCCCTATTCTAGAAAAACCTCTGCTAACCCTCTTGTTGTCTCTAATATTTGCCCCATTTCTTTTCTTCCCTGCATATTTAAGCTTCTCGAGCGTCTTATCTATTCCCAGATGCCTTCTTTTGTTAATGAATTATCTCTTCTTTCTCATTTTCAGTCCGGTTAACTGGCGCAGCAAGCGTAGTGGCATCATTGATATACCATTGGCCCTGGAAAGCTTGAGTCAGGAGATCCCACTGGGCCGATGTGTGCTGGACAACCTGTGTGGGGGTCCTATTCCTATGGTTACCTCTGAAGTTGGGGGTGGCAATAGTTTCCCACCCAACCTGGGTCTGGGTGGTACTGCCAATAATAGTTTGCCATTATAAATGGATAGACAGGTCAATGCCATCGCCTCCTCCTCAGCCTACTACTCTAAAGTCCTCAACGCTGCCAGACCCTTCCTGTCACGCCAGAATTGCCTCACCATTGCTAGGGCAATAATTGGATCAAGGTTAGACTACTGCAATGCCCTGCTCATTGGGACCTCCAATAAAAACCTGGCCAAACTTCAGCTAGCCCAAAATAACGCTTTGAGGGCGGCCACAGGTAGCGCCAGAAAAGACCACATCTCTGAAGTCAGGAGGCAAGCCCATTGGCTCCCGGTCAAAGAGAGCATTGTCTTAAAACACTCGCCCTCTCCCACAAATGTCTCCATGAACTTGCTCCACCCTACCTGACGCAAAGAATCACCAAGTGTACTGCCACTAGACCATTAAGAAGGTTCTACTCCAACACGATTGTCACGCCCAAAAACGCGTAAGGTGCGTGCCGGTGGGTCCAGTTTTCCCACCCGGGCTGCCATTCACTGGAATGCACTGCCACCTCACGTAAGAACGATTGAGTCCCACCAAGCCTTCTGCAAAGCCATTAAAACCAAGCTCTTTGTACGAAATGTACCTGACTTCCTGCTGTAAACTGTATAATGCAGATCATGCATCACATGTATTTATGCTTGTATCTGTGTAACCAAGAGACCTCTGTCACCTGTGTAATATCTGAATCAAAAGCCCTACAACTACTTGTAACAGCGCCTCGATGACCCTGGGCTGCAAGTGCGCTATACAAATGAAAATAAATAAAAAATAAATAAATAAATGGTTGTGGGGCAAGGTCCAGCTGCTATATCTATGGAGTTTACAGTGGATTCAACCCCTGCAAGCATGTCCCAAAGTTTTATCCAGGCGCGAGCAAGCGAGATTCAGCACTCAGCTGGGCCAGCCGAGATCAGTTTAAGTACGGGGGATAGGGGATCTCCAGGTTTTTGACCATGGAAGGACTACTGGACTACTGCAACAGCCTCTTTCTAAATCGGCCTGCTTCTACTCTCCGCCCTCTACAACTCATACAGAACAGGACTGCAAGACTGGTTCTTGGCCTCAAGCCAAGGGATCGTATCTCCCCAGCACTGAAATCTCTGCATTGGCTCCCAGTGGCTGCAAGGATTAAATTCAAGACCCTCTGCATTGTCCACAAGGCCTTCTGGGGCCTTGGTTCCTTAATACCTCCAACTTTCTCTTCATAAATACCTTCCTACTCGAGCTCTTCGCTCCTCCACCTCCGAACTTCAAACCCCTCATGGTCAGTCACTTTTCCAAGCAACGAATTGGTGGTAGAGCTCTTTCTTCGGCTGGGGCCTCCCTCTGGAACAGCCTCCCTGCCTCTCTGAAACATGGGGAGAACCATCTCCAGAAAAACCTCAAGACCTTCCTCTTTGCTTCAGCCTTCTCTCTTCCTCTCCCCTGCTGATTTCCTGTCTGATACTGCACTGGTCACCTGGCTACCCTCTGATTTTGGGTCCAGGTCCCTACCCGCCCAGTTGCACCCCCGCACTGCCTCCCGGCAACCCTTGCACTTGGGTCTGTATCTGTAACCCTACAGTCCCCCTAACTGCACTTTTGGATACCTGCTGTCTGCACTTACCCTTGCACCTGCCACTTGCTGGCCACACTTCTTGTTATTGTTTTGATCCCATATACAGCACTGCCCAATCCCCTTTTCCCTGGCACTTTCCCCCTCCCCACTCCCATGCACTTGCGCGATTTCAATGTCACTTGGCCTAGTGAGATCATTGTTTCTGTCCTCCCTCTGTTTCCCCCTTCCTTGCCTCATCGTGCCTGGAAACACTTGTGTATAGGCGCGTTACAAATGCCATATCATATCATGGAAGAAAGAAGGACGCAAATGAAACTAAAGGGTACGGTTGAAGTTAAACCTGACTGAATGGTCGCGTCCCTAAATTTGTCTCATGTTTTGGAAAGGGCATTGGAGGACTGTGTTCACCTTATCTTGAACAGGGCTTGTGTTTTGAAACTATTGACGAAAATACCTTCATTGTCGCATCTGACCTCTGCAGACATCAACCAGGTAGAGTTTTGGAACAACATTAGACTGGATAAGGTTGTCTAGCACTTTAACTCTTGACTTGTTTGGGATCAGGTCTTACTGGTTTTGGCGCAATTGAAAGTGTGGGGTTTTTCTGTTATTTATAAACTGTCTGCCCACATTTTAAATCAAAGTGCTATCAGTTCCATCCACAACCTGTTGATATCCCGATTTGTTATCCTCTAATACTAACAGTAAAGTGTTCAATGGGATAGACAAACGGTTAACCATCCAAGTCATAACGTAGTATCTAAAAATGGTTCAGACTGGAGTTGGGTGGTGGCTTGCTTGAATGCTCATAAAAACTAGCTACCAGCTGGCCTACTACTGTCGATCCAGAATCCAGCCACATTGCCTTTATCTCTTGGAACTCCACGGGATTTGCCCATCTTTTGTCAGCCCCTGGTTCAGTTATCTTTAGGGCAGATATGTTCTGTATCCAGGAGTCTTGGTTGAGGGATGTCCCAATCATGGATGGGTATGAATGGCTACTTAACCCAGCATATAAAGGGGACAGAGGGAGACCAGCGTCTGGTTTGCTCTTTGGGATCCGTAATGACATCAATGTTTCGGCTGCAATTCTTATGTTGGCAAATTCATTTATGCAGGCGGTGGAGCTGATATAGGCCTGCACTCTGTACCCAGAAATGAGCTTCACCCTGATTTTAAATCTTTACTGGAACCCAGGAGCAATCGAGCGAGATGCATTCTTTTACTCAATTGAAGAGACAATTTATGCATGGCAAGTCAAGAGGAAATGTAACTCTATCATTTGTGGGATTTGAACTGAATGTGCCCCACTGGTTACAAGCAAGTACAACTCAGCACCGGATATGATGGGTAAAGCATGGATTGGACTTATGGATGCTTAGGGAATGAATGTACTGAACAGTAATGTTTTGGGTGATGTTCTGGCAAAATACACTTGTGTAGAGGAGAGTCAACAAGCGTACTTGATTACTTTTTTGTCTCGGGTGAAATTTTCCAGAACGTGTCCTTCTTGACAGTCACTAACACAAACCTTAGTGACCATTGTCCTCTACTGCTATGCAGGAACGTAGAGAAATTGGGAAGCTTGTGCCTGCCCTATCCTCTAGTATTGGGAAAAATAGGGTTTCTTGGAATGATGTTAACATGCAGAAATTGTACTCCATTTTAAATTGCTTTTTTGATTTAGATGAACTCGCGTATACTCTCCTAGTGGTTCCTTATCAGGTCATTCTGAATCAAGTGTATGCATGTATGCCCTGCCCCAGCATAGAACCAAGTTGATCAGGAAACATACCTATGACCCAGAGTTGCAGCATAAAAAGAGGGAACTGAGGGGTGTGCTAGGAAGTAAAAAGAGCCTGACTAAGCAAGAGCACAAACATTTGAGGCTTAAATATGGGCAAAGGTTAAGGGCGCATAGGTACGGCATGCTACTGAAAGATTCCACAAAGATCCTATGCATACCTGAATCTAGGGACATGAGTTCCTTTTGGCAGGTAGTAAACACTACCATCAGTCCTCCTTCTCATGCTCTAATTAATCCCATAGGAGAACAAGGCTGGGTCGACTACTTCACAAAAGTTTGTAAAGAGGTCTTGTGTGAGAGCAACCAGCAAGTAAAACTGTCGACAGAACCCTGGCACTTAGCCTTTACTGAGGAAGACATTGTTCTAATAATTACCTGTTGTAAGAACTCTCAAGTTCCAGGGCCGGATGGCTTGTGTAATGCGGTTTTTAAACTGGATCCACTGCTATGGGCTTGGGTTTTGGGAATAATTTTAGGGGAATTACTTCGTCTGATCTTATGCCGAAAACCTGGTCAGAGTCTATTGTGGTCCCTTTTCACAAGAAGGGCCCAGGATTGATCCCAAGTAACCATAGACCGATTGCCCTTCTTGATATTCCTGCTAAGATCTTTGCTTCCTTGGTGCTGAGAGACCTAACTGATTGGGCATCAAGTGTGGGTAGGCTAGACCCACTTCGGACGGGTTTTTGAAGGGGGTTAAGAACTAATGCTAAGGCCTTCCTTGTGGGATTATTAAAAAAGGATGCCATGGGGAGGTCAAGACCTGTGTATTTGGCGTTCATTTACTTCTCCATGGCATTTGACAACATGGATAGACACAATGTATCAAGCAAGCTGTTGCGGTGGGGCTCTCTGAAAAATCTGTTGGGGATGGTAGTGACTCTCCACTCAAATACATCCATGTGGGTGTGGTTCAATAGCCAGGGTATGCTGTCTAGGGTAATTGAGACCACCCATGGCCTAAAGCAAAGCTTTGTTTTAGCCCATTTAAGATTTTAGGCTGTTTATTTCAGACATCAGTGACATTTTTGGCGAGTTCTGCAGCTTTTCACTGCGTTTTGCAAATTCCTCTTTAGATGATCTATTATATGTAGACGATCTAACCCTATTCGATTATACTCTAATTGGGCTCCAGCGCCAACTGGATGTGTTGGATGCATATGCGAAAGCAAACAAATGGGTGATTAACATGACTAAATGTAAGATTCTTCTTTTGCGGCCGGGCCGAAAGCAAAAATATAATAATTTTTGTTGCTGTCTGAACGGGAGATCCCTACAGAGAGTCCCTAGTTTTGTGTACCTTAAAATCAGTCTATTTGAGCTCCAGAATAAAAGCGAGTTGCAGAATCACTACTTATCTAAAATGACAATGTTGGCGGCCTAAGACCTCGTGATAAACTATAGGTTTGGTCTTATGGTCTTATCTGCACCATCGCACACCTTTGCTGGTATTGTGTAAGGTAACTTATTGACAATACTCATGAGGTAAAGAAACTCCACCCTCAATTCCAGGCACGACCTTGCATGCTGCCCATCAAACGGGAACCTAGGAAGGCTGTCACAGCAAAGGGAGAATAAAGGAACCCCTTGACAATTGCCAAGTAGAGTATTGCTTACAAGATGGAGAGGAAAATGTAGCCATGCACGCAGATGCAGGAAGGCAAACCATACAGCACACCACACCTAAGAAACAACACAGGGAACAGGTTCTAGGAAGTGCAGTCTTTTGTGCAAACACACATAATTGTTAAAAACCTGAAACGGATCTGGAAGGGAAGCCAATAATGAAGTGCTAATGTTATGCTACTTGATATTTCTGTGGTCACTTACTGCTATTGTTGTGGCTTTAAAGTGCCGGCAGAGCTTAGACCAAACAGACATGAGGCCTGATTGACGAGGTTGCCGGTATCCTGCCGGTAGCATGTGTAACACAGTTACCAGCATTCAGCCTGGCGTAATTACCGCTGGATTGCGAGTGCTAATCCCCGTTCCATGGAGTCTCATAGGCCTGGTTGCACAAGAAGTGTTTTATTTATTCATTATAGTTTGACGCCCAAGACAGCAGTGCACAGTGATGACCACATGATTATGAGATGTTGACAGGAATATTGCTATATTTGCAAATTAGAGGGGAATCAATCACGGCCTTGCACACTAATGATAGCCGTCTTTGCGTACCCACAGATCAGTGCCGCGTCACAAGATGACCTCCTGGGGGATACAGTCCAGTTTCGTCATTCCTACCGCACAGTGACGAGTGAAGCCTACCTCCAGCTTGCCATCTGCAAGCTACTGAAGCACTTTGGATGGACCTGGGTGGGGATAATGGCCTTTGAGATAGAAAACAGCGTGAAAATCGTGAAGAATCTCAAAGAAGCGATTGAGAGACATGGAGGATATATCGAGTTCCTCTTCTCGCTGCCCTCACACTATGACCTCTGGCAAAGCACATTTAAAGTGCTGGGGGTCGTAAGGCAGAGCACGGCAAATGTGATCGTGTTTTATGGAAGCCAGCAGGACCATGCTGTGCTTCAGAGGATATTGCCGGTGGGACAGAACTCAGTACGAGGCAAGGTTTGGGTACTCACAGAAGAGCTGGAATTGGACTCATTGCCTGGACGCAGCACACTACCTCTCAATGGCAGTTTGTCAATTGTAAACCATAAAATGGAGATTCCAGGCCTCAAAGACTTCTTCTCAGCGCTGCATCCTTCAAAGTATCCAAATGATGACTTCCTTCGAGACATCAGGTTTTTGACATTCAACTGTGATTGGAAAACAGCGCCCTGGTGGGCTGCCTGTAGGAAGAAGGTCTCTCTGGCTAGCCATGAAGATTGCTTTGGTTTCAGAGTAGCATCGCAAGGTTATCCTATATACAACGCCGTCTATGCCCTGGCACACGCCTTGCATGGTGCCATTTCCTCCACTTGCAGAAGCCAAGCTGTAGCCGGCCAGTTCTATTGCCCAGATATTAAAAAGCTCCAGGTAAGATACACTGTACAGGGCCCTGAGTAGCATGGTTGGGACCCTGAGTAGCATGGTTGGGAAGGCCAGGCCAGTAAGCTCCAGGTAAATTACACTGTACAGGACCCTGAGTAGCATGGTTGGGACCCTGAGTAACATGGTTGGGAAGGCAAGGCCAGTAAGATCCAGGTAAGATACACTGTACAGGACCCTGAGTAGCATGGTTGGGAAGGCCAGGCCAGTAAGCTCCAGGTAAGAGACACTGTACAGGACCCTGAGTAGCATGGTTGGGAAGGCCAGCCAGTAAGCTTCAGGTAAGATACACTGTACAGGACCCTGAGAATCATGGTTGGGAAGGGCAGCCAGTAATCTCCAGGTAAGATACACTGTATAGGACCCTGAGTAGCATGGTTGGGAAGGCCAGGCCAGTAAGCTCCGAGTAAGATACACTGTACAGGACCCTGAGTAGCATGGTTGGGACCCTGAGTAGCATGGTTGGGAAGTAAGATACACTGTTCAGGACCCTGAGTAGCATGGTTGGGAAGGCCAGGCCAGTAAGCTCCAGGTAAGATACACTGTACAGGACCCTGAGTAGCATGGTTGGGAAGGCCAGGCCAGTAAGCTCCAGGTAAGATACACTGTACAGGACCCTGAGTAGCATGGTTGGGAAAGCCAGCCAGTAAGCTCCAGGTAAGATACACTGTACAGGACCCTGAGTAGCATAGTTGGGAAGGCCAGCCAGTAAGCTCCAGGTAAGATGCACTGTATAGGACCCTGAGTAGCATAGTTGGGAAGGCCAGCCAGTAAGCTCCAGGTAAGATGCACTGTACAGAACCCTGAGTAGCATGGTTGGGAAGTAAGATACACTGTACAGGACCCTGAGTAGCATGGTTGGGAAGTAAGATACACTGTACAGGACCCTGAGTAGCATGGTTGGGAAGGCCAGGCCAGTAAGCTCCAGGTAAGATGCACTGTACAGGGCCCAGAGTAGCATGGTTGAGAAGGCCAGGCCAGTAAGCTGCAGGTAAGATGCACTGTACAGAACCCTGAGTAGCATGGTTGGGAAGTAAGATACACTGTACAGGACCCTGAGTAGCATGTTTGGGAAGTAAGATACACTGTACAGGACCCTGAGTGGCGTGGTTGGGAAGGCCAGCCAGTAAGCTCCAGGTACGATACACTGTACAGGACCCTGAGTAGCATGGTTGGAAGGCCAGGCCAGTAAGCTCCGGGTAAGATACACTGTACAGGACCCTGAGTATCATGGTTGGGAAGGCCAGGCCAGTAAGCTCCAGGTAAGATACACTGTACAGGACCCTGAGTAGCATGGTTGGGAAGGCCAAACCAGTAAGCCCCGAGTAAGATACACTGTACAGGACCCTGAGTAGCATGGTTGGGAAGGCCAGGCCAGTAAGCTCCAGGTAAAATACACTGTACAGTACCCTGAGTAGCATGGTTGGGAAGGCCAGGCCAGTAAGCTCCAGGTAAGATACACTGTACAGGACCCTGAGTAGCAGGGTTGGGAAGGCCAGGCCAGTAAGCTCCAGGTAAAATACACTGTACAGGACCCTGAGTAGCATGGTTGGGAAGTAAGATACACTGTACAGGGCCCTGGGTAGCATGGTTGGGAAGGCCAGGCAAGTAAGCTCCAGGTAAGATACACTGTACAGGACCCTGAGTAGCATGGTTGGGAAGGCCAGGCCAGTAAGCTCCAGGTAAGATACACTGTACAGGACCCTGAGTAGCATGGTTTTGAAGGCCAGGCCAGTAGGCTCCAGGTAAGATACACTGTACAGGACCCTGATTAGCATGGTTGGGAACCTGAGTAGCATGGTTGGGAAGGCCAGGCCAGTAAGCTCCAGGTAAGATACACTGTACAGGACCCTGAGTAGCATGGTTGGGACCCTGAGTAGCATGGTTGGGAAGGCCAGGCCAGTAAGCTCCAGGTAAGATACACTGTACAGGACCCTGAGTAGCATGGTTGGGACCCTGAATAGCATGGTTGGGAAGGCCAGGCCAGTAAGCTCCAGGTAAGATACACTGTACAGGACCCTGAGTATCATGGTTGGGAAGGCCAGGCCAGTAAGCTCCAGGTAAGATACACTGTACAGGACCCTGAGTAGCATGGTTGGAAGGCCAGGCCAGTAAGCTCCGGGTAAGATACACTGTACAGGACCCTGAGTATCATGGTTGGGAAGGCCAGGCCAGTAAGCTCCAGGTAAGATACACTGTACAGGACCCTGAGTAGCATGGTTGGGAAGGCCAAACCAGTAAGCCCCGAGTAAGATACACTGTACAGGACCCTGAGTAGCATGGTTGGGAAGGCCAGGCCAGTAAGCTCCAGGTAAAATACACTGTACAGTACCCTGAGTAGCATGGTTGGGAAGGCCAGGCCAGTAAGCTCCAGGTAAGATACACTGTACAGGACCCTGAGTAGCAGGGTTGGGAAGGCCAGGCCAGTAAGCTCCAGGTAAAATACACTGTACAGGACCCTGAGTAGCATGGTTGGGAAGTAAGATACACTGTACAGGGCCCTGGGTAGCATGGTTGGGAAGGCCAGGCAAGTAAGCTCCAGGTAAGATACACTGTACAGGACCCTGAGTAGCATGGTTGGGAAGGCCAGGCCAGTAAGCTCCAGGTAAGATACACTGTACAGGACCCTGAGTAGCATGGTTTTGAAGGCCAGGCCAGTAGGCTCCAGGTAAGATACACTGTACAGGACCCTGATTAGCATGGTTGGGAACCTGAGTAGCATGGTTGGGAAGGCCAGGCCAGTAAGCTCCAGGTAAGATACACTGTACAGGACCCTGAGTAGCATGGTTGGGACCCTGAGTAGCATGGTTGGGAAGGCCAGGCCAGTAAGCTCCAGGTAAGATACACTGTACAGGACCCTGAGTAGCATGGTTGGGAAGGCCAGGCCAGTAAACTCCGGGTAAGATACAAGTGACCTCAATTAGTAAACTCCTGTAGAAGGAAACAGTCCAGGTTTTAGTTGTTTAGCAGCAATGCGTCATGATCTGGTCTGCGTTATTTTTAACACCTTTATTGTTCGCAGAACTAAATCATAATTTTGAAAAATGCCTTGCAAGGCTTTTAAGATGAATTCCCACTCTTTGGAAAATCGCTCTTCTTGTGTGTTAATGAAGTGGGCCTGAATATTAATGCCACCTGCTCATGGTCTAAAGGCCCTGTGACCTTTGGCAACACATGTGCACTGCACGTGCTGCACCATGTACATGCTGTTTAGAGAGTCTGCAATGAAGGCCGGCACAGTAGTATCTCTAAAACCCTTCTCCCTAGAACCTTGTGGCTGCAGCCTAACTATGGGACGGGGCATAGTGGTGCTCGTCGCTGGAGTGTAGGCACGCACCCACCACAAGCATGGGGACTTTTACCCTCTTCGTTCCAGCAGAGAACAGAATAATGAACACGTCACATATCAAGGACAACATTAGCAGTACCCGGCTAGGGTACTTGTATTCGGCGGCAGACACTGATATGATATGATAGGTTATTTGTAACGCGCGTAATACCCAGAGGTTTCAAAGCGCGGACCCGGGGATCGAACTTGTGTTGCTCTGTGTCGCCTTGCTTCCAAGGAGAGCACGTTGCCCCTGAGCTATCCTCCCGAGACTGCACATTTCTCTGCTTCCAACAGACCTTGAATTTTAGAAAAGATCTTGTGAATGAACTGTGTGACACTTGGCAAGTTCGTTAGAAAGTCCATATTATAGTAGTTGCCATTTTCTTTTGCACCGACTGAGAGTCTGTTCAAATTGTGTACGTCTTCAAATTTGTATTGGTAGCACGAAGTGCCAGTATAGTGTCTTCACTCCTTAGCAGCAACACCTGCCAAATTCTGCATTGTGACTGTTACTGACAATCAATCATATAAGAACAGTGTTTCAGACATGCACAGGAAAACAGTTACAAACCAAACTTAACAGAATCACACGTACATTCTGTGCTGCAAAGGTTATAGTTCAGGTTAGAGCTGGTACATATTTAGAAGTCTTGCCTGGTGAGTCACAAGGAAATCACAAGTTGTTTTTGGGAACAGACAAAGGTAAATGAAACATCTCTTCAGATGTACGTGCTCTTTGCAAAGGCTTGTCTAAACACAATAAAGGACTCTAGGGCCGAGTTATGTTATTTTATGTTAATTATATTTATAGAGCGCACGCACGCTAAAACATCTTGGTGCTAAAAATGATACAGGGAGTTTTAAAAACTAGCTGACAAGAACATTTTAAAACAAATGAGTTTTTAACAGCCAACGAAAAAGAAGCAGGTTTCTAGTAGCTCGAAGTGAAACAGGCAAGGTGTTCCATAATTTAGCAGCCGCCACAGAAAAAAGGCGGCTACCTACCCTCTCAAATTGATAGCGGGGGATCGGGAGAAGACAAGAACGTTTAGAACAAAGTTCACGAGCAGGCACATAGGGACAGAATTTTTCCTGCAAATATTCAGCTCCAGATCCAAAGAAAACCCGGTGGACTATCACCAGAGATTCACCTACTCACAGTCAACAGGCACCACCTAAACTGAGATGCTAGGCCTGGCTGGATATAATCCAGCTGGACGATGATTTGTGTATCATCAGCATAGGAGTAGCACCTGAAGCCGCAAGAGCGGATGCGCAAAACAAGGCTGAATGTAGATGTTAAAAAGACCCGGGGACAAGGCAGAGGCCTGGGGGACCCCACACAGCAAAACAGAGGCAGCTGAAAAGAAAGAAGCAATCGTCAGTATTTGTCTACGGTCGGCAAAAAAGAAGGCGAACCAATCCAAAACCTGACCTCAGAGGCCAGCCACTGCAAGACGATCCAGTAACACCTGGGGGTCCACTGTATCGAATGCAGCCGATAAGTCCAACAAAATAAGAGTCCCACTCCGCCTCTGTCAGCCAATAAGCAAAGATCATCATGGACTGAAACCAAGATGCTCTTGAAACGGGTTCAAGAAAGAGGAGTGCTCCAAAAAAGAAGTAAGAAGAGATGAGACAAGAGATTTCAACACCTTCATAAAGAATGGTAAAAGAGAAAAATGGCAAAAATGTGCAAGCAGAGAGGGATCCAGAGATGGTTTTGTAAATGTAATTGATATAGAAATCCTCCCGCACAGTTCAACCTAAACCAAATTGTTTACCCTACATCAAATCCAAATGGACATGGCTCTCCAAAGCCATGCTAAACAATAATCGACCTGATAGTCATTAGATCTATTTTAAACAACAGGCTCACTCGTGCTCCATGGCAGTTTGGAAAAAAAGAGGATTTTCCCATTTAATTATTTCCAAAGCCAAATTCCTGTCCACATATCATATCATCCTTCTTCAGGAAATCTGGATCACTATCCAACCCACATGGCCGGATTTCCAAATTGCCTGGCTGCCCGCAATGAAATCTGCCAAAGGTCATCCAGCAGCTGGTGTACTAATTGCAATTAAACTTCACTTGCAAATTAACCTTGAAAACTGAGCCTCTCCTCATCCAGGGATACAGTTAGTAAGACTATCAAATCCACATCATCCGCTGTACCCCCATAGAGCACTTTTAAATGTATACTGGAATCCAGCTGCCATTAACGAGGATCTATTTTCCACTCACATTGAAAATATGTTACATCTCATTCTTCTCGATCCCCTAATTCTAATAACCTTGAGAGTAGGAGATTTCCGACTAGAGATGATAAGTGGATGATATTAATGAAAATATGAAATGTCATCATGCTCAATGGCACAACCCCAGATGACATCCCCCCCAGCTTCAACCTGGTCGAGAGGAATCACATGTTCAACTCTTGATTACGTTTTTCTCTCTTCTGGCACTGTTAGTAGAATTACAGCATTTAGAGTGATTCCGAATAAAGCAAGTGATCATGACATCTTAGAAGTAGGTTGGGCTCCTTGCATTATACCATTATTTAAAAATGTCAAATTCCCACTGGCGCTTAATCAAGGATAAACCATCTAACCTGACCTCCTTACAAGTTGGAACTACTAAAGACTCAGCTGTTATCATATGCACAAGAAAACTCCTTGACAGTCGTCCAAACATATACTGACTGTTTAAAATTAATTAGTCAATCGACCTCTACTTTAAATCACCCAATCTTCAACCACAAATATAGCCATGACACTCACATCCAAAGCCTCAAGTTAAAATTGCGGCAAGCACTAACAAACCTGTCGCCTCTTACTCACTCACAACAAAGACGCAGTCTATGAACCACTTACAGAAACACCATCAAACAAATCAATGCAAATGCAATTCAAGAAAATGCAGAGACGATGATGATAGCCATAATAAATAAATCAGCCTCACAGATTTGGAATCGCTTACACAAAAAAAGATGGATCTGCAACACTGTCACTGTTGTTGAATACCATAAGTGAACAAGCATGGACTGTGCATTTCTCTTCTCTGCTTAGTAAATTCACAGAAAAAATAACATCTAAAGCACTTCCTATTCCAGATCTTAGAAAATTGATTTTTGATCAACAAGATAGCCTCATTACACGGATTGCGGTAAGGGAATAACGATACCGGTAAGGGAATACCGGTATCGTTAAAAACCCTTGCCAATTACGACCCGGACAACCGCTATTAGCGGCACCGCTAAGAACAGTGCCACTAAAAGCGGCTAGTCTGCGGGCGCGCAACCCCTCATCTCGTAAATAGCGGCATGGCGCTATTAGCACGCCATCACAAGCCATGCGGACATGCTAATAGCGGCATGGAATAGCCCCAAAAAGGCCATACCGGCATGGCATAAATACCAGCATCGCGAACCACCCGTTAAGAGAAATGAGCAGTGTTCCACCTGCCACAGGTGGACACAATCAGCACAGGTGGAGGCAATGGAGACTGTGGCAGCACAAAAGGAGCACACCACACCCCTTCCCACACCCCTTCCCACACCAAGATGGTTCCAATACTAGCAGCATTACATGGGCTGGAGGACATGATTGCATTGCAGCACCAACAACAACAGGCAGCACAGAGGAGACGCAGGGGGAGGAGGAGAAGGAGGAGAGCAAGACAGGCGCAGCAAGCCCCACCAGGGCACCTAGCAATACCACAGAGGCATCCACCAATCCCCAGGATCCGAGCCAGTCCATTCAACCTAACCCCTGAGCAGATACACACCCTGTACCATCTGGACCGGGATACCATCACCAGCATCGTGGACATGATACATGACGACATTGTGAGCCTCATAGACATCCGTACTGCCATCCCCCCTCTACTGAAGGTGGTAACTGTGCTCCACTTCCTGGCCACAGGCACCTACCAGCATACAGTAGGGCAGATGCAAGGCATCTCACAACCACTATTCTCACGCACGCTGACCTGGGTGCTCGATGCCCTCCTGAAGCACACAAGTGAACACATATCCCCGCCACGGACTGCCCAGGAGATCTCCCACACTAAAGTTGGCTTCTATTCACTGGCAGGCATCCCAAGTTGCATCAGGGCCATCGACTGTACCCATGTGGTGGAATTGGTAGTCCCACATCACAATGAAGCAGTCTCCCGAAACAGAAAGCAATTCCACTCCATCAATGTCCAAATGGTATGTGACTCAAACAAGATAATCACACATTGCTGTGCCCGATATCCCGGATCAACCCATGATTCAATGGTCCTGTGGAACTCAACGATACCACGCCACATGGAGCGACAAGCCGGACAACGTTCGTGGCTACTTGGTGAGTAGCAGGGCAAGCACATGGCAGTGTGATGTGGGGTGTGATTGGGGGCGGGAGAGATGTATACTCCAACTGGGTGTGGACTGTCGTCCGTAGGACAAATGGACATACAGATGTACACCAATGTCCACCAAGGCAGGCCACAATTGACCAGAAACAAAACCACATGCAATTTGAAGCTGCACAACATTGAAAACAATCCAAGATGCCAAACATGACACATCCATTCACATGCACATTGCACATCATACCACACCCCATATGACACAAATCAGCAACATGGTGCCAATATGCTAAAAGAAAATTTGCGCTGCGCAACATCACTACAGCTATGCACCCATGAGTGCATGCAAAGGGATCACCTCTAGCCATTGTACTGAACCACACCCCTACACCACTACTGAAGTGATGCTTCACAGCATGGCGACATCGATTTCAGAATGGCAGTACACTAGCAGTGCGGTACCAAATTTGCCTGGGCCCAGGAACACCTAAGACCTGTCCTGACCCAGGACATGGCAATAACTGCCGGAGGCATACATGGTGCATGTCCACTTGCAGGGACTTGCTCACCTTCTCACATTGCAGTTACACTGATCGTCTCCATGCATGCTGGCATTCTTGGATGCCAATCACAATGCAAAGGTGATTAGTGTGAAATGTACAGGTTGCAATTGAGGTGAACAGTAACAAGTCCCCATTGTTCCACCCATGCAGGTGATGCTGCCTATCCCCTGAAGAGGTGGCTCCTTACCCCTGTACGGAACCCACAGAACAGGCACAAAGAGGAATACAACCGTGCATATACCCGTACCCGCGTCGTGATTGAGCAGACTTTTGGCCTTTTGAAGACACGGTTTAGGTGCATAAGCAGGTCGGGTGACGCTCTCCTGTACGGGCATGAGAAGGTGGCCAAGATCACCATGGCATGTGTCATGCTGCACAATATGTGTATCAGATGGAATGTGCCACTGCCCCCTGACGTTGAAATGCAACCACCTGATGAGGATGATGATGGGGATGAGGAGCGAGGGTCGGGGCTGCAGGTCATGCAAGAGACGATGCCCAGGAGGGACGCCATGTGCGTCAGCATTTGATCAACCAAATATTCTGAATCACATGGTTCAACTCTGTTGGATGGATGTGGGTATTAGTGCACTGGTGTTTGTGGTGAAGCGCACAATGGGCCCTGTCCCCCAATAAAGTTCACATACACAATGATGAAGTCCAAGCCTGTGTTTTAACTTTTCACCAGTGTATTAAACATATTTTGAGAAGAAAAAGTGCATGGCCCCAACTATGCAACCACCCTTTCCCCCCGCCCCCCACAACACTCCCAAAACACCCTTACCCCCCTCCCCCACAACACTCCCAAAACACCCCCAAAACAACACTCCCAAAACACCCTTACCCCCCTCCCCACAACACTCCCAAAACACCCTTACCCCCCTCCCCCCACAACACTCCCAAAACACCCTAGCCCCCTCCCCCCACAACACCCCCATGTGTGGCTGGTACAACGTTGCTGTCCTGCTGTACATGTGCCAGCTACATCTTGCTGGCCCTACTTCCCATCCCCACCACCACCATTAGGAGGTTGGGAGGGTGTGCGCCTCATGGTGCGCAAGGAGCGGCGGCGGGGGCTCGTCTGCCTTGAGATTGCAGAGGAGGAGGTGCCTGGTTGTTCCTGTGGTGGTGGGGGGTACTGTCGGTCCATAGCATCCGCAATGAGGGTGAGGACCTGCCTCAGTTGTGCCATCTCCTCACAGAGCCTGTTGGTGCGGGCTTCCATGCCCTGTCTCGTCTGCCTTGCATTCTTCCTGAACTCCTCCCTCAGACGGGCTGCCTCATCTACATGCTGGCCAACCAGCGCTGTAATCTCCTCCTGCCGCTGTCTGATGGTGGCCAGGTCATGGCCACTGTGTCCTGCTCGTGGAGTGGGTGCCGCACCTTCATCTATGGCTCGGCCATCAGGTGAGGGCACCTGTGGGCTCCAGCACCCTGCCATGGTCTCGTCGCCAGACTGGCCATTGCTGCTGGATCGTGATGTTGGCCGTGGGCTTGCTTCTCTGGATTGGATGGGGCTGGGGGTGTGCGTCCACGTCGGAGAGCGGTACGGTGTTTGCTGCCTCACCAGTCGAACTGTTGGCAGCAGACAGTGGGCCCTCCGTGGGTGTTTCCTGTGTTGGGGGGATCACTGCAGTGGGTGCAGCAATTGTTGCAGACGTAGATTCATGTCTTGGTGACGTGGGTGGCTTGCTTTGTTTGCCCCTGTGCAGGAGCGCACTCCTCCCTGTGCCCCTTGATGTGCCGGCGGTGTTCCCTGGCTCCTGTGCCCTGGCTTGTTTCTTGGCAGGGGGAGCCTGTGTTGCAGTGTCCTGCTCATCGCTGTCGGTCTGTGAGCCTGTGGGGGACAAAAAGGGGGATGGCATTGGTGATGGGTCAATGTGCTTCATGCAGATGTTGTTCATCATGCTGTTCTATGCATTGTGACTTCATCAGTGGGCATTCAGGTCATGGGACTGTCGGGTGGGTGATTCATGCATGGGTCTGGGTGGCACGTGTCTGTGGTGATGCGTGCATGTGTGTGTGTTGGGGTGTGACACTCACATGGGCAGGGTTGTGTGCATGTAAGTTTGTGGCCGCATCCATGAGCTGATTCTGGGCTCACATTTGGGAGGTGCCTCACCTTTCACAGTGCATTGTTTTATGTGGACACTCACCTCCATCTGATGTTGTGGGCGCACCACGCTCCATGTCACCAACTCCCTCTATGCATTCAACGCCAATTGTGCTCACGCAGGTCTCTTTCCACTCCCTCAGTTTGACAGGTGAATCATGGCCAGGTTCCGATTTGCAGCCAGTATGCTGCAGACCCTGAGTCGGAGATCGTCCCACCGCTTCCTGCAGTCTTTCACAGTGCAGGTGGTGGTGCCCACCGCACTGACTTTCTGGGCCACCTCTGCCCAGATGGCCTTTTATTTATCAGGGTCTCAGGCCGCATGTCATTCGCGAAGACCACATTCGCGTTTGCAGCAAGCGTCTCCGTGAGCATGATGAGCTCCTCATTTGTAAATTTCTCCTTCCGCTGCCGATCCGCACCTTTCTTAATCGCCTTGGGCATTGTCAGGGGATCTTGGAAGGTTTGCTATGGCACTGGTGTGGAAGCAGGTCCCGGGGGCAGAGGATGGCAATGGATTGTGTTTTTAAAGATGGCCGCTGTGCTCTTTCCCGTTCCTGTGCGATGACGCTATTTCCGTTTCTGCAATCTTACGGTGAGCGGTCACCCTAATTGCGATGACCGCTATTTGCGTGTTGCTGGAGGTCGGAAGTGCTATCAGCGCTTCCGTCGGTGCCGCTAAGGGTCTTTATGGGGTCTTTAGCGGCATGGCGGTAGGATCATTACCGGCATGGCGCTATGCTCGTGTCCGCGTACTCGTAATGGCACGCAATTAGCGGCCTCTTGCCAAGGCGGACATGTTAATAGTGCCATGCCGGTAAAGGCGGTATCTTACCGCAATCCGTGTAATGAGGCCCATCGTCCTGCTCATAAAAATGTAAGTTTCATCCAGAGCCCTGGGTCCAGACAGTTTAACAAACGTAACCCTTAAAAAAGATCTGATTGAGTGGGCGGCTATCCTAGAGATTGTTTACAATAATGTGATTAGAACAGGTTTTATCCCTCCTTCATGGAAATAATCAATTATAATACCCATATTTTAAAAAGGGAACCAAAATGACCCTATAAATTACAGACTCATTGCACTTTTAGATGTTCCAGGGAAGATCTTTGCGAGACTTATCCTACTAGATTTTACCCTGCGGATGAACTCTACTAAACCTTTAACAAACATCAATCAGGATTCATCAAAGGAATTGGGACTTTTTAAAGTCTAACTATTGTTGCTGCTATTATAAAACAAGCAATAGCATCCAAACAACCAGGTTTTTTTGCATTCATTAATTTTAAACAAGCTTTTGATTCTGTGTCTCGTGAGGTTTTATGAGAAAACCTTGTTAATGCAAATTGTCATATGTATATCTTTTCTCTTATTCACCAGTTTTATACTGACACTTCTCTAAAAGTGAAACTCATGAATGATGGTCTTCTTACATCCTAGCTTCTGTTTTATTCAATTTTTATATCAAGGATGGTAACAAGACTCTTGAGTCCATTTGTTTGTTCCCACCAAAACTTGATTCAAGAGAGATATCCTGACTTTTATACACTGATGATCTTGTTTTACTTGATAGACCTACAAAGAAACCTCACAGCTCTAGATGGATATGCTCACAACAATCACTTAATCATAAATGATCAAAAATCAAATGCCAATGTTTTTCCATCATAAAATGACCAAACACAAATACAAATTCAACTGGACTCTTGCCAAAGCTTCTCTTGTCCAAGTCAATCAGTATAAATATCTTGCTCTAAATGTTGACACTCATGTATGTGATTTACCATATAAACTTCAACTAAAGACAAAAATGAAACTTCTAACAATTCAAGGAAAAGCCATTCAGAACAGGTTTGGAAAATTCTTGTATAAACCGTTGAAAATCTTCTATAAACATGAAGTTATTCCAGTGATTACATTTGGAGCCCAAACTAAGTTACCATTTAATTGTCCCGAATGGAATCTACTTGAAGGAATCTACTGGAAAAAAATCGTATCCCTCCCATTGAACACAACGATTGCGATAATTAGTCATGAACTGGGCCTGATCTCAATGTCGGCAATGGTTGCATGGCAAATTATGTCCTGTTACAGGAAGTGCATCTCCAGTATGAGAACTAGCAATACTCTCCTTCCAACTCTAAAGTCGATTCTAGACACTACAAAGAACAGCCCATTCCAATCATGGGAAGCGTTCTGTACTACCATTTTAAATGATGCTGACATCACCATACAATTACTACTAGAATTCCCTGATGAAGCCAAATAAAAAATCTGGCAATGGGATTGGCGCATGACCTAGGAGATTTGCAATTCATACTCAACATTTCAATTGGGCGCCTTTCTACTCAAACCACTCCAGGAGATGCCAATATATCTGATAAAACATCCGGATCCCAAATATGCCCAATCAATTCTAGTTGTATACAAATTGTTCGAGTCACAATTGCTCGAATGACAATTGACCTTTTCAAAATTGACCGAATTTTGAAGGTCAATTGTTACATGTATGCATGTATGCGGGGGGAACCCACCCCCAAAACCCCCCACCCAATGCAAAAACCCCCACCCAAACTATATATATATTCAGTGAAAAAACTTTGTTAAAGGGACGTTATGGTTAAGTTGCTCTACTAAAAACCTATGAAATTCAGTGAAAAAACGTAGTTAAAGGGACGTTATGGTTCAAAGTAAAACCGAAAAACCCCTGAAATTCGGCAGTTATGGTAAAATAAGCAACCATAACTTGCGCCAACGTGCACTGCTAACACAAACACCCAGGACATCAAAGATGCCATCACAAATGTCATTGATGACATCACTGATGACATCACATGTCTGGCTCCCCCTTTTTTTCCTTTACTGACATATCTAGGCTACATGGTTTTGCTCAGTACCAGTCAACGGGCCTCATTACAACCCTGGCGCTAAGGGATTACCGGTACTGGTAAGGGTACCGGTACCAGTAATCCCTTAGCGCCTGATTACAAGGTCCCTTTGCGGGTTCCCACCTTAATGGCTGGTTTTACCAGCCGTTTAGGATTGGACCCGCAAAGGGACTTTGGTGCTAATTACGGTACCTTCACTATACGCAAAACTCTAATAAGAAAGCAGTTATCATTTCACTATTCAACATGGCAAGATTATGAATATTGCACCTTCATCATGTATGCTGCACACACTGCCTATGTTTCTGCATGAGTAGCTTAGTATACTGGATAGAACTTCATAATAGAATGCTATTTATATCAATGCATTGCTTAATGCACTAATTAGCTCATGATATTTATCCCAATGATCGTTGACAGTTTTTGGTCAGCATTATAAGAATCCCTTGTACAGAGTTTTCATGAAAAGTAAATGCACATGTGATGTCATCAGTGATGTCATCAATGACATTTGTGTTGTCATTTTTGATGTCCTGGGTGTTAATGTTAGCAGTGCACGGTGGTGCGAGTTATGGTTGCTTATCTTACCATAACTGCCGAATTTCAGGGGTTTTTCAGTTTTACTTTGAACCATAACGTCCCTTTAACTAAGTTTTTTCACTGAATTTCATAGGTTTTTAGTAGCGCAACTTAACCATAACGTCCCTTGAACAAAGTTTTTTCACTGAATTTCATAGGTTTTTAGTAGCACAACTTAATCATAATATCCCTGACTTCATATACATGTAACATAGAACATACTGAACCCCCACGTAGTGATTTTAATGTCCGCGGACTACCGCCATGTCCGCGGACATATCGAAAATCTGAGCGTGGTGAATGTAAATTTAAATAGTGTGCCCCATTTCCCCTTTGAAGTTGGCTCTGAAAAGAGTGTTTTTTTTGTTTTTTTTTACAGATGCTTGACAGACACCTGTTATTTTGTATTTTTTTTCTTGTTTTTTTTCTTACTTTACTCCTAAAATCTTCACATAACCTTCTCCAAAGCAACCCTTACATTCCAAAATAGAAAGGCGTTTCCCGTAAAAGATAAAGTGATGCCATCTTCTTTAAAATTAACAGCATTACTGGAATCAATATTCTCATTATTACAGAAGAACATACCAGCTCTAAGCATGAAGGCACACATGCCTCAGTTGATGACACACCTAGCAATGTTTTGCTGAGGACAAAAAACGGAACTATTGTCCCATATTGCCCTAGGTAGTAATCCAGAAAAAATTACTTTCACATTTGGAAGGATGTTCATTACTGCTTGAACCAAGTGTTCCAAATCAGCAAACAAAGTAGGGGCACTGACATAGCCCAAATGGAAAGCACCATAGTGCAAAACTACCACATGCGGACTGTTCATCATGGCCATATCCTCACAAACTTGTACAATTCCCTGTACATTGCAATCAGGCACAGTGCTCCACACCACCTCCACTCCTTTCACATCAAAGTTCTTTGCAACATGTCTGCATCGAGCGTACTGTTGTAAACCATGCACAAACATATCTCCAACCACCAATACCCTGACTTTCTCTACTTCTGCCATCTTCACTACACACAGTCTCTTTCAACACAAATCAATAACCTCAACATCTGATTGGCTGATCCGTACAGTCTTCTTTCCATGTTGGATTTTCTGGAAAACCCCGGATGTAGCACGCCCTGTCCACGGACATCCGTGGTGTCCGCGGACCGCGTAACTCTTGGACAGCCCTTCTACCATTTCCACTTACTCTCTGTGCCATTCCCTCATTGCATACAGCTAAGCAGTCACACAATACAGAGACCGTCCTCAGAACACGCCCATTTTGTTTATTTTCGAACATTTCAGGACAATTATTTCATTATTCAACATATTAACATTACAAATATTATACTTTCATCTTGTACGCAGCACACAATGCTATGTTTCTGCATTAGAAGCTTAGTATACTAGATAGAACCCCATAATAGAATGCTATTTATATCAATGCATCAAATCACTAATTACGTTATGATATTTATTGCTATGATCCTTGACACTTTTTTTTGCAACATTATAATAAGAATCCCTAGTACACAAATTTCATTAAAAGTACATACACATGTGATGTCATCAGTGATGTCATCAATGACATTTGCGATGTCATCTTTGATGTTGTGGGTGTTAGTCTTAGCAGTGCACGGTGGGGGTGCGAGTTTTGGTTGCTTAGCTTACCATAACTGGCGAATTTCAGGGGGTTTTCGGCTTTACTTGAAATCATAATGTCTCTTTAACAAAGTTTTTTTATTAGCACACAAACAATATACAAAGATGGAGTGTAAAAAGCAAGTTCTCACAGATGGCTTTACACAGAATGTTGCAAAGTAAGAATTTATGCTCGTTCACAGTGAAGGTCAGCTGCTTCCATTTTTTGCTCGCGGCCCGGAGAGGCCCACAACTCGCACTATAAGGTTCTATTGTTTTTTTGAACTTGACAGACAGGGATTGTGCTGAAAGACTTCTTTTGAAGGAGTGTTGCAAAAACGTAAGACACGATAAATATGACATTTCTGAAACGAAACCACTTTTATATATTATATCACTATGAGAAAGATCGTTGGCACACGCAGAGTCGTATTTTGGGACTGCACTACGCTTAGACAATGGAAATTGCAAATATAATGTAAGTAACCCTTTAGATTATTTTATACCGCAATATAATAACAATAGCGTGGCATTAAAGCCCGGTCAAGTTCTACTTGTTAGTTCAATGTGGCATAGTGCTTTCTCCCCACGCCGAATTGGTCCCCTATCGCTTAGAGGGCTCTGAAAAAGGCAGAGGACAGAGGGTGGGTTAATGGGAATAAGTTAATATACTCCGTTGCACTATCCTCGCTAGCAAATAGTTTCACGCCCTAATAAATAAAAAGAATATTTTTAATGAAGATCGGCTGGTGAGACTCATTCATGTTTTTTTAAACAGGTACGTTCTCCCGTATTACCCATGCCACGATTTTCAGACACCAGCCGATGGTTTCTATAACTGCCAGGTGCAGCTCCATGTAAGCAACTTCATGACCCTCACCATTTTATGGGACAATCGCCAAGGACCAATATGCCCTTACGCGGTACTAACGGCTAGAAGCAACATACCAACCATTATGGTGGTCTAATGCCTCGTTGTTGGAGCAGCCTTCCAATTATCATTGCGACCATTTACTGATTTTATCATAAACCAACAGCCTATGTACCACAAAGGAACAGGGCATGGCTCAAAATGAACTTTTGCTGATCGACAGCAAAGACAATTGCAAATCGCTGAATATTCTCTAAACATTTCATGTGAAATAAATGTACTGTACCAAATGTACAATCTTGCTGTTTACTTTTAAACCACAGTTTCATATTCCGAATTGTGGCGCACTGTGTTGTAAGCTGATCTAACACCCTCTGTACCGCAAAGGAACATCGCGTGGCTCAACATGAACTTTTGCGGATCGACAACAAAGACAAATGCAAATCGCTGAATATTCTCTAAACATTTGATGTCAAATAAATGTACTTTACAAAATGTACAATCTTGCTGTTTGCTTTTAAATCATAGTTTCAATTGTGGCGCGCTGTGTTGTGAGATGAAGTGTGTTGTCTCCCGGGTTCTATGTAAAGTCGCGGAGGACTGGAGATTACTGGGCGCGTTTGGCTACGCACCCTGTAGCGTCACAGAGAGAGGCGGGGAATATGAATGCTTTGATAATGTCAGGCTTAGGGGCGGGAGATATGATTTTGTGTCGCAAAAGCAAGTCAGCCAAGTCGATGCCGCCAGTCATAGGATTATCACATAATGTCGGCGCACAGCAGCCTGATTTATCGTTTCTTTAGTGGACAAACAGTCGGGTAAGGTCCATAGGAAATTGTACTAACAGCGGACAAAAGGAGGGTTCTTAGAACACTTTCAACCTGACAACGAACAATACGAACAGCGTTCTCAGAACACCCCCATTTTGTGTAATTGCAAACATTTCGGGACACCGCGAGTGTTCTTAGAACACATTCAACTTGACAAATTACAATACGGACAGCGTCCTCAGGACACCCCCATTTTGTTTATGTACAAACATTTAAGGACACCGCAAGTGTTTTTAGCTCAATTTTACTTTCCTTGCGAACAAAAGGGACACATACACCGTCCTCAGAACACCCCACCATTTAGTTTATTTACAAAATTTCAGAACAGCTGTGTTGTCCGCAGACAAATCGAACACAACAAAAGCGTATAGCACATAAAAAAACAGAACATTGAACCTATCTCATACTCCCCCACCCTCCCCAAACACTCTTACACACCAACACACTCCACTAAATACAATTTTTGATCCAAGTTTCACCGTGCTGTACGCGGTCGACGGCGAATGCAAGATGGCGGGCGCCACAGAAAATCTGACACGCTCCACGGCCCACGCCGTCCAATCAGCGAACACGTTGCATGTCCGCGGATATATATATATTACATGGACGCGGTAGCGTTCATGTAGTTATGGTTAAGTTGGTGTTTCCATAGGAAGAGCATTTTTTGGGTGGCTTATAACTTCGCTCCCTCTGGACGAATCCTCACCACACTTTCCAAAAAAAGTATATGTAAGATTTGCTGGTAATCCCTGCTTTATAGTAACGGTACTATCATTACATTCAAACCATCCACATTTCTTTTTTATATATGCAGTGTAGTGGCCTGAGTTGGTTGTGGCTCCTGCGTGGTAGATTATACCTATTGTTGTGAAGGTTTTCCTACCAAGTGATATTTGACCATGTGTGAATCCAGTCAGCTTGCAGTTGTTTTTGGTACCATCTGCATTGTAACGTAGAAGCATTAGTATTACGTATTTACTATGTGTTTGTATTACTAACGTGGATCGATTATCTGAATTGCAGTCGAACATAATCTACCGTGGTTTCCATTTAGTACAAGTTGCTGAAATGGAACGGATTCACAATTAGGTATTGATATATACACAAAGCGCTCATTGGGGATTTGTTCTTGTGTCACATTGTTGCAGAGAGTGCATGTATGTTTCCACATGTATGAAATCTGGAAGATTTCATTTATAGGTATGTTTTTGTTTTCCTGTACTAATAGTAAGTACATTAGAAATTCTTGTGGATCTTCCTGTGAGTTTATAGTGAATTTCACCAATCCAGCACAGTAGTCCAATTCTTGTCTTATTCCATGAAGAGTATACAGGGTGTCAGGATTGTTTTTTGCGTTTCTATAAAGTACTAACATTTGCATACACAATGGGTCTCTAAAGTGTAAGTAAATGTTGTCAACAATTGGTGGTATTTGAAATAGAATATTGATTGCTACATTTGCGTAGCAACTTACACCAATTTCATTTATAAGTTTGAATTGACCAGGTAGTTCTGTATCTGAGTGATTTTTTTTAGTTTGTCTTCCTTCTTTGACGAAGTACTTGGTTTACTTTCCCTAATTGGTTCTTTTTTGATTGTGGTACTTGATGAAGTTTTAGTTTCTTTTACTCTCTTTGGAGGAATTGCAGTCACATCCTGTTGCATTTCTGTTTGATTTAGTTTTCTTTTAGAACATTTTCCTTTTGTGGAACAGGATATGTTTCTAGATGGGGGTGTATAGTGAACGAAGTCTATTGTATTCTAAAATGCAAGGAATATTAGCGTTTATTTTAATTGCATCAAAGTTGATTAGAAATAGACCGTCAAGTGTACGTAAGTGTGATAGTGCTACGTAGCTCATGCCTTCTTTAAAGACTGTGTTACCAATGTCTATCATTGCTTTGTCTAGGGTACGACCTTGTGATTTATGAATGGTGACTGCGTATGCAAGAGTTAGAGAAATTTGTTCTCTGTGTACATACATGTCTTTGAAGAGAAGGAATCTAGCTGTTGAACGTCCTATTCTTTTAACTTCTGAAAGTTTGTCAAAGAGAATATTGACAAACTGAATTGTCACGTGGGTATGTTTGAAAGCCAACAACTGTACCCAGTGCTCCATTAACTAGTCCTTGGTCCACGTCAAGGTTACGTTTTAGCATTACTCTGCAGTTTAAGGATAATTTTAATATCTTTTCTAAGCCTGCTGTGTTTGAGATAGATTTTTCTAAACTATTTAGTCTTGTTGTGGCTTGGTCACACATGGGTAGTGTCATACCATGTACATCTAGTTTGTCTGTGGCGCTAATTTCCATTATTGGTTGCATTTATTTACTTAACATTATTTCATTGAATTTGAGACAGCTTGCAAGAGTTGGCATTAAGGCCATACAATTGACATTGTTGTGGGCTAATTTTTCCATAACATCTGTAGCACATGTATTATCACCATAAAGTGCATGAATGTGCCGGGTTTTCAATACTGCTTCTGCTTCTTTAGAAAGTATACCAACTCTCAAACTTTTTAAGATGTTGGCATAAGTAAGATCTGCAGATTGGCGCATGTTTTTTGTTAATTCTCTGTTTTGGAAATGTTGCCAGAGGTTGACATTTCCAATGCTGCCAACAGTTTTACGGCAGAGTTTGTGTCCTAATGTTTTAAAAATAGGCTCACCTTTTACTGGTGTCAATTGAAGAAGATCTCCAAAAACAATAATGTGTTTTCCTGCAGAGAGCTCTTCATAGTTTGTTTTGAGTACTTCCTGTAATCTGAGGTGAATCAAAGCCAACATTAGGTTGGACACCATGCTCACTTCATCTATTAGTAGCACTTTCATTTGTTTCAGTACTCTGCGTAGTTCCATTGCAGATTCTGCAGAAAGTTTGTAATAATCTAATTTGTTTTGGTGTTCTACTGGCAGGAGTAGTAATCGGTGTAAAGTGACACCACCTATGTTGTAGGCAGCTAAACCTGTGGGGGCAGTGACAACAGCTGACAGTTTGTTGTTTGTAAATAGTTGAAGGAACTTACTGATGATTTTGATTAGGAATATTTTGCCAGAACCAGCTTCACCACTGACATACAATAGTATAGGTTTGTAATTTTGACAGGTGCATTCTTTGTTTTGATGTTGTACACCATGTGCAATTTCTTTTGTTACTTCTTGAAAAATGCTACGTTGCTCATTGTTTAGCTTTGATTGTAGTATAGTTAAGTCTTCTTTATCTTCATACTGACACATGGTGTTTTCTACTTCTATCATAGCTATTTCTGCCTTATTTGTTATTAGTGGGTCTCCCAGTGGTTCTTGGCTTCCTGTGACAGAAGGTTGACTACTGTCAGGAGTGTCCTTATCTAGTTGGGCCTGGAGTTCTTCTTTGTGTTGCTGTTCATTGTGCACCATTGTTTTGTACTGTGCAAAGTTTACATCAGTTATACTGCTTTGATTTGCTTTAAAAGCGTCTTCATATGAGTCATAGTTATCTAGTATTTCTTCTTCTTTTCTCCATGGTTTAAAGAGTTGTGGCAGTGACATGTAATATACTTCTTTATGTTGACAATTTGATATGATTAATTAAATTTGGTTTGGTGAGTTTTACCAAGCTGCCTTCACAGTTTGTCACTTTGTATTTACGGTTTTGTTCATCAGGTTTTATATTATTTTTGTATGTGTAGTTTTGGGCTATGTGGTATAGACTCATGGTTTCCAAAGTGATACTCCTGTTTGGGTAGTATGTGTCCCATGAATTGTTTTTTAAAATGTCTTGGCTGTTGGGATCATGTTTGGCTATTGTTTCTATATCTTCGTATGATTTTAGAACTCTTTTTCTAGATTTAGCTGGACCAAGACTTAGCCATACTATATTGCAGATTTACCATACAATGCAGTTCCAGTTAATCGATCAGCTGCTTCATAGGATCCACATTCTCTATGGGAGAGCATTTTTATGCCCAAGCTGTATAATTTCTGAGACACTGTTTTATCTGATGACAGGTCATTCCAGAGGTCTTGGAGCTCGGTCTTTTCTGATTTGGTTAAGTATGCTGTGACATCTCGTGCAACTGCAGTAGAATTGTCTGCAATGTACTGCACATCTATGTTTGCATTCCATAAGTGAGCAATGATTGCATTGTAATCATTGATATATTTTTCTTCTTCTTTTCTTTTTATGCAATATGTATTTTTAGGTGACTTACCTTTAACACTATGTCTAACTGAAGACATGAGGTTGTTCACTTGACCTGTATTTGTAACTGGTCTAGGGAAACCAAATCGGCATTTGGTGTAGTATTTCCCTTTGTTTTTGTATTTGCGACGACAATATTTGCTACATTTGTGTCTTTGGAATTGTAAAAGTTTTGCATGAAGATCACTATTTGCGGATTCTGATGGAATTTCACAAGTGACATATTTTTCAATAAACTGTAAAACAGTGGCATCACTGTCTTGACCAAATTTAGGAGCATCTTTAATCCATAAAAGCATGTGGATATGTGGTGCTCCTCTGGCTTGGTATTCTTTCCCCCAAAAGAAGTGTTGCACTTCTCCAAGGGGAGGAACAGTTTTGTTACAAATAAAATGTAGCATAGCAATGAAGCGATGGTGAAAATATCTTGAAACATTAACAGGATCCTGTGAACAAAGTTCTCCAGGTGTTAGTATATCTATGTTTGTTTTGTTTTTGTTTGATATGCGTAGGAAAGCATGTAAATCTTCCCATGCATATTCTGCACAACTTAATGTAACAAACCAAGTGGGTGGGACAAGGTTTCTGATCATACAACATACATCTCCATGACGTCGAAAGCAGTACTCTTTAGTACCACGCATATTTGCTAATAGATTTGTAAGATTTGCTTGTAAAACCTCATCTTTTTGTTGAACTTTTTGTAATAATTGTGTAGCTGTCATATTTTGAAAGTGTGATCCTGATTTTAATATGTGTGCAACTCCGTAACATAAAGTTGCTAGTTCACTTTCAAAGAGTAGGTGGAATATGTATTCCAGATTTTGTCGAAATCTGGGATCTTCAGAATACATTCGTAATGAGCGATATTCTGATGCTGATTTTTGAATAGGTCTATCATCATACCTTCCTCCTTTGCCAGTAGGAAAGAGTAGAGGAAAAGCATGTGCTTATATACTTTTTTCCCATATGCTGATTGGTGATCCTTTTGTTTGACGCATTTGGTACGTTTCCAGTGCATCTTCTATGGGGTCATTAGAGTGCAATTAATGAATTGTATAATGGTCTAAAGTGTTTGATATTGTTGCAGGATCTAGGAGCTCAAATTGACCAGCTTCTTGTGTCTCTTGAATTATTTCAGTTGTATCTTTCAAGTTTTCTTCAATATTAATTTCTTTGTAATATTCATTATTCTCTTTAAGATATTGCAGGGCTTCTCTAACTTTATGTAAATCTACCAGTTGATGCCAATTTTTTAAAGATTGTTGCATTGGACGTTGCACTCCTAGAGTGTGCACATTTTCTTTTAGATCTAATGGTAAATACACTACTTTTCCATGAATACCTTTCACTAATTCAGAGGGGGGTAATTTTGCAGTTTTGGGTTGAAGGCGTATTATTGCTTGAAATGGGTGCATTGTTTGAATTATGATGCTCTCATATACATTAAGTTGTTGAAGGGGTTTTGGTAGTGGATATAATTCCAAGTTATTTGTGATAGCACGTGAAGGAGTTTGGTTGTTGTCAAGTTTTGTAGTGCAGTAACTGCAAAGTATTATGGGGTCAATTATTTCATATTAGTTTTATGCTATAAGGAAGAGAGCTAATTCAAACTATTTAGAATCTTCATTGTCTTCTATTTTGTATGATAGGTCTACAGTTTTTGTGTTACTTTCATAAAAAGTTCTGCGGCAACATACACACACGTGGTTTGGTACTTCCGCTGAAGTACTTTCACATTTTAGTATTTCTTTTTTGTATGTGTGTAGTGAAAGGTTGCCATGTGCAGATTTTTTACGAAGTTGCTTTACAGCTAATTCATCTTGTAAGTGGGTTTTACTTCCAAAATATTTTGTCTGGATATAGTCGATTTCTTCTAGTAGGTCTTTTGCTGTACCATGTAGAAGAATGTTATTTAAATTGGCTAGTGCTAAAGCAGGACTTCTAGCATAGTACAGTTTATAAACTAGATTTCTTATACTTGCATGATGTGTTGATATCCTTTTGATATCATGGAAGGTTGTTTTGCAAGTAGCTCCTGATATGCAGGCCAATGAATGTCCTTGTAGTCCTGTGTACTTGCGTACTGGACAAGCATCCATATTTTGCAGTAGTTTAATTTTGATTTTGTCTTTGCTTTTCACATATTGATTGAGGAATTGGCATAAAACCTTGAACATTTTTTTGTGAATTTTACACATTGACGTGCATGGCCATTTGTACACTAGATGTTCTGACTCAGTTGAATGGAGGGGTAAATCTACGTTTTCAGGGCATATTTTTGTAAGGAGTACTTCTTGTTCCATTATGGTATTATTAACTTTTTCATAACCTCGACCACTGCTATGTATGGCAATTGTATTGGTTTTCTTTTGTTTGTAGGCTTCTTCATTAAAGTATGGTTCTTTGCTTGTAGTGTGACTCCATTTACCTCCACAGATATTTAAGAAGTTATTTCTGTTGACATTTCGTTTATTGAGAAGTCTTTTTTGTAATTTAGTTATTAGTTTTGTTAGTGGTTTCATTCTGTTTAACACTAAAATAAATAACTTTCTTTTGAGAAGAAGTGTACTGTCTATCAACGCTTCTAAGATTACTTTCCTACGATAGGTTTGAAGTGTTGAACCTAGTTTCTCTCATGTTTTTATAAGATTTTGAAGGACTTTGTGACGGAACATTTTGGCTAAAATACTTTTCTTGGTATGCTTACTTTGTACTATATCAAGATTTATAGACACATTTATATTTGTAGTGATAGTTGATTGTCTGTTAATTGTTTTTTGGGTTGTTTTACAAATTCTGCTATAGATGGATGTTTATGTTGGAGACTTTTCTTTTCATTTGATCTACTTCTGCGTTCCTTTCTACGGAGTTGCTTTTTGGTAGGCATGCTTTAGGGTCTATTGAAAAAAATACAGAAGGTATGGGTTGGGGTGTTCTGCAATGCATGTGTGTTGTGTGCATGAGTGTTTGAGTGAGATGATAAAGATGTATGTAATGGTGTGTGATTGTGCATTGGGAAGTACAACTACTAGGGATGGGTATTCTTGAATTAATGTGTTACTAAACTGGGGTTCAGATGACAGTAAAAAGTAAGCCAGTGGTGTGGAGAAGTATAAATAGTATATCTAAAGCTATACAACTAAAACAGTTGTTTCTTCTACAACATCTAAATTCTAGCGGCTGAGTTGGGTAATTTGTGTAGCGAAAAATACGAATTTGTGGGCCATTCTGCCAGTAAATCACTGTTTAAGACGGGAGGATTTTTGGTCAGAATGGTGCAGAATCTCTATTTTTAGGCACAGAAGTAGCATGAATTAACCTTAGAGTGTGTTTGAATAATAATTCAAATATTATGGTAACAATCTACTTACTTTTTTCTAAAATGAGCAGTTTGCTTCTTAGTTGTTCTTTGTAATTCAAATTCGGGTGCTTATTTTCAGGAGAATGGTCTTCACTGCAATTGTAAAAGAAAGAAATTAGTAATTCGGTTTGTATATAGCACTGTTTTTAATTTAGACATAGATTTTTTAAATTGAAATGCTCAGCGCCTTCCTCAAAACCATTAAAACTATCTTATGACTAACTGTAGGAAAGAAAATATCTGTACTATGGCTTGTCAAAATCATAATGTACCACTGTATACCACTATTCCTGTAACTAGGCTTTTCCACGTAATAGTGAGTCCATGTCATAGCCTGCTTTTCCACGTAAGAGAGAGTCAATGTCATAACCTGCTTGTCCTATATAAATGTAAGTAATTATATAAACTAAAAAATTAAAACCAAGTAAGTGTTTGTAAAAATAATATTCTTTGAGATTTGATCATAGAATGTGCATGTAATTGTGTTTGATCATATGTAGTCTATATATTGTATTTCAAAAATGTTAGTTTAATATTATTTGCGTGTGTGTGTGTGTACAAAGAAATTAAACGGTATAAAGGTTTGTAAGTCACAGTTCAATTTAGGACAATGAAAATATTATCGTAGATTCATTTTACAGATTATACAAGGTAAAAGTCGGTTAGAAAATGTGTTCATGTACTGTATAGAAAATATGCATACCTGTAGTTTGTGTTCATGCATATGGATATGGACAAAGCTGCAAGTAGAAATCTTGGAGACTTATCTAGTATTTCTCGTAGATCGTGCTTGCCAATGGTATGAGACTTGTAGTCCGAGAGATTCACCGTATATTTGCAGTGCTGATCTATGATGATGCAGCTACATGTAGAGGTCTTGGATTTGATTGGTGGATGGTTATGTGATTTCTTAGCTACATCCAATGAGGGAATGGCACAGAGAGTGAAGTGGAAATGGTAGAAGGGCTGTCCATGTTACGATATGTTCACGGACATGGTGGTAGTTCTAGGACACCGCGTATTACATCTGGGGAATTTGGGGTGGTGAGGCATGCAAATGAGATTGAATGTAGCAAGGGATTGGTCAGTAAAGTTTAGTGAGTGTGTTGTGCTAGGAGAGGTTTTCTCAGATATTCTTTTTGCTGAGAGAAGAACAGATAGCTATGGCTGAGTGTTTCAAAAAACAGATTGTGTGGATTTTGGGAGACTCGTGGATACATTGGTTGAAGGTGCATGCAGAAAGCTGTGGAGTATCTATAGATCTTGGATTCCCACATGTGGAAGTGCACTGGCATGGAGTGCGTGGAATGAAGTGGCTGGACTTGCTACCTCTCTGTGCAACTTTGAAGATAGAGGAACACCCAGACATAATTGTAATTCATTGTGGAGGGAACAGTTTAGGACATGTGTCTGGAATTTCTTTGCAATTTGCAATGAAAGAAGGACTTCAGAAGATCATGGACATGTTTCCAAACTCCAAAGTAATTTTTTCACGGATTGCGCAGAGACAAATGTGGCTTCGTTCTTTCTCATGTGGTCCACAAATGGAGAAAGCAAGGCGTAATGTCAATAAGGCTGTTTGTGCCTTCCTAAGAGATTTTGGCATGTCCTCTTTTCACAATGAAAATATTATGTTTCGTAGTACATACATTTTTCGCAGAGATGGAGTCCATCTTAACTATGCTGGCAATCAGCTTTTTCTGAGAAATGTATAAAATGCATTGCGACCTTTTTTAGAAATGCAGCATCCATTTTGAAGTAGGTGTTAAGTATTTATAATTTTTGACATACAAACACCTCCCAAAGGCTCTTTTCAGAGCCACCACTTCCTCCCAGAGAAAAATGCAATGGTCACAATAGGGTAGCATCCCAATTTTTTTTATGTTCGCGAACTGTCCGCGGACTTTCAAGAAATAGAAAGGGCCCTGCGTTATTTATCTTTACTTCTATTTTTTATCTGTGAAAGGCGGCTCTGAAAAGAGCCTTATTTTTTTGGGATTTTTGTTATTTTGTATTGTTTTTGGTTTTTTATACACGACACACTGGGAGAGGAGGGGAAAGGAGGGTAAAGGGGGGGACACCAACCACAGGGATAAGAAAGGGCGAGCTGAGAGAGGAAGATGTAGAGTGGGTTTTATTTGGGTAGTGAGCAGGTCTTCTCGTGCTCTGAGACGATTGTCTCAAAAGCACTCCGAAGTCGCTATCCCCTGCAGAGTACTGTGTCACAGTACATACATACAACTGTGACCCTCGAAAGGTAAGGGTCATCAGAATTCTGTATGGCCTGTGAGTCAGCTTGAGGAAGACGCTGTCCCACAGAGGTGTTCCTTGTGGTGACAGGATCAGAAACGGAGGATGAAGTAGAGGCAATCAACCTACTACGCTCTTCGCAAGGTACAACCTTGCGAATGGCCCCCGTGTGGAATGAGTTCAGGTGTCGCTTCATGGTCATAGTCCCAAAGCTATACGAACCATGCCTCCCGCGACTGAGTGCACTCATTGCAGGTGACACGGTTCGCACGAGCCTTAGGACCATTCCCATGAACGGTAAACAACCGCCACACCCAAGAATCACGCCGAGGGCGGGTAGTAGGGTTTTCCTCTACCTCATTCTCATCATCCTCTCCTTCCTCCTCTGCATCCTCACTCCTGTTCCCCTCTTCAGGCCCTTGGGGAAATGGTGGTGGTGGAGGGGGTGGGGGTGGTGCTGAGGCAGAGGTAGTACCACGTTGCAATAGTGGAGCCATGGATGTCATCGGCTTGGAGATGGAAATCTCAAAATCTGCAAAGTATGCAGAAAAATGCAGTGTGCTCTGTGGAATAGCCAGAAACACAATGATAATGAGCTCTAGGGCGTGGTCTTTTATAGGGGTGCTTGTGCGCGGTTCGCAGACATGCGCGCCGCCCGCAAGACAGATCGAACACCAAAAAAGGTTCAAAAAGTCACAAAAACTATGTGGAAACTTAGGATTAGTATGTGGGATTTGTGGCATGGTGAGTTTTTAATGAGAAATATTGTGGATTACTTGGAAATGTACTTTTAAAGTGTTCGGTGACACGAACAGTGTCCGCATTCAGAACACACGATCAGCGTGGGCACGGTCACATGATTGTTTCATGAGCATGTTCGCTAAGGTAGCAGCCGTCCGCAGGACACCCAATATACGGACATTGTTTTGCGCATGCGTGTTGATGTTCTACGGACAGTGTTCGGGTCCTGAACTAATTTAAAGTGCGTCACACGTAAAACGAACAGTTACGGACAGCCGTTTGTTTTTAGCACAGTTTAATTTACTTGTGCACAATACGGACAGACACAGCGTCCCAAGCACACCTCCATTTTTGCTAATTTACGAACAAATCAGGACACGCTAAAATCCATTTCCGCGCATAGCGTATTCATGGATTCCAGCCACCAAAACCAGCCGTGGCGCACAGTGGCGCAGTGACCCTGCAGCAGCGCCAGTTACGCGCCCAAGAATGCCTCTCGCGCAGAGAAAAGCCATCAATATACCCAATCCAGCGCAAAGGGCTGCGCTAACCCTGTACCAGCACGGCAAGCGGGCTACGTGTATCACTGGGGTGCGCGGGAAGTACCTCACCCGATTGGCTCCGTGCGAGCAAGGTACGCGTATTTCAGGGGTGCGCGGGAAGTTCCACACGTGATTTCCGCAGGGTACGTGTATTTCAGGGGTACGCGTGAAGTTCCACATGCGATTTCAGCAGGGTACGTGTATTTCAGGGGTGCCCGGGAAGTGCCACACGCGATTTCATCAGGGTACGTGTATTTCAGGGGTGCGCGGGAAGTTCCACACGCAATTTCATCAGGGTACGTGTATTTCAGGGGGCGGGGGAAGTTTCACACACAATTTCAGCAGGGTACGTGTATTTCAGGGGTGCGCGGGAAGCTCCACACGCGATTGGCCCCGTGCGAGCACGGTACGTGCATTTCAGGGGTGCGCGGGAAGTTCCACACACGATTGGGCCCATGCGAGCAGGGTATGCATATCTCAGGGGTGTGCGGGAAGTGCCACACGCGATTTCAGCAGGGTACGTGTATTTCAGGGGTGCGCGGGAAGTTCCACGCGCAATTTCATCGGGGTATGTGTATTTCGCGGGGGGAAGAGGAAGTTTCACACGCGATTTCAGCAGGGTACGTGTATTTCAGGGGTGCGCGGGAAGTTCCACACGCGATTGGACCCGTGCGAGCAGGCTACGCGTATTTCAGGGGTGCGCGGGAAGTTCCAAACGCGATTGGGCCCGTGCGAGCAGGGTACGCGTATCTCAGGGGTGCGCGGGAAGTGCCACACGCAATTTCAGCAGGGACGTGTATTTCAGGGGTGCAGGGGAAGTTCCACACGTGATTTCATCAGGGTACGTGTATTTCGGGGGCGGGGGAAGTTTCACACGTGATTTCAGCAGGGTACGTGTATTTCAGGGGTGCGCGGGAAGTTCCACACGCGATTGGCCCCGTGCGAGCCGGGTACGCATATTTCAGGGGTGCGCGGGAAGTTCCACACACGATTCCATCAGGGTACGTGTATTACAGGGGTGCGCGGGGAGCACCACACGTGAATTGCATGTGTGGGTCCTCCCAGGTGTTCCCTCTACACCCTCCATGGCCTCTGCATGTGGCTCACACCACAGGGGCCTACCCTGCACATGTCCTGCAGGCACCCCATCCACCATGGCATGCCCCCCAGCCAACCCACATGTCAACTTGCACTACTGCCCACCAACGCATGTCCCCCTGAACCCCCAGCCACCACGGCCCCCACCCATGTCTCCAACCACCCCACCCCCCAGCAGTGCAGGGTCACCCTCCAACAGGCCCCCACCCATGTCTCCCACCACCCCCACCCCCCAGCAGTGCAGGGTCACCCTCCACCAGGCCCCCACCTATGTCTCCCACCACCCCCACCCCCCAGCAGTGCAGGGTCACCCTCCACCAGGCCCCCACCCATGTCTCCCACCACCCCCACCCCCCAGCAGTGCAGGGGCACCCTCCACCAGGCCCCCACCCATGTCTCCCATCACCCCCACCCCCCAGCAGTGCAGGGGCACCCTCCACCAGGCCCCCACCCATGTCTCCCACCACCCCCACCCCCAGAAGTGCAGGGTCACCCTCCACCAGGCCCCCACCCATGTCTCCCACCACCCTCACCCCCCAGCAGTGCAGGGGCACCCTCCACCAGGCCCCCACCCATGTCTCCCACCACCCCACCCCCCAGCAGTGCAGGGTCACCCTCCACCAGGCCCCCACCCATGTCTCCCACCACCCCCACCCCCAGCAGTGCAGGGTCACCCTCCACCAGGCCCCCACCCATGTCTCCCACCACCCACACCCCCCAGCAGTGCAGGGGCACCAACCACCAGGCCCCCACCCATGTCTCCCACCACCCCCCAGCAGTGCAGGGTCACCCTCCACCAGGCCCCCACCCATGTCTCCCACCACCCCCACCCCCAGCAGTGCAGGGGCACCCTCCACCAGGCCCCCACCCATGTCTCCCACCACCCCCACCCACCAGCAGTGCAGGGGCACCCTCCACCAGGCCCCACCCATGTCTCCCACCACCCCCACCCCCAGCAGTGCATGGTCACCGTCCACCAGGCCCCCACCCATGTCTCCCACCACCCCCACCCCCAGCAGTGCAGGGGCACCGTCCACCAGGCCCCCACCCATGTCTCCCACCACCCCCACCCCCCAGCAGTGCAGGGTCACCCTCCACCAGGCCCCCACCCATGTCTCCCACCACCCCCACCCCCCAGCAGTGCAGGGTCAACCTCCACCAGGCCCCCACCCATGTCTCCCACCAACCACCCCCACCCCCCAGCAGTGCAGGGTCACCCTCCACCAGACCCCCACCCATGTCTCCCACCACCCCCACCCCCCAGCACTGTGGGGCACCTGCCAGCAGGCCCCCACCCATGTCCAACTCATGTTCCCCACCCCCCCAACCCCCCAGCACTGTGGGGCACCTGCCAGCAGGCCCGCACCCATGTCCAACTCATGTTCCCCACCACCCCCACCCCCCAGCCCTGTGGGGCACCTGCCAGCAGGCCCCAACCCATGTCCAACTCATGTTCCCCAGCCAACATGTTATCACAATCTAGATCCCTGGTCCCTATGGTCAGCCTCCAAATGCAAAATACCCACCCGAGTATTGCATCCACCCACTCATAATTGGCAATTACATGACAGAACATCAATTGCAAGTTCCGAAACAAACACATTTCCCTCACATACACCCAATGGGTGTCAGTGAAACTCAAAACCCATATCATGATATGCATGAAACCAATGAAGTGATACTACACATTGAAGTATGATAAAAAAATATGTATTAAAGCAAACATAAATAGAATCAAAAATAAAGAAACATAAATGTGAATGTACAAAAATGAAAAGAAGCATGTCTGTGAAAAAAAGCAAAACCAAAAATCAAATTCCAAAGTAATTGTGTCCAAAGTCACTGTCCACAAAACAAAATCCAATGGGAAATAAAAAAGAAAGCCATTGCTCCATGGTTAAAATGTGAAAGAAAAATACAATCCACCAGTGAACTATGTACATGGGAACAAGCCAGGGTCCATTATCCCAACAAAAGAAAGGAAACCTATCTAACTACACTAACTAATAAAATAAACTATATACAAAAATGTGGCCAATGTCCGAAAGGTCTGAAATAAAACGTGGCCAATGTCCGAAAGGTCTGAAATAAAACCAAAAAAAAATGAAACCTAACACTACCTACATAACTATGTACAAGGGCAGCGGGCTAGTTTGACGGCTCACTTGTGGATGTCCCGGGCCAGGGCATCATCGAACTCCTGCTCACTGTCCCGGAGGCGGTCCTCCTCCATGGCCCCGAGGGTCCGCAGGGCCGTCGACGTGTCCACCTCCAAACCCCTGCGGATTGCCTCGAGGCACTCGGGCCGCCTCAGGGCCCTCCGCATGGAGTTCTCCACCCTGACCATTGTGAGCCGTGCCTCATCCGCCCGCTCCGCATCTATGGCGTGGCCCAACCGCTGCCACACGGAAGACACTCTCTGTCCTGGGTCCTCGTGCCCTCCGGCCGATGCCTGCCCCTCCGATGTTGAAGGACCCGAGCCTTCATGGCTCCCACCATGTTGCTGCTGCTGCTGCGCCTCTGCCCGTGCACTGCCTCCTGCTGCCTGCACATCCTCCGCCGGCTGGGGTGCAGTCGTTGATGTGGCCACCCCTGCTGGACGTCCGACTCCCGACTGTGGCAGGGATGCCTCCTCCACCAGCCTGGCCGCACTGTCAGAGGCAGCTCCACAGGGCACCCAGGTGACTGATGGGTGGGAAGATGGCACGGAGGATGACTGGCGCGTAAGGGGTTCAGTTGAGGAGGGGGTCATAGCAAGCCCCATCATACGGAGGAATCCGGCCTGGGTGACCTGTCCCAGCAGGCTGACGTGGTCAACGAGCCATTCGAGATGACGTGCAGTCTCCTCATGAAAAGACTGCAGGTAACCTCGCATGGCCCGTTGACGCAACGCCACACCACTCAGAACAGGCTCAACCTGGACCCGGATAGCCACGTCCGCAGGCAGAGGAAGGCTAGTTGACGTGAGCTCATCCCCTGCCTGAAAACGGGTCTGGACGTAGGCATCCCTGCTGGTGCAAGATGATGCAGGGACAGGATCCGGGACAGGATTGCACACAGGCACCTCCGCGGCGGCCTGTGCTGCCTCCTGTCCCTGGTCCTGCACTGCACCACTAGCACCAGTGGGATCCCCACCTCCAGACCCCGTCTCTGGTGCTTGCACGGCCTCCTCCTCCACCAAACCCCCCACCAACCTGGATGACTCTGTGCCATCTTCCCCTGTTGGGCCCTGTGGGGTCCCAGCTGCCCCTTCTGCTGCCGAGGAGTCCAACTCCAACCTCTGCCTCTTGAACCTCCCACCGGCAGCTGCGGCCTGGGCCACGGTACCGAACTCCTCACTCCCCGACGAGATGACAACATGGGAGGGGAGCCGGGCCTTTCGTCTCCGGCTGGCGGTGGGATCCCCGCCGCTGTGCTCCACAGCACCTTCTCCGCCCTCTTTATTAGTTGAGGCTGCAGACAGGGAGAAATAAAACACAGGCATCAGGGCACTGTACAATGGACACATGCACACATGACAGTTGTACATGAGTGGCATTGGCAAACCTCAGACATGTCATCACAATCCCCAACACACATGTCATTTCAACTCGCACACATGAGCCATACCACAGCCATATCGCAACTGCCAGCACCATCCATACACATACAACAGCATCAGCAGCCAAAGGGGAGCCAGACATCACATGCAACACAGGAAGTGCATCACACATGTACACACACCACCACACTTGCATGCATGTGTACACCTCTGCCAACTGTCAGTGTTCAGATGGGCATCCATGTCACATCTGCCGATCAGGCTTCCACATACCGCTGTCACATGCATCCATGTTGCATCACTGTTGCACCCTTGTCAAATACACACACATACACATGTACACAGTGCTGATACATGCAGCTGAAAACAACATACATGCGTGACATCACGGACATGTCTACTTACATACACATTCATCCAAACATGTGTGCCCACATAACTGCATTTGGCATGCAAGCCTACACACACAAGCACCATCCATGTCTCACACATTCCAGCCCTCGCATGTGTTAGCCCCACGGCCCTGTACACCCCCACCCATACTCGACCCCATACAAACAGATGTGCAACCTGCACACTACTGAAAGATCACCACACGCACATCTCACAATCAGGATGCATGTACACTTACCGCTCGACTCCAGACAGGTCTGCCTCTCAAGGACCTGGATGTGGAGCGCTGGGGATATGCGTTCCAGGACCCTCATCTGTTCTTCCGACAAGTGGCCCCGGCGCCCCTTGGCATCCGCTGCCTTCAAGAGGCACCGGGCCTTGTTCAGGGTCCTGGACCTGAAGTCCTCCCAGCGCTTCTTGACATGTTGTAAGTCGCGGACTGCCACCCCCTCCGCGTTGATGGCAGTCACGATGTCAGTCCAGATCCGAGTCCATCCTTCCTTGTCGGCGTGGGAACTTCCGAAGAGGGCATCATACTGCCCCAGGTCTTGCTCCACCGGGACACCAACTTCGGTGGCACTGAAGCTGGTGCCCCCCTGCCTCTCTGGCCAGGAGTTGTCAGTGGTCTCAGATGGTGTTTGCCCCGACATGACAACCCCAGAGGCAGGAGTGGGTGGGCAACTGGCTCCTGGGGCTGGGCTGTGGAGCGATGGAATCCCAGTCGGGAGTCTTCGGTTCCAGCAGGGGTGGTCACAGCATCAGCACACCTGGCTGATGTGCAGGCAGCAAATGGCAGTGCACGTGGGCAGCAGGCAGTCAGGCAGCAGCAGATGGCAGGTGGGAGCGTGCTCAGGGCTTTGGGGGGCAGTAGTTTGGCCTTCTGGGCAGGAGCGTGGTCTTCCGTGTGCTTACGCGTGGCCAGCTTGATACGGAGTGATTTGGCACGTGAAAAATCTGCACGACAGCGTGTAATTCGAGGAAAGGCCCTTAGCGCGTAAGCGCGTCTGCACGCATACGCATTTTCATTGGACAGAAGGCCCCTCAAGCGCAAGTGCCCCTGTGACGTGAGGCGTACAGGCGTGCATGGGCATTTCAGCGCACGTGAAAAACTGCACGTCCGCGTGTAATACGAGGAAAGGGCCCATGCGCGTAAGCGTGCGTGAAAAACTGCACGTCCGCGTGTAATACGAGGAAAGGGCCCATGCGCGTGAGCGCACGTGAAGAACTGCACATCCGCGTGTAATACGAGGAAAGGGCCCATGCGCGTAAGTGATGTGACGCGAGCGTGCGTTTCCCTCAGCACGGGTTAAAGATGAGCGGGCCCAGCAGTTCGCTGTACGTGCCTTTCGTGGAGACCGACGTGTGTTGCTGGTTCCTGTTGTTTTGCACGCCATCACAACTTCACAGCTATCAAGAACGTATCTCTTCTTTTGGCGGGGGTATTGGCTACGCATGTTTTTCTGCATCGCGCTAGTCAGACGGTGAGTCGCACACGCTCTTTTTCCCACTGCGGGTGCCCCTGTATATCGCACCCATTTTTGATGTCATAGTAGCCTGCGTGTCCCACTCGTACGCGTTATTCGTGTTACTGGGTGCCACCGCGTACTGCCGGAGGTTGAATCCACGCACGTAGGCTGCAGGGTTACGTGCACGGTTTTACTGCAGTTTTGGGGTGCCTGAGCGTTGCGTGACCCGTCACCACATCACCGGGGTCACATACAGCCTTGCAGGTGCAGGGGGGCTGTTAACATCTTGCTTCCCACCCCCTTCACCCCAATTGCCCAGGTCAATTGTGGTGTACACCTCCCATTGGCACCACTCCATCTGTGCCAGCACTTCTACATCAGTGCCATGGTTGGGAGGCCACCAAAGGTGAGGGGCGCCTCAGCTGGGCGTCCTCCTCGTGGCGGGCGTGGTCGGGGACATGGCCGTGGTGACCAGGGAGTAGGGGGACTCCAGGGTGTCCAGGGTGGCCACAGAGGGGGAAGAGGCAGGGGTGCGCCACTTGAGCACAATGTTGTGCCATGTGTCGGTGCAGTCATGCCACCACCCCCTGTGGTTCCGGGGGTTGCAGCTCCTGCATCTGGCACCCGTTTGACCCAGCAGTCCGTTCCATCGACTGCCACGGGCCCAAGGGTAGTGGTAGCTGCAGGTGCAGCTGTGGACACCGCCACCCAGGCTCAGGGTTTGCCAGCGCAGGCTGCCTTGGCACTTGAAGAGCCCTTGGTAGATCTCCAACAGGCCAGGGGGGAAACCATAGGAGCCGGCCGGGCTGCTCAGACCAAGGCACGTGTCCCTGGGGCAGTCATGTCATCTGCTGCCCCGAACAGCTGGGTGTTGGCAAGTGCAGGGGCAGATGCACCCAACAGCACCCCGGTTGTGAGTCTGCCAACCAGGACCGTTGTGGTCAATGACCCTGCCACAGCTGATGTTGCTGCGCAGGGTCCATTAGTGGGCACCCAGCTGCCACTGACACGAGTCAGGCCTTTGGTCATCCCTCCACCTGCCACTCCCTTGGCTCAATCCACCGAACCCACTGGCCATACTGGTCAGGGCGGCATTAGCCAGCCAGGGTCTGCGCCACAGTCCAAGAGGCACCTGCAGCACAGGCTGGGACCCCACACTCAGCCACGACCTCCTGCACGTCGAGGAAGAAGCCTTTCTGTAAGCAGGAACTGGACTTCCTCATGGACTACGTGCAGGGCCACAGCCGTGACATGCTAGTGGGTGCCAATAGTCAGACTACGGCTGCCCAACGTGACACCCACTGGAAGCATGTTGCGGAACATGTCAGTTCATTCGGCCATGAGGTGCGCACGGCGCAAGAGTGCAAAAAGTGTTGGAATGACATCAAGCGCAGCACTAAGGCTAAGCGTGCCTCTAATTACAACTTGACTCTGGTGACTGGCGGTGGGCCTGCACCAGAGGAGGAAGAGCTCACTCCGCATGAGGCTCTAGTTGCGGAGTTCATACAAACCTGAATTGGTCGAAGGAGTGGGAGAGATGCTGGACTTTGATGCGCAGTCCAGTGAGTGTTGATGCGTGTTTGTTGAGGACGTGTGTGTTTCACTTGTGGGATGTGTTGTGCATGATTGCTGCTACATGTGACGTGTACATGGTTCTGATGTGTAAGTAATGCAATGCTTCTGTCATGCATGTCTCCTCTGCCTGCATGCGGGACTCCATGTAGACATGCTCCCTTGGCCCTCCTCTGCCACTCTGCACCCCAGTTGATAGGGAGAATTCTCTGTTTAGGCTGAATTTCCTAACCTAGTGAGTCCCCCAGCAGCTTTGCTGGATTTCTGGAGTTTGTTTTGTTCCATCCTGCCAAGAGTGAGACTCTTTTCTCCCACTCTTGGACATGTATGTGTGTAATTCCTTTGAAATGTCAATGTGTTCGATGGGCTATGGGGTCTTCTACTCCATAGGGTCTCATATGTTTTTCTATGTGTTTTACACTGCACCCTACGTGTCGTAACACGGGGGCGCCCTAGCGGGTCCCCCACCATAGACTCCATACCCGGGGACTGACTACTGTCTCCCCGGGCATGTAAAGTCACCATTGGCTTTACTAGACCTAAATTTACTAATAGAACTAGTACCAACCATCTTATTGTGGACGTACTAGTAGGGGTAATTCGATTACTCCTGGATCTGTTACTCGAGGGGGCACTGTCCCGTCCCCCCTTGTCGAGTTTTGGCTGGTGGCAGTGGAAACTACTTGTTATGTTCGATCCCGAACATAACCCTATGGGATTCGTCCCATTGTTGGAGATGGATACTTTTTCTCATTAATCTCTGACGTACCACCGATCTACTTATCTTAAATAAGTTTATCAAGTAGTATTTTCTGCCAGAACTCGGTTTTAAAATGGCGTCTGTGTCCGTCTCTGTGACTCCTAAACCAAAGGTTGAGCCCTTTGTTCCACTTTTGGCGGGCATCTGTACAGAGACCCTCCAAAGTGGTGCCATTCTGTCTGGGTTACCTCAGGGGTGTGGGAGGGGTTTAGGCACCCTGGACCGAGTTGCCTTGCCAACTCAGGTCGCACTCTGGAGTGATTGGCCCAGGTGGTGAGCCTTCCCGCTCACTACTTAGCATGTGTTGATTGACAGCTAGGCTGAATGAATGGGGGTCTTCTGCATAAAAGCAGGGCTTTTGGGACTGGATCTTCAGAACTCGCCACAGGACCTAAGAATCCGAAGAGGGTAACGCTGAGCCGACCTGCATGACGACACCTCCGGTGGAGCCCTGCGGAACCGACTCACCACTTCCCGACGACAGAGGAGATCTCCCTGCCGGAGAGTCTCTTCCCCTGACTGGTGGGAACAACCAGTCAGTCCCCTTTGCTTTTTATTCACCTCAGGACGCAGTGGTCGAATTGCCCGTGCAGAGCACCTCAGCAACCGGATAGCCACTACCACTGTACCGCGACCAAAAGGTGGTGCCTTGTGATGGTGCACTCCGCAGCTGGTCTCTTCCCTGGTGGTGCACCGGACTTCACTTTCCTTCGACAACGAGATCATCTCTACTCTTGGCCAAGACCCGACGTGCATCCACCACCAGGAACAACTGCCCCCGCCGGAGCTGCCCTCCACAACAAGGTACCGTGTCCGCCTGGCTTCCCTTTCGTTCGGTTCGAGTGAGGTGTCTTAATCCTCTCCGTTCCGCTGGGTCGCCTCCAAGCTTTGCTCATTCTTTTTTCTGAACTGGTTCAATCTGCCGATAACAATTTGCTATAAAGACTTGAATGCATCTCCACTAGAGACTTTTTGGGACATCGCGCCTTGCCTCTCTCCGAGAAGGCCTGGCCTCTGAACTTTATGATCTATTGTGATTCTTGCCTTCCTGCCTTGCATTTTATCCACGTAGGATTGAACTGTGTTGATTTCATAACCTGCCTATCTTTTTCTCTCCCTTCCTAACTAATATTCGAGTGTCATCTAGATTGAGGTATACACCTCTGTCTGGAAATAAGTGGTACCGGTAGAACCTAGAGTTGTCGATATTTTGCTAGGGGGATTGATAGTTTTCTACTTCGTAGATTAATTGTGTTTGATTTGTTTGCCGTGATTTGCTTTAGTGTTTTCCATAGATGTTGTGTTATAAATAAATACCTTACTATCTTTACACTAAGCCTCGTTGCGTGTTTGCTTGTCTTGCTGTGAAGAATTGCCCTATGTTGTATACTCCACATAATGCTCAACTTTTCTTGAGAGAAGTCTGACTGCTCAGCCACAGCTACCAAGTGAATCTGTGTTGTACAGACTGCTACCAAGTGGGTTCACCGCCAACGCCTGTAGTCCTAAATCTTTTGCAGTGGTCCCAGAGGGAACTGCACAGGTTTCCGCCTAACACCAGTTCCACCTTTGCACTGGTCTGCTTCAATCTTGCCAATGTGTAGTTTCTTGTTCATGTGTCCTGTGTAGATGCTAACTTCCAGCGTAGAACCTGCCAGACATATGAGTGTGGTACAGCCTTAGTACTCGATGCAGGGTATCTCACTTGTACTGTGCATGGGTCAGATGTCCCGCAGGGACATGAGTGCCCATTCATGCTCCATGTGCATTGCACGCATGTCCCTATGTGTCCTTGACTGGATGATCACTGTAATATAGGTCCTTGGTTACATACATTGCCTGCCATCTCATCAGCCTTCCCATGTCAACTGTGGCTCAGTCCTGCGTTGCACACATGCTTAGGCTCTGACAATCTGTGTGGCTCACAGGCCACAGCCTGTTCAATGGCCAATGACTCTGTCCAACTCTTGTTGTGTCTTCTTCACACGTGGGAGGCCTCCAGAGTTTTCATCATGTGTCCTGCCTACTGTCCCAGCATCATTTGCAGTGTTGTCATTTGAATCACATTAAGCTGTTGATACCAGTCAACACTGCCTGTCAATACACAGGTGTATGGTCAGCCTTTTGATACCATGCTAGGCATCCCTGCTTTGGTACTGGGGTGGAGGGGTGCTTGGCTTCTAGATATCGTACACATTGAATGCACAATGCACGTGATGTGTGAATTTGACATTGCACTGCCTTCACATTTCCTGGCACACACCATGGAGTGCTTGTACATGTAGGTAGTGAGTGGCGTACACATTTTCTGCACTGCATAGACCCACTTCCATGGAAACTGCCACCTTTCAACAGGTCTGATCACAGAAGCTATTTAAAGTAGACCCAGCATGCATGCCAGGTTATATGTTGTGTGTCACATGTCTGCCAGATCGTTTGCTGTCGGTGTGTGTGTGTCGTGTGCTTCTGACATGTGTAGTGACCTTTTTTCTCTCTATTTTTCAGGTGATGACACAATGGAGGCTGTCATGAGCAGCCGACCCTGGCGGGTATGGAGAAGGTGGAAATGGTAGACGGACACCGCCTTTGTAAACATCAGGCGCATTCTAGTCTTCCAGCCTATAATTACCCGGAAGAAGCTAACGCGCATGCGTTGCAACTTTCCAGTGCTACGGGAAAGTTTTTCCTAACGCTCCGGTGCGTTTGTTTTTCTTCCTTCCCATTTTCAGACGGGATCCCTTCCTTCTCCTTTCCCGGCTTTCCTGCCCTTCCCTCCTTCTGACTTCTTTCCAGTACGTTGTTCCCTGTGTCTCGTACTTTCTACCTTTTCCATGCTTCCCTGTTTACTTAGCCTTGTGCTATGCTTACCTTCGCCTGACCACTCCCTCTGTTGGATTCTCCGCCTGGCAATCTTTGCTGTACTGTTGCTGTTCCATTTCGCCGATCTCCTGCGCAGCACTCTTCCCGGAATCCTTCTCCGAATACACGCATCCGCATCACAGTGCATCCTGGGAATTGAAGTCTTCAGCTGGTATACGCCGTCACAACTTGCCAGGGTTTTTTCGACAAGCTTTTTCCCTGGTCTGGGGTGGGCTCCCTGGGGTCCCCGCTGCCAGATTTACCCGCATTTCTAGCAAAGTGGCTTCCGGTGGAGCCCATACCTGCAACTACAAGCAGAAGGGAAGGATTTACCAGAAGGAGACCAGCGAAACTTGGCGACAAAGAAGGAAAGGACTCTCCTCAGGCAAATCGGAAGAATCCTCTACAGCTCATACCAGTTCAGGTGAGGAGGGGGTCGGGGAACCTGGTGTTACCACACAGTCCATACCTGAGAGATTGCAATGCCCAAAAATGGCCTCCCTTGAACAGTTTCAGGAAATGGTAAATGCCATTCAGGCTCTGACCACAGAAGTACAGTCCCTGAGAGCGGATAATTCCGCACTCAGACAAAAAGTCCAACAAATCCAACAAGCAGGGCAGCATGTCCCACAACAAGATAACAATCGTGGAGAATTGCCTCCCATTCCATTACCTTGTGGGAAATATGACGGAAATCCCAAAAAGATTAAAGAATTCTTGGACGCTTGTACTATCCAGTTTACCTTTCGGCCTAGAACCTATGATTTAGATAAAACAAGGGTGGGATTCCTGGTTTCCAATTTAACAGGAAATGCCCTTGCATGGGCCACTCCTCTGGTGACAAGTGCAGATCCGATTCTCACTGATTATTCCGGTTTTGTCCAAAGATTTCGGGACAGATTTGAAAGACCCGAAGTAGGGTATTCGGCATATGAAAACCTGTTGGACATCCGCCAAGGTTCTTTTGATGTCCAGACATACGTCACGGGTTTTCAAAGGATAGCTGCCGAAGCTGGATGGCCAGAGATGGCCCAACAAACTATCTTCAGAAGAGGACTCCGTGAGGATATCAAGGATGAACTGGCGAGAGTAGCCAGACCGAATACCTTTCAAGAGTTGATTTCACTAGCTCTACAAATAGAGTTTCGCATGGCCGAAAGGAAAGCAGAAAGAAGAAGACCAAGAACCTTCGTTCCAGGCCCAAACCCCTCCTCAATACCTGAAAGAGGATCCATGGAAGAGCCGATGTAAATTGGATCCACCACAAGAGGACCGCTTTCCACCAGTGAACGCAAGAGACGGAAGGACCTTGGGTTATGCATGTATTGTGGTTCAAATGGCCATCTGCTACGGGACTGTACGGAAATCCCTCTCAGAAGACAGGGAAACGAAAGACCCCAACCTTAAACAGGGAAAGGGAAGGGGTGAATAACATAAATCCCTGTCGCCCAGCACAGCCTCCGGTTTTGAACAATAACTGTTTACTGGTTATCAAGGTCCAGATCGAGTGGGTCGAACATGAACCGGTGACATGTCTAGCCATGGTTGATTGCGGAGCTGCCGGCAACTTCGTGGACGATAAATGGGCTCTGGACCAACAGATTCCTACACGCCCCAAGATACGACCTATAACCGTAGAAGGGGTAGATGGTAGCCCGTTAACCTCCGGTCCCATCAGTCATGAAACTCAGGATCTTAAGATCACAATGGCTTCCCATCAAGAATATCTAACTTTCGATTTGATCAGGGCGGCACATTTTCCAGTGATACTAGGCATACCCTGGTTGAGGAAACACAACCCGTATATCGATTGGAGTCTTAACACAGTGGACTTCAGATCCCAGTATTGTGAACAACATTGTCTTACATCAGAAAGTTCAAGGTGCGTACAATCAGCACTACATCCTTCTAATAGTATCCACATGATCCCAGCACCCTACCAAGAGTTTGTAGATGTGTTCACTGACACAAAACCCCGCCTACTACCTCCTCATCGCAAGGAAGATTGCAAGATCGACCTGATTCCAGATGCAGTCGTTCCCTTCGGAAGAATGTTTCCTTTGTCCTTACCCGAGAAAGAAGCCCTAAAGGAGTATCTTGCAACCAATCTAAAGAATGGTCTCATCAGGGAGTCGTCGTCATCAGCTGGAGCTTCACTTTTTTTTGTGTCCAAAAAAGGGACGACTGAGTTAAGACCCTGTATAGACTACAGAGGCCTGAACAGTCTTACGGTGCGGGACAGATACCCTATGCCCCTAATAAAGGACATCTTAGAAGCGGTTCAGGGAGCTCGAGTATTCACGAAACTAGACCTGAGAGGGGCTTACCACCTCTTACGTCTCCGTGAAGGGGACGAGTGGAAGACTGCTTTCCGGACACCACTAGGTCATTATGAATATAGGGTTATGCCATTTGGCTTAGTCAATGCACCTGCTCAATTCCAGCGTTTTATGGACAATGTTTTTGCAGATATGCTATTCTCTTCAGTAGTAGTCTACCTAGACGAACATCGCACGTTGGTTACAGAGGTTCTACACAGATTAAGAAGACACAGGAGCCGATTCATGGAATAATTAGCGTGGCGCAAGTGGGCAAAAACGTGCGAATCGCAGTGGAATAGCGAAAATCGCAGTGCAAGTGCGAAAATCGCACGAAAAGCAGCGCACATCGATTCATGGAAGTCCGTGCGCAAGAAAACCAGCGGATGTGCGATAAAAAAGTGCACGGCGCACGTTGGCGCACAGGCCATCTAACAGCGTGCGCCAGGTCACAGCGAAAATCACACAGGCCAGAGCGATAATCGCACATAGCGCGGGGCACGCAACTAAAGTAGGCGGAACACGGGCGTAACACTCGGAATGGGGAACAACTTGCCAAAACGTGGGCGTCACGGGGGAAGTACAGGGCACAAGTGCGCGGAACGCCCACACGCTAACCTACAACACGTATTCATGGAATAGAATGGGGCAAAAAATCGCACGCTCAAACCAGCGCACAGGCACAAACACGACCGCCACAAGAAAGCAGGCGGTAGCGTCTCTGCGGCTGTAAGAAATGTGCGCCAAAAGGTGCGCCAACAAATAGCACCTATATACTGCCATGATGAATGTCCTATACTGTGGCCCTCCAGGACAAATGACGTGCAAAGGGGTACCCACAAACACGGACCCGCTGACAAAAAATACGTGTGCGTGTATACCGGGGTGCGCGGGAAGTGTCACCCGCGATTTGGCCGGGTACGTGGATTTCAGGGGTGCGCGGGAAGTTCCACACGCGAATGGGCCAGTGCGAGCAGGGTACGTGTATTTCAGGGGTGCGCAGGAAGTTCCACACGCGAATTCTGCAGGGTACGTGCATTTCTGGGGCGCGCGGGTAGTTCCACACGCGAATGGGCCAGTGCGAGCAGGGTCCGTGTATTACATGGGTGCGCGGGAAGTTCCACACGCGATTCCATCAGGGTACGTGTATTTCAGGGGTGCGCGGGAAGTTACACACGCGATAGTCCCAGTGCGAGCAGGGTACGTGTATTTCAGGGGTGCGCGGGAAGTTCCACACGCGATTGGCCCAGTGCGAGCAGGGTACGTGTATTTCAGGGGTGCGCGGGAAGTTCCACACGCGAATTCTGCAGGGTACGTGCATTTCAGGGGTGCGCGGGAAGTGCCACACGCGATAGTCCCAGTGCGAGCATGGTACGTGTATTTCAGGGGTGCGCGGGAAGTTCCACACGCGATTGGCCCAGTGCAAGCAGGGTACGTGTATTTCAGGGGTGCGCGGGAAGTTCCACACGCGAATTCTGCAGGGTACGTGCATATCAGGGGTGCGCGGGAAGTTCCACACACGAATGGGCCAGTGCGAGCAGGGTACGTGTATTACATGGGTGCGCCGGAAGTTCCACACGCGATTCCATCAGGGTACGTGTATTTCAGGGGTGCGCGGGAAGTTCCACACGCGATAGTCCCAGTGCGAGCAGGGTACGTGTATTTCAGGGGTGCGCGGGAAGTTCCACACGCGATTGGCCCAGTGTGAGCAGGGTAGGTGTATTTCAGGGGTGCGCGGGAAGTTCCACACGCGAATTCTGCAGGGTACGTGCATTTCAGGGGTGCGCGGGAAGTGCCACACGCGATAGTCCCAGTGCGAGCAGGGTACGTGTATTTCAGGGGTGCGCGGGAAGTTCCACACGCGATTGGCCCAGTGCGAGCAGGGTACGTGTATTTCAGGGGTGCGCGGGAAGTTCCACACGCAAATTCTGCAGGGTACGTGCATATCAGGGGTGCGCGGGAAGATCCACACGCGAATGGGCCAGTGCGAGCAGGGTACGTGTATTACATGGGTGCGCGGGAAGTTCCACATGCGATTCCATCAGGGTACGTGTATTTCAGGGGTGCGCGGGAAGTTACACACGTGATAGCCCCAGTGCGAGCAGGGTACATGTATTTCAGGGGTGCGTGGGAAGTTCCACATGCGATTGTGCCAGTGCGAGCAGGGTACGTGTATTTCAGGGGTGCGCGGGAAGTTCCACACGCGAATTCTGCAGGGTACGTGCATTTCAGGGGTGCACGGGAAGTTCCACACGCAAATGGGCCAGTGCGAGCAGGGTACGTGTATTACATGGGTTCGCGGGAAGTTGCACACGCTATTCCATCAGGGTACGTGTATTTCAGGGGTTCTGGGGAGTACTACACGTGAATTGGCCTTGTGGGTCCTCCCAGGTGTACGCTCCACAACCTCCACGGCCCCTGCAGGCAGCCCACACCACGGGGGACTACCCTGCACCCCTGCACATGTCCCGCAGGCAGCCCATCCACCATGGGCATGCCCCCAGCCAACCCACATGTCACCTTGCACTACTGATCAACAATGCATGTGTCCCACCACCCCCACCCCCCAGCCACCAGGGGCAGCCTCCACCAGGCCCCCACCCATGTCTCCCACCACCCCCACCCCCCAGCAGTGCAGGGGCAGCCTCCACCAGGCCCCCACCCATGTCTCCCACCACCCCCACCCCCCAGCCACCAGGGGCAGCCTCCACCAGGCCCCCACCCATGTCTCCCACCACCCCCACCCCCCAGCAGTGCAGGGGCAGCCTCCATCAGGCCCCCACCCATGTCTCCCACCACCCCCACCCCCCAGCACTGCGGGGCACCTGCCAGCAGGCCCCCACCCATGTCCAACCCATGTCTCCCAACACCCCCACCCCCCAGCAGTGCAGGGGCAGCCTCCACCAGGCCCCCACCCTTGTCTCCCACCACCCCCACCCCCCAGCCACCAGGGGCAGCCTCCACCAGGCCCCCACCCATGTCTATCAGCACCCCCACCCCCCAGCACTGTGGGGCACCTGCCAGCAGCCCCCACCCATGTGAAACTCATGTACCCCTGCACCCCCACCCCCCAGCAGTGCAGGGGCAGCCTCCACCAGGCCCCCACCCATGTCACCCACCACCCCCACCCCCCAGCAGTGCAGGGGCAGCCTCCACCAGGCCCCCACCCATGTCTCCCACCACCCCCACCCCCCAGCAGTGCAGGGGCAGCCTCCACCAGGCCCCCACCCAGGTCTCCCACCACCCCCACCCCCCAGCACTGTGGGGCATCTGCCAGCAGGCCCCCACCCATTTCCCCCACCACCCCCACCCCCAGCCACCAGGGGCAGCCTCCACCAGGCCCCCACCCATGTCTCCCACCACCCCCACCCCCCAGCACTGTGGGGCACCTGCGAGCAGGCCCCCACCCATGTCCAACCCATGTCTCCCACCACCCCCACCCCCCAGCAGTGCAGGGGCAGCCTCCACCAGGCCCCACCCATGTCTCCCACCACCCCACCCCCCAGCAGTGCAGGGGCAGCCTCCACCAGGCCCCCACCCATGTCTCCCACCACCCCCACCCCCCAGCAGTGCAGGGGCAGCCTCCACCAGGCCCCCACCCATGTCTCCCACCACCCCCACCCCCCAGCAGTGCAGGGGCAGCCCCCACCAGGCCCCCACCCATGTCTCCCACCACCCCCACCCCCCAGCAGTGCAGGGGCAGCCTCCACCAGGCCCCACCCATGTCTCCCACCACCCCCACCCCCCAGCACTGTGGGGCACCTGCCAGCAGGCCCCCACCCATGTCTCCCAGCACCCCCACCCACCAGCCACCAGGGGCAGCCTCCACCAGGCCCCCACCCATGTCTCCCACCACCCCCACCCCCCAGCACTGTGGGGCACCTGCCAGCAGGCCCCCACCCATGTCCAACCCATGTCTCCCACCACCCCCACCCCCCAGCAATGCCGGGGCAGCCTCCACCAGGCCCCCACCCATGTCTCCCACCACCCCCACCCCCCAGCAGTGCAAGGGCAGCCTCCACCAGGCCCCCACCCATGTCTCCCACCACCCCCACCCCCCAGCAGTGCAGGGGCAGCCTCCACCAGGCCCCCACCCATGTCTCCCACCACCCCCACCCCCCAGCACTGTGGGGCACCTGCCAGCAGGCCCCCACCCATGTGAAACTCATGTACCCCTGCACCCCCACCCCCCAGCAGTGCAGGGGCAGCCTCCACCAGGCCCCCACCCATGTCACCCACCACCCCCACCCCCCAGCAGTGCAGGGGCAGCCTCCACCAGGCCCCCACCCATGTCACCCACCACCCCCACCCCCCAGCAGTGCAGGGGCAGCCTCCACCAGGCCCCCACCCATGTCTCCCACCACCCCCACCCCCCAGCAGTGCAGGGGCAGCCTCCACCAGGCCCCCACCCAGGTCTCCCACCACCCCCACCCCCCAGCACTGTGGGGCATCTGCCAGCAGGCCCCCACCCATTTCCCCCACCACCCCCACCCCCAGCCACCAGGGGCAGCCTCCACCAGGCCCCCACCCATGTCTCCCACCACCCCCACCCCCCAGCACTGTGGGGCACCTGCGAGCAGGCCCCCACCCATGTCCAACCCATGTCTCCCACCACCCCCACCCCCCAGCAGTGCAGGGGCAGCCTCCACCAGGCCCCACCCATGTCTCCCACCACCCCACCCCCCAGCAGTGCAGGGGCAGCCTCCACCAGGCCCCCACCCATGTCTCCCACCACCCCCACCCCCCAGCAGTGCAGGGGCAGCCTCCACCAGGCCCCCACCCATGTCTCCCACCACCCCCACCCCCCAGCAGTGCAGGGGCAGCCCCCACCAGGCCCCCACCCATGTCTCCCACCACCCCCACCCCCCAGCAGTGCAGGGGCAGCCTCCACCAGGCCCCACCCATGTCTCCCACCACCCCCACCCCCCAGCACTGTGGGGCACCTGCCAGCAGGCCCCCACCCATGTCTCCCAGCACCCCCACCCCCCAGCCACCAGGGGCAGCCTCCACCAGGCCCCCACCCATGTCTCCCACCACCCCCACCCCCCAGCACTGTGGGGCACCTGCCAGCAGGCCCCCACCCATGTCCAACCCATGTCTCCCACCACCCCCACCCCCCAGCAATGCAGGGGCAGCCTCCACCAGGCCCCCACCCATGTCTCCCACCACCCCCACCCCCCAGCAGTGCAAGGGCAGCCTCCACCAGGCCCCCACCCATGTCTCCCACCACCCCCACCCCCCGCCACCAGGGGCAGCCTCCACCAGGCCCCCACCCATGTCTCCCACCACCCCCACCCCCAGCAGTGCAGGGGCAGCCCCCACCAGGCCCCCACCCATGTCTCCCACCACCCCCACCCCCCAGCAGTGCAGGGGCAGCCCTCACCAGGCCCCCACCCATGTCTCCCACCACCCCCACCCCCCAGCCACCAGGGGCAGCCTCCACCAGGCCCCCACCCATGTCTATCAGCACCCCCACCCCCCAGCACTGTGGGGCACCTGCCAGCAGGCCCCCACCCATGTCCAACCCATGTCTCCTACCACCCCCACCCCCCAGCAGTGCAGGGGCAGCCCCCACCAGGCCCCCACCCATGTCTCCCACCACCCCCACCCCCCAGCCACCAGGGGCACCCTCCACCAGGCCCCCACCCATGTCTCCCACCACCCCCACCCCCCAGCACTGTGGGGCACCTGCCTGCAGGCCCCCACCCATGTCCAACCCATGTCTCCCACCACCCCCACCCCCCAGCAGTGCAGGGGCAGCCTCCACCAGGCCCCCACCCATGTCTTCCACCACCCCCACCCCCCAGCAGTGCAGGGGCAGCCTCCACCAGGCCCCCACCCATGTCTCCCACCACCCCCACCCCCCAGCAGTGCAGGGGCAGCCTCCACCAGGCCCCCACCCATGTCTCCCACCACCCCCACCCCCCGCCACCAGGGGCAGCCTCCACCAGGCCCCCACCCATGTCTCCCACCACCCCCACCCCCCAGCCACCAGGGGCAGCCCCCACCAGGCCCCCACCCATGTCTCCCACCACCCCCACCCCCCAGCCACCAGGGACACCCTCCACCAGGCCCCCACCCATGTCACCCACCACCCCCACCCCCCAGCAGTGCAGGGGCAGCCTCCACCAGGCCCCCACCCATGTCACCCACCACCCCCACCCCCCAGCAGTGCAGGGGCAGCCTCCACCAGGCACCCACCCATGTCACCCACCACCCCCACCCCCCAGCAGTGCAGGGGCAGCCTCCACCAGGCCCCCACACATGTCCCCTTGCCCCCAGGTCCTGACGATACTCAATCATGGCAGTAATGGGCAGCATACCCAGCACAAACACCCAGGCAAGGATTGCATCCACCCACATAGTGAATGCAATTACATGATACAACCCCAATGGCAAGTATGTAAATGAACACATGTCCGTCACACACACATACACAACGGGTGCAAGTGAATGTCAAAACCCATATCATGACATGTATGAAACCAATGAGAAAATACCACAAGTGAAAGTAAAAAAAACATGTATTCAAGATGAAAAAGAAGTAAACAAATCAAACATACAACAATGGGGATAACAAAATAAATGGTCCATGTCCCAGAACAAATGTAAAAATCAAAAAAACAAAGGAATCCAAAAACAAATGTTGTCCAAAGCAATATCATGTCGAAGGAAAAGAATGAAAAACCATTTCCACATGGTGAACACAATAATGAAAAAAAGAAAATGTTCCTTCAAAAAACAAACTATACACAAGAATATTCCAGGGTCCATGAGCCCAACACCATAAATGAAACCTACTACTACCTAATGAAAAAAATATATACAGAAAAGTGGCCATTGTCCGAGCGGTCCAAAAATAAAGGAAACCTAACACTAACTAAAGAACTATATACAATGGCAGCGGGCAAGTCCTGCGGCTCACTCTGTGATGTTGCTGGCCAGGGCATCATCGAACTCCATGTCGATGTCCTGGAGGCGGGACTCTGTCCTGGCCCCGAGGTCTCGCAGGGATAACCCCATGTCCAGCTCAAACTCCCTGTGAGCCTCCTCGAGGCACTCAGCCCGCCTCAACGCCCGACGCATGGAGAACTCCCCCCTGACCATGGTGAGCCGCTCCTCTTCTGCCCGCTGCCGCTCCACACCTATCCGCTGGACCAACTGCTCCCACACGGAAGACACTACCGTCCCAGGGTTCCCCTGCCCTCCGGCCGATGCCTGCCCCTCTGATCTTGATGGCCCCGAGTCATGATGCCTCCCACGTCGAGCCCGCTGCTGCCTCCGACGCCACTGCCTCTGCCAGCACGACGGCATCCAGGCTGATGGAAACCACCGACGCCGTCGTGCACGTGCCCTGCCCGATGATGCCGTCACATCTTCCATCTGCTGGGGTCCAGTTGCTGTGTTGTCCACCCCTGCTGGACCTCCGACTCCCGACTGTGGCAGGGATGGGATCCCCACCGAGCTGGCTGCATTGGTCAGGGCAGGTCCACAGGGGGCCCTGGTGGCATCTGGGCCGGAAGACGGCAAGGAGAACGACTGGTGTATAGCCTGCACAGAGGAGGAGAGGGCCGCCAGATTGGCCAACACATGCAGGAAACCCCCAAACATGGCCGATCCCAATTGGGCCACGTCGGCACGGTGCACTTCGTGATGACGTGCGTGCTCCTCCCGGGAAGCACGCACGGCATCACGAATCACAGCCGTGCGCATCGCGACCCCAATCAGGACCTTCTCCACACATCCAGGGGTCGACTCGTCCGCAGGTGGAGGGGAGTCAGGTGACATGGACATCCCCTCCACCTGCGGACGGGCCTGGGACGGGGCATCCCTGCTGGTGCATGGTGGTGCACTCACAGGGTCAGGGACAGCGACATGCACAGGCCCCTCCACGGTGACCTGTGCTGCCTCCTGCCCCTGGCCCTGGACTGCACCACTTGCACCAGCAGGGATGCCCCCACCAGGCCCCATGTGTGCCCCAGTGGCGGCCTCCTCCTCCTCTGTGCAAACCACCAACCTGGATGGCTCCTCACCGTCTCCCACCGTAGCAGGCCCCTGTGGGGGCTCACCCACCCCTTCCGCTGCAGCCGTGGGGGCATCCCCGCCGCCTTGCTCCACAGCGCCGTCTCCGCCCTCTTCTTCACTAGCCGCTGCGTAGAGGGAGACAAAGAACACAAGCATCAGGGTACTGTACAATGGTCCCCTAGACAGGAAGCAATAGCAGATGAGCACCACTGTCAAAGTACACTTCCATCATGTCCCTCCACAAGACATGGGTAATTCCAGGCAAAACACACACAGTAACAGGCATGGTGCATGCCATGGACATTTCCATGCATGTCCAATGGACTCTTGAAACATTCAATGATATGTAACTCACATGCATCATGGGTCATGCCTATCACATGCACACACTTCACCTCAGTCACATCCATCTGGCCCCATACACCCCAAACACAGCGGATACAAGGGTAATTTGGCTGCTTCACTGAATCTGTGCATTGTCACACACATGTGTCATGCATCCATGGCATGGTTAACAAAGAGGGATTTGTTCTGTCGTGTAACATTGTAGGGGCGGGACTACTTTCTAATTCTAGTAGGCCCAGGTAATTTCTATTGTGTCCAGAGAAATACAAAAACACTGCAAATGTGAAAATGTATATGAAGTAGTTCAGACAGAAATAGGTATTATATACAGCTTTAAAAGTTTATTTTGCTGCTTGGTGCATTTAATAAATCATGCATCCATAATTGTTGATACACGACTGTTTTTACCGAAAATCAACAAAAATACAAAACAAGTTTTTCATTCAGAGATTCTTGGTGTGCAGGAGGTTAGAGCACAGTCTTAACCCTGTCCACACATCATTATGATGGCCAAATTAATTGGCAGAATGCAATAAAACAAAGAACAAAGTTACCATCACCATTAGTGACAAGTGATTATCATGTGTAAAAATGCGAGACAACCCAAAGCACACACATTAAATGGGAAAATTCTTGGTTGTCTGTAGCCAGGCTGAAGGGTGACCTAACACGTGGTCGACGTCTAGATTTAGATCAAAAAGGTATTTGGGACCAGGAGAATTATGCAGATATTGGTCCTAAAGACGTTTCGGCTGGTAGCCTTCATCTTGGAAAAAAAACCATAGGTTGGATCAGTGAAACGGGTTAACTCTGGCAAAATTTAGAACATATCACCTTTTATTTACGTTGTTCAATTACAAAAATATATGATTAATTACATAAAAACTCTTGAATATTCAACAATTCATCATCTCATTCATACCTTCAAACAATCCCCATTCTAACACATCTACCCGAAAAGCACATCAAGTAATGCCCAATGCTTAATTTTTAGCAGAGCATCTGTTATTGCTGTTTGTTAGTATTTTTCAGCAATGACCCAGTCCATAGTATCAAGTGTCATTGTATAGCTGGTATGATGTTTGACCAGATATCGTATTTCTAGAGAAAAGCGTCGACACGTGTTTCGGTCAAAGACCTTCTTCAGGACGTTGGGCAAGAGGACACTTCTCCGCCCTATTGTATGCTTGTATGGGCCAAAATCTAAAAACAATAAGAAAAACCAGAATGTCAACCCTATTTCTTTTAAAAAGGTGACGCATTAATGTCACATTAGTGTCAAAATTAAATCGAGACACTCGCCTTACTCACCCCCAAGAAGCAAATCCTAGGATCATGAGAGAGGACCAAAGGGATTAATCCTCCACTGGCCTCGGTATTTATATCGAGCCTGTGGAATCAACACATACCAAAAAACACTTAATATTTATTCCATAAATCAAGAAAAACTTGTAACTATACGTATATCAGGCTAAAAGTGATGTAAACTTACAAATATCTGATGGCACAAGGAGCAACTCATGCAGAAACTGCACGGATATGTAGGCCGGACGTGCACTGATGTTTTACAAGCAGTAAATCCTCACTGGACCCATCAACCACTGTAACATAAAAATATATACGGGTAAGCTCCCCGTAAATCTCGAGGTGTCGCTTTGTTTTCTAATATAAAATCACCATGATGCTAGACTCATCTAGTTATCAACATTATACTCGGAGTGCCGTCACTGTAAATATTTTTGCCTACTAGTACTCTATACCCCACTCATACAGACAACATAGATTACCTATTGTTTCTACAAAGTGTGCCCTCTCCGTACTGCCATCATCTAATCGTGCCTGTTATTACACGTATTCCTTACCTAGGTCCAATCAATCTGCAACCCCAAGCGGGAGAATCACAACTACGGTCGGCGTTCGGTTAACACGTAACTGCCGACTCAATCAAAAGCAGTGATGGACATAGAAAGGGGACAAACTAATATCCTCATGTGTAGACACAAAAAAGGGACTATATCCGGGCAAACCACTAATGGCCCGTTCAGAGATATGAACAAGCACAAAGGAGTGGATGTTACGCCACCAAATTGCGTATCCAGAATGTGGACAATACATAAATAATGATACGGGTGCGCACATCCACCAATTTCAAAAAAAGAAACGCTCCGTGACTCTATGTCTCAAATCCCATGCCTGGCCAAACAACAATGGTCGATCACATCCGGGCGGGCTCTAAAGTATTAAAAACATAAGGAATACACGTACATAATGTTTAAGATATATTAACCCTTGTCCTACTGCAGCTTGATGTTAGGAACTGGGTGCTATGTTGAAGTACCTGCAATTCATAGTTCATACATAACCAACTGACTAAAAAGGCTAAATAAGAACTAAAAAAATAATAATAAAAAGGCTAAATAAAAAGGCTAAATAAAAAAGCTAAATAAAAAAAAGCTAAATAAAAAAGAACATACCCTGGAGCCACACAATCATAGCCTCTATTCTTTTCTTCAGATGTACGTCAACATGCAGAAGTCTAATAGGATTTTTCTATATCTTCAAAACACATTATTCAAAATACATTATTGAAAATCAGCTGTACCAACACGAGGGAATTCACTACTATTCATGAAGTGAACCTGTATTATTCATTGTCAGCGGTGTATACATCAATGACTAAGAAGTTAATTGCTTATAACACATGTTAATTGGAAAAATGGGAAATATTAATTATTTGTGACAAGAGTGTTCCATTCCACTGAAACATTCAATCCTTCCTTGACAGTATTCAAAGTATGAATCCATTTCTGTTCTGTATGGTGTAGTATTGTACTGATGTCCCCCCCTCTCATGTTACTTTTAATGTGTTGGAGTACGAACCATCTCATTTCTATATCTTTATGTTTCATTTTCAAAAAATGGTCGACGAGCGGTTTGTCTGCCACACCATTCCTGATGCAGCTCCTGTGTTCTGATATCCGTTGTCGTACTTCACGTGTGGTCTTACCAACATATAGGAGTTGACAGGGGCAACTGATAATATAAATTGCTCATTGTGCCATCAGATATTTGTAAGTTTACATCACTTTTAGCCTGATATACGTATAGTTACAAGTTTTTCTTGATTTATGGAATAAATATTAAGTGTTTTTTGGTATGTGTTGATTCCACAGGCTCGATATAAATACCGAGGCCAGTGGAGGATTAATCCCTTTGGTCCTCTCTCATGATCCTAGGATTTGCTTCTTGGGGGTGAGTAAGGCGAGTGTCTCGATTTAATTTTGACACTAATGTGACATTAATGCGTCACCTTTTTAAAAGAAATAGGGTTGACATTCTGGTTTTTCTTATTGTTTTTAGATTTTGGCCCATACAAGCATACAATAGGGCGGAGAAGTGTCCTCTTGCCCAACGTCCTGAAGAAGGTCTTTGACCGAAACACGTGTCGACGCTTTTCTCTAGAAATACGATATCTGGTCAAACATCATACCAGCTATACAATGACACTTGATACTATGGACTGGGTCATTGCTGAAAAATACTAACAAACAGCAATAACAGATGCTCTGCTAAAAATTAAGCATTGGGCATTACTTGATGTGCTTTTCGGGTAGATGTGTTAGAATGGGGATTGTTTGAAGGTCTGAATGAGATGATGAATTGTTGAATATTCAAGAGTTTTTATGTAATTAATCATATATTTTTGTAATTGAACAACGTAAATAAAAGGTGATATGTTCTAAATTTTGCCAGAGTTAACCCGTTTCACTGATCCAACCTATGGTTTTTTTGCTGCATAATACCTGAAGGATCAGGAATTATAGTGCAGGTCTACCCCTTTGTTTTTAGCCTTCATCTTGGGCCTGGAATAGGTCTCCCTAAAATAGAGATATGGGGACTATTAGTGTCTGAAGACGTTAAAAATTGATGTTATCATTAAAAGAACACAATCAGTTCCAAGATTATGGTACACCACAATAAAATCGGGGGCAAGGGAGAGACAGAACTGACCTTGGGGGCTGCGATGCTGCAAGATTCTATGGATTGTTTGTGCCAAGACAATTAGGGTGCAGAGTTGGGTGGGCTTCTGGGCGCTGGTGGCAGGCTGTGAAGGGCTGCAGGAGTCAGAAAAATACATGTAAAAGTCAGAAACATGTAGTCCAGGGTATTTATAAGCTATGGTAGTTGGGGAGCGTGCGATTGTGGAGCGCTCACCTTGCTGGGTATTTACTGTGTCCAAACCATGCTGGAGAGTCATGGGAAGCCGGTAAGTTGGCCAAGGTCAGCAGAAGTCTGACTTCAACTTGAAGATTGCTGAATTAGGGCCAGATTCGTTGTCTGGTCTATATTAGTAAAAGAGAAATACATAAGAAATAAGGAAAGGGAGTGAACGATCCCGATATATTGCGTATATAAAGTGTTACAAAAATAACAGGAGGTTCTGATTACCTTTGGTATGGTTCAAAGTGGGCTGTAGTCTGGCGAGTAAGTTCGCGTGGGCAGCTTGAGAGCAAAGCAACTCGTTCCCGTAGGGAAGTTATTGACAATAAATGGAGAAGATGTCGCGCTGCGCACAGTGGTACTTGGTGCGCATGCGCACCGCGAGTAGTGTTCAGCGATCGCGCATGCCTGTGCCGGATCATCTATAGTATTACTGAGTGAACCTGTCAGGAGATGGAGATGCTAATCGCTGGCGCATGCGCGTTTGGGAGACTTAGTGCACATTGCTTATGTGCACGACTCTGACTTGGTCTTTGTGGTTTATGTGAGTAGCAGCAAAGTATGGGGAACAAGTTTGTACAACATCCCGTAAAATGAGCCAAGTTGTCACCGTTCGTGGTCTCATCTGGAGGACAGAAGCGTACATGAGGGGTCGCAGGAGGAGAGTAAGTCTCATCTGGAGGACAGAAGAGTACATGAGGGGTCGCAGGAGGAGAGTAAGACTAAAGTTAATGTGTTTATCTGCTAAGGTGTATGGGATCTATCTCATTGAGGCCGTTGGTAGTGCTTTTGAGTTTAAATATCCACCACGCTTCTTTGTGGTTGAGTGAGTTGGTCACGTTATTTGTGTTCGGTACTGTGTCTGCTATCCACCACAGGATATCGTCTGGACCATGATGGTTTTCGATAAAGTGTTCTACCATTGGTGCAGATTTAGACTTACAACGGATTCGAGATCTATGTTCTCCGATCCTTTTGTTGATTTGTCGGGTAGTTTGCCCCACGTAGCGAAGCCCACAAGGACATTCAATGATATAAATTACATTGGCTGTTTTGCAGTTAGTAAACTGTTTGAGTTGCCAATCTTTTTCACCTATTCTGAATGAGGACATTTTCTTAGTGAAGCGGCAAACCGTACAAGTGCCGCAGGGGTGGTGCCCCCTTATTTCCCTCATGTTCCAGAGCGTTGATCTTTGTGACTTCTTTTCTAGTCTGGCATGTGAAAGCATGTCTTTTAGGTTCTTGGATCTTTTGAGCGCCATTCGCGGAGATTTTTCCTCAGGCAAGCTCAATTGTACCAGAGGCCAGAATTTTTTCAGTAAGCCTTTGATTTTAGTTGGGTCAGGGCCAAAAGTAGAGACAAAAGTGATGATATTCTCTTGCTCTAGATTTTTGACTCTGGGTGTTAACAGGCTTTCTCTTGGTGTGTATTTTGCTCTTTTTATGGTCCGCTTAACAAGTTTTTTGGGGTATCCTCTTTCTTGAAGCTTACTTTGTAGCTTGATGGCATGTTCTTGAAATTTTTCCATTTCGGTGCAGTTGCGCCTTAGCCTTAAGAATTGTCCATATGGGAGGTTGTCCCTTAGATTTCTTGGGTGGTGGCTATTGTAGTGAAGCAAAGTGTTCCTCTCAGTTTCTTTTGTGAAAAGATCACACTGTAGTTTGCCATTTTTGACTAGGATGGTGAGGTCCAAAAAATCAATGGCGGTATTGCTCTTTTTCATGGTGAATTTGATTTCTTGGGTCTGGATGTTAATCCATTCAAGGAATGAGGTAAGACTACTTTCATTCCCATTCCATATTAAGATGACATCATCGATATATCTATACCATGAGGAGATTTGATCTTGGAAAGGGTTGGAAGTGTTAATGACGTGTTGCTTTTCAAATTCTGCCATAAAGATTATTGCCAGACTCGGGGCAAAGGCGGCTCCCATTGCTGTCCCACTCGTTTGGAGATAATAGTCATTATCAAAGGCGAAGAAGTTGTTGACTAGTGCAATTTCTAACAATTCCACTATAAAGTTGGTTGGAACTCTTCTCTGGGTCATGAAATGGGTTAAATGATGTCGAATACACTCTATAGCTGCTTCTTGTGGGATGTTAGTATAGAGGCTCACTACATCCATGGTTACTAGGATTTCCTGTTCACTGTTGAATTGGCGTTCTTCAAATTTTGAGATAGTAGACATAGTATCTCTTAGGTACGTCGGAGTTTTTTGGCTCAGAGGCTTCAGGAAGTGGTCTATAAATTTGCAGATAGGTTCAAGGATTAACCCGCAACCAGACACTATCGGCCTTCCCGGAGGATTTACGTTGTCTTTGTGGATTTTTGGAAGAGCATAAAATGCTGGTATTCTATTTTCAGAAGTATTGAGGAAAATTTCTTCCCTTTCTGTAATCCACTCTTGCTCTAATGCAAATCTAGTTGTTTCCTGAATTTTATGTTTTATGGCACATGATGGATCTTTCCTCAGTCTTTTGTAGTTGCCTTCTGTATTTAATAGTTGCATCACCATTTCTTTGTATTGTGTAAGATTCTGAATCACAATACCTCCCCCTTTGTCCGCTGTTTTAATAATCAGATCCTTGTTTTCTGCTAGTGTTGTTAAAGCCTTGCGTTCCCCAACAGTCAAATTCTGTCTCATCTGTTTGGGATTGGTTTGAAGTTTTCTGATTTCTTTTGATATACATTTTTCAAAAGTGAGCAAGGAGCTGGGTACCTCGTTTTCTGAAGGATTAAATGTAGATTTAATTCTTAGTCCTGTGTCTTCTTGTTCTGGACGAAGATCTTTATCCTTGAAGTACACTTTCCTTCTAATACTTCTAAAGAGATTCGATAGTTCAGTGTCTAATTGGAACCAGTCTGTATGTTCTGTGGGTACAAATGATAGTCCTTTGGTTAGGACTGACGTTTCTTCCTTTGAGAGCACATATCCTGATAAGTTAAAGATTGGTATTTCAGTTAGAACCTGCGGTTGGTTCTCCTCCTCTGAGTGTGCTGTCCCCACTGTGGGTAGTTGAAAAACTCCATTGCCTGTGGTTGTGGAGGGGGGCCCCAGTATGCGCCTCTGGGGGACATTTGTCCTAAAAAAGGCACCTGGTTGGGTGGTTGATATTGCCCTTGTTGTCTGTTTTTGCGCCTGCTCTGATTAGGATCTCCTGAGGATGAATCCGAACTTGAGGTATCTGAGAAGGAAACCCATTTACGTCTGTTACGGGTTGCTGAGGTTTGGTTCATCAGTCTTTCCTTTTCCTTCTTGTCCTTGTATTCTGTCGATAAGTATGGATAGACCACTTCAATTTTGAAATTGCTAATGTCTTTTGCTAGTTTTTTGTGTTTTTTCTCCAATGTGATAGAGGTAAATTGGTCAAAAGCTTTGTCAATTTCTTTCAACTTCTCCCTAGCATTTGACAAACTAGCGTCGTTTAGAAATTTAGTTTCTTCTTCTTTTAGATCTTGTTGTATTTTGGCGTGAATGCGCTGTGCTGTTGTTATGGTAAGAGCCATTAGGTCCCTACTACATTTTGTCGAGATTTTGCTGAAGCCCAGCATATATTCCTTGTCATCAAGGAACAATGCTGGTTCATTTCTAACCAGTAGTCCCATTGGTACTAGATTAACTCTGAGGTACTCTCTAAGAAAATGTGCATGAACTTCCGTTCGGAAGCATTTTTTCTTTAAGTTTAGTAGACTGTCTCCTGAAGCTGTGGAGGCAATATGTTGCTGAGCTCCTGCCAAATTGAAGAGAGATGGTCCCTCTATGATGCTGTCTATTTCTTCTTCCGTGAACGATAGCATTTGATTCATGTTGTTAGTATGAGGAGGCAGAGGCCCTGGGGGGTCAGAAACCGTGTTCTCCCTATGTGGGTGTAAGTGTATGTGAGCCTAAATAGAGAGGCTCATGTGCTAAAAACTATTCTTTGGAAACAATTTTAGTATTCCCTATTATAGCATGGTGCTATATCAAAAATAGTAGTAACTGGAGGGATGGCCCTTAAGCGACAGAACACTGGGCTAGTAATACTTGGTTAACAAAGAGGGATTTGTTCTGTCGTGTAACATTGTAGGGGCGGGACTACTTTCTAATTCTAGTAGGCCCAGGTAATTTCTATTGTGTCCAGAGAAATACAAAAACACTGCAAATGTGAAAATGTATATGAAGTAGTTCAGACAGAAATAGGTATTATATACAGCTTTAAAAGTTTATTTTGCTGCTTGGTGCATTTAATAAATCATGCATCCATAATTGTTGATACACGACTGTTTTTACCGAAAATCAACAAAAATACAAAACAAGTTTTTCATTCAGAGATTCTTGGTGTGCAGGAGGTTAGAGCACAGTCTTAACCCTGTCCACACATCATTATGATGGCCAAATTAATTGGCAGAATGCAATAAAACAAAGAACAAAGTTACCATCACCATTAGTGACAAGTGATTATCATGTGTAAAAATGCGAGACAACCCAAAGCACACACATTAAATGGGAAAATTCTTGGTTGTCTGTAGCCAGGCTGAAGGGTGACCTAACACGTGGTCGACGTCTAGATTTAGATCAAAAAGGCATGCACAAGTCACAGACACGCAGGTCAGGCACACAGACATGGCTACCATATATGTACCTGGTATCAGCACCCATCCCTCACCCCCACCCATGTCCAGGAACAGAGACTGGCATGCTCTCATGTTTAAAATCTGCATAGGGCTCCCCATGTGGCATTTAAACACATGCAACAACCATGTGGTTCACACATCACTGGTCGCACATGCATTACCATGATGTCCCTGCACACATACATGCATACATGGCCAATGGCACACATACAGGCAAGTATCATAGAACCAGCACACCGCAACTGCGTCCTGGGGCTGGGCTGTGGAGCGATGTAATCCCAGTCGGGAGTCTTCAGTTCCAGCAGGGGTGGACACAGCAACTGGACCCCTGCAGATGGCTGATGTGCAGGCACCAAATGGCAGGGCACGGTGGCAGCAGGCAGGCAGGCAGCAGCAGATGGCACGTGGGAGGCTGCTCGGGGCACTGGGGGGCAGTAACTCGGCCTTCTGGGCAGGAGCATGGTCTTCCGTGTGTTATCGCGTGGCCAGCTTGATACGGAGTGATTTGGCACGTGAAAATCCTGCACGTCAGCGTGAAATTCGAGGAAAGGCCCTTAGCGCGTAAGCGCGTCAGCACGCATACGCGATTCTATTGGACCAAAGTCCCTCAGCGCGTAAGCGCGTCTGTGACGTGACCCGCACGGGTGTTCCCCACACAGCACGTGATGACGGAGCACACGTGGAAATACTGCACGTCAGAGTGTCATCGCGTGTAATTGGACAAAAGTGCGCGTACACGCGATTGGCCTATGTACGTGTATTTCAGGGGTGCGCGGGCACTTACACACGCAAGTACGTTAGCGCACCTGTATCCCGTGGTGCGTGGGAATTTCCACACGCCATTGGACTGGGAACTGGATTCCAGGGGTGCGCGGGTCACACGCTCGCCTACAACACGACACGCGCAAAGCATAAATTAGCGCACTTACAAAATAACAAGCTCTGACGCCAGGATGAACATACCGTTCCTAGCAGCAGTGGCCGTGGCCTACCAAAGGAGGAGGAGGAGGATAGTCAGGGCCAGAATTTTCACACCCAGAACCAGCCTTTTCGGGATGCCTGACGACCAGGTGTATGGGAGGTACAGGTTTCCACCACACATAATACTGGACCTGGTGCGTGAGTGGGAGGATGACCTCACATCACCCACCCTGTGCTCCCAAGCACTCAGCCCCCTAGAGAAGGTCCTCAATGTACTGCACTTCTTAGCCACTGGATCATTTCAGCGGACAAGTGCCATAGTGGGTGGGGTGTCACAGGCCACCCAGTCACGCTGCCTACACCAGGTCTTAAACATCATCACTGCACGCCCATCAGTCCGCAGGCACATATACCTGCCCAGAACACCTGCAGAAAGGCATGCTGCCGCCCTGGATTTTTACGGTGTGGCACGATTCCCCAAAGTGCTAGGTGCCATCGACTGCACCCATGTGGCTCTACGTCCCCCCAGGGCATCTGAGCACATCTATAGGAACCACAAGCACTGGCATTCCATCAACGTGCAGGTAGTATGTAATGCCAAGGGAATCATCACCTCAGTATATGCCAACTTTCCCGGGTCCACCCACGACAGCTTCATTTACCGAATGTCCACCCTAAGCCGGGACCTAGAAGCCGGGCGGCATGGCGATACATGGCTGCTTGGTGAGTATGAATGCCACTGCACATGTATGCATGTTGGATACTGAGCAAGGACACAACCCCACCAATGATACCAATCACCACCTCCACAGGGGACAGTGCCTACCCTCTCAGCCCCCACATGATGACGCCAATTCGGAACCCCACCACGCCACCCCAGGTAAGATATAACGCAGCCCACATTACAACCCGGGGCATAGTGGAGCGCACATTTGGAGTGCTGAAGTCACGCTTTCGCTCCCTTGACAGTTCTGGCAGGCAGCTGTTGTACGCCCCTCCAGTAGTGTGCAGGATCATAGTGGCAGCATGTGTCCTGCACAACGTTGCAACACGCCGGGGCCTGGCCGTGGACATGGTGGTGCCCCCCCATCCCCAACCACATGCACAGCCGCTGCGCATGGGAGGGGAAAGGGCACGGGGGGAGGCAGCCCGTACACAGCTAGTGGCTAATTACTTCACATAGAAATCACACCCCTGTGGAGTGCACACTGCCCTGGCACATTCCATCTGACAATCAATGATGACTCAACCTGACACTGATCCTGAATGTCTGGAGAAAGAACCGTGAAAACCATATCAGCCTGAGATTGTTCACCTGGAAGTGTCACAATGTGTGCATCCCTACCCACACTGACACCACCAATGCAGTTTTGTGAAGTTACAAATTCAAGCAGCTGAAATGAATACCCACTTGCAAAATGCAACAAGAGGACAGTGCCATGTCAGCCAACCCAACCCCAGCACCGCCACACGACACACCATGCCATGTCAAGCTATTTGCACGTAAACAAAGTAATCCCCACAACATGACACTAGTGTCACAATGTACGGTGTCCCTATTAGAAACTTGCAACACCTGAAATGCTCACAGTAATGCCGGACCAACAACAAACTTGAGCACGTACTACCATTAACATGACATCACTAGTGTATGATATTAGGAGTCTCACCACCTGGAAATGCCTGCACTCCCACCACTACCAACTGTGCAGTGTTGGCGCCTGTAGAGTTGTAGGTGCACTGCTGCCAACATGGACCACATCTCCAGACTAGAGGTCCTTGTGTAGACATGAGGAAGGGACCTGCAAATTTGGAGGTAGACACAGAAGATGAGTTACACATCAATGCAACATGCAGTGTTCAACACAACAGCAGTATGCACTAGGAATGTATACACAGTATTGACTACAGACTGCCCACACAGCTCATGGGAGTCCAACGTCACTGTGTAATTCACTGTCACTTGGGCACACCCTTTGCAAGCCCATGGAAACGGGAAGCAGGAGGGGTGTGTGTGACTCAAACCCAAGCATCTGAACCAAATACATTACAAGCCTGCATGTGCCCAGCCACAATGCAGCGTATGCCCACAGGAACCACGGAAGCCAACAAATTGTCCCAAAAAAATTGGGAATAAAAGAAATAAAAATAAAAATAAAAAAAATAAAAATAAAAATCAAAAATGGCCATTGAAGGGCCCGGGGAGGCCACCCAGGAGGTCCGAGGACAGGATGCACACCAGAACCCACCTGCGTGGATCCTGGGAAAAAAAAACACCTCCATGGGTTCATGGCCCACACGGCTACCCTATTGTGGGAGTATCACTGCTGTCGCTATTATCACCCTGTGCAGCTGCATCCGGAGGTGGTTGCACTACGGGAGGCAGCTCACGCAAGGCCCTAGTCTGCTCCTCCATGGCTGCAAGCATGCGGGTGTGGTAGGTCTGGTTCTGGAGGATGAGTGTGCGGAGGTCCCCATGCAACAACTCACGGGATGCCCGTACCTCCTCCCTCGTTGCCTGCATCTCAGCTGAGAGCGTACGGGTGAGACGCTCCAGCTGCTGTTCTGTCCTTTGGTGTGTAGAAGCCTCAAGCTCAACAAGAGTCGTCCTGAGGTGAAGGAGCTCCTGCCTCAGGGCTTCCCTGTGGCCCTGGGACTCAATGGAGATGGCCTCCTGCAGAGTCGCCAGTGCCGCCCGCCTGTCCCTGTTGGACCCCAACATGTCCTCCTTGTGTGACTGGCAGATGGTGTCGGTTGCCTGCTCTAGTCGCTCCATCAGCCTTTCAGGGGGGACAATGGAAGTGGCCACCCTATCCATGGCCTGAGCCATCATCTCGGATGATGCTGCCTGTTGGGTTGCCATACCGTAAATGGATTGCTCCCATGCAGTATTGCCAGGTGCCGTACGGCCACCACGTCGGCGGGCACCACACCTGTCTGGGGCAAGGCGAACTGCGCCTTGCTGTGCCGACACTGCCTGAGGCTGCAGGACTGCATTCCCCCTCTGATCTGCTGGCCCAGGAACAGGATCAGATGTCGCGGAGTGTGACCCTGCATCCGTAACCACAAAAGGCGTAGCTGCCAACACTGACATCCCCATTGAGGGTTCTGACCCTGGTGCAGGTGGGTGAGACAGAACAGAATCCCTCCCTGGAACACTCACCTGCGACGGCACGTAGGTCTCATCCGAATCAACACCTGAGTACAGCTCGGGGGAGGTGCAGCCAGAGACACCCCTTGAGAGCAGGACCTGCAGCACTTGTGGGTTCTCACCCACCACCACACCACGTCCCTCACTGGTGGTTGGTCGGCCCTCGGGCCCCTCCTGGGTCAGCACCATCTCCACAACCCCAGCAGTATCAGGTGCGTCTTCCCCTGCAAAGACATAAAAACAAAGAAATGGAAACAGGCATTAGCACCATGGCACACAATGAGGGCTGAGAAGCAAGAGAAACAGTACTTGTTTGACACATGTCCCACATGACTAAAACCCTCCCATGCATGCAGCCTCACTGCGTATGAAGGGCAGGCAAATGGCACACACTGATGACACCAAGATTGAAGATGAACACATTTTCTGCATGCTGCCTGGCAGTGGCATCACACATTGGCCTGTGATTGGCAGGTGAAACACACATGCCATCACACAGATGGCATGTACCATTGCTATTGAGTGAAGATGGAGAGGAGGGCAGCACCTATGCATACTGTCCAGTTCCCGCATGTAATAGCCTTTCTAATTCTAACAGGTCAGATTCTTCACCTGGAGCTGCCAGTCCAAAATGGTGCAATTGCACAGGGACATGTTTGAACAAATGATATCCAGGTAACTAAGTCACTCAACTTTACCATAGCCATGTCAGACATGTGACTAGAGGACTGCGACATGCCTAGTAAAAGTGGTGGAATGGTAAATATCTGACTAAATGAACAGTGCTAAATTTTGCAACAATGTTGTGGCAAGGTGACACTTCAAGGGCAACTGGCGTGCAGTTGGACTACATGTCTACGGTTGGCAGAAGGGATACAGCTATGGCCAAATGCAGCTGCGCAGGATGTATTGCATGAAGCACATGGATGACCCATACGACTCAGGCGCACACACTCTCACCTGGTACACAAACAGAAGCCCTCACACACACCATGCACATGGATGACACACACATGCATGTGCACTCACCGGACAATGTCTCGTAATCAGGGAGATCTCCCACGCCTTGGATCTGTTCCTCCGTGACGTAGGTCCCAGCGACTGACTCATGTGGAGTGAGTTCCATGTCTACTACTGGAGACCCACCTCCAGTCACTAGAGTTGCGGCATGACTTGAGGCCAGCTTACTCTTTGCCCTGCGCTTTAGGTCATTCCAGCGCTTATAGCAATCATTGGCTGTGCGCCTCACGATTCCAAGGGCACTTACGATGTCCGCAACGGTCTGCCAGTGTGCCTGGCATTGTGCAGGTGTGGTCTTGGATCCTGCAACAATGACCATCTCGTTGTCATGTGCGGACACATACTCGACAAGTGCATTCAGTTCGTCATCCGTGAAGCTGGGCTTCCTGGACGGGCCGGACTGTGTAGCCGTGTCTGGGGCATCAGCCTGTGCCGGACGAGCACTCTTCCTCTTCCGCTTGGAAGGTGGTGGTGATCCTGAGTGTCCTGCGCCGCTCTGGACACTAGGGGCAGGAGCCCTGGTGGACTCTGTATCAGGAGTGTGGGATTGCACACTCAGCATGGGAGTTGGTGCAGGCATTGGCTCTAGTGTGATGGTGTCAGGGGGAATATCAGCAGCATGGACTAGGACCGACACTGTCCTGGCTGGGTGTGTGAGGGCTGGGGTGGATGGAGCCGCAGCTGCCCCTGCAGCCTCTCCGCCCTGCCTACTTGGTGCAGCAGATGACCTTGCTGCCCCAGATGCACGTGGCATGGTGACATCAACGTGCACCAGCGCACGTGTCATAGGCCTGCTGACCTGGAAGTCAGCCATGGAGTCAGCCAGGTCTGGTGCCACAATGGGCTGGTCCAACAAGGGCTGAGCATGGATGGTGTCAGCCACATCAGCCTCAACGGGAGGGGGGGGGATTATGGGTGCCCTTGACTGGTCCTCCACACATGGGGGGACAGGCTCACCCTGCAAGTAACGACCACGTCCCCTACCGGATCCACCACGGCCACCACTTGTGGCTCTTCCACCTTTGCCACCCTTACAGAATCCTCGCCTCCCAACCATGGCACTGATGTTGATGTGCGTATGGGAGTGGCTGTCAAATATTGTCCTGGGCAATTGGGGGTCAAAGGGGTTGGGTACCAGATGGTAATTGTACCCTAGTGCTCTTGCAAGGCTGATTGTAACCCCTGGGGAAAGATGACGGGTCACGCTACGCACAGGAGCCCCAAAAAAGGGAGATGACGTGCACGCAACCCCTCCTAGACCACGTGTGCAGAAAGAAAAACCTGCACTACGCTGTGGCACCCAGTAACACAATAATGAACGTATGCGTGTCACACGCAGCCTAGAATGACCTCTGAAGGGGTAGGCTACACACTGGGCAAGCACAGATGTTAGATACGTGCGTGACTCACCGTCTGCCAGGTAAAAGAGCGTGAAAAAGGAGCGCGTTTGGTTGGCAACACCCCCGCCAAAAGAAGATTTGTACGCTGTCTGAGGAGACAGGACAACAGTAGAAGGGAACACTGTTTGAGGGAACAGGCCCAGGTAAACCAGTAAAAGAGAAAAAAGAGAAAAAGCTGTCAGAGGTAACAGGGAATACGAACTTGAAACGCCGTGAAGTAAATCGCGTGTGAAACGACAAGAAGTACAGAATTCACCCACTCGCTCTCCACGAAAAGCACATACAAGGAAATGGTGTTCTACACGTACCTTTTATACAGGCCCACACGTCCAGCGTCACTTACGCGGCGTGTACGGCTAGGGCCATTTACACCAATTACACGCTTTGTCACTTCTGCGTGTAGGGCCATTTCCACCAATTACACGCTTTGTCACTTCTGCGTGTAGGGCCATTTCCACCAATTACACGCTTTGTCACTGCCGCGTGTACGCGCTAGGGCCATTTCTACCAATTACACGCTTTGTGACTTATGCGTGTACGGCCATTTCCACCAATTACACGCTTTGTGACTTATGCGTGTACGGCCATTTCCACCAATCACACGCGATGAGACTCTGACGTGCAGTCTTTCCACGTGTGCTCTGTCATCATGTGCTGTGTGGGAAACACCCGTGCGGATCACGTCACAGACGCGCTTACGCGCTGAGGGCCTTTGGTCCAATAGAATCGCGTATGCGTGCTGACGCGCTTACGTGCTAAGGGCCTTTCCTCGGTTTTCACGCTGACGTGCAGGATTTTCACGTGCCAAATCACTCCGTACCAAGCTGGCCACGCGTAAGCACACGGAAGACCACTCTCCTGCCCAGAAGGCCGAACTACTGCCCCCCAGAGCCCCGAGCACGCTCCCACCTGCTATCTGCTGCTGCCTGACTGCCTGCTGCCCACGTGCACTGCCATTTGCTGCCTGCACATCAGCCAGGGGTGCTGTTGCTGTGACCACCCCTGCTGGAACAGAAGACTCCCGACTGGAATTCCATCGCTCCACAGCCCAGCTCCAGGACCCAGTTGCCCACCCACTCCTGCCTCTGGGGTTGTCATGTCGGGGCAAACACCATCTGTGACCACTGACAACCCCCGGCCAGAGAGGCAGAGGGGCACCAGCTTCAGTGCCACCGAAGTTGGTGTCCTGGTGGAGCAAGTCCTGGGGCAGTATGATGCCCTCTTTGGAAGTTCCCACGCCGACAAGGAAGGATGGACTCGGATCTGGACTGACATCGTGACTGCCATCAACGCGGAGGGGGTGGCAGTCCGGGACTTACAACATGTCAGGAAGCGCTGGGAGGACTTCAGGTCCAGGACCCTGAACAAGGCCCGGCGCCTCTTGAAGGCAGCGGATGCCAAGGGGCTCCGGGGCCACTTGTCGGAAGAACAGATGGGGGTCCTGGAACGCATATCCCCAGCGCTCCACGTCCAGGTCCTAGAGAAGCAGAGCCGTCTGGAGTCGAGCGGTGAGTGTACATGCATCCTGGTTGTGAGCAGGGCGTGTGGTGATCATTCGCCATTGTGCCGGTTGCAGATCTGTTTGTATGGGGTGGAGTATGGGTGGGGGTGTACAGGGCCGTGGGGCTGACACATGCGAGGGCTGTAATGTGTGAGACATGGATGGTGCTTGTGTGTGTGGGCTTGCATGGCAAATGCAGTTGTGCGTGCACACATGTTTGGATGAATGTGTATGTAAGTAGACATGTCCGTGATGTCAGGCATGTATGTTGTTTTCGACTGCATGTATGAGCACTGTGTACATGTGCATGTGTGTGTATTTGACAAGGGTGCAACAGTGATGCAACATGGATGCATGTGACAGCGGTATGTGGAAACCTGATTGGCAGATGTGACATGGATGCCCGTCTGAACAGTGCGACACTTGGCAGAGGTGTAGACATGCATGCAAGTGTGGTGGTGTGTATACATGTGTGGTGCACTTCCTGTGTTGCATGTGATGTCTGGCTCCCCTTTGGCTGCTGATGCTGTTGTATGTGTAGGGATGGTGCTGGCAGTTGCGATATGGCTGTGGTATGGCTCATGTGTGCCAGTTGCAATGACATGTGTGTTGGGGATTGTGATGACATGTCTGAGGTTTGCCAATGCCACTCATGTGCAACTGTCATGCGTGTATGTGTCCATTGTACAGTGCCCTGATGCCTGTGTTTTGTTTCTCCCTGTCTGCAGCGTCAACTGATGAAGAGGGCGGAGAAGGTGCTGTGGAGCACAGCGGCGGGGATCCGACCGCCAGCCGGAGACGCAAGGCTCGGCTCCCCTCCCGTGTTGTCATCTCGTCGGGGAGTGAGGAGTCCGGTGCCGCATCCCAGGCCGCAGCTGCCGGGGGGAGGTCCAAGAGGCGGAGGTTGCAGTTGGACTCCTTGGCAGCAGAAGGGGCAGCTGGGACCCCACAGGGCCCAACAGCGGAAGATGGCACGGAGTCATCCAGGTTGGTGGGGGGTTTGGTGGAGGAGGGGGCCGCGCAAGCACCAGAGACAGGGTCTGGAGGTGGGGATCCCACTGGTGCTAGTGGTGCAGTGCAGGACCAGGGACAGGAGGCAGCACAGGCGGCCGCGGAGGTGCCTGCGTGCAATCCTGTCCCCGATCCTGTCCCTGCATCATCTTGCACCAGCAGGGATGCCTACGTCCAGACCCGTTTTCAGGCAGGGGATGAGCTGACGTCAACTGGCCTTCCTCTGCCTGCGGACGTGGCCATCCAGGTCCGGGTTGAGCCTGTCCTGGCTGGTGTGGCGTTGCGTCAACGGGCCATGCGAGGTGACCTGCAGTCTTTTCATGGAGAGACTGCACGTCATCTCGAATGGCTCGTTGACCACGTCAGCCTGCTGGTACAGGTCACCCAGCCGGATTCCGCTGTCTGATGGGGATTGCTCCGACCCCCTCCTCAACTGGACCCCCTATGCGCCAGTCGTCCTCTGTGCCATCTTCCCACCCATCAGTCACCTGGGTGCCCTGTGGAGCTGCCTCTGACGGTGTGCCAGGCTGGTGGAGGAGGCATCCCTGCCACAGTCGGGAGTCGGAGGTCCAGCAGGGGTGGCCACATCAACAAGTGCACCCCAGCTGGCGGAGGATGTGCAGGCAGCAGGAGGCAGTGCACGGGCAGAGGCAGAGCAGCAGCAGCAGCAACATGGTGGGAGACATGAAGGCTCGGGGCTTTCGACATCGGAGGGGCAGGCATCGGCCGGAGGGCAGGGGGACCCAGGACAGAGAGTGTCTTCCGTGTGGCAGCGGTTGGGCCACGCCATAGGTGCGGAGCGGCGGCGGGCGGAAGAGGCGTGGCTCACAATGGTCAGGGCGGAGAACTCCATGCGGAGGGCCCTGAGGCGGGCCGAGTGCCTCGAGGCAATCCGCAGGGGGTTGGAGGAGGACACAGCGTCGTCCCTGCGGACCCTCGGGGCCATGGAACTGGACCGCCTCTGGGACATCGAACAGGAGTTCGATGATGCCCTGGCCCGGGACACCACAGAGTGAGCCGCTGGACTTGCCCGCCGCATTTGTATATAGTTCTTTAGTTTTAGGTTTCCTTTCGTTCTTATTATGATTTGGAGTCGACGGACACTGCTCCACTTTTTGTATATAGTTGATATTTAGGTAGGTTTTTTAGGAGGTTTCCTTAGTTCAGTAGGGATCATGGACCCTTGTTATTTTTGTACATAGTTCTTTGTTGCATGGAGAGTTTTTTACATTTCACTTTGGACAAAATTTTTCAGGATTTGGATTTCCAGTTTTGTGTTTTTATGCGGACATGCAGCTTATTTTTTCACATTTACATTGTAGTTAGTTTTCTTTCTTTAGCATTCTTAATTTTTTTCAATACATTTTTGTTGCCATTGTTCACTGTGTGGTTTCATCTCATTGGTTTCATGCATGTCATGTTGTGTGTTTTCCCATTCAATTGCAAATAATGTGTGTGACGGACATGGGTTCATTAGCTTCATGAACATTGGGGGTGTAACATGTGATTTCCATTTCCATGTGGGTGAATGGGTTACTTGGTAGGGCTTTTTGGCTGTGGAGGCTGACCATTACGCACATGATTGGGGATTGTGAGGACCTGGTGGGGGCTGCACATGGTGGCAGGGGGGTGGGGGTGGTGGGAGACATGAGTGGGGGCCTGCTGGAGGCTGCCCCTGGTGGCAGGGGGGTGGGGGTGGTGGGACACATGAGTGGGGGCCTGCTGGAGGCTGCCCCTGCACTGCTGGAGGGTGGGGGTGGTGGGAGACATGAGTGGGGGCCTGCTGGAGGCTGCCCCTGGTGGCTGGGGGTGGGGGTGGTGGGACACATGAGTGGGGGCCTGCTGGAGGCTGCCCCTGCACTGCTGGGGGGTGGGGGTGGTGGGAGACATGAGTGGGGGCCTGCTGGAGGCTGCCCCTGGTGGCTGGGGGGTGGGGGTGGTGGGACACATGAGTGGGGGCCTGCTGGAGGCTGCCCCTGCACTGCTGGGCGGTGGGGGTGTTGGGACACATGAGTGGGTTGCCTGGTGGAGGTTGCCCCTGGTGGCTGGGGGGTGGGGGTGGTGAGACACATGAGTGGGGGCCTGCTGGAGGCTGCCCCTGCACTGCTGGGGGGTGGGGGTGGTGGGACACATGAGTGGGTTGCCTGGTGGAGGCTGCCCCTGCACTGCTGGGGGGTGGGGGTGGTGGGAGACATGAGTGGGGGCCTGCTAGAGGCTGCCCCTGGTGGCTGGGGGGTGGGGGTGGTGGGACACATGAGTGGGGGCCTGGTGGAGGCTGCCCCTGCACTGCTGGGGGGTGCGGGTGGTGGGACACATGAGTGGGTTGCCTGGTGGAGGCTGCCCCTGGTGGCTGGGGGGTGGGGGTGGTGGGAGACATGAGTGGGGGCCTGCTGGAGGCTGCCCCTGGTGGATGGGGGTGGGGGTAGTGGGACACATGAGTGGGGGCCTGGTGGAGGCTGCCCCTGCACTGCTGGGGGGTGGGGGTGGTGGGAGACATGAGTGGGGGCCTGGTGGAGGCTGCCCCTGGTGGCTGGGGGGTGGGGGTGGTGGGACACATGAGTGGGGGCCTGGTGGAGGCTGCCCCTGCACTGCTGGGGGGTGGGGGTGGTGGGAGACATGAGTGGGGGCCTGCTGGAGGCTGCCCCTGGTGGATGGGGGGTGGGGGTGGTGGGACACATGAGTGGGGGCCTGGTGGAGGCTGCCCCTGCACTGCTGGGGGGTGGGGGTGGTGGGAGACATGGGTGGGGGCCTGGTGGAGGCTGCCCCTGGTGGCTGGGGGGTGGGGGTGGTGGGACACATGAGTGGGGCCTGCTGGAGGCTGCCCCTGCACTGCTGGGGGGTGGTGGGACACATGAGTGGGTTGCCTGGTGGAGGCTGCCCCTGGTGGCTGGGGGGTGGGGGTGGTGGGAGACATGAGTGGGGGCCTGCTGGAGGCTGCCCCTGGTGGATGGGGGGTGGGGGTGGTGGGACACATGAGTGGGGGCCTGGTGGAGGCTGCCCCTGCACTGCTGGGGGGTGGGGGTGGGGGGAGACATGAGTGGGGGCCTGGTGGAGGCTGCCCCTGGTGGCTGGGGGGTGGGGGTGGTGGGACACATGAGTGGGGGCCTGGTGGAGGCTGCCCCTGCACTGCTGGGGGGTGGGGGTGGTGGGAGACATGAGTGGGGGCCTGCTGGAGGCTGCCCCTGGTGGATGGGGGGTGGGGGTGGTGGGACACATGAGTGGGGGCCTGGTGGAGGCTGCCCCTGCACTGCTGGGGGGTGGGGGTGGTGGGAGACATGAGTGGGGGCCTGGTGGAGGCTGCCCCTGGTGGCTGGGGGGTGGGGGTGGTGGGACACATGAGTGGGGGCCTGCTGGAGGCTGCCCATGCACTGCTGGGGGGTGGGGGTGGTGGGAGACATGAGTGGGGGCCTGGCGGAGGCTGCCCCTGGTGGCTGGGGGGTGGGGGTGGTGGGACACATAAGTGGGGGCCTGCTGGAGGCTGCCCCTGCACTGCTGGGGGGTGGGGGTGGTGGGAGACATGAGTGGGGGCCTGGTGGAGGCTGCCCCTGGTGGCTGGGGGGTGGGGGTGGTGGGACACATGAGTGGGGGCCTGCTGGAGGCTGCCCCTGGTGGCTGGGGGGTGGGGGTGGTGGGACACATGAGTGGGGGCCTGCTGGAGACTGCCCCTGCACTGCTGGGGGGTGGTGGGACACATGAGTGGGTTGCCTGGTGGAGGCTGCCCCTGGTGGCTGGAGGGTGGGGGTGGTGGGACACATGAGTGGGGGCCTGCTGGAGGCTGCCCCTGCACTGCTGGGGGGTGGGGGTGGTGGGACACATGAGTGGGTTGCCTGGTGGAGGCTGCCCCTGCACTGCTGGGGCGTGGGGGTGGTGGGAGACATGAGTGGGGGCCTGCTGGAGGCTGCCCCTGGTGGCTGGGGGGTGGGGGTGGTGGGACACATGAGTGGGGGCCTGCTGGAGGCTGCCCCTGCACTGCTGGGGGCTGGGGGTGGTGGGAGACATGAGTGGGGGCCTGGTGGAGGCTGCCCCTGGTGGCTGGGGGGTGGGGGTGGTGGGACACATGAGTGGGGGCCTGCTGGAGGCTGCCCCTGCACTGCTGGGGGGTGGGGGTGGTGGGAGACATGAGTGGGGGCCTGGTGGAGGCTGCCCCTGGTGGCTGGGGGGTGGGGGTGGTGGGACACATGAGTGGGGGCCTGCTGGAGGCTGCCCCTGCACTGCTGGGGGGTGGGGGTGATGGGAGACATGAGTGGGGGCCTGCTGGAGGCTGCCCCTGGTGGCTTGGGGGTGGGGGTGGTGGGACACATGAGTGGGGGCCTGCTGGAGGCTGCCCCTGCACTGCTGGGGGGTGGGGGTGGTGGGAGACATGAGTGGGGGCCTGGTGGAGGCTGCCCCTGGTGGCTGGGGGGTGGGGGTGGTGGGACACATGAGCGGGGGCCTGCTGGAGGCTGCCCCTGCACTGCTGGGGGGTGGGGGTGGTGGGAGACATGAGTGGGGGCCTGGTGGAGGCTGCCCTTGGTGGCTGGGGGGTGGGGGTGGTGGGACACATGAGTGGGGGCCTGCTGGAGGCTGCCCCTGCACTGCTGGGGGGTGGGGGTGGTGGGAGACATGAGTGGGGGCCTGGTGGAGGCTGCCCCTGGTGGCTGGGGGGTGGGGGTGGTGGGACACATGAGTGGGGGCCTGCTGGAGGCTGCCCCTGCACTGCTGGGGGTGGGGGTGGTGGGAGACATGAGTGGGGGCCTGCTGGAGGCTGCCCCTGGTGGATGGGGGGTGGGGGTGGTGGGACACATGAGTGGGGGCCTGGTGGAGGCTGCCCCTGCACTGCTGGGGGTGGGGGTGGTGGGAGACATGAGTGGGGGCCTGGTGGAGGCTGCCCCTGGTGGCTGGGGGGTGGGGGTGGTGGGACACATGAGTGGGGGCCTGGTGGAGGCTGCACCTGCACTGCTGGGGAGTGGGGGTGGTGGGAGACATGAGTGGGGGCCTGCTGGAGCCTGCCCCTGGTGGATGGGGGGTGGGGGTGGTGGGACACATGAGTGGGGGCCTGGTGGAGGCTGCCCCTGCACTGCTGGGGGGTGGGGGTGGTGGGAGACATGAGTGGGGGCATGGTGGAGGCTGCCCCTGGTGGCTGGGGGGTGGGGGTGGTGGGACACATGAGTGGGGGCCTGCTGGAGGCTGCCCCTGCACTGCTGGGGGGTGGGGGTGGTGGGAGACATGAGTGGGGGCCTGGTGGAGGCTGCCCCTGCACTGCTGGGGGGTGGGGGTGGTGGGACACATGAGTGGGGGCCTGCTGGAGGCTGCCCCTGCACTGCTGGGGGGTGGGGGTGGTGGGAGACATGCATTGTTGATCAGTAGTGCAAGGTGACATGTGGGTTGGCTGGGGGGCATGCCCATGGTGAATGGGCTGCCTGCGGGACATGAGCAGGGGTGCAGGGTAGTCCCCCGTGGTGTGGGCTGCCTGCAGGGGCCGTGGAGGTTGTGGAGCGTACACCTGGGAGGACCCACACGGCCAATTCACGTGTAGTACTCCCCAGAACCCCTGAAATACACATTCCCTGCTGGTATCGCGTGTGGAACTTCCCGCGCACCCCTGAAATACACGTACCCTGCTCGCACTGGGACAATCGCGTGTGCAACTTCACGCGAACCCCTGTAATACACGTAGCACGCTCCCCCAGGCCCGATCGCGTGAGAAAGTTCACGCGAACCCCTGAAATACACGTAGCCCGCTCCCCCAGGCCCGATCGCGTGAGAAAGTTCACGCGAACCCCTGAAATACACGTAGCCCGCTCCCCCAGGCCCGATCGCGTGAGTAAGTTCACGCGAACCCCTGTAATACACGTAGCACGCTCCCCCAGGCCCGATCGCGTGAGTAACTTCACGCGAACCCCGGAAATACACGTACCCTGCTGAAATCGCGTGTGGAACTTCCCGCGCACCCCTGAAATTCACATACCTTGCTCGCACTGGCCCAATCGCGTGTGGAACTTCCCGCGCACCCCTGAAATACACGTTCCCCGCTTGGCGTTTGCTGTTTGCCAGCCCGGTGAACTGGTCCAGGGTTAGCGCAGCCCTTTGCGATGATTTAGCGATTTTGATGGCTTTTCCTTGCGCGAGGGCGTTCTTTGGGGCGTTACTGGCGCTGCTGCAGGGTCGCTGCGATTCTCTGCGCCACGGCTGGTTTGGGAGCCTACAATCCATGAATACGCTGTGCGCGGAAATCGGTTTTAGCGCACGTGCCTGGCGCAGACAATCGCACGCGGACACTCTGAGCCAGCCGCTTGCGACACTTTTCTGCGAAATTCTATGAATTACCCTGACAGTCTATTAGCTAAGCCCGAAAAGTGCGTCTTTGAAGCAACCACGGTACCTTATTTGGGTTTTGTTTTACCCGCTGACAATGTACAGATGGACCCAGCTAAGACTAAAGCAATCACCCAGTGGTCTGTACCCTCCAACGTGAATGAAGTTCAAAGATTCCTAGGACTTGCGAACTTCTATAGAAAATTCATACCGAACTTCTCAATGATTATTCTACCCATAACGAATTTGCTAAAGAAAGGAGTCAAATTTATTTGGGACACAAGCACCGAACAAGCCTTCCAAGTATTGAAAGAGGCATTTGTAAGTGCTCCTATTTTGAGACAACCAGACAAGACTAGACCGTTTATCGTGGAGACCGATGCCTCCCAAGGTGCGATTGAGGCTGCTCTTCTACAGAAGGAAGAAGATGATTTGGAACACCCTGTCTCCTATTACTCACGAACGTTAAGTCCAAGTGAAAGGAACTATTCAGTCCTAGAAAAGGAGCTTCTAGCTATTCGCCAGGCCTGCAAAGAATGGAGACATCTTCTCCAAGGTTCCGTGGTTCCCTTCCTAGTTCGCACCGATCATCGAAACCTTAAGGTCTCACAACAGATGGAGTGTCGTAATTCAAGACATGCCAGATGGGCCTACTACTTTTCACAGTTTGATTTTTCTATCACTTATCTTCCAGGGAAAGAGAATACTCTAGCAGATGCCCTTTCACGCAGCTTTTGCGAAGAAGCAGAAGAGCCACACGAACAGGAACTCATACTAGCAGGAAAGACATTCATCAACACAATCAACTCTTTTCTACAGAAGGTACAGGCAGGACAACAAAGAAACCCCAGCACGGAAACATGTCTTAACGAGAAAGGTAGTTTTCTCTTCAAAAACGATGCCCTGTTTTTACCTACCCGAGACCTACAAACACAGGCGGTTTCTTGGTGCCATGATATTCCGTCAGCAGGACATAAGGGTCAGAGAGCCACGATAGAACTTACATCCCGTCATTTTTGGTGGCCTTCTCTGATCAAAGATGTAAAAGAATATGTAGCGACTTGTCCAGTGTGCGCTCAGAGTAAATACTCCTGCCATAAACCTTTGGGTCTTCTTCAACAAGAAGCACCTCCAGGTGGTCCATGGCAACACATTTCTACGGATTTCATTGTGGATTTACCAGACTCATGTGGATACACCGCCATAATGGTCACAGTGGACTCCTTTAGTAAACTGGATCACTTTTCTCCACTTACAGGACTCCCTACTGCCAGTGTTACCGCAGAAGTTTTCTTGAAGGACATAGTGAGGCTGCATGGGCTCCCCAACATTATTGTCTCCGACAGAGGGACACAATTTACATCCAAGTTCTGGACCGTTCTGTGCAACATGTTAGGAATAACGAGAGCACTTTCTTCAGGATTCCATCCAGAAAGCAACGGACAAACAGAACGTCTAAACGCCACCTTAGAACAGTATGTTAGGTGTTTTTGTAACCAGGAACAAGATAACTGGCTCCATCTTTTGCCGCTGGCTGAATTCTCATATAACAATGCCATCCATACATCCATTGGAATGAGTCCCTTTAAGTGCACCTACGGATACGAACCCAAGCATATACCACTGTCTGGTTTGCCTCCTACCAATATACCTTCAGTGGATCAATTACTGGACACGATACAAAGATTGCATCGGGATACATTCACTAATCTCAAGAAGGCCCGACAAGACTGCAAGAGATGGGCGGATCCCAAAAGGAGCCCGAACCCTCAGTGGGAAATAGGAGACCGCGTATGGTTGTCTACTAAATACTTACCCAGATGGGTTCGTCCAGGAAAGTTTGCACCCAGATATCGGGGTCCCTTCCGGATAACAGCTAAAATCAATCCAGTAGCATTCAAGCTGGATCTCCCATCAAGTCTCAAGAGGGTTCATCCAGTCTTCCATACGTCGCTTCTTAAAGCCTACCGTGAAGATCCCCATTCTAGAAAGATACAAAGACCACCGCAGAAGACTCCGGATTCTACAAAGGAATATGAAGTATCCGGCATTCTCGATTCCAGATACAAGAAGGGAGTTCTGCAGTACCTGGTCTTTTGGAAAGGGTATCCAAAGACCGAATGCACATGGGAACCACTTAGGAACATTTCTGCTCCTAAATTGCTTCGGAAGTTTCATTATCTCCATCCCGGAAAACCGGGAGGGAGAGCACTGAAGAGGGGTCATACTGTCATGAGCAGCCGACCCTGGCGGGTATGGAGAAGGTGGAAATGGTAGACGGACACCGCCTTTGTAAACATCAGGCGCATTCTAGTCTTCCAGCCTATAATTACCCGGAAGAAGCTAACGCGCATGCGTTGCAACTTTCCAGTGCTACGGGAAAGTTTTTCCTAACGCTCCGGTGCGTTTGTTTTTCTTCCTTCCCGTTTTCAGACAGGATCCCTTCCTTCTCCTTTCCCGGATTTCCTGCCCTTCCCTCCTTCTGACTTCTTTCCAGTACGTTGTTCCCTGTGTCTCGTACTTTCTACCTTTTCCGTGCTTCCCTGTTTACTTAGCCTTGTGCTATGCTTACCTTCGCCTGACCACTCCCTCTGTTGGATTCTCCGCCTGGCAATCTTTGCTGTACTGTTGCTGTTCCATTTCGCCGATCTCCTGCGCAGCACTCTTCCCGGAATCCTTCTCCGAATACACGCATCCGCATCACAGTGCATCCTGGGAATTGAAGTCTTCCGCTGGTATACGCCGTCACAACTTGCCAGGGTTTTTTCGACAAGCTTTTTCCCTGGTCTGGGGTGGGCTCCCTGGGGTCCCTGCTGCCAGATTTACCCGTATTTCTGGCAAAGTGGCTTCCGGTGGAGCCCATACCTGCAACTACAAGCAGAAGGGAAGGATTTACCAGAAGGAGACCAGCGAAACTTGGTGACAAAGAAGGAAAGGACTCTCCTCAGGCAAATCGGAAGAATCCTCTACAGCTCATACCAGTTCAGGTGAGGAGGGGGTCGGGGAACCTGGTGTTACCACACAGTCCATACCTGAGAGAGGCGGAGGATGGTGTTGTCATGCCAGACACAGGGTTGGTAACACCACATCAACCCGGCACTAGTGGGGGTCGTGGGGTGGTAGGCCACAAAAACCCCCAAGTGCTGCAGTCCATCTTGTCTCTGGCTGCCTATGAGTCCACCCTTGATGACGACTCTGACGTCCATGTTGAGTTGGATGAGCATCAAGTCCATGTGTCAGGGGTGAGTGATTCTGATGTGGACACTCCTCTGTCTGCGACACCTGCACTGGGGGATCACACAGTCTTGGTTCCTCCGCCCGTGGTGGATCGGGACGCAGGGTCACCCTCCACACCAGTCACTGATGTGTCTGGGACATCACGTCGACGGGGGCATGTAGTCGTGCAGCCGCGGGCGGTGCTAACACAGCAAGGACCCCCGGTCCTTGGGTACCGCAGGGGTCAAGCCCGGCAACGCGGTCACCGCGCGCAACCGCTGTATACTGAGTGGGAGCAAGACATGACTGCCAATTCCAAATGGCAGGGGTCAGCAATGGAGAACATCGCTGAGAGCATGGAGCGTGTGGCCCGATCTGTGCTCCCCCCTGCTAGGCAGGTGCTTCTCCAGCAGCAGGCGGCATGGTCCATGGCCCGCTCGCTCAGGCTGGGCATGGCGGCCTCAGACAGGGCACGCCAGGCTGAAATGTCGTCTCTGCATCAAGCAATTGCTGCTCACGCAGAGGCGCACATGGATGCCCTGAGGGAGGAGTATGCTTCCCTCAGATCCACTCTGGGTGTCCTTATGATGTCCCAGAGGCGGCAGGCAGAGGAGAGGTTTGCACAGCTTGAGCGTACCATCTCGGCTGAGCTATAGGCTTGCCAGGAGGTGCAGCGGTTGTCCAGCCAGGCCTTGCAGGGGGAACTCCGTGTTACACGTGCTACCTTGCAAGAGGAAGCACGTGTATCACATGAGGTTCTGCATGCAGACCTATGTCACATCGCCACACAGAACCAGGCTCACCCGTCCGGCAGACTTGCTGCCGACGAGGGGCAAGCTGCGGCTAGGCGTGGCCAGGCTACTGTGCCACGTCCTCCTTTACAGGATGAGCCAGACTCGGACGACCATCTATCTCCCACATAGGTCAGGCTGTGCAGGCGTTGAGCGCATGGAGGTTTTTTTTTTGGCTCAGCATCATCGCATGTGGATGTTGAGCTGCACCCTGTACCTCCCCCCTCCTGGGTGCCTCCCCTCCCCCCCGGGTCGTATGTGGCCATTTTTGATTTTTCTTTTAGTTTAGTTAGTTAAGTTTCTGTTTGATAGTTAGTTTAATTAGGTAATGTAGGTTTTCCATTGTTAGTGTAATTAGTTAATAGTTGATTTAGTTTAAAATGGCTAGTCTATTGTGCTTTCATGTGACGGTGCAGTGCTTTGTGGCTTTTGAAGGCATCCACTGTATGTTCCAGCTGGGCCCTTCAGGCTTGTCTTGTGTATGTGTTTGCTGCTTGGGGTCCTTGACTCACATATGCCACTCCTGCCTCCCTTATCCATGGGCTCGCAAGGATGGTTCGGTGTTACAGAATATTACACAAGGGCTTTGGACTGTCATATCTGTGGCATGTCTGGTGCTGTGTGACTTGTGTTGACACCCCTAGTGGGGATGATTTTGGTGTTATTGTCCACTGTTCAGCTTTTGCTAGATGGGGTGTGCCATGATTAATGTGTACATTGATTGCTATGCATTGTGTAGTATGTTTCATATCTTTCCTGTACACATGCTTGTTGCAATTCATGCTGTAGATAGTGTTCCACACTTTGGACGTGAAAGACGGACTGATGGTGTGATTTGTGATTTGACTCTCTGACATGGTCAAGTAATGAGATGCCTGATGAGACACACACAGATGACTTTGAAGCATTAATCATGTGTTTCATGCCCTTTCTGCAGGGGGATGTGCCTCCAGAGCACCTTTGCCAGCAGACATGGCCCATTGGACGACGGAATTCTGGACCCGTTTGTTGGTGCCCACATGCACATGTGTGCACAAGCAGAGGCACAGGGATTGCATGTTCCAAGGTGAGCAGCACAGGTGAGCAGCACAGGGGGGCCACGACACAGCAAAGCTTGCACCAGGCGAGTTGCACATGCAGGCTTAGTCACAGCACTGAGGGTGAGCTTAGACGAATATTGGTGTTGGAGCACACAATGCAGCTCAGATGTGTTGGTGGACTGATGGCTGTTGATAGTAGGGTTGTCTGGGACACATGCAGGGGCAGTGGCACATACCCTCCGGTACACCAAGGTCCATTGAGGCACTTGTATCAACCATGTAGCCTTCCGAGACATGGAAAGGGGCAGCTCACAGGGACATACAGCAAGGGACATACTTGGGTGCAGTGCATGTCTTTTCCATGTACTTTATGATAAATGCACTGCCAACTTTGTTTCGGTCATGGTGGTATGCAACTTGCTCTGAAGTCATGGCTTGCTATATGGGTCTGTCTGCTTACCCAGGGAACATTGCATGTTGTGCGAATTGTGACACATTGGTGTTCCATTTCCCACGCACCCACCAGCGGCTGACTTCCTGCATTGACTGTGTATGACCCGTCACAGGGGTGATGTTATATATGGGTACGAAGCATCCACACCAGATTGTCTGTTGGTAGAGTAGTTTGTTGCTATGGGGCTTGTTTGGTGTTGTGTTTTTGTGTAATTGGCACGTACAGGTTGTTGACTGTGGCTCTCTTTGCAGCATTGCAGTGCTCCTGTAACCGGACCTCAGAGTGCGCAGGCAGGAGGCCAGCACTCAAATCCAGTGTCCAAGTGTCTTGTTGTTTTTCTTTCGAACTGCTCTGCATAGGCTTGCTGGGGAGTGTACTAATGCATGGATGTATGTGTGGTTCAATTCGGTATGTTTTTTCTCCCTAATCACCCGTGATCCTATGCAATTTTGAACCCTGTACCCTCTACCCAGTGTTCCTGCTTCCCGTACCTATCCAAGCAAGGTTCCCTGACCCTCTTTCCCCGCTGGGGTTGCGGATGCCTGTGTAAGCCCCGAACTTGCAGGCGCCAAAACCCTAGAGGGGGTGGTTGGTTTGTACCACTCCTGAGCCTGGACTACAGAAGGCCATGACAATGATGTCCAAGTTTGTTTGGATTGTGTATGTGTTCATGCAGGTAGTACATTTTCGTGCATTCCCTAGTTTCATGTGTCATTCCTCCTCCCCTCTCCTGCCACTCATTCCAGTCATCCAGTGTGTCAACACCTGTCCCGACTGCATATCCCTGAACCTCCTTCCCCACCAGGGTCTCAGGGGCCTGTGTGAGTTTGACCTTGCAAGCACCCGGGACATGGTGTGGGTGGTTGTTTCGTGACACTCCCGCGCCTGTACAGGGGACCTGTGACAGTACACATCCGTTCATGGTGCATCATCCTATGTCATGTACCACACATGTTTCACATCCTGTCGTGACATTGTTTTGCTGTGCTACCTTGGTTGTTGCATCATTGTGGTAGTACTTGGCCTTTGTGAGGTACTGCTACGTCAAGTCATCTACTGGAGGGTGTTCTGGTTCGTTTTTCTGGCTTGGATTTTGTGATTTTGGACATTGATTATGAGGGTGCAGGCACCTTTTTACACACAAGGTGGGAGATGGTGACGAAGGGTAAAGGTGATCCTGTGGCCATGTGGAATTGAGGTTTGAGGGCTCCATGACCCAGGTGCAGTTGTTCAGTGGGTCATGGTCATTTGTGAGGGAGGGGGGGGTTGCTGTTGATAGTTGCCTTACCCTGCAGTGTGATGGGATCTCTGACATTGTAATGGTGGTATCCTATGTACATGTTGTGTTCTGCTGATCAATGCCTGTTCATGTGTTGTGTTTTCCTTTCAGGTTCGAGGGGATAGTTGTGGTTTGACATGCTGGGGTGTACACATGGTGAATGTTCACATGTGATGTGTAGAGAACACTAATGGTCACTTGAGTGCACATGCATATGTGGAGTGCATGTCCTTGCAGAACCACACACTTGCACTCTGATGCACTACATGTACTCCCACCCTTGCATATCCACGTGTACACTGTTTGCCTTCTGGTGCCCACTGTGTCCCTGCAGCACATGTTCTGTGACCGGTTATGGATCCTGTACATGCCTAATTTGCTGTTTGATGTGGTCTGTCACTTAGATGTGATGCTCAGGGTGTGCATCACACACAATGGCTGTTCACTGTGCTGTGCGCTGAGCAGTGTGTTGCAGGAGTAGGACACTGCACACATGAGCTGCAGTGTTGATTTTGCAATGCACAATGTGCATGTAGACAGGCATTCATTGGTATGTTACGTCTACGACTCTTGTAATGCATTTGGAAATGACTTATTTTGGGTGGGAGATTTTGTTGGTCTGTCATTTCATCTGATTCCGGGTCAGGCATCATTGTCTGATGCCACTGTACATTTAGGACATGGCAATGTGTACCTTATCGTTACTGTGTTGGTGTATGGGTATTGCTTGCCATGTCATGTTGTGGTTTGGGAGGGTTTGAGTGACATGACAGTGATGGCCATGGCCTGTTTTGCAGGTGTGTGTGATGCACACCTTGCATGTCAGGGTCATCCGCTTCTCAGAGCAACTAGCTGGGGTAGATTTCTCTCCGCTGCAGGGCCCTCCCTCTGGAACAGACTTCCTGCCTCACTTGAACGGGAGGGGAACCATCTCCAGTTCTGGAAGCACCTCAAGACCTTCCTCTTTGCTTCTACTTTCTCTCAGCCTCTCTCTTGCAGAATTCTTCACTGGAACTGCACTGGAGCTGCCACTGGGACACTCTCACCGACCTCGGTCCCTGGCCCAGCCACTCTCCACTTGCACTGCCTCCCTGGCAATCCCTGCACTGCGGTACTGTCTCTCTATCCCTACAGCCCACCCTTCCCAGCACTTGTCTGCACTTACCTTTGCAGTTGCCACCGGCCGACCTATGTATTTTTATTTTTTGGGCTACTTCCCCTGTACTGCACTCCCCCCCCTTCCCCTTGCACTTTTCCCTTCCCCCTGCCCCTGTACTTGCACGATCTCAATGACACCTGGCCTAGTAGTACCGTTGTCTGTCTTCCCTTGTTCCCCCCTCCCTGCCTCATTGCGCCTTGAAATACTTGTGTATGGGCCATATCATGTCATATGTCATATGTGTGCCTTTTGGTCACACAGGATAGCTTGTGTTTAAGTAGCTAGGGATGCAGACGATGTGGCACTTCCATGGCAACTATCTCAGAGTGGTAGGGTTGTGACAGTTGACTGTCTCTTTGTCATCATCGATTGTCACCTGGTATGTGCCAGGCCTGTGTGCACTCTGCAGGGGTGGGAGTTTAGGAGAAAAAAGTGGCCACAAGCTGGGTCCGGGCTTCCTCGCCACGTGCCCTGTCCCCTCCCATGGGCAGCGCCTGTGCCTGTGGTTGGGGATGTGGGGGCACCACCATGTCCACCGGGACGCCCTGCCGTGTTGCAACATTGTGCAGGACACATGCTGCCACAATGATCCTGCACACTACTGGTGGTGCATAGAGTAGTTGCCCACCAGAGCGGTCAAGGGAGCGGAAACATGACTTGAGCACTCCGAATGTGCGCTCCACTATGCCCCTGGTTGCAATATGGGCGGCGTTGTATCTTACCTGGGGTGGTGTGGTGGGGTTCCGGATTGGCGTCATCATGTGGTTGCTCAGAGGGTAGGCACTGTCCCCTGGGGAGGTGATAATAGTTGAGATTATTAGGGTTTGGATATTTGTCTGTGTGTGACTTGCATGCATGTGCAAGGGCATTTGTACTGACCTAGGAGCCATGTGTCGCCATGCTGCCCAGCTTCCAGGGCCCGGCTCAGGGCGGACATTCTGTATATGAAACTGTCATGGGTGGAGCCAGGGTAGTTTGCATAGACAGAGGTGATGATTCCCTTTGCATCGCATACCACCAGTACATTGATGGAATGCCAGAGCTTGCGGTTTCGGTAGATGTGCTCAGTGGCCCTAGGTGGACGTAGGGCCACATGGGTGCAATCTATGGCACCGAGCACTTTGGGGAAGTGTGCCACCCTGAAAAAATCCAGGACAACGGCCTGCCTTTCTGCGGGTGTTCTGGGCATGTACATGTGCCTGCGGACTGAGGGGCGCGCTGTCATGATTGCCAGTACCTGGTGTAGGCAGCGTGACTGCGTGGCCTGTGAGACCCCCCCCACTATGGCAGTGGTCCGCTGAAATGACTCAGTGGCCAAAAAATGCAGGACATTGAGCAGCTTCTCCAAGGGGCTCAATGCTTGGGAGTAAAGGGTGGGGGATGTAAGGTCATCTTCCCACTCCCTGACCAGGTCTAGGATGATATGGGGTGGAAACCTATACCTGTTGTAGACCTGGTCGTCAGGCATCCCAAAAAGGCTTGTCCGTGGTGCGAAAATGCGTGCCCTGGCTATTCACCTCCTCCTGCGGTGTCCCACGATCAGTGCTGCGACAAATGGGGCATTCATCGTAGATGTATATACGCGTTTGTTGTTTGCGCGCACTTTTATGCTGTGCGCGGGGACGCTTCCGCCTGCTTTCGTGTGGTGGACGCGTTGACGCCTGTTCACGTCTTTTGCCGTGCGCGGGTTTCCCGTATTCGGATACGTGGTAAAACTGTACGTCCGAGTGTCATCGCGTGTAATCGGAAGGGAAGTGAGCGTACACGCGATTGGCCTGGGTACGTGTGTTTCGGGATGCGCGGGAACTTTCACACGCCATTGGTGGAAATCCACGTGTGCTCTGTCATCACGTGTAATGAGGGAAACACCCGCGCGCTTCACGTCAGAGACGCGCTCATGCGCTAAGGGCCTTTCCTCGAATTACACGCGGACGTGCAGTTTTTCACACGCGCTGAAATGCCCATGCACGCCTGTACGCATCACGTCACAAGGGCGCTTGCGCTTGAGGGGCCTTCTGTCCAATGAAAATGCGTATGCGTGCAGACGCGCTTACGCGCTAAGGGCCTTTCCTCGAAATACACGCTGACGTGCAGATTTTTCACGTGCCAAATCACTCCGTATCAAGCTGGCCACGCGTAAGCACACGGAAGACCACGCTCCTGCCCAGAAGGCTGAACTACTGCCCCCCAGAGCCCCAAGCAGGCTCCCACCTGCCATCTGCTGCTGCCTGACTGCCTGCTGCCCACGTGCCCTGCCATTTGCTACCTGCAAATCAGCCAGGGGTGCTGTTGCTGTGACCACCCCTGCTGGAACCGAAGACTCCCGACTGGGATTCCATCGCTCCACAGCCCAGCCCCAGGACCTAGTTGCCCACCCACTCCTGCCTCTGGGGTTGTCATGTCGGGGCAAACACCATCTGAGACCACTGACAACCCCCGGCCAGAGAGGCAGAGGGGCACCAGCTTCAGTGCCACCGAAGTTGGTGTCCTGGTGGAGCAAGTCCTGGGGCAGTATGATGCCCTCTTCGGAAGTTCCCGCGCCGACAAGGAAGGACGGACTCGGATCTGGACTGACATCGTGATTGCCATCAATGCGGAGGGGGTGGCAGTCCGCGACTTATAATATGTCAAGAAGCGCTGGGAGGACTTCAGATCCAGGACCCTGAACAAGGCCCGGCGCCTCTTGAAGGCAGCGGATGCCAAGGGGCGCCGGGGCCACTTGTCGCAAGAACAGATGAGGGTCGTGGAACGCATATCCCCAGCGCTCCACGTCCAGGTCCTTGAGAGGCAGACCCGTCTGGAGTCGAGCGGTAAGTGTACATGCATCCTGATTGTGAGATGTGCGTGTGGTGATTTTTCAGTAGTGTGCAGGTTGCACCTCTGTTTGAATGGGGTCGAGTATGGGTGGGGGTGTACAGGGCCGTGGGGCTAACACATGCGAGGGCTGGATTGTGTGAGACATGGATGGTGCTTGTGTGTGTAGGCTTGCATGCCAAATGCAGTTGTGTGGGCACACATGTTTGGATGAATGTGTATGTATGGCTCATGTGTGCGAGTTGAAATGACATGTGTGTTGGGGATTGTGATGACATGTCTGAGGTTTGCCAATGCCACTCATGTACAACTGTCATGTGTGTATGTGTCCATTGTACAGTGCCCTGATGCCTGTGTTTTGTTTCTCCCTGTCTGCAGCGTCAACTGATGAAGAGGGCGGAGAAGGTGCTGTGGAACACAGCGGCGGGGATCCCACCGCCAGCCGGAGACGCAAGGCCCGGCTCCCCTCCCAGGTTGTGATCTCGTCGGGGAGTGAGGAGTCCGGTGCTGCGTCCCAGGCCGCAGCTGCCGGGGGGAGGTCCAAGAGGCAGAGGTTGGAGTTGGACTCCTCAGCAGCAGAAGGGGCAGCTGGGACCCCACAGGGCCCAACAGGGGAAGATGACACGGAGTCATCCAGGTTGGTGGGGGGTTTGGTGGAGGAGGAGGCCGTGCAAGCACCAGAGACGGGGTCTGGAGGTGGGGATCCCACTGGTGCTAGTGGTGCAGTGCAGGATCAGGGATAGGAGGCAGCACAGGCCGCCGCGGAGGTGCCTGTGTGCAATCCTGTCCCTGATCCTGTCCCTGCATCATCTTGCACCAGCAGGGATGCCTACGTCCAGACCCGTTTTCAGGCAGGGGATGATATCACGTCAACTGGCCTTCCTCTGCCTGCGGACGTGGCTATCCGGGTCCAGGTTGAGCCTGTCCTTACTGGTGTGGCGTTGCGTCAACGGGCCATGCGAGGTGACCTGCAGTCTTTTCATGAGGAGACTGCACGTCATCTCGAATGGCTCGTTGACCACGTCAGCCTGCTGGGACAGGTCACCCAGGCCGGATTCCTCCGTTTGCTGGGGCTTGCTACGATCCCCTCCTCAACTGAACCCCCTACGCGCCAGTCGTCCTCCGTGCCATCTTCCCACCCATCAGTCACCTGGGTGCCCTGTGGAGCTGCCTCTGACGGTGCGGCCAGGCTGGTGGAGGAGGCATCCCTGCCACAGTCGGGAGTCGGACGTCCAGCAGGGGTGTCCACATCAACGACTGCACCCCAGCCGGCGGAGGATGTGCAGGCAGCAGGAGGCAGTGCACGGGCAGAGGTGCAGCAGCAGCAGCAACGTAGTGGGAGCCATGAAGGCTGGGGGCCTTCAACATCGGAGGGGCAGGCATCGGCCGGAGGGCAGGAGGACCCAGGACAGAGAGTGTCTTCCGTGTGGCAGCGGTTGGGCCACGCCATAGATGCAGAGCGGCAGCGGGCAGAAGAGGCACGGCTCACAATGGTCAGGGCGGAGAACTCCATGCGGAGGGCCCTGAGGCGGGCCGAGTGCCTCGAGGCAATCCGCAGGGGTTTGGAGGTGGACACGGCGACGGCCCTGCGGACCCTCAGGGCCATGGAGGAGGACCACCTCCGGGACATTGAGCAAGAGTTCGATGATGCCCTGGCCCGGGACATCCACAAGTGAGCCGTCAAACTAGCCCGCTGCCCTTGTACATAGTTATGTAGGTAGTGTTAGGTTTCATTTTTGTTTTGATTTTATTTGGACCTTTCGGACATTGGCCACATTTTTGTATATAGTTTATTTTATTAGTTAGTGTAGTTAGATAGGTTTCCTTTCTTTTGTTGGGATAATGGACCCTGGCTTGTTCCCATGTACATAGTTCACTGTTGGATTGTATTTTTCTTTCACATTTTAATCATGGAGCAATGGCTTTCTTTTTTATTTCCCATTGGATTTTGTTTTGTGGACAGTGACTTTGGACACCATTACTTTGGAATTTGATTTTTGGTTTTGCTTTTTTTCACGGACATGCTTCTTTTGATTTTTGTACATTCACATTTCTGTTTCTTTATTTTTGATTCTATTTATGTTTCCTTTAATACATATTTTTTTAGTGAACTTCAATGTGTGGTATCTCATTGGTTTCATGCTTTTAATGATATGGGTTTTGAGATTCACTGACACCCATTGGGTGTATGTGAGGGAAATGTGTTTGTTTCGGAACTTGCAATTGGTGTTCTGTCATGTAATTGCAAATTATGAGTGGGTGAATGCAATACTCGGGTGGGTGTTTTGCATTTGGAGGCTGACCATAGGGACCAGGGATCTAGATTGTGACTGGTGATTGGCTGGGGAACATGAGTTGGACATGGCCGGGGGCCTGCTGGCAGGTGCCCCACAGTGCTGGGGTGTGGGGGGGGGGCTGGGAGACATGGGTGGGGGCCTGGTGGAGGGTGCCCCTGCACTGCTGGGGGGTGGGAGACATGGGTGGGGGCCTGCAGGCAGGTGCCCCACAGTGCTGGGGGGCGGCAGTGGTGGGGAACATGAGTTGGACATGGGTGGGGGCCTGCTGGCAGGTGCCCCACAGTGCTGGGGGGTGGGGGGATGTGGAACATGAGTTGGACATGGGTGGGGGCCTGCTGGCAGGTGCCCCACAGTGCTGGGGAGTGGGGGTGGTGGGGAACATGAGTTGGACATGGGTGGGGGCCTGCTGGCAGGTGCCCCACAGTGCTGGGGGGTGGGAGGGTGGGAGACATGGGTGGGGGCCTGGTGGAGGGTGCCCCTGCACTGCTGGGGAGTGGGGGGGGGTGGGAGACATGGGTGGGGGCCTGCTGGCAGGTGCCCCACAGTGCTGGGGGGTGGGGGTGGTGGGGAACATGAGTTGGACATGGGTGGGGGCCTGCTGGCAGGTGCCCCACAGTGCTGGGGAGTGGGGGTGGTGGGGAACATGAGTTGGACATGGGTGGGGGCCTGCTGGCAGGTGCCCCACAGTGCTGGGGGTGGGGGGGTGGGGAACATGAGTTGGACATGGGTGGGGGCCTGCTGGCAGGTGCCCCACAGTGCTGGGGGGTGGGGGGTTGGGAGACATTGGTGGGGGGCTGGTGGAGGGTGCCCCTGCACTGCCGGGGGGTGGGGGGTGGGAGACATGGGTGGGGGCCTGCTGGCAAGTGCCCCACAGTGCTGGGGGGTGGGGGAGTGGGGAGCATGAGTTGGACATGGGTGGGGGCCTGCTGGCAGGTGCCCCACAGTGCTGGGGGGTGGGGGGTGGGAGACATGGGTGGGGGCCTGCTGGCAGGTGCCCCACAGTACTGTGGGGTGGGGGGGTGGGGAACATGAGTTGGACATGGGTGGGGGCCTGCTGGCAGGTGCCCCACAGTGCTGGGGGGTGTGGGGGGTGGGAGACATGGGTAGGGGCCTGCTGGAGGGTGCCCCTGCACTGCTGGGGGGTGGGGGTGGTGGGAGACATGGGTGGGGGCCTGGTGGAGGGTGCCCCTGCACTGCTGGGGGTTGGAGGGGTGGGGGACATGGGTGGGGGCCTGGTGGAGGGTGCCCCTGCACTGCTGGGGGGTGGGGGGGTGGGAGACATGGGTGGGGGTCTGCTGGCAGGTGCCCCACAGTACTGGGGGGTGGGGGTGGTGGGGAACATGAGTTGGACATGGGTGGGGGCCTGCTGGCAGGTGCCCCACAGTGCTGGGGGGTGGGGGGGGTGGGGAACATGAGTTGGACATGGGTGGGGGCCTGCTGGCAGGTGCCTCAGAGTGCTGGGGGGTGGGGGGGTGGGGAACATGAGTTGGACATGGGTGGTGGCCTGCTGGCAGGTGCCCCACAGTGCTGGGGGGTGGGGGTGGTGGGGAACATGAGTTGGACATGGGTGGGGGCCTGCTGGCAGGTGCCCCACAGTGCTGGGGGGTGGGGGTGGTGGGAGACATGAATTGGACATGGGTGGGAGCCTGCTGGCAGGTGCCCACAGTGCTGGGGGGTGGGGGGGTGGGAGACATGGGTGGGGGCCTGGTGGAGGGTGCCCCTGCACTGCTGGGGGGTGGGGGGTTGGGAGACATGGGTGGGGGCCTGGTGGAGGTGCCCCTGCACTGCTGGGGGGTGGGGGTGGTGGGAGACTTGGGTGGGGGCCTGCTGGCAGGTGCCCCACAGTGCTGGGGGGTGGGGAGCATGAGTTGGACATGGGTGGGGGCCTGCTGGCAGGTGCCCCACAGTGCTGGGGGGTGGGGGGGTGGCGAACATGAGTTGGACATGGGTGGGGGCCTGCTGGCAGGTGCCCCACAGTGCTGGGGGGTGGGGGGTGGGGAACATGAGTTGGACATGGGTGGGGGCCTGCTGGCAGGTGCCCCACAGTGCTGGGGGGTGGGGGGGTGGGGAACATGAGTTGGACATGGGTGGGGGCCTGCTGGCAGGTGCCCCACAGTGCTGGGGGGTGGGGGGGTGGGGAACATGAGTTGGACACGGGTGGGGGCCTGCTGGCAGGTGGCCCACAGTGCTGGGGGGTGGGGGTGGTGGGGAACATGAGTTGGACACGGGTGGGGGCCTGCTGGCAGGTGCCCCACAGTGCTGGGGGGTGGGGGTGGTGGGAGACATGAGTTGGACACGGGTGGGGGCCTGCTGGCAGGTGCCCCACAGTGCTGGGGGGTGGGGGTGGTGGGGAACATGAGTTGGACATGGGTGGGGGCCTGCTGGCAGGTGTCCCACAGTGCTGAGGAGTAGGGGGGTGGGGAACATGAGTTGGACATGGGTGTGGGCCTGCTGGCAGGTGCCCCACAGTGCTGGGGGGTGGGGGGGTGGGAGACATGGGTGGGGGCCTGGTGGAGGGTGCCCCTGCACTGCTGGGGGGTGGGGGTGGTGGGAGACATGGGTGGGGGCCTGCTGGCAGGTGCCCCACAGTGCTGGGGGGTGGGGGTGGTGGGGAACATGAGTTGGACATGGGTGGGGGCCTGCTGGCAGGTGCCCCACAGTGCTGGGGGGTGGGGGGTGGCGAACATGAGTTGGACATGGGTGGGGCCTGCTGGCAGGTGCCCCACAGTGCTGGGAGGTGGGGGGGGTGGGGAACATGAGTTGGACATGGGTGGGGGCCTGCTGGCAGGTGCCCCACAGTGCTGGGGGTTGGGGAGGTGGGGAACATGAGTTGGACATGGGTGGGGGCCTGCTGGCAGGTGCCCAACAGTGCTGGGGGGTGGGGGGTGGGAGACATGGGTGGGGGCCTGGTGGAGGGTGCCCCTGCACTGCTGGGGGGTGGGGGTGGTGGGAGACATGGGTGGGGGCCTGGTAGAGGGTGCCTTCTGCACTACTGGGGGGTGGGGGGGTGGGAGACATGTGTGGGGGCCTGGTGGAGGGTGCCCCTGCACTGATGGGGGGTGGGGGGGTGGCAGACATGGGTGGGGGCCTGCTGTCAGATGCCCCACAGTGCTGGGGGGTGGGGGGGTGGGAGACATGAGTTGGACATGGGTGGGGGCCTGCTGGCAGGTGTTCCACAGTGCTGGGTGGTGGGGCGGTGGGGAACATGAGTTGGACATGGGTGGGGGCCTGCTGGCAGGTGCCCCACAGTGCTGGGGGGTGGGGGGGTTGGAGACATGGGTGGGGGCCTGGTGGAGGGTGCCCCTGCACTGCTGGGGGGTGGGGGGGGTGGGAGACATGGGTGGGGGCCTGCTGGCAGGTGCCCCACAGTGCTGGGGGGTGGGGGTGGTGGGGAACATGAGTTGGACATGGGTGGGGGCCTGCTGGCAGGTGCCCCACAGTGCTGGGGGGTGGGGAACATGAGTAGAACATGGGTGGGGGCCTGCTGGCAGGTGCCCCACAGTGCTGGGGGGTGGGGGGATGGGAGACATGGGTGGGGGCCTGGTGGAAGGTGCCCCTGCACTGCTGGGGGGTGGGGGGGTAGGAGACATGGGTGGGGGCCTGCTGGCAGGTGCCCCACAGTGCTGGGGGGTGGGGGGGTGGGGCACATGAGTTGGACATGGGTGGGGGCCTGCTGGCGGGTGCCCCTGGTGGCTGGGGGGTGGGCGTGGTGGGAGACAGGAGTGGGGGCCTGGTGGAGGCTGCCCCTGCACTGCTGGGGGGTGGGGGTAATAGGGGACATGGGTGGAGGCCTGGTTGAGGCTGCCCCTGCACTGGTGGAGGGTGGGGGTGGTGGGAGACATGAGTGGGGGCCTGGTGGAGGCTGCCCTTGCACTTCCGGGGGGTTGGGGTGGTGGGAGACATGGGTGGGGGCCTGCTGGCAGGTACCCCACAGTGCTGGGGGGTGGGGGTGCAGGGGTACATGAGGTGGACATGGGTGGGGGCCTGCTGGCAGGTGCCCCACAGTGCTGGGGGGTGGGAGACATGGGTGGGGGCCTGGTGGAGGGTGCCCGTGGTGGCTGGGGGTGCAGGGGGACATGCGTTGGTGGGCAGTAGTGCAAGTTGACATGTGGGTTGGCTGGGGGGCATGGCCATGGTGGATGGGGTGCCTGCAGGACATGTGCAGGGTAGGCCCCTGTGGTGTGAGCCACCTGCAGGGGCCGTGGAGGGTGTAGAGGGAACACCTGAGAGGACCCACACGTGCAATTCACGTGTGGTGCTCCCCGCGCACCCCTGTAATACATGTACCCTGATGAGATCGCGTGTGGAACTTCCCGCGCACCCCTGTAATACACGTACCCTGATGGAATCGCGTGTGGAACTTCCCGCGCACCCCTGGAATACACGTACCCTGCTGATTTTGCGTGTGATACTTCCCCCGCACCCTGAAATACACATACCCTGATGAGATCATGTGTGGAACTTCCTGCGCACCCCTGTAATACACGTACCCTGATGGAATCGTGTGTGGAACTTCCCGCGCACCCCCGAAATACACGTACCCTGCTCAATCGCGTGTGTAACTTCCCGCGCACCCCCGAAATACACGTACCCCGCTCAATCGCGTGTGTAACTTCCCGCGCACCCCCGAAACACACGTACCCTGATGAGATCGCGTGTGTTACTTCCCGCGCACCCCTGTAATACACGTACCCTGATGGAATCGCGTGTGGAACTTCCCGCGCACCCCCTAAATACACGTACCCCGCTCAATCGCGTGTGTAACTTTCCACGCACCCCCGAAATACACGTACCCCGCTCAATCGCTTGTGTAACTTCCCTCGCACCCCCGAAATACACGTACCCTGATGAGATCGCGTGTGGAACTTCCCGCGCACCCCTTTAATACACGTACCCTGATGGAATTGCGTGTGCAACTTCCCGCGCACCCCCAAAATACACGTACCCCGCTCAATCGTGTGTGTAACTTCCTGCGCACCCCCGAAATACACGTACCCCGCTCAATCGCTTGTGTTACTTCCCGCACACCCCCGAAATACACGTACCCCGCTCAATCGCGTGTGTAACTTCCCACGCACCCCTGAAATACATGTGCCCCGCTCGCACAGGCCCAATTGCTGTATGTTGCCACTTTTGTAATGCGCAGGGACGCTACCGCCTGCCTTCGTGTGGCAGACGTGTTTCGGCTTGTGCGTGTCTTTGGCTGTGCGTGGCTTTGCCCTATTCGATTCCATGAATACGTGTGGTTCGAGTGCGTGTGGGCATTCCGTCTGCTTCCCTGCAGTACATCCCCAGTTACGCCCTTATTTTCGCGCGTTGTTCCCCATTCCGCGTGTTACGCCCGTGTTCCGCCCACTTTCTGGTGTATGCGCCGAGGTTGTGCGCTTTCACTGTGCGCGTCGCGCACGCCTTTCGGGATGTTGCAGTGACTTGTGCGCCATGCACGGGTTTGGCGCACATCCCAAGGTAAACACGCGCAAGGACTTCCATGAATCGCACTGTTTTTTTGCGCTTGCGCCTGCTTGCGCCAAGATTTTCGGCGCACGTTTGTTCCATGAATCGGCCCCGTAGTGTCCTCAGGACACCTACATTTTCGTTTATTTACGAACATTTCCGAACAACCGCGCTGTCCTTGGACACCTAAATTGGTTTTACCACAAAGAACTGAAAGTAATTACAACACAATATGAAAAAGTAACTTTATTTAACATATATAAACAATTTATGACTGAGAAGGTGGGGCAGAAACGGAAACAAAAACAGGAGAATTATAGTTTTCAATATACGTAGGATCAGGTGAAGAAGGGATGGAAATCTCATCAAAACGTTTTAGTCCATGGAGAGAGTTTGGGGTTAAATGAATGGGATATGGTGAGGGGGGACAAGTACAGGTGGGACAATGGTATGTTGTTGGTGGTTTTAGGTGATCTTCCACAAAGTTCTTTAAATCCGTAAAATTTGCCATAAATTGGTCCATTTTGTGGGTAATGTGTTCAAGAGTGTTATCCACCGCTTCTTTTTCTTTGGAAGTTGCAATTTTTGTATAGTCTGTAAAAAAAATGTATATGTTGAATGTATACAAAATAATATTTATTAATTGGTTTATATAGTAAAGTGTGTACCATTAGGTGCACTATCTTCTAACATTTCGTCTCGTGGGAAATGCTCCTCTAGCCAGTCCAGAGTACTACACATTTCTGTGAGAAAACAAAAAAGTAATATGTTTTTTTTCTTTCTAATATAGAAAGTTTATAAATATATGAGTAAAATGAAGTGCACTTACTATGTCTGGTGAGATATGTCATCAGTAGTGTAGACGTCTGGTCTTGCTCTTAGTTGTGGAGTGTCTGTGAGGTAATTATGTTGGAAGCCACATTATCTTCTTTTGGTATATTCCATTTTAAAACATATTGTATTTAAATGAATGGTTAGTGTGTTACATATATGGGTTACATTTATTAAGTATTGCTACATATACTTTGTATGTGTGCTGCTTTGTGAATTTGTTAAATGTTCCTATGTTATGATATAACAATTACACATACCCCCCCAGAGTTTTTAGGTGGTGGTACTGTTGTCCGAACATGTCCGCGGACCGTCAAATTTAGTAGAAAGGGTTCAGTATGTTCCATATTACATGTACATAAAGTCAAAGTTATTATTGTTAAGTTGTGCTACTAAAAAACTATGAAATTCAGTAAAAGGTTAAAGGGACATTATGGTTAAGTTGAGCTACTAAAAACCTATGAAATTCAGTAAAAATACTTTGTTAAAGGGACGTTATGGTTAAGTTGCGCTACTAAAAACCTATGAGATTCAGTAAAAAAACTTTGTTAAAGGGACGTTATGGTTCAAGGTAAAACCGAAAAACCCCTGAAATTCGGCAGTTATGGTAAGTTAAGCAACCATAACTCGCGCCACCGTGCACTGCTAACACTAAAACCCAGGACATCAAAGATGACATCACAAATGTCATTGATGACATCACTGATGGCATCACATGTGCATTTACCTTTCATGAAAACTCTGTACAAGGGATTCTTACAATGCTGACCAAAAACTGTCAAGGATCATTGGGATAAATATCATGAGCTAATTAGTGCATTAAGCAATGCATTGATATAAATAGCATTCTATTATGAAGTTCTATCCAGTATACTAAGCTACTCATGCAGAAACATAGGCAGTGTGTGCAGCATACATGATGAAGGTGCCGTATTCATAATCTTGCCATGTTGAATAGTGAAATGATAACTGCTTTCTTATTAGAGTTTTGCGTACTGTGAAACATGTAATAAGTAGATAATAAAACCCACTTAATTCATAATTATTACAGACAAAACACAAAGAGACAACAACACATACACATATGAGTATATACAGGGACAGTGAAGTAAACAAAAATGCAGAAGTAGTAGCAGAAAGAGTTCATAACCTAACTGATTGTCTTTATGCAGAGAAACTATTGCTCTGTTTCAAAGCTGCTGCTTACCATATGTATGTTTATCACATGATGTGACTGCACCCTAAGGAAAGGAGAGTGAGTACCATGTATACAAATATGAGCATATACAGGGAAGGTAGAGTAATAAAAATAAAACTATGAGAAAGTGCTGATAACCCTAATGATTATCTTCATGCACAGAAAGGATTGCTCTCTTTCAAGCCTGTGTCTTCCGCTATGTATATGTTTCATATGATGTGACTTGACCCTAAGTCTACAAATATAGTACCTTTTCAATTTTAATTCTGACTGTTACTGAAGAAAACTATGTGGTCCTGATATGTCAGTAAAGGGAAAAAAGGGAGAGCCAGACATGTGATGTCATCAGTGATGTCATCAATGACATTTGTGATGTCATCTTTGATGTCCTGGGTGTTAGTGTTAGCAGTGCACGGTGGTGCGAGTTATGGTTGCTTATCTTACCATAACTGCCGAATTTCAGGGGTTTTTCAGTTTTACTTTGAACCATAACGTCCCTTTAACTAAGTTTTTTCACTGAATTTCATAGGTTTTTAGTAGCGCAACTTAACCATAACGTCCCTTGAACAAAGTTTTTTCACTGAATTTCATAGGTTTTTAGTAGCACAACTAAATCATAATATCCCTGACTTCATATACATGTAACATAGAACATACTGAACCCCCACGTAGTGATTTTAATGTCCGCGGACTACCGCCATGTCCCTTGTACAGAGTTTTCATGAAAAGTAAATGCACATGTGATGTCATCAGTGATGTCATCAATGACATTTGTGTTGTCATTTTTGATGTCCTGGGTGTTAGTGTTAGCAGTGCACGGTGGTGCGAGTTATGGTTGCTTATCTTACCATAACTGCCGAATTTCAGAAGGGTTTTCGGTTTTACTTTGAACCATAACGTCCCTTTAACAAAATTTTTTTACTGAATCTCATAGGTTTTTAGTAGCGCAACTTAACCATAACGTGCCTTTAACAACGTTTTTTTACTGAATCTCATAGGTTTTTAGTAGCGCAACTTAACCATAATGTCCCTTTAACAAAGTTTTTTTACTGAATATATATATATATATTTATTATACAGCCACGGTCGTGGCTGTGTAGTTATGGTTAAGTTGCTAATCCCATAGGAAGAGCACTTTCTGGGCGGCTTATAACTTTGATCTCCCTGGACGAATCCTCACCAAACTTTGCAAAAAAAGGATATGGCCCACTCTGGTGAGGTTTGGTCCAGGGGGGGCAAAGTTATAGGGGGGTCCCAAAATTCTTTTTTTCCCATAGACTGAATCGGGAAAAAACTTTGCTCACGCCTACAGACCAAACCGCTGGATGGATTTTCACAAAATTTACGGCAGAAGCAGCGGCTTGGTACTGAAAGCGTGCTTTTGTAAATTTGGTTCACATCTGTCCAGTAGTTTTTTTTTAAACGACCAAAAAGTAGGTCACAAAAAATGTGTGATATCTATGTCCGCTCCGCGGACACCCTTCCCTGTTCGCTCCGCAGACAGGACACCTATTGGGTAATCGGCTTGCGTCATGTCCGCGGATATGCAACGTGTTCGCTGATTGGCTGGAATGAAGCGTGATGTGTGTCGCATTGTTTTGATGCGCCCGCCATCTTGGATCCGCGGTCATCCACGGACAGCGCGGCGACGATCCGGGGAAAAATACAAATTTGGCAAGTGTGTTGGTGTGTAAGAGTGTTTGGGGAGGGTGGGGAGTAAGAGATGGGTGAAATGCTGTATTTGTTTAGGTGGCAGGTACCCCTGATGTGTTCGTAATGTCCACAGTCACCGCGGTTGTCCGCGAACATAAAAAATGCAATGCAGTAGCCCATATAGCCAGTTAAAATGTTTGATTCTATGGGTGTGACAGAAGGTTGACTACTGTCGGGAGTGTCCCTGTCTAGTTGGGCCTGGAGTTCTTCTTCGTGTTGCTGTTCATTGTGTAACATTGTTTTGTACTGTGTAAAGTTTACATCGGTTATAGTGCTTTCATTTGCTTTGAAAGCGTCTTCATAGGAGTCATAGATATCTAGTAACTCTTCTACTTTTCTCCATGGTTTAAAAAGTTGTAGCAGGGACATCTAATATAGTTCTTTATGTTGAGGAGTTTTTAATGACAATTTGATATGATTAATTAAACTTCGTTTGGTAAGTTTCACTAAGCTGCCATCACAATTTGTCACTCTGTATCTACCTTTATTTTCATCGGGTTTTATATTATTTTTGTATGTAATGTTTTGGGCTATGTGGTATAGAGACATGGTTTCCAAAGTGGTAATCCTGTTTGGGTAGTATGTGTCTAGTGAATTATTTTTCAAAATGTCTTGGCTGTTAGGATCATTTTTGGCTATTGTTTCTATGTCATCGTATGATTTGAGTACTCTTTTTCTAGATTTAGCAGGACGTAGACTTAGCCATACTATATTTTCAGATTTTCCATAAAAAGCAGTACCGGTTAAACGATCTGCAGCTTCATAGCAGCCGCATTCTCTATGAGAGAGCATTTTTATGCCTAAGCTGTACAATTTCTGAGACAGTGTTTTGTCCGATGATAAGTCATCCTAGAGGACTTGAAGCTCTGTTTTTTCTGCTTTTGTTAAGTAGGTTATGACATATCGTGCAACTGCAGTGGAATTGTCTGCAATGTACTGCACATCTTTGTTTGCATTCCATAAGAGGGCAATGATTGCATTGTAATCATTGATATATTTTGCTTCTTCTGTTCTTTTTATGTAATATGTGTTCTTAGGTGATTTTCCTTAAACACTATGTCTAACTGAAGACATGAAGTTGTTCACTTCACCTGTTTCTGTAACTGGTCTAGGAAAACCAAAGCGGCATTTGGTGTAATATTTCCCTTTGTTTTTGTATTTGCGACGACAATATTTGCTACATTTGTGTCTTTGAAATTGTACAATTTGTGCATGAAGATCACCATTTGTTGCTTTTGATGGAATTCCACAAGTGACATATTTTTCGATAAACTGTAAAACAGTGGCATCATTGTCTTGACCAAATTTAGGAGCATCTTTAATCCATAAAAGCATGTGGATTTGTGATGCTCCTCTGGCTTGGCATTCTTTTCTCCAAAAGAAGTTTTGCACTTCTCCGAGGGGAGGAACAGTTTCATTACAAATAAAGTGTAGCATAGCAATGAAGCGATGATGGAAATATAACATTAACAAGATCTAGAGAGCAAAGTTCTCCAGGTGTTAGTATATCTATGTTTGTTTTGTTTTTGTTTGATATGCGTAGGAAATCATGTAATTCTTCCCATGCATATTCTGCACATCTTAATGTAACAAATCAAGTGGGCGGGCCAAGGTTTCTTATCATACAACGTACATCTCTGTGACGTCGGAACCAGTACTCTTTAGTACCACCATGTTTGCTAACAGAATTGTAATGCTTGATTGTAAAACTCATCTTTTTCTTGCACTTTTTGTAGTAATGCTTAGCTGGCATATTTTGAAAGTGGGTACCTGATTTCAATGCGTGTTCAACTCCATAGCATAGAGTTGCTAGTTCACTTTCAAAGAGTAGGTGGAATATGTATTCCACATTTTGTCTAAATCTGGGATCTTCAGAATACATTCATAACAAGCTGTATTCTGATGCTGTTATCTGAATGGATCTATCATTGTACCTTCCTCCTTTCCCAGTAGGAAAGAGTAGAGGAAAAGCATGTGCTTCTATACTTTTTTCCCATATGCTGATTGGTGATCCTTTGGTTTGTCGCATTTGGTACGTTTCTAGTGCATCATCCATGGTGTCTTTAGAGTGTAATGGATGCATTGTATAATGGTCTAAAATATTGGATACTGTAGCACGATCTAGAAGTTCAAATTGACCAGTTTCTGGTGACTCTTGAATTATTTCAGTGGTTTCCCTCATGCTTTCTTCAATATTCATTTCTTTGTAGTATTCATTATTGTCTTTTAGATAGTGCAAGGCTTGTCTAACTTTATGTAAGTCTACGAGTTGTTGCCAAATATTTTGTCTTTTGTAGGTGCACCATTTACTAAGACAATTAAACATTGCTTTATTGAACGTTGCACTCCCAGAGTGTGCACATTTTCTTTCAGATCTAATGGTAAATAAACTACTTTACCACAAATGCCTTTCACTAATTCAGAGGGAGGACATTTTGCTGTTTTTGGTTGAAGGTGTATTATTGCTTGAAATGGGTCCACTGTTTGAATTATGATGCTCTCATATAAATTGAGTTGTTGCAGGGGTTTTGGTAGTGGGAATAATTCCAAGTTATTTGTGAGAGCACGTGAAGGAGTTTGGTTGTTGTCAAGTTTTGTATTGCAGTAAGTGCAAAGTATTAAGGGGTCAGTTATTTCGTATTTGTTTTCTGCTATAAGGTAGAGAGCTAATTCAAACCATTTGGAATCTTCATTATCTTCAATTTTGTATGTTATGTCTACAATATTTGTGCTACTTTTATAAAAGTTTCTGCGGCAGCACACACACTAAGGTTTGGTACTTCAGCAGATGTACTTTTAAATTGTAGTATTTCTTTTTTGTATGTGTGTAGTAGAAGGTTGCCATTTGTAGAATTGTTCCTAGTCTGTTGTAAAGCTATTGCATTTTGTAAGTGGCTTTCACTTCCAAAATATTTTCTCTGGATATGCTCTATTTCTTCGAGTAGATCATTGGCTGTACCATGTAGAAGATTGTTATTTAAATTGCCTAATGCTAAAGCTGGACTTTTAGCATAGTACCGTTTATGGAATAGATTTCTTATAGTTGAATGATGTGTTGATATTATTTTGATATGATGGAAGCTGCTTTGCAGGCTAATGAATGTCCTTGTAGTCCTGTGTATTTGCGCACTGGACAAATATTCATATTTTGTAGTAGTTTCATTTTGAATTTGTCTTTGCCTTTCACATACTGATTGAGGAACTGGTGTAAAGATTTGAAAGATTTTTTGTCAATGTTACAAATTGACGTGCATGGCCATTTGTACACTGAACGTTTTGGTTCAGTCGGATGGAGAGGTGATACTGACAGGGTAATTCATAGAATTTCGCAGAAAAGTGTCGCAAGCGGCTGGCGCAGAGTGTCCGTGTGCGATTGTCTGCGCCAGGCACGTGCGCTAAAACCGATTTCCGCGCACAGCGTATTCATGGATTTCAGGCTCCCAAACCAGCCGTGGCGCAGAGTATCGCAGCGACCCTGCAGCAGCGCCAGTAACGCCCCCAAGAACGCCCTCGCGCAAGGAAAAGCCATCAAAATCGCTAAATCATCGCAAAGGGCTGCGCTAACCCTGGACCAGTTTACAGGGCTGCCAAACAAGGAACGCAAAGCGGGTAACGTGCATATCAGGGGTACGCGTGAAGTTATACACGCGATTAGCCAGGGTGCCAGGGTACGTGTATTTCAGGGGTGCGCGGGAAGTTCAACACGCGATAGTCCAGGGAAAGTGTATTACAGGGGTACGCGGGAAGTTCAACACGCGATTGTCCAGGGAACGTGTATTACAGGGGTACGCGGGAAGTTCAACACGCGATTGTCCAGGGAACGTGTGTCCAGGGAACGTGTATTACAGGGGTACGCGGGAAGTCTTACATGCGATTAGCCAGGGCACGTGTAATACAGGGGTACGCGGGAATTATCACACGCGATTTGGCAGGGTACGTGAATTACAGGGTTGCGTGGGAATTATCACACGCCATTTTGCTGGGTACATGTATTACAGGGGTGCGTGGGAATTATCACACGCGATTAGGCTGGGTGGGTCCACACAGGTGTTCCCTGTACACCCTCCACGGCCCCTGCAGGCAGCCCACAAAACAGGGGACTACCCTGCACACCTGCTCATGTCCCCCTGCACCCCCAGCCACCAGGGGCACCCACCACCAGGCCCCCACCCATGTCTCCTACCACCCCACCCCCCAGCAGTGCAGGGGCAGCCTCCACCAGGCCCCCACTCATGTCTCCCACCACCCCCACCCCCCAGCCACTAGGGGCAGCCTCCACCAGGCCCCCACTCATGCCCAACCCATGTCACCCACCACCTCCACCCCCCAGCAGTGCAGGGGCATCCTCCACCAGGCCCACACTCATGTACCCTATCACCCCCACCCCCCAGCAGTGCAGGGGCAGCCTCCACCAGGCCCCCACTCATGTCTCCCAGCGTGCTACGTGTATTTCAGGGGTGCGCGGGAAGTTCCACTCGCGAATAGCCTGGGCGCGTGTATTTCAGGGGTGCGCGGGAAGTTCCACACGCGAATAGCCTGGGCGCGTGTATTTCAGGGGTGCGCGGGAAGTTCCACACGCGAATAGCCTGGGCGCATGCATTTCAGGGGTGCGCGGGAAGTTTTACACGCGATTTCAGCAGGGTACGTGTATTTCAGGGGTGCGCGGGAATTCTCACACGCGATTTGGCTTGGTACGTGTATTACAGGGGTGCGTCGGAAGTTACACACGCGATTAGGCTGGGTGGGTCCTCACAGGTGTTCCCTGTACACCCTCCACGGACCCTGCAGGCAGCCCACAAAACAGGGGACTACCCTGCACACCTGCTCATGTCCCCCTGCACCCCCACCCCCCAGCAGTGCAGGGGCAGCCTCCACCAGGCCCCCACCCATGTCTCCCACCACCCCCACCCCCCAGCAGTGCAGGGGCAGCCTCCACCAGGCCCCCACCCATGTCTCCCACCACCCCCACCCCCCAGCAGTGCAGGGGCATCCTCCACCAGGCCCCCACCCATGTCTCCCACCACCCCCACCCCCCAGCAGTGCAGGGGCATCCTCCACCAGGCCCCCACCCATGTCTCCCACCACCCCCACCCCCCAGCAGTGCAGGGGCATCCTCCACCAGGCCCACACTCATGTACCCTATCACCCCCACCCCCCAGCAGTGCAGGGGCAGCCTCCACCAGGCCCCCACTCATGTCTCCCAGCGTGCTACGTGTATTTCAGGGGTGCGCGGGAAGTTCCACACGCGAATAGCCAGGGCGCATGCATTTCAGGGGTGCGCGGGAAGTTTTACACGCGATTTCAGCAGGGTACGTGTATTTCAGGGGTGCGCAGGAATTCTCACACGCGATTTGGCTTGGTACGTGTATTACAGGGGTGCATGGGAAGTTACACACGCGATTAGGCTGGGTGGGTCCTCACAGGTGTTCCCTGTACACCCTCCACGGCCCCTGCAGGCAGCCCATAAAACAGGGGACTACCCTGCACACCTGCTCATGTCTCCCACCACCCCCACCATCCAGGGGCACCCTCCACCAGGCCCGCACTCATGTCTCCCACCAACCCCACCCCCCAGTCACCAGGGGCAGCCTCCACCAGGCCCCCACTCATGTCTCCCACCACCCCCACCCCCCAGCAGTGCAGGGGCACCCTCCACCAGGCCCCCACTCATGTCCCCTATCACCCCCAACCCCCCAGTCACCAGGGGCACCCTCAACCAGGCCCCCACTCATGTCTCCCACCACCCCCACCCCCCCAGTCACCAGGGGCAGCCTCCACCAGGCCCCCACTCATGTCTCCCACCACCCCCACCCCCCAGCAGTGCAGGGGCAGCCTCCACCAGGCCCCCACCCATGTCCCCTATCACCCCCACCCCCCAGTCACCAGGGGCACCCTCCACCAGGCCCCCACTCATGTCCCCTATCACCCCCACCCCCCCGCCACCAGGGGCACCCTCCACCAGGCCCCCACTCATGTCTCCCACCACCCCCACCCCCCCAGTCACCAGGGGCACCCTCCACCAGGCCCCTACTCATGTCCCCTATCACCCCCACCCCCCCAGTCACCAGGGGCACCCTCCACCAGGCCCCCACCCATGTCTCCCACCACCCCCACCCCCCAGCAGTGCTGGGGCAGCCTCCACCAGGCCCCCACTCATGTCCCCTATCACCCCCACCACCCAGTCACCAGGGGCACCCTCAACCAGGCCCCCACTCATGTCTCCCACCACCCCCACCCCCCCAGTCACCAGGGGCACCCTTCACCAGGCCCCCACTCATGTCCCCTATCACCCCCACCCCCCCGCCACCAGGGGCACCCTCCACCAGGCCCCCACTCATGTCTCCCACCACCCCCACCCCCCCAGTCACCAGGGGCACCCTCCACCAGGCCCCCACTCATGTCCCCTATCACCCCCACCTCCCTAGTCATCAGGGGCACCCTCCACCAGGCCCCCTCTCATGTCCCCTATCACCCCCACCCCCCCAGTCACCAGGGGCACCCTCAACCAGGCCCCCACTCATGTCCCCTATCACCCCCACCCCCCAGTCACCAGGGGCACCCTCCACCAGGCCCCCACTCATGTCCCCTATCACCCCCACCCCCCCAGTCACCAGGGGCACCCTCCACCAGGCCCCCACTCATTTCCCCTATCACCCCCACCCCGCCAGTCACCAGGGGCACCCTCCACCAGGCCCCCACTCATGTCCCCTATCACCCCCACCCCCCCAGTCACCAGGGGCACCCTCCACCAGGCCCCCACCCATGTCTCCCACCACCCCCACCCCCCAGCAGTGCAGGGGCAGCCTCCACCAGGCCCCCACTCATGTCCCCTATCACCCCCACCCCCCCAGTCACCAGGGGCACCCTCAACCAGGCCCCCACTCATGTCTCCCACCACCCCCACCCCCCCAGTCACCAGGGGCACCCTCCACCAGGCCCCCACTCATGTCCCCTATCACCCCCACCCCCCCAGTCACCAGGGGCACCCTCCACCAGGCCCCCACCCATGTCTCCCACCACCCCCACCCCCCAGCAGTGCAGGGGCAGCCTCCACCAGGCCCCCACTCATGTCCCCTATCACCCCCACCCCCCCAGTCACCAGGGGCACCCTCCACCAGGCCCCCACTCATGTCCCCTATCACCCCCACCCCCCCAGTCACCAGGGGCACCCTCCACCAGGCCCCCACCCATGTCTCCCACCACCCCCACCCCCCAGCAGTGCAGGGGCAGCCTCCACCAGGCCCCCACTCATGTCCCCTATCTCCCCCACCCCCCCAGTCACCAGGGGCACCCTCAACCAGGGCCCCACTCATGTCTCCCACCACCCCCACCCCCCCAGTCACCAGGGGCACCCTCCACCAGGCCCCCACTCATGTCTCCCACCACCCCCACCCCCCAGCAGTGCAGGGGCAGCCTCCACCAGGCCCCCACTCATGTCCCCTATCACCCCCACCCCCCCAGTCACCAGGGGCACCATCCACCAGGCCCCCACTCATGTCTCCCACCACCCCCACCCCCCCAGTCACCGGGGGCACCCTCCACCAGGCCCCCACCCATGTCTCCCACCACCCCCACCCCCAGCAGTGCAGGGGCAGCCTCCACCAGGCCCCCACTCATGTCCCCTATCACCCCCACCCCCCCAGTCACCAGGGGCACCCTCCACCAGGCCCCCACTCATGTCTCACACCACCCCCACCTCCCAGTCACCAGGGGCACCCTCCACCAGGCCCCCACTCATGTCTCCCACCACCCCCACCCCCCAGCAGTGCAGGGGCAGCCTCCACCAGGCCCCCACCCATGTCACCCACCACCCCCACCCTCCAGCAGTGCAGGGGCAGCAGGCAGTCAGGCAGCAGCAGGTGGGAGCGTGCTCGGGCTCTGGGGGGCAGTAGTTCGGCCTTCCGGGCAGGAGCGTGGTATTCCGTGTGCGTACGCGTGGCCAGCTCGGTACGGAGTGATTTGGCACGTGAAAATCCTGCACGTCAGCGTGAAAACTGAGGAAAGGCCCTCAGCGCGTAAGCGCGTCTGTGACGTGACCCGCACAGGTGTTTCCCACACAGCACGTGATGACAGAGCACACGTGGAAAGACTGCACGTCAGAGTGTAATCGCGTGTGATTGGTGGAAATGGCCCTACACGCAGAAGTGACAAAGCGTGTGATTGGTGGAAATGGCCCTACACGCAGAAGTGACAAAGCGTGTAATTGGTGGAAATGGCCCTACACGCAGAAGTGACAAAGCATGTAATTGGTGGAAATGGCCCTAGCGCGTACACGCCGCGTAAGTGACGCTGGACGTGTGGGCCTGTATAAAAGGTACGTGTAGAACACATTTTCCTTGTACGTGCTTTTCGTGGAGAGCGAGTGGGTGAATTCTGTACTTCTTGTCGTTTCACACGCGATTTACTTCACGGCGTTTCAAGTTCGTATTCCCTGTTACCTCTGACAGCTTTTTCTCTTTTTTCTCTTTTACTGGTTTACCTGGGCCTGTTCCCTCAAACAGTGTTCCCTTCTACTGTTGTCCTGTCTCCTCAGACAGCTTACAAATCTTCTTTTGGCGGGGGTGTTGCCAACCAAACGTGCTCCTTTTACACGCTCGTTTACCAGGCAGACGGTGAGTCACGCACGTATCTAACATCTGTGCTTGCCCCGTGTGTAGCCTACCCCTTCAGAGGTCATTCTAGGCTGCGTGTGACACGCATACGTTCATTCTTGTGTTACTGGGTGCCACAGCGTAGTGCAGGTTTTTCTTTCTGCACATGTGGTCTAGGAGGGGTTGCGTGCACGTCATCTCCCTTTTTTGGGCCTCCTGTGCGTTGCGTGACCCGTCATCTTTCCCCAGGGGTTACATTCAGCCTTGCTAGAGCACTAGGGTACAATTACCATCTGGTACCCAACCCCTTTGACCCCCAATTGCCCAGGACAATAGTCTACATCCACTCCCATACGCACATTAACATCAGTGCCATGGCTGGGAGGCGAGGATTCCGTAAGGGTGGCAAAGGTGGAAGAGCCACAAGTGGTGGCCGTGGTGGATCTGGTAGGGGACGTGGTCGTAACTTGCAGGGTGAGCCTGTCCCCCCATGTGTGGAGGACCAGTCACGGGCACCCATAACCCCCCCCCTCCCATTGAGGCTGATGTGGCTGACACCATCCATGCTCAGCCCTTGTTGGACCAGCCCATTGTGGCACCAGACCTGGCTGACTCCATGGCTGACTTCCAGGTCAGCAGGGCTACGACACGTGCGCTGGTGCACGTTGATGCCATCATGCCACGTGGATCTGGGGCAGCAAGGTCATCTGCTGCACCAAGGAGGCAGGGCTGAGAGGCTGCAGGGGCAGCTGCGGCTCCATCCACCCCAGCCCTCACACACCCAGCCAGGACAGTGTCGGTCCTAGTCCATGCTGCTGAAATTCCCCCTGACACCATCACACTAGAGCCAATGCCTGCACCAACTCCCATGCTGAGTGTGTAATCCCACACTCCTGATACAGATTCCACCAGGGCTCCTGCCCCTAGTGTCCAGAGCGGCGCAGGACACTCAGGATCACCACCACCTTCCAAGCGGAAGAGGAAGAGTGCTCGTCCGGCACAGGCTGATGCCCCAGACACGGCTACACAGTCCGGCCCGTCCAGGAAGCCCAGCTTCACGGATGACGAACTGAATGCACTTGTCCAGTATGTGTCCGGACATGACAACGAGATGGTCATTGTTGCAGGATCCAAGACCACACCTGCACAACGCCAGGCACACTGGCAGACCGTTGCGGACATCGTAAGTGCCCTTGGAATCGTGAGGCGCACAGCCAATGATTGCTATAAGCGCTGGAATGACCTAAAGCGCAGGGCAAAGAGTAAGCTGGCCTCAAGTCATGCCGCAACTCTAGTGACTGGAGGTGGGTCTCCAGTAGTAGACACGGAACTCACTCCACATGAGTCAGTCGCTGGGACCTACGTCACGGAGGAACAGATCCAAGGCGTGGGAGATCTGGCTGATTACGAGGCATTGTCCGGTGAGTGCACATGCATGTGTGTGTCATCCATGTGCATGGTGTGTGTGTGAGGGCTTCTGTTTGTGTGCCAGGTGAGAGTGTGTGCGCCTGAGTCGTATGGGTCAGCCATGTGCTTCATGCAATACTTCCTGCGCAGCTGCATTTGGCCATAGCAGTATCCCTTCTGCCATCAGTAGACATCTAGCCCAACTGCACGCCAGTTGCCCTTGAAGTGTCACCTTGCCACAACATTGTTGCTTATTTTTCACTGTTCATTCAGTCAGATTGTTTGCATTCCCCCACTTTTACTAGCCATGTCGCTGTCCACTAGTCACATGTCTGACATGGCTATGGTGAAGTGGAGTGACTTTGTTACCTGGATATCATTTGTACACACATGTCCCTGTGCAATTGGACCATTTCAGACTGGCAGCTCCAGGTGAAAAATCTGACCTGTTAAAATTAGAAAAGCAATTACATGCGGGAACTGGACTGAATGAATAGGTGCTGCCCTCCTCTCCATCTTCACTCAATAGCAATGGTACATGCCATCTGTGTGATGGCATGTGTGTTTCACCTGGCAATCACAGGCCAATGTGTGATGCCACTGCCAGGCAGCATGCACAAAATGTGTTCATTTACCATCTTGGTGTCATCAGTGTGTGCCATTTGCCTGCACTTCATACGCAGTGAGGGTGCATGCATGGGAGGGTTTTAGTCATGTGGGACATGTGTCAATCAAGTACTGGTTCTCTTGCTTCTCAGCCCTCATTGTGTGCCATGGTGCTAATGCCTGTTTCCATTTCTTTGTTTTCATGTCTTTGCAGGGGAAGACGCACCTGATACTGCTGGGGTTGTGGAGATGGTGCAGACCCAGGAGGGGTCCGAGGGCCGACCAACCACCAGTGAGGGACGTGGTGTGGTGGTGGGGGACAACCCACAAGTGCTGCAGGTCGTGCTCTCAAGGGGTGTCTCTGGCTGCACCTCCCCCGAGCTGTACTCAGGTGTTGATTCGGATGAGACCTACGTGCCGTCGCAGGTGAGTGTTCCAGGGAGGGATTCTGTTCTGTCTCACCCACCTGCACCAGGGTCAGAACCCTCCATGGGGATGTCAGTGTTGGCAGCTACGCCTTCGGTGGTTACGGATGCAGGGTCACACTCCGCGACATCTGATCCTATTCCTGGGCCAGCAGATCAGAGGGGGAATGCAGTCCTGCAGCCTCAGGCAGTGCCGGCACAGCAAGGCACAGTTCGCCTTGCCCCAGACAGGTGTGGTGCCCGCCGACGTGGTGGCCGTACGCCACCCGGCAATACCGCATGGGAGCAATCCATTTACGGTATGGCAACCCAACAGGCTGCATCATCCAAGATGATGGCTCAGGCCATGGATAGGGTGGCCACTTCCATTGTCCCCCCAGAAAGGCTGATGGAGCGACTAGAGCAGGCAACCGACTCCATCTGCCAGTCACACAGGGAGGACATGTTGGGGTCCAACAGGGACAGGTGGGCGGCACTGGCGACCCTGCAGGAGGCCATCTCCATTGAGTCCCAGGGCCACAGGGAAGCCCTGAGGCAGGAGCTCCTTCACCTCAGGACGACTCTTGTTGAGCTTGAGGCTTCAACACACCAAAGGACAGAACAGCAGCTGGAGCGTCTCACCCGTACGCTCTCAGCTGAGATGCAGGCAACGAGGGCGGAGGTCCGGGCATCCCGTGAGTTGTTGCATGGGGACCTCCGCACACTCATCCTCCAGAACCAGACCTACCACACCCGCATGCTTGCAGCCATGGAGGAGCAGACTAGGGCCTTGCGTGGGCTGCCTCCCATAGTGCAACCACCTCCGGATGCAGCTGCACAGGGTGATAATAGCGACAGCAGTGATACTCCCACAACAGGGTAGCCGTGTGGGCCATGAGCCCATGGAGGTGTTTTATTTTCCCAGGATCCACGCAGGTGGGTTCTGGTGTGCATCTTGTCCTCGGACCTCCTGGGTAGCCTCCCCAACCCCCCCGGGCCCATCAATGGCCATTTTTGATTGTTTCTTATTTTTATTTTTATTGTTATTTATTTTATTCCCTATTTTTTTGGGAAGATATGTTGGCTTCGATCTGTTGGCTTTAATCTGTTGGCTTCGATCTGTTGGCTTCCGTGGTTCCTGTGGGCATACGCTGCATTGTGGCTGGGCACATGCAGGCTTGTAATGTATTTGGTTCAGATGCTTGGGTTTGAGTCACACACACCCCTCCTGCTTCCCGTTTCCATGGGCTTGCAAAGGGTGTGCCCAAGTGACAGTGAATTACACAGTGACGTTGGACTCCCATGAGCTGTGTGGCCAGTCTGTAGTCAATACTGTGTATACATTCCTAGTGCATATTGCTGTTGTGTTGTACACTGCATGTTGCATTGATGTGTAACTCTTCTTCTGTGTCTACCTCCCAATTTGCAGGTCACTTCCTCATGTCTACACAAGGACCTCTAGTCTGGAGATGGGGTCCATGTTGGCAGCAGTGCACCTACAACTCTACATGGCGCCAACACTGCACAGTTGGTAGTGGTGGGAGTGCAGGCATTTCCAGGTGGTGAGACTACTAATATGTAACATTTGTGATGTCATGTTAATGGTACTACGTGCTCAAGTATGTTGTTGGTCCGGCATTGCTGTGAGCATTTCAGGTGTTGCAGGTTTCTCATAGGGACACTGTACATAGTGAAACTAGTGTCGTGTTGTGGGGATTACTTTGTTTACCTGCAATTAGCATGACATGGCACGGTGTGTCGTGTGGCGGTGCTGGGGTTGGGTTGGCTGACATGGCACTGTCCTCTTGTTGCATTTTGCAAGTGGGTAATCATTTTAGCTGCTTGAATGTGTAACTTCACAAAACTGCATTGGTGGTGTCTGTGTGGGTAGGGATGCACACATTGTGACACTTCCAGGTGAACAATCTCAGGCTGATATGGTATTCACGGTTCATTCTCCAGACATTCAGGATCAGTGTCAGGTTGAGTCATCATTGATCGTCAGATGGAATGTGCCAGGGCAGTGTGCACTCCACAGGGGTGTGATTTCTATGTGAAGTAATTAGCCACTAGCTAAGTAGTAAGGTTCCGAATTGGCGTCATCATGTGGGGGCTGAGAGGGTAGGCACTATCCCCTGTGGAGGTGGTGATTGGTATCATTGGTGGGGTTGTGACCTTGCTCAGTATCCAACATGCATGCATGTGCAGTGGCATACATACTCACCAAGCAGCCATGTATCGCCATGCCGCCCATCTTCTAGGTCCCGGCTTAGGGTGGACATTCGGTAAATGAAGCTGTCGTGGGTGGAGCCGGGATAGTTGGCATATACTGAGGTGATGATTCCCTTGGCATTACATGCTACCTGCACGTTGATGGAATGCCAGTGCTTGCGGTTCCTATAGATGTGCTCAGATGCCCTGGGGGGACGTAGAGCCACATGGGTGCAGTCGATGGCACCTAGCACTTTGGGGAATCGTGCCACACCGTAAAAATCCAGGGCGGCAGCATGCCTTTCTGCAGGTGTTCTGGGCAGGTATATGTGCCTGCGGACTGATGGGCGTGCAGTCATGATGTTCAAGACCTGGTGTAGGCAGCGTGACTGGGTGGCCTGTGACACCCCACCCACTATGGCACTTGTCCGCTGAAATGATCCAGTGGCTAAGAAGTGCAGTACATTGAGGACCTTCTCCAGGGGGCTGAGTGCTTGGGAGCACAGGGTGGGTGATGTGAGGTCATCCTCCCACTCACTCACCAGGTCCAGTATAATGTGTGGTGGAAACCTGTACCTCCCATACACCTGGTCATCAGGCATCCCGAAAAGGCTGGTTCTGGGTGTGAATATTCTGGCCCTGACTATCCTCCTCCTCCTCCTTTGGTAGCCCACTGCCACTGCTGCTAGGAACGGTATGTTCATCCTGGCGTCTGAGCTTGTTATTGTTAAAGTGCGCAAATTTATGCTTTGCGCGTGTTCTAGGCGAGCGTGTGACCCGCGCACCCCTGGAATCCAGTTCCCAGTCCAATAGCGTGTGGAAATTCACACGCACCACGGGATACAGCGTGTGACCCGCGCACCCCTGGAATCCAGTTCCCAGTCCAATAGCGTGTGGAAATTCACACGCACCACGGGATACAGCGTGTGACCCGCGCACCCCTGGAATCCAGTTCCCAGTCCAATAGCGTGTGGAAATTCACACTCACCACGGGATACAGGTTCGCTGACGTACTTGCGTGTGTAAGTGCCCGCGCACCCATTAAATACACGTACATAGGCCAATCGCGTGTACGCGCACTTTTGTCCAATTACACGCGATGACACTCTGACGTGCAGTATTTCCACGTGTGCCCCGTCATCACGTGCTGAGTGGGGAACACCCGTGCGGGTCACGTCACAGACGCGCTTACGCGCTGAGGGACTCTGGTCCAATAGAATCGCGTATGCGTGCTGACGCGCTTACGCGCTAAGGGCCTTTCCTCGGATTTCACGCTGACGTGCAGGATTTTCACGTGCCAAATCACTCCATATCAAGCTGGCCACGCGAAAACACACGGAAGACCACGCTTCTGCCCAGAAGGCTGAGTTACTGCCCCCCAGTGCCCCGAGCAGCCTCCCACGTGCCATCTGCTGCTGCCTGCCTGCCTGCCTGCTGCCACCGTGCCCTGCCATTTGGTGCCTGCACATCAGCCATCTGCAGGGGTCCAGTTGCTGTGTCCACCCCTGCTGGAACTGAAGACTCCCGACTGGGATTACATCGCTCCACAGCCCAGCCCCAGGACCCAGTTGCCCACCCACACCTGCCTCTGGGGTTGCCATGTCGGGCACTTCCACATCTGGCACCAGTGGCAACCCCAGGCCAGAGGGGCAGAGGGGCACCAGCTTCACTGCCACCGAAGTTGGTGTCCTGGTGGAGCATGTCCTGGGGCAGTATGATGCCCTCTTTGGATCGTCCCGCGCCAGCAAGGAAGGACGGCAGAGGATCTGGCCCGACTGTGTGGTTGCCATCAACGCGGAGGGGGTGGCAACCCACGACGTCCTGAAGATCAAGAAGCGCTGGGAGGACTTGAGGTCCAGGACCCTTGTGAAGGCCCGGCGCCTCGTGGAGGGGGGCCGGGGCCGCATGAGTTCCATCCAGACGAGGGTCCTGGAACGCGTACGCCCAGCGCTCCACGCCCAGATCCTTGAGAGGGAGGCCCGTCTGGAGTTGAGCGGTAAGTGTCCAAGCATTACTGTGTGAGACAGGGCATGTTGCGGTGTGCTGGTTCTATGATACTTGCCTGTATGTGTGCCATAGGCCATGTATGCATGTATGTGTGCAGGGACATCATGGTAATGCATGTGCGACCAGTGATGTGTGACCCACATGGTTGTTGCATGTGTTCAAATGCCGCATGGGGAGCCCTATGCAGATTTTGAACATGAGAGCATGCCAGTCTCTGTACCTGGACATGGGTGGGGGTGAGGGATGGGTGCTGATGCCAGGTACATATATGGTAGCCATGTCTGTGTGCCTGACCTGCGTGTCTGTGACTTGTGCATGCCATGGATGCATGACACATGTGTGTGACAATGCACAGATTCAGTGAAGCAGCCAAATTACCGTTGTATCCGCTGTGTTTGGTGTGTTTGGGGCCAGATGGATGTGACTGAGGTGAAGTGTGTGCATGTGATAGGCATGAGCCATGATGCATGTGAGTTACATATCATTGAATGTTTCAAGAGTCCATTGGACATGCATGGAAATGTCCATGGCATGCACCATGCCTGTTACTGTGTGTGTTTTGCCTGGACTGACCCATGTGTTGTGGAGGGACATGATGGAAGTGTACTTTGACAGTGGTGCTCATCTGCTATTGCTTCCTGTCTAGGGGACCATTGTACAGTGCCCTGATGCTTGTGTTCTTTGTCTCCCTCTACGCAGCGGCTAGTGAAGAAGAGGGCGGAGACGGCGCTGTGGAGCAAGGCGGCGGGGATGCCCCCACGGCTGCAGCGGAAGGGGTGGGTGAGCCCCCACAGGGGCCTGCTACGGTGGGAGACGGTGAGGAGCCATCCAGGTTGGTGGTTTGCACAGAGGAGGAGGAGGCCGCCACTGTGGCACACATGGGGCCTGGTGGGGGCATCCCTGCTGGTGCAAGTGGTGCAGTCCAGGGCCAGGGGCAGGAGGCAGCACAGGTCACCGTGGAGGGGCCTGTGCATGTCGCTGTCCCTGACCCTGTGAGTGCACCACCATGCACCAGCAGGGATGCCCCGTCCCAGGCCCGTCCGCAGGTAGAGGGGATGTCCATGTCACCTGACTCCCCTCCACCTGCGGACGTGGGAACCCCTGGCCGTGCGGAGAAGGTCCTGATTGGGGTCGCGATGCGCACGGCTGTGATTCGTGATGCCGTGCGTGCTTCCCGGGAGGAGCACGCACGTCATCACGAAGTGCACCGTGCCGACGTGGCCCAATTGGGATCGGCCATGTTCGGGGGTTTCCTGCATGTGTTGGCCAATGTGGCGGCCCTCTCCTCCTCTGTGCAGGCTATCCACCAGTCGTTCTCCCTGCTGTCTTCCAGCCCAGAGGCCACCAGGGCCCCCTGTGGACCTGCCCCGACCAATGCAGCCAGCTCGGTGGGGATCCCATCCCTGCCACAGTTGGGAGTCGGAGGTCCAGCAGGGGTGGACAACACAGCAACTGGACCCCAGCAGGTGGAAGATGTGACAGCATCATCAGGCAGGGCACGTGCACGACGGCGTCGGTGGTTTCCATCAGCCTGGATGCCGTCGTGCTGGCAGAGGCAGTGGCGTCGGAGGCAGCAGCGGGCTCGACGTGGGAGGCATCATGGCTCGGGGCCATCAAGATCAGAGGGGCAGGCATCGGCCGGAGGGCAGGGCAACCCTGGGATGGTGGTGTCTTCCGTGTGGGAGCAGTTGGTCCAGCGGATAGGTGCGGAGCGGCAGCGGGCGGAAGAGCAGCGGCTCGCCATGGTCAGGGCGGAGTTCTCCATGCGTCGGGCGTTGAGGCGGGCTGAGTGCCTCGAGGAAGCTCGCAGGGAGTTTGAGCTGAACATGGGGTTATCCCTGCGAGACCTCGGGGCCACGACAGAGTCCCGCCTCCAGGACATCGACATGGAGTTCGATGATGCCCTGGCCAGCAACATCAACAAGTGAGCCGCAGGACTTGCCCGCTGCCTTTGTATATAGTTATATAGTTAGTTAGTGTTAGGTTTCCTTTATTTGTTTTTATTATTTTGGACCGCTCGGACAATGGCCACTTTTTTGTATATATTTTTTTCATTAGGTAGTAGTAGGTTTCCTTTATGGTGTTGGGCTCATGGACCCTGGTACATTCCTGTATTTAGTTTGTTTTTTGAAGGAACATTTTCTTTTTTTCATTATTGTGTTCACCATGTGGAAATGGTTTTTCATTCTTTTGCTTCTACTTGATATTGCTTTGGTCAACATTTGTTTTTGTATTCCTTTTTCGTTTTTTGATTTTTACTTTTGTTCTCCAACATGGACCATTTATTTTGTTATCCACATAGTTGTATGTTTGATTTGTTTACTTATTTTTAATCTTTAATACATTTTTTATTTTTACTTCCACTTGTGTTATTTTGTCTTTGGTTTCATACATGTCATGATATGGGTTTTGACATTCACTTGCAGCCATTGTGTATGTGTGTGTGACGGACATGTGTTCATTTACATACTTGCCATTGGGGTTGTGTCATGTAATTGCATTCACTATGTGGGTGGATGCAATCCTTGCCTGGGTGTTTGTGCTGGGTATGCTGCCCATTACTGCCATGATTGTGTATCGTCAGGACCTGGGGGCAGGGGGACATGGGTGGGGGCCTGGTGGAGGCTGCCCCTGGTGACTGTGGTGTGGGGGTGGTGGGAGACATGAGTGGGGGCCTGGTGGAGGCTGCCCTGGTGGCTGGGGTGTGGGGGTGGTGGGAGACATGGGTGGGGGCCTGGTGGAGGCTGCCCCTGGTGGCTGGGGGGGTGGGGGTGGTGGTAGACATGAGTGGGGGCCTGGTGGAGGGTGCCCCTGCACTGCTGGGGTGTGGGGGTGGTGGGAGCCATGGGTGGGGGCCTGGTGGAGGCTGCCCCTGGTGGCTGGGGGTGTGGGGGTGGTGGTAGACATGAGTGGGGGCCTGGTGGAGGGTGCCCCTGCACTGCTGGGGTGTGGGGGTGGTGGGAGACATGAGTGGGGGCCTGGTGGAGGGTGCCCCTGCACTGCTGGGGTGTGGGGGTGGTGTGAGACATGAGTGGGGGCCTGGAGGAGGGTGCCCCTGGTGGCTGGGGTGTGGGGGTGGTGGGAGACATGGGTGGGGGCCTGGTGGAGGGTGCCCCTGGTGGCTGGGGGGGTGGGGGTGGTGGTAGACATGAGTGGGGGCCTGGTGGAGGGTGCCCCTGCACTGCTGGGGTGTGGGGGTGGTGGGAGACATGGGTGGGGGCCTGGTGGAGGCTGCCCCTGGTGACTTGGGTGTGGGGGTGGTGGGAGACATGAGTGGGGGCCTGGTGGAGGGTGCCCCTGGTGGCTGGGGTGTGGGGGTGGTGGGAGACATGGGTGGGGGCCTGGTGGAGGCTGCCCCTGGTGGATGGGGGTGTGGGGGTGGTGGTAGACATGAGTGGGGGCCTGGTGGAGGGTGCCCCTGCACTGCTGGGGTGTGGGGGTGGTGGGAGACATGGGTGGGGGCCTGGTGTAGGCTGCCCCTGGTGGCTGGGGTGTGGGGGTGGTGGGAGACATGGGTGGGGGCCTGGTGGAGGCTGCCCCCCCTGGTGGCTGGGGGGTGGGGGTGGTGGTAGACATGAGTGGGGGCCTGGTGGAGGGTGCCCCTGCACTGCTGGGGTGTGGGGGTGGTGGGAGACATGAGTGGGGGCCTGGTGGAGGGTGCCCCTGCACTGCTGGGGTGTGGGGGTGGTGTGAGACATGAGTGGGGGCCTGGTGGAGGGTGCCCCTGGTGGCTGGGGTGTGGGGGTGGTGGGAGACATGGGTGGGGGCCTGGTGGAGGGTGCCCCTGGTGGCTGGGGGGGTGGGGGTGGTGGTAGACATGAGTGGGGGCCTGGTGGAGGGTGCCCCTGCACTGCTGGGGTGTGGGGGTGGTGGGAGACATGAGTGGGGGCCTGGTGGAGGGTGCCCCTGCACTGCTGGGGTGTGGGGGTGGTGGGAGACATGAGTGGGGGCCTGGTGGAGGGTGCCCCTGCACTGCTGGGGTGTGGGGGTGGTGTGAGACATGAGTGGGGGCCTGGTGGAGGGTGCCCCTGGTGGCTGGGGTGTGGGGGTGGTGGGAGACATGGGTGGGGGCCTGGTGGAGGCTGCCCCTGGTGGCTGGGGGGTGGGGGTGGTGGTAGACATGAGTGGGGGCCTGGTGGAGGGTGCCCCTGCACTTCTGGGGTGTGGGGGTGGTGGGAGACATGAGTGGGGGCCTGGTGGAGGGTGCCCCTGCACTGCTGGGGTGTGGGGGTGGTGTGAGACATGAGTGGGGGCCTGGTGGAGGGTGCCCCTGGTGGCTGGGGTGTGGGGGCGGTGGGAGACATGGGTGGGGGCCTGGTGGAGGCTGTCCCTGGTGGCTGGGGGGGTGGGGGTGGTGGTAGACATGAGTGGGGGCCTGGTGGAGGGTGCCCCTGCACTGCTGGGGTGTGGGGGTGGTGGGAGACATGGGTGGGGGCCTGGTGGAGGCTGCCCCTGGTGACTGGGGTGTGGGGGTGGTGGGAGACATGAGTGGGGGCCTGGTGGAGGGTGCACCTGGTGGCTGGGGTGTGGGGGTGGTGGGAGACATGGGTGGGGGCCTGGTGGAGGCTGCCCCTGGTGGCTGGGGGGGTGGGGGTGGTGGTAGACATGAGTGGGGGCCTGGTGGAGGGTGCCCCTGCACTGCTGGGGTGTGGGGGTGGTGGGAGACATGGGTGGGGGCCTGGTGGAGGCTGCCCCTGGTGGCTGGGGTGTGGGGGTGGTGGGAGACATGGGTGGGGGCCTGGTGGAGGCTGCCCCTGGTGGCTGGGGGGGTGGGGGTGGTGGTAGACATGAGTGGGGGCCTGGTGGAGGGTGCCCCTGCACTGCTGGGGTGTGGGGGTGGTGGGAGACATGAGTGGGGGCCTGGTGGAGGGTGCCCCTGCACTGCTGGGGTGTGGGGGTGGTGTGAGACATGAGTGGGGGCCTGGTGGAGGGTGCCCCTGGTGGCTGGGGTGTGGGAGTGGTGGGAGACATGGGTGGGGGCCTGGTGGAGGGTGCCCCTGGTGGCTGGGGGGGTGGGGGTGGTGGTAGACATGAGTGGGGGCCTGGTGGAGGGTGCCCCTGCACTGCTGGGTTGTGGGAGTGGTGGGAGACATGAGTGGGGGCCTGGTGGAGGGTGCCCCTGCACTGCTGGGGTGTGGGGGTGGTGGGAGACATGAGTGGGGGCCTGGTGGAGGGTGCCCCTGCACTGCTGGGGTGTGGGGGTGGTGTGAGACATGAGTGGGGGCCTGGTGGAGGGTGCCCCTGGTGGCTGGGGTGTGGGGGTGGTGGGAGACATGGGTGGGGGCCTGGTGGAGGCTACCCCTGGTGGCTGGGGGGTGGGGGTGGTGCTAGACATGAGTGGGGGCCTGGTGGAGGGTGCCCCTGCACTGCTGGGGTGTGGGGGTGGTGGGAGACATGAGTGGGGGCCTGGTGGAGGGTGCCCCTTCACTGCTGGGGTATGGGGGTGGTGTGAGACATGAGTGGGGGTCTGGTGGAGGGTGCCCCTGGTGGCTGGGGTGTGGGGGTGGTGGGAGACATGGGTGGGGGCCTGGTGGAGGCTGCCCCTGGTGGCTGGGGGGTGGGGGTGGTGGTAGACATGAGTGGGGGCCTGGTGGAGGGTGCCCCTGCACTGCTGGGCTGTGGGGGTGGTGGGAGACATGAGTGGGGGCCTGGTGGAGGGTGCCCCTGCACTGCTGGGGTGTGGGGGTGGTGTGAGACATGAGTGGGGGCCTGGTGGAGGGTGCCCCTGGTGGCTGGGGTGTGGGGGTGGTGGGAGACATGGGTGGGGGCCTGGTGGAGGGTGCCCCTGGTGGCTGGGGGGTGGGGGTGGTGGTAGACATGAGTGGGGGCCTGGTGGAGGGTGCCCCTGCACTGCTGGGGTGTGGGGGTGGTGGTAGACATGAGTGGGGGCCTGCTGGCAGGTGCCCCACAGTGCTGGGGGGTGGGGGTGCAAGGGGACCTGAGTTGGTGTTCATTAGTTCAATGAGACATGTGCCTTTGCTGGGGGGCATGCCCATGTTGGGTGGGCTGCCTGCGGGACATGACCAGGGATGCAGGGTAGTCCCCTGTGGTGTGGGCTGCCTGCAGGGGCCGTGGAGGGTGTACAGGGTACACCTGGGAGGACCCACACTGTCAAATCACATGTGGGACTCCCCGGCACCCCTGAAATACACGTACCGTGCAGAAATCGCGTGTAAAACTTCCCGCGCACCCCTGAAATACACGCGCCCAGGCTATTCGCGTGTGGAACTTCCCGCGCACCCCTGACATACACGCGCCCAGGCTATTCGCGTGTAAAACTTCCCGCGCACCCCTGTAATACACGCGCCCAGGCTATTCGCGTGTGGAACTTCCCGCGCAACCCTGAAATACAGGCGCCCAGGCTATTCGCGTGTGGAACTTCCCGCGCACCCCTGAAATACACGCGCCCAGGCTATTCGCATGTGGAATTTCCCGCGCACCCCTGAAATACACGCGCCCAGGCTATTCGCGTGTGGAACTCCCCGCGCACCCCTGAAATACACGCGTCCAGGCTATTCGCGTGTGGAACTTCCCGCGCACCCCTGAAATACACGCACCCAGGCTATTCGCGTGTGGAACTCCCCGTGTACCCCTGAAATACACGCGCCCCCAGGCTATTCGCGTGTGGAACTTCCCGCGCACCCCTGAAATACACGCGCACAGGCTATTCGCGTGTGGAACTTCCCGCGCACCCCTGAAATACACGCGCCCAGGCTATTCGCGTGTGGAACTTCCCGCGCACCCCTGAAATACACGCACCCAGGCTATTCGCGTGTGGAACTCCCCGGCACCCCTGAAATACACGCGCCCAGGCTATTCGCCTGTGGAACTTCCCGCGCACCCCTGAAATACACGCGCCCAGCCTATTCGCGTGTGGAACTTCCCGCGCACCCCTCAAATACACGCGCCCAGGCTATTCGCGTGTGGAACTTCCCGCGCACCCCTCAAATACACGCGCCCAGGCTATTCGCGTGTGGAACTTCCCGCGCAGCCCTGGAATACACGTAGCCCGCTCCCCCAGGCCCGTTCGCGTGAGGAACTTCACGCGAACCCCTGTAATACACGTAGCCCGCTCCCCCAGGCCCGAGCGCGTGAGGAACTTTACGCGAACCCCTGTAATACACGTAGCCCGCTCCCCCAGGCCCGATCGCGTGTGAAACTTCACGCGAACCCCTGAAATACACGTAGCACGCTCCCCCAGGCCCGATCGCGTGAGAAACTTCACGCGAACCCCTGAAATACACGTAGCCCGCTCCCCCAGGCCCGATCGCGTGAATAACTTCACACGAACCCCTGTGATGCACGTACCCTGCAAATCGCGTGTGAGACTTCCCGTGCACCCCGGTATACACGCACATGTATTTTTTGTCAGCGGGTGTCCGTGTTTGTGGGTACCCCTTTGCACGTAATTTTTCCTGGAGGGCCACAGTATGGGACATTCATCATGGCAGTATATAGGTGCTATTTGTTGGCGCACCTTTTGGTGCACATTTCTTACAGCCGCAGAGACGCTACCGCCTGCTTTCTTGTGGCGGTCGTGTTTGTGCCTGTGCACTGGTTTGAGCGTGCGCTTTTTTCACCTATTCTATTCCATGAATACGTGTTGTAGGCGAGCGTGTGGGCGTTCCGCGCACTTGTGCCCTGTACTTCCCCCGTGACGCCCACGTTTTGGCAAGTTGTTCCCCATTCCGAGTGTTACGCCCGTGTTCCGCCTACTTTTGTTGCGTGGCCACGCTATGTGCGAATTTCGCTGTGGCCTGTGCGATTTTCGCTGTGACCTGGCGCACGCTGTTAGATGGCCTGTGCGCCAACGTGCGCCGCGCACTTTTTTATCGCACATCCGCTGGTTTTCTCGCGCACGGCCTTCCATGAATCGACGTGCGCTGCTTTTCGTGCGATTTTCGCACTTGCACTGCGATTTTCGCTATTCCACTGCGATTTGCATGTTTTTGCCCACTTGCGCCGCGCTAATTATTCCATGAATCGGCCTGTGAGTTTTCTGGGGATATTGTTGTAAGCAGCATTTCTTGTTCCATTATGGTATTATTACATTTCTATACCCTCGTCCACTGCTATGTATGGCAATGGTGTTTGTTTGCTTTTGTTTGTATGCTTCTTCATTGAAATATGGTTCTGTGCTCGTGGTGTGAGTCCATTCACCTCCACAGATATTTAAGAAGTTATTTTTGTTGACATTCCGTTTATTGAGAAGTCTTTTTTGTAGTTTAGTAGTTAGTTTTGTTAGTGGTTTCATTCTGTTTAACACTAAAATAAATAACTTCCTTTTGAGAAGGATTGCACTGTCTATGAGAGCTTCTAAGATACATTTTCTACGGTAGGTTTTTAGGGTTGTGCATGATTTCTCTCCTGTTTTTATAAGATTCTGAAGGACTCTGTGGCGGAACATTTTTTGTAAAATACATTTTCTGGTAGGGTTACTACTACATCAACATTTATAGGAGCAGTGTTAGCAGTAGTGGTAGCTGAATTCTTGTTAATCACTTTCTGTATGGTTTTACATTTTGAAAGAGGAGTCAAAGTTTTTGTACTGGAAGCTTGTTTTGTTTCACTCGTTTTGTTTCACTTAATGACTCTATCAATTCTTTTGTTTGAAATTTTTGTACAAATTCTGCTAGACATGGATGCTTATTTTGGACACTGTGATTTTCATTTGCTTTACTTCTGTGATGCTTTCTACGGGCTTGCTTTTTGAAAGGCATTCTTTGGGGTCTGTTGGAAAAAAGAAGGTATGGGTTGGGCTGTTCTGCGATGTATGTGTGCTGTGTGCATGAGTGTCTGAGTATGATGGTAAGGATGTATGTGGAGGTGTGTGATTGTGCAATGGGCAACTACAACTAGTTGGGAAGGCTATTCTTGTATTTGTGTGTTACTATACTGGGTTCAGATGACAATACAAAGTAAGCTAGTTGTGAGGAGAAACACTAATGCTAAATCTAATAGTATAGAAATAAAACAGTTCTTTTTTCTGCAGTACTAACATTCTAGGGGCTGATTTATGGAATTTGTGCGCCGAAAAACTGGGATTTGTGTGCCATTCTTCCCGCAAATCTTTGTTTAACAAATGGGGATTTTTGGGCAGAATGGTGCACAAATCCCTGTTTTTTTCGGCACACAAATTCCATTAATCAACCCCACAGTGTGTTTGAATAACAAATAGAACATTATGGTAGTATTGTACTTACTTTTTTGTTTGGAATGAGCAGGTTTCTTCTGAGTTGTTGTTTGTACTTCAGATGCTGCTGCTTTTCAGGATAGTGGTCTTCACTGCAATTGTAAAAGAAAGAAGTTAGTAATTTTGTATGTTTATAGCACTGTTGTTAATTTAGACATTGATTTTTATGTTTTTGTAGTAGTATTGTTGTTTGATAACTGAACATAATGTGTGCATGCAGTTTCCTTTGACTATGTGCAGCCTTTATATTTTACTTAGAATCTGTTAGTTTAACATGCTTTGCAAAAGAGTATAATGCTAAGCGTATGAAACTCACTTGGTTTCTTAAGGCTTTGTTATTGGATGTTAGGAGATAGAAGAAATAATCATTTACTTATTTTGCTATTTTTATAGGGTAAATGGCAGAAACTTTATAGAAAAGCATGAAATGTATGCATTTGTGAAGGTGTGGGTAATAACGCAGAAGGATGTGATGTACAGGCAGTGGTGTTATTTCAGCTGAGAGCTTTTTAATGATAGTGTCTATCTGTGTGAGTATATAAAGATGCATGAATTTATCCTGGCTGTGTGTAATTTTATAATGCACTACTAAGTGTTTTTCTACAATTATACTGTTATTTCTCCCATCTTTTAATATTATAATTTTTTAGATAGCTGTGTGTGTAAAAAAATAATTTAGATAGCAGACAGGTTTGGAAGTGACAGTTGATTATAGCAGATGGGAAAAATAACAGTAAGTTAATTTTATAGGTTATACAGGTTAAGTGGCAGTTACTCTGTTTATATGCATTTATAAGAGTTGTACATGTAATGTGCATAAAATATTCATACCTCAAGTTTGTATTCATGCATGTGGATATGCATGCAGCTGCAAGTAGAAATATTGGAGACTTGTACAGTAGTTTGTGTAGTATGTGCTTTCCAATGATATGAGACATGTATTCAGAGTGATCAATAATAAATTTGAAGTGCTGAACTATGATGATGGAGTTAGATGTAGAGGTCTTGGATGTGATTGGTGGATGGTTGTGTGACTGCTTAGCTGTATCCAATGAGGGAATAGTACAGAGAGTGATGTGGAAATGGTAAAAGGGCTGTCTAAGAGTTACGCGCTCCGCGGACACCGCGGCTGTCCGCGGATAGGGTGTGCCAGATCCAGGGTTTTCCAGCAAATCCAGCATGGAAAGGGGACTTCAGGGATGAGCCAATCAGGTGTAGAGGTTGTGGATTTGTGTTGAAAGTGGCTGTGTGTAGTGAAGATGGCAGAGGTGGAGAAAGTCAGGGTGTTGGTGGTTAGAGATATGTTTGGGCATGGTTTACAGCAGTACGCTCAATGCAGGCATGTGGCAAACAATTTTGATGTTAAAGGATTGGAGGTGGTGTGGAGCACTGTGCCTGATTGCAATGTACAGGGAATTGTACAAGTTTGTGAAGATATGGGCAGGATGAACAGTCCCCATGTGGTAGTTTTGCACTGTGGTGCTTTGCATTTGGGCTATGTCAGTGCCCCTACTTTGTTGGCAGATTTGTAACACTTGGTTCAAGCAGTAATGAACGTCCTTCCAAATGCCAAAGTAATTTTTTCTGGTTTAGTACCTAGGGCAATATGGGACAATAGTTCTGTTTTTTGTCCTCAGCAAAACATTGCTAGGTGTGCAATCAACCGAGGCTTGTTTGCTTTCATGCTTAGAGATGGTATGTTCTTCTGTAATAATGAGAATATTGATTCCAGTAATGCTGTTTATTTTAAAGAATATTGCATTTCTTTATCTTTAATGGAAAATGCCATGCTGTTTTGGAATGTTAGGGTTGCTTTGGAGAAGCTTATGTGAAGATTTTAGGAGTAAAGTAAGAAAAAAAAAAGAAAAAAATACAAAACAACAGGTTCCTGTCAAGCATCTGCAAAAAAAGTGTCTCTTTTCAGAGCCAACCTCAAAGGAGAAATGGGGCACACTATTTAAATTTAAATTCATCATGCTCAGATTTTCGATATGTCCGCGGACATGGCGGTTGTCCGCAGACACAGCGTATTACATATGGGGATTCTGAGGTGGAGAGGCATGCAAATGAGAAAGAGTAGAGCAAGGGATTGGTCAATAAAGTTTACTGGGTGTGTTGTGTAAGGAGAGAATTTGTCAGAAAGTATTTTTCCTGAGAGAAGAACAGATAGCTATGGCTGTGTGTTTTAGAAAACAGATTATCTGGATTTTGGGAGACTCATGGATACATTGGTTGGAGGTGCATGCAGAACGCTGCAGAGTAGCTGCAGATCTTGGACTCCCTCATGTGGAAGTGCACTGGCATGGAGTGCGTGGAATGAAGTAGCTGGACTTGGTACCTCTCTGTGCTACTTTGGAGACACAGCATCATCCAGACATAATTATAACTCATTGTGGAGGGAACAGTTTAGGACATGTGTCTGGAATTTCTTTGCAATTTGCAATGAAAAAAGGACTTGGGAAGGTCATGTACATGTTTCCAAATTCCCAAGTAATTTTATAACGTATTGCGGAGAGACAAATGTTGCTGCGTTCTGCTTCATTTGGTCCACAAATAGAGAAAGCGAGGCGCAATGTCATTAAGGCTGTTTGTGCCTTTTTAAGAGATGTTGGCATGTCCTCTTTTCACAATGAAAATATTATGTTTTGTAGCACATACATTTTTCACAGAGATGGAGTCCATCTTACTTATGCTGGCAATCATAATTTTTCTGAGAAATGTACAAAATGCATTGCAAACTTTTTTGGAATTACAGCCATCCATTTTGCAGTAGGTGTTGACCATTTGAAGTTTTTAAACACAAAACAACACCACCAAAAGGCTCTTTTCAGAGCCACCAATTCCTCCCATAGAAAAGTGCAATGGTTATGATAGGGCATCACCCCAAAAAAATAAATGCCTGCGAACTGTCTGCGGACTTTTAAAAAAATGGGCAGGGCCCTGCATTATTTATTTGTCACTTCTATTTTTAAACTGTGAAAGGCGGCTCTGAAAAGAGCCTTTTTTGGGGTTTTTGTTTTATATTTGTTTGGGTTTTTTAAACGCGACACACAAGGAAAGGAAGGGAAAGGAGGGTAAGGAAGGGACAACAACCACGGGGATAAGAAAGGGCAGGTGGAGAGAGGAATATTATTATTCAGGTAGTGGGCAGTCCTTCTCGTGCTCCGTGACCACAGTCTCGGAAGCACTCTGAAGATTCTACCCCATGCAGAGTACTGTGTCGCAGTACATACACAATATTGTGACCCTCAAAAGGTAAGGGTCAACAGCATCATGAATGGCCTGTGAGACAGCTGGAAGGATGCGCTGTCCCAGAGGAGTGTCTCTTGTGGTGACAGGAGCGGAAATGGAGGATGTTGTAGAGGAACTCAACCTACTACGTTTATCACAAGGTACAACCTTGCGAATAGCCCCACCGTGGAACAACCTTGGGTGTTGCTTCATTGATGTCGTACCAAAGCTGTACAAACCAGGCCTCCCATGAATCAGCACGATGTAGCACTGATTGCAGGTGACCTCATTCGCACATGCTTTTGTACTCCACCAAGAGTGGTAAACAACCGCCACACCCAAGACTCACGGCGAATGCTGGTAGTAGGGACTTCCACTACCTCATCCACTTCATCCTCTTCATCCTCCTCCTCTACATCCTCACACCTGTTCTCTTCTGCAGGCCCTTGGGGAGGTTGTGGTGGAGGGGGTGTGGATGGTGCTGACGCAGATGTAGCACCAACTGGAGCAGCAGCAACCATGGATGCCATCAGGTTAGATGATGGAAAAGCAGCAAGAGCAGCAAGAGCAGCAAGAGCAGCAAAAGCCGAAAAAGCAAGTCAATCTGCAGTAGTAGAAAGACAGAATGAGGATGAGCTGTGGGGTGTGGCCTTTTATGGGGGTGCAGGTGCGCGCTCCGCGGACAGCTGTGCTGTCCGCAGACAGATCAAACACCCCAAAAAGGCTCAAAAAGTTCCAAAATGTATGTAAATGCCAGGGACATTGTCTGGGACATGTGCAATGGTGAACTTTTACTGTAGAATACTTTGGATTGTTCGGGGACCCGGACAGTGTCCGCATATCAGGACACACGCTCAGCGTGGGTGCGGTCACATGATGATGTCGCTGACACATTCGCAAATGTGATGGCTGTCCGCAGGACACCAAATGCGCAGGAACAGTTGTGCGCATGCGCGCGGGTGTTCTACGGATAGTGTGCGGGTCCTCAAACTAATTAAAAGTGCGACACACGTGCGACGGACAGTTACGGACAGGCACGATGTTCATAGGACCTATGGGTGTGGTGCGCATGTGCATAGATGTTCTACGGACAGTACGGACACTCGAATTATAATTATGAAGGGCCTCATTACAACTCAGGCGTTAAGGGTTAACGCCGTCGTTAACCCTTAACGCCTGATTCCGATTTTAACGGATGCTTTTAGCAGCCGTTAAAATCCATGGCGCTAAACCGCCTTGGTGCTAATTAGCGCCTTCCCCACTCCCATTATGCCGTATGGGGCAAAAATGGGAATGGGGAAGGGTAAAATGGGAAATGGGGATTTACCGCCCCACTCACCTTGGAATGGGGCGGTAAATCCGCCATCGACCATGGTGTAAATGTAGTTTACACCATGGTGGTAAAGTTGGCATACTTACCGCCTGGGTCGTAATGACCCCCAGAACAGTACGAACAGGTATTGTGTCCTTAGGACACCTCCATTTTGGTTAATTACGGACATCCCGGACATTGAGTGTGTTCTAAGAACAATTCCATCTTGATACATACGGACTGGTGTAGTGTCGTTGGGATACCTCCATTTTGGTTAATTGTAGACATTCCGGACACTGGGTGTGTTCTAAGAACAGTTCCATTTTGCTTGCAGACAGTACGGACAGGTATAGTGTCGTTAGGACACCTCCATTTTGGTTAATTGCAGACATTCCGGACACCGAGTGTGTTCTAAGAACACAGTTCAATTTTGCTTTCGGACAGCACGGACAGGTATAGTGTCCTTAGGACACCTCCATTTTGGTTAATTGCGGACATTCCGGACACCTGCACTGCGGCGGACACCCCAACTGCCTTTTTAAAAAAAATAAGACACAAAGGACTGAATTAAAACACACATAATATTTTTTTAAATTATATACAAATACAAAATGTATGAAAGAGACGGGGAAGCAGAAACTGACACAAATACAGGGGAATTAGGGGTTTGGAGAGGATGGATGGGACAGGATGAATGTATGGAAGTTTCATCACAATGTTTTTCTTGGTGGTGAGGGTTTGGGCATAGTTGACTGGGACATGGAGAGGGGGAGCAGGTACATGTGGGACAATGATATTTATTTTTTTCTTTTATGTGGTCCTCCACAAAATGTTTTAAAAGTTTGAAATTTTCCATAAGCATATACATTTTTTGTTCCATGCGCTGCAGAGCATTTTCTAATGTTTCTTTTGCTATATTATTTTCATTGTTTGTATGTTCTGTTAAAAAAAAATGTGTTAAGTACACATAAAGTAATGATTATTAATTTGGTATATAGAGAAGTGTCTACCGTTAGTATCACTGTCTTCACTCATTTCATCACGTGGGACATTTTCTTCAAGCCATTGCAAAGTACTGGACATTTCTGTGTAAAAAAAAATATATATTACTTTTAGTGTACCCAATACAGAAAGTTTAAAAATATATAAGAAAAATGAAGTTTACTTACTAGTTTCTGGTAAGTTTTGTTGTTACTGTTGTTTAGGTCTGCTGTTGCTTCTTGCTGTGCAGTTTCTGTGAGGTAATTATGTTGGAGGCATATCTTTTTAGTTTTGGTATATTCCATTTTAGTACATATGCTATTTAAATGGATGGTTGATGTGTTACATATTTGGTTCCACTTCTTATTTATTATTACATATAATGTGTTCATGTGCTGCTTTTTGAACTTGTTTAGTGTGTATATGGCATGATAGAACAATCTAAGATACCCCCTGAGTTTTTGGGTAGTGTTGATGTTGTCCACGTCCATCCTCGGACATATGCACAGTCTGCGGACATCAAAATTTCTAGCAGGGGGTTCAATATATTCTATGTTACATGTTTAGTAAGGGAATCTTAGTAAACATCTATCAAATTCACACTCTGTATATGTATATTCAGTGAAAAAAACGTTGATAAAGGGAAGTTATGGTTAAGTTGCGCTATTAAAAACCTATGAAATTCAGTAATTTGTGATGTCATCTTTGATGTCCTGGGTGTTAGCCTTAGCAATGCACGGTGGTGGCGCGAGTTATGGTCGCTTAGCTTACCATAACTAGCGAATTTCAGGGTTTTTTCAGTTTTACTTGGAACCATAACGTCCCTTTAACAAAGTTTTTTTACTGAATTTCATAGGTTTTTAGTAGCGAAACTTAACCATAACGTCCCTTTGATAAAGTTTTTTTACTGAATATATATAATGTATATATATATTTATATATATATATATATATATATATATATATATATATATATATATATATGTATATATTACACAACCGCGGTAGCGGCTGTGTAATTATGGTTGAGGTGCTAAACCCATAGGAAGAGCACTTTTTGGGCAGCTTATAACTTCGCTCCCCCTGGAGGAATCCTCACCAAACATTGCAAAAAAAGGTATATGGCCCACTCTAATTTTTTTGCAAAGTTTGGTGAGATTTGGTCCAGGGGGGACAAAGTTGTAGGGGGGGTCCCAAAATATCTTTTTTCCCCATAGAGTGAATGGAGAACATTTTCTGTCACGCCCAACGTTAGGTCTAAAACATGTGTGATATCTATGTCCGCTCCATGGACACACTTCCCTGTTCGGTCCGCGGACAGGACTCCGATTGGATAATCGGCTTACGTCATGTCTGCAGACACGCAACGTGCTCTCTGATTGGCTGGAATGAGGCATGCGGTGCATCAAATTGTTTCGATGCGCCCATCATATTGGATGCGTGGACATGCGCTGGAAGTAAGGATAAATCCAATTTTGGGGAGTGTGTTGGTGTGTATGAGTGCTTGGAGAGGGTGGGGGAGTAAGAGATGGGTCAAATGCTGTATTTGTTTGGGTGGGAGAAGGCCGTGATGTGTTTGCGTGTCCAAGGTCACCGCAGTTGTCTGCGGACATACTAAACACTGGGCCACTGGGCGCATTACTGACTATTTTTGTTTAGTATGATGTTGGTTTTGGGTCGTTAGAAGAGCATTGGGTGCAGAGGGTATGTATTGAAGCGTTTGTACGTTGGTTGTAATTATTTTTTAGAATGTTAATTGAAGTGCATAGTTTTGAGGTGGATGTATTATGTTTTTGGGTTGTGGTCATTTGGTAGATGTTGGTTTCTATGGGTGTGTTATGCTGCAGTGGTTGTGGTCAGGGCCTAGAGTCTTGGGTGCATGGCCGAAGGCCGTAGGCCATGCACCCAAGACTGTAGGCCCTGGCCACAACCACTGCAGCTTAACTCTACAATGCTACCAAACATTTTGATTGTGGTATGTGGGCTGCTTAGGTGAAATGTTTTCAAAAATGTGAGTACTGATTGGTAGTAGTGTAATAGTGATTATAGGATAGTGAGATGAAGTCTGGATTAGTGAGGGGAAGCACTTCCTTTTTTGGATGGAAAGAGTAGGTTTCTTCTGAGTTCTCGTTCGTACTTCAGACGCTGTTAATGTAGACATGGATTTCTTTGTTTTTGCAGTAGCAACTGCAACTGACGACCCTGCAACAACCATCAAAGAGCGCAAGATATTTAAGCCTGCCACATCCGGTTGCTAACATTAATGTACTGCACCCTGGCCATGCTACAAGAAGTGTGCATGTGGAACTTCCTGGCCATGATGAAAAGGGCTGTACCCAGCATTTACACAACAACAGCTATTGCAGAACGGATTCACAAGGTGCTGGTGCTGTTTTGTTGATTTTAATAAAGCACTAACCTACCATACAAAAAAGGGTACAGAGTGACAGGGCACAATCTACCAGACACAAAGTCTACAGGTTAGGCAGGAAAGTGCTGAAACAATGCTGACTAGGGTAAGAGTATAAATGACCAAACCCATGCAGGTGCCGCCCAGCAGGCAGCTGAGCCACATGAGGCTATAAATGCCATCCAACACCACCAGTGATGGTACAATTCCAAAACACCACACTGTCATTCATATTCCTGATGCCCCTGAGAGCTATGCATTGCTATGGTAAGATATGCCACAATGTTACTACTGTCAGGAAAAAATACAAATGCATGCATTAAGAATGTTGATGAGAAACATAATTGTATTAAGACTTAATGAAATTGCTGCTAAAAGGATACTTAAATATAATAAGTATAAATGTATAATAAAGTATAATAGCCCACCACTGTTAAATATGCTTAAATGTTTTTTTTAATTTTATTTATTTTTTTAATTTGTAAAGTGCCTAAGCCCAGGGGCATCAAGGCGCTGTAACCAATTACACAGTGCAAAGACTTGAAGAAAAAAGAAATTCCGAGCAAGATAAGTGTAGCATAATTAGTCACATACTCATAGTTTGTGATTTGCGTGATCCGAGGGGTCAGCATTTTAGGCAAAGAGCCAAGTTTCTAGGGCTTTTCTGAATGCCTGGTGGGATTCCTCTGCTCTTAGCGAGGGAGGAAGGGGTTCCAGTGTTTCACAGCTACTGTAGAGAAGCTGGCTTCCCTTCCTCTGCCACGTTTGAATTTCGGTGGTGCAATGCAGTGTGCGTGAACTGGCCTTTCTGGTCTGAAAGTGTAGGCCCTTACCATTCTTTACGCACGGTACTCAGGCACTGTTTTTGAGAGGCATTTTGGAGTAATCATGAGGATTTAGCTGATAATCTTTTCCTGGATGGTTAACCCAGTGCACATCCTTTTTTGCTGCTGAGATGTGATCTCTTCTCGAGATATTGAGCTCAGAGCGTAGGGAATTGGTTTGGATTACCTGTATTTTGCTGATTTTCTGCTTAGATGTGCCTGCAAAAAGGGTGTTGCAGTAATCAACTCTTGCTCCAATAGCAGATTGGGCGATGATGAGGCATCTTGTAGGTGTAAGGAATTGTCTGGCTGCATTAAAGAGTTTAGAGGTGTAGGCTACTGACGGGGTGATCGCATTGACTTGTTTTGTGAGGGAGAGGGTGGCAATTAAGTGCACTCCAAGAGTATTCACAGAAGCGGAGACTGGGATCTGAATACCATCAATCAGAAAGGATGAGTATTGGGGACTAAGCTGTTTTAGAATTGCTGGTGACCCCACTAAGAGTATCAAAGATGTTCAAACAAAGATGGTTCCTAGCCATCCAAGCCTGGATTGTCAAGTACATTTTGTTGATAGTGCGTGTGTCCTCTTCATAAGTCCCAGATGGGTGGAGGAAAATGTGGGTTTCATCAGTTGGTGTAAGCAATACCGATTGAGTCCAAGAGATCAAAGAAGGGTTTGGTGACTATAGAGGGTGGCAGAGACACAGGATCCTTGCATGGGAATGGGAGCGGGCGGGGCTGGCTGATCCCAAGAAGACTCTCATGGAGGAATCAGGCAACCCAGGTCATTGCTTCTTGGGAGAAGTTAGCGGCGGCTGTGAGGTGGTGGCACAGAATGTTATGATCCACCAGGTCAAAGGTGGCCGATAGGTCCAGGAGTAGGAGAAGGTCTGCCTTTCCTACATCCCGAAAATTGTCCATTTGTTTTTTTATATCTAGCAATGCTGATTCTTTACACTGTCCTGGTCGGAAGCTAGATTGGCACTTTCCTAGGATGTGGTTGGATTCCAGGAAGGGGCTGATTTTGTTTGTATGCTGCCCTCTCCAGTATCTTTAGTAGGAACAGAACTGTGGTAATCGGGCAGTAGTTGTTAGGTTCTGAGGGGTCAATGGAGGGTTTTTTTAATGATAGGAGGACCCAATGGTCTTTTAAATTAATTGTATCAGTTATTTGCAGCTGTGAAATTCTCATATGGACATGATACTGGCATCCAGGAACTGAACAGGTTTGGCACAGCAGGATCTACTTTAGTGCTAGTTGAATAAGACTGAAACCTCCTTGATGAGCTCACAGTAATATTCCATATGCTGCAATGGAATTAATGGACTGAAAAAGGCATGAAGAGACCTTGTTTTGGGAGGCACGGACCCAACGTCTGGGATTCTACAGGGACCTGTAAATCTCTGTGTGTCTTGTTGTATGTGTTAATCTGCAATGCTGCTATTAAAGATTTGAAAAACTAACTTCTCATTATATTGAGTCTTACAATTATTGTCCATGCCAATTTATTGCCATCTGGCATCAGATTTATTGGCTGACAGGTGCTCCAGGAGAGTCATAGCTGTTCCTTTTGGCGATGCCCCCGATCTCACCAGAGAAGGAAAGGTTCTTTTGTCATAATGGGGATCTCATTTAAGGGAACTTCCATAGGTTGTGGAGCTTTCAATTAACTGAGGAATAAGACATTTCATTCCGAGGTTAGTTTGGTAAATTTTTAGGATTGTGACTAGTTTGTTTATTTTTCATTGTGTCTGTCTATTTCCAGTAACTTTTATTTTGGTTCTGTCAGGATGAGCACACTTAAAACCACCATCTGGTCAGGGAACAGTCGATGTTGCAACAAGCACTTGCATTGATGTGCTACACTAATGGGGTTCTGTGTGAGGGGAAGCAATATTCGTGTATGAGCATTTCCTGGTTGAATATGTAAAATATATCTTGTCCGTTCACAATTCAAAATCGTCGGACAGCCTTGCACCTATCCAGTTAGTCCCCGTGTATCTTATAATTGGGGATAGATTGTTGTATCGGGGCAACAGCAGAATATACTACATCAGTGTCAAAAGTGGCTGCGTGAATGAGTTCCCTCAAACTGTCTTTCCAAAACTGATTCATTTGTGCAGTTGTATTCCTGATGTTTCCACATATGAGGCTTTGTTGAGACTTTATTTCTTTCTTGAGCTGCCTCACTTCCAGTGATCTATGTAGGAACACCCCATTTTCAATATGATATGATATGATATTTTATTTGTATCACGCTTGTACACAAGTGTTACAGAGCGCAACAAGGCAAGGGAGGAGAACAGGGGAGAACACAACAACGATCTTACCCCAGTACCATTATTTTGAATATTGTTGATTCAAAACTTGCTTGGATATTGAGGTTCCTAACTTTCTTGGAAATTGCGTGCTCACAATTTGCATTTCTATTGAATGTTTTTAATTTTCTTATATATTGGATATTCCTAATTTGCCTCGATATTGGAGGTGCTTAATTTTCTTGGATATTGGAAGTTTCTAACCTTGCTTGGATATTGTAACTTGCTTGGATATTAACTGTTCCTAATTTTCTTGGATATTGGAGTTTCCTAACTTTCTTGGTTATTTGAGGTTCTAAACCCGCCAAGATATTGGATGTTGTTAACTTACTTGATTGTTGCAGGTTCTTAACTTGTTTGGATATAGGAATTTCCCAACTTCTTTGGTTCTTTGGGGTTCCCAACGTCCTTGGGTTTTGAGGTGCCTAACCTTCTTGAATATTGGATCTTCGTAGCCTCCTTTAATATTGGAGGATCTTAACTTGCTTTGATATAGAATGCTTCTATCTTGCTTGGAATTTTGGAGGTTCTTAACTTGCTTTGATATTGGAGGTTCCTAACCTGATGGTAAATTGGAGGTTCAGAACGTGCTTGGATATTAGAGGTTCTGAATTGCTTGCATAGGGCAGGAGGGTTCCTAGGTTATATGGGCACTTGAAACGAATTGAGTGGGAGACAATGGTCCCTAGCAGCAAGGCTTTTATTCTGCTTGGGCTGTTGCCCAGGCCTTTCTCTCATGGATAAGCGCCCAGGCCATCCATTTAACAGGGTGCAACATTAGCACTTGCCAGTAGCCATTGGCTTGGGTTTTTGACTCTTGGCGAATAAGTAATGGTATCCTGTGTGTATGTGTTGAATTGAGTTGGTGAGTGTCTTTTTTATAGCTTGAACGCTGATGTTTGCTTCTGCAGGCCCTAGGGATGCAGTTAGGGAGAGTTGACCAGTTTTACTGACCATTATTCTTTTTAGTTGTCAGCTGAGTTAGTCTTGCATAAGGACTTCCCACTTCATTAAGGGAAGACATTGAACTGGTGGAGTCTGGTCTCTGGAGCCTCAATTGTCCATCAGATAAGTTTGTGTAAGAGAAGTGGATCAATGTGAGGCATGACACTACCTGGTGTTTCTGCAACGAAGGAGCCAGTACATATTGGCCTTACCTGTGGCCATTTCCCTGCCTAGGAGAAGGCCATCATTGATATTGGGGTATGTGACACTTTTCTAGTGAACAAGGACATTTGGTCAGAGATTGGTTTGTATACGTCGGCCAGTCTTTGAGTAAAATGGTCATGCACCTCCAGTGAGGAAGGAAAGGTAGTGGCCTCGTGTTCTGCTTCTTCAGGTGTTAGCCCATCCTCGTTTCATTTACCACTGGTGTTGGTTATCTTCCTTATATTGAAGTTTATTTTCTCATTTTGTTGAAATATGTTTAAGAGAGTAGCTTTACTGGATTCTACTGCTTCCTGAATGTACACTGATCAGCATTGTGCCACCAGGAACAATTTCCCACATGCTCCTATAACTGCAGCACATGCTGTGTATGCATTACTTCTCCAGGCCAATGGTTACCAAGACTCAGTTACTAGTGGGTAACATGAGAAGAGGCTCTCTTTTGATGTAATAGCCTCCACGTGTCAGGCTAATTTCTAGTATCCCGTGGCTACAGCAACACAAGCTTTTATCGAACGGAGTCCCCGTCCTGTCGTTATGGGCTCAATGTTTTATGTGGAGAACTGAATGAGTGGCATGGGGTACTGGAGGCTGGAGTTTGAGGCGACAGTCATTAAGAAGAATCTTGATGCTAATACATTCGCTCAGGCTTCTAGAGCAAAGGGAAGACAGAGCTAAGGGTTGCTTCTCGATTTCATTCTGTGTTCACTGTTAGCCCCTGTTTGCCATGGATTGCCACAAAAATTCCTTGCATACGGCACACAAACAACATTCAAATCTAACTCCATTCCACTAAAACAACCATTTGCATACACCTGCACCTCTGAGTACCCCCTAGCTTTCTAAGTAATGTACTGTCCCTCCACACTGTGCTACTCACCCATGATGCATTCTCTGCTGCTCCGCCTACTCGCCTCTCCCTACGCTTGCTCCAATCACACTATAACTTCCTCCTTTCCTATGCCTATTATAAGGTTCTCAACTCAAAACTCCCACTACCCCATCTCTCTTCCACCTCCTTCTAGCAAACAACGCCAAAGTGCAAACCATACCTCCTCTTATACCTATGCACCTCACCTCTCTTCCTCTGAAACTCAACTTTAAACTCTTCCTTACCTCATCAACTGAACATTGCACTCTGGAATGCTAGAAGAAGAAAGAAAGCTTCCTTTATCACTGACTACATTCACTCCAGCTATCCTTCCCTATATCTTCTTGCTATCACTGGAACCTGGATTTCTCCATCTGACACTGATGCTTTGGCAGCCCTACACAACTCCAACCTATCCTTCATTCACTCTCCTTGACTGACTGGAGTAGGTGGAGGCGTAGGGCACCCACTCTCTTCCCACCTCAATGTCTTACAAATCTCCAATCCCACATCCTCTCCTACCTCTTTTTAATTCACCATCTCTACTATTGCTCTGCCTTACTCGGTTCCCATCATCCGCATCTATTTTTTTAAAATATTTATTTACATTCATAAAGCGCACAAAATGGCCCTTAGGCATCGTGGCGTTGTTACAGATAGCTTGCTTAGTTACAAGAGGAGTACATAGTAGTGACAAAAGGAGATAAAAAATTGTTAATTGCAGAGAGAGTTTACAGGCTAACTGTTGGGGGTGTTCCATGGTTACAGTGGAACTAGTTATTGGTGATTGAGGCAGTGGGGAAGAGGTCAATACAAGGGGGGTAAAACTGAGACAATACATTAGACATATAGAGACATTAGAATTGTGTATGGCATGATGGGTCTGTGGTTCCGGTGGGCCCAAAAAGACTCAATAAGCTGTTCTAACAGTGCACTAACTAAGTTGCCCTGGAATGCAGTGCTATGAGTGCAAAGGTTTTAGTTGAAAAGTCTAGTCTTCAGTGCTTTGCGGAAGACTGTGCAAGAGGCTTCGTTTCTGAGAGATGTGGGCAAGACAGTCCACTTTTTGGGTGCTAGATGTTGGAAGCTGGAGACGCCTGCTTTGGGTCTTTTGAAAGAGGGGATGTAGATCTGGTTAGAGAGGTGCTGTCAAATGGGTCTGGAGGAGGTGACAGGAATAATTTTGTCGGCTAGGAAGGGGGGGCTGTGCGATGGAGGCACTTGTGTGTGATTGCCAAGGTTTTGAAAAGAAGGCGCTCTTTTGCTGGAAGCCAGTGTACTTCTATCTATCGCCCTTCTGGTCCTACTGGACCATTCTTTGATGATCTTGGGCAACTCCTTGATACTCTTTCCACTAAACATCACCCCATTCTCTTAGGTGACTTTAACTTTCCCTCTCCAACCACTTCTCAGAAATCTTAACTTCAGACATTTTCCTAGTGACCACGCTCTCCACTCTATCCATAACCTACCTACACACACAGCGGGTAATTTTTTGGATCTGGTATTCGTCTCCACTTCTCTCTCAGCCACTAATGCTACTGTCACACCATCCACATCTGATCACTCCATTGTTTCCACCACCATCTCCTTTCCACCCTCTGACCTCTCCTCACCACTTGCTTCACCTATTACTAAAAGGAAAGGTACACCTCATGCCATTCCCCCTTTCTTTCAGACCTACAGTTCTCACTCTTCTCCTTTACACCGGATGCCGCTTCCACCAACACTGCCTTCTCCAGCTTCCAATCCCTAATGTTTGACTTATTTTCCTCTCCCTTCCCACTGCTTACTTTCACCCCTAAGTCTCAGTCATGGGTCACCCCATTCATACACTCTCTCCACCCACGCATGCATCAGCAGTTGTGCAAATGCAGGCATACCAACTAGCATGAGGACCTGCAACTCTACCTCTCTCCCCTATACTCTGCAAGTCCACTCTTGATGGACCAAAAAGGGAATTCCACCTAACCCTCATTGACTCTCACATCAAAACCGCCCCAGTCATCCCTCTCCTAAAAAAAGCAAGCGGCTGACCCAAACCTACCGACTAACTTTCACCCTGTGTCTCCTCTTCCACACTACTCTAAAGAGCTCAAAACGGTTGTGTTCAACTATTTTACCAATTTTAGACATCCACAACCTTCGAGACCCCCTACAAGCAGGTTTCTGCTCCTGTCTCTCCTGCCGCTCCTGTCACTGCACGGAAACTGCTCTCATGAATGTGTCCAACCTCATCTCCTCTGCTAAGCACTTCAACTTATCCTCTATCCTTCTTCTCCTTGACCTGTGTGATCACTCTGATCTCCTTAATACTTTCTTTCTTCTTGGAATGTGTGATTGAGACCTTGCTTGGATTCAATCCTACCTTTCACCTCACCAATTCCCTCTCTCCTAGAACAACAACACCTCTCAACTCACTCCTCTAACTGTTGGTGTTCCTCAAGGCTCTGTCTTGGGCCCGCTCCTCTTTACACTCTACACCTCTTGTCTTGGGGCACTATTCGCTTCCTTTGGGTTCTCGTACCAACTTTTCTTGGACATTACCCACATCTTCTCTGTTCCTAAACTCTCCGCTGATCTCTCTATCAACATTTCAAACTGTCTATCTGCCATTAAATATTGGATGGCTTCACACTGTGATGTTAAGCTCAACCAAAAGAGACGTGGTCGTCTTCCCTGCCGAAAGATCTCTCTTGTCACTTCCTTTGCCTATCCAGTTCCCACCTGACACTGGCCAGTTTGTCACAGGATGCGCAAGAAGCTAGCCATTTCCTCTCAGCCAACCTGCACTTGCCTTTAAGGGTGATGAGGTCAGAGTCATACCAGGAGTTGCACTTGGCTTTGGGCTTCAAGCAGATCCTCATGACAGGGGAAAGTTCAAGACAGCGGCAAGAACATCAAGAATATCAGAGATAAAAGAGTGCAGCATGGAAAGGGCTGTGTCAGGATGTGAGTCAGCCAGAGGGGGAGTGAAAGTGGTGGCGAAAGCCTCAACGGACACACGCTTCATGGGTCGATGACCGAGAAGGTAGGTGACAGTGCTGGAATTGGCTTGGCCTGCGGGGAAGAGAGGGAGAGATGGGAGAAAAGGAGAAAGTGATCACTCCAGGAGAGAGGAGTGGTGAGGGGCTTAGGGAGGGGGGGTCTGAGGAGATCATAACTTCCAGAGTTGCCCTGCAGAGTGAGTCGGGCCAGACGGGAGAATAGAAAAGAGAGAGAGTTACAGAGGTCACGAATGAGTCCCGAGGAGGGACCGGAAACATCCAGGTGGATGTTAAAGTCTCCAAGAAGGAGGAGTTGAGTGGTCGAGGCCAGGAGGGAGGAGGAGAGGTCCACCCACTCAGAGAGGAAGGAGGTGATCTGATCAGGTGGCCGATAGATAGTAGCCTGCAGACAAAGCATTCAAAAGAGCAGCGGGCCTGCATAGGAATGACAGTTGAAGGAATCTAATCCCGGAAGATCAAGGCTACACCCCCTCTGGAACGGTTGGATCTGGGGGCAGAGAGGATCTATTAGCCGTAGCCATCAGGGAGGAGTGTGTCAAAGCTCGTGACAGAGCTGGCCGTGAACCATGTCTGGGTGAGACCGAGGACATCGAGATCAAGTTCTTCCAGGAAGCGGCAGATGTCAAAGGAGTGTTTCACAGCTGAGCGAGAGTTGAGAGTGGTAATATGGAGAAGGTTGCCAACCTTGAAAGACTTCCGGGGAGGGGTGCAAATCAGAGATATGCCCTGCGCAGGTGTAGAAGAAGCCAGAGGGGTGGCAGAAAAAAAAGGAGGAGAGGGCAACATAGCCAAGGAGGAGGCAGAGGGGAGAGGCAAGGAAGCCAAAGAAGGGAGAGAAGGGACAGCAGGAGACGAAAGCAAATTGATGAGGTGCGGGAAGCATCTATCAAAGAGGAGAAGGCTGGCCTGAGGGCGATGGATCAAGACGGTGCCATTCAGGTAAACATTGATGATGACCTTGGAGAAGTGGAAGGGGGCCAAGAGGGCCTCCCACCAGATGCCACCATTAATGGGAGAGGAAGAGAAAGGAGAGAGCATATAGAACATATGTAGGGTCCATAGGTCTGGTAAGAGAAACAGAGAGCAACATAGAGTAGCTGGGGGAAGAGGAGAGAGGAAGAAGGGTGCAGGAGAAAGGTTGGGGTGAGACACTAGGGGATGAGACAAGAAGGGGTGCAAGCAGATGAGACAGAGAGGGACCAGACAATAGTGGACGATTGACTACGTAGACAAGGACTAGGATGGAAGAGCAGGCATAAAACAAGGCAGTCCGGTAAGCACATCAGGTTACCAGGGCATCAGGAACAGAGCCGTCATTAAAAAGAGACCCTAGAGGAGGGTGGAGCATAGCAGAACACAGAACAAGATACAAAAGAACAAAGCAGTTGACAAATGTAAACCTAGAAGGAAGAATGCAGCAGAACACTAAGCAAAAGAATGCAAAACAGGGCAGCCAATTAGTAAGAGAAAAGGAGGTGCGTGGGTGCAGGAGGCCGGAGAAGGGGGGCGCAAGGCACACGCGATAGTGAGTTGCGAGGGACCACGCAGTCAGGGAGGCACCGCTGCAAGCGAACGACACACACGCTGCAGCGTGAGAATAAAACATTTACAAATACACAATTTACTGTGCCACGGAGCACCTGTCCTCACCCCAGCACTGGAGAGGTTGACGTTGCTGTTGCCTGATGATGGTGGGGATGGCCTGTGGGGACAGAGGGAGTAAACACATGTTGGTGCATGCTTACCTGCTGTCTGAGCAGGGGTTTGGGACCTGGGTCCTCCTGGTCCATACAGGTCCAAACGGGAAGTATAGAGGCCAAGAGTGGTAGTCGAGAGGGTAGTGATTGATGTGGAAGGTACATGCTGCGTGACTTAGATAAATAAGAGAAAGTCCTGCCCCTATAACTCTGTAGTTTTAAACACATCATTTTTCTGGATGTTTTGTGACATAAATAAGAATCCTTCAGATTACTTTTTGTAGCCCAATGGCAATATGCTGTGAGGGTGTAATCGAGAGGGGTGCATTGCAGAACAAAATATCACATGTATTTGTCCAGTGCCTTGCTTTGGAGTAAGAGAGATTGAAGGAGAGAAAATAAAACCTTTTCAAAATGTCACCTTTTCAGAGAGAAGTAGAGTCTGCAGTTTAAAAAAGGAACAGGTGTCAATTTATAGATGCTTTTTCACAAACTACTCGTAATATCGTGAGCGGCTTCAATTTTAATATTAATAATCCTGCATTGCAATGGGCAAGACTTTTCAGACATTCTAAACGGGACAGGAAGCACGCATACTAGCTTTCCCTTTTCCTTGTGACACAGGATCCTGCATGCATGAAAATTAGGGGCATTCATTCCTTCAAAGTGGGATCTTTCTGTATGCTGATGAAATAACCTTGTTTCTACCCTGGAGTTGGCGGAAGAATGTTTAATTACTAGCTTATATATGCGGTGTTGCCAGGGATTTCTTTTTTTCATAGCTACTATTTGTTTGAAATACCTTAAGGTAGCTTTATGCTTTTCAGAAAGGCTCCATAAGAAAGGTGAAAAGAAACATTCTCTACATTTTTCAATGATTTATTTGTTCAGAAATGTTTTCTTATAAAGACTACACAACACAATTTTTTTCTGAAACTTATAGCTGTACATGAGAACAACATGGAGATTCCTGAGCAGCATGACGGGTTACATGATGACCAGCATGATGGATGACATGATGCCCAGCATGATGGGTGACTTGATGCCCAGCAGGATGGGTGACATGATGCCAAGCATGACGGGTAACATGATGCCCAGCATAATGGGTGACTTGATGCCCAGCATGACGGGTGACATGATGCCCAGCATGACGGGTGACATGATGAAAAGCATGACGGGTGACATGATGCCCAGCATAATGGGTGACATGATGCCCAGCATGACGGGTGACATGATGCCAAGCATGATGGGTGACATGATGACCAGCATGACGGGTGACATGATGCCCAGCATGATGAGTGACATGATGCCAAGCATGATGGTTGACATGATGCCCAGCAGGATGGGTGACTTGATGCCAAGCATGACGGGTGACATGATGCCCAGTATGACGGGTGACATGATGACCAGCATAATGGGTGACATGAGTCCCAGCAGGATGGGTGACATGATGACCAGCATGACGGGCGACATGATACCCAGCATGATGGGTGACATGCTGCCCAGCATGACGGGCGACATGATACCCAGCATGACGGGTGACATGATGCCCAGCATAACGGGTGACACAATGACCAGCATGACGGGTGACATGATGCCCAGCATGATGGTTGACATGATGCCCAGCATGACGGGTGACATGATGCCCAGCATAATGGGTGACATGAGTCCCAGCAGGATGGGTGACATGATGACCAGCATGACGGGCGACATGATACCCAGCATGATGGGTGACATGCTGCCCAGCATGATGGGTGACATGATGCCCAGCATGACGGGCGACATGATACCCAGCATGACGCGTGATATGATGCCCAGCATAATGGGTGACACAATGACCAGCATGACGGATGACATGATGACCAGCATGACGGGTGACATGATGCCCAGCTTGACGGGTGGCAGGATGGGTGACATGATGCCCAGCATGACGGGAGATATGATGCGCAGCATGATGGGTGACATGATGCCCAGCATGACGGGCGACATGATACCCAGCATGACGGGTGACATGATGCCCAGCAGGACGGGTGACATGATGCCCAGCATGATGGGTGAATTGATGCACAGCATGACGAGAGACATGATGCCCAGCATGATGGGTGACATGATGCCCAGCATGACGGGCGACATGATACCCAGCATGACGGGTGACATGATGCCCAGCATAATGGGTGACACAATGACCAGCATGACGGGTGACATGATGCCCAGCAGGATGGGTGATATTATGCCCAGCATGACGGGTGACATGATGCCCAGCATAATGGGTGACACAATGACCAGCATGACGGATGACATGATGACCAGCATGATGGGTGACATGATGCCCAGCTTGACGGGTTATAGGATGAACAGCAGAATGGGTGACCTGAGTCCCAGCATGACGGGTGACATGATGCCCAGCATAATGGGTGACATGATGCCCAGCAGGATGGGTGACATGATGCCCAGCATGACGAGAGACATGATGCCCAGCAGGATGGGTGACATGATGCCCAGCATAATGGGTGACATGATGTCCAGCATGATGGGTGACATGATGAACAGCAGAATGGGTGACATGAGTCCCAGCATGACGGGTGACATGATGCCCAGCATGACGGGTGACATGATGCCCAGCATAATGGGTGACATGATGCCCAGCATGAAGGATGACATGATGACCAGCATGACGGGTGACATGATGCCCAGCATAATGGGTGACATGATGACCAGCATGACGGGTGACATGATGCCCAGCATAATGGGTGATATGATGCCCAGCATGATGGGTGACATGATGCCCAGCATGATGGGTGACATGATGACCAGCATGACGGGTGACAGGATGCCCAGCTTGACGGGTTACATGATGAACAGCAGAATGGGTGACATGAGTCCCAGCATGACGGGTGACATGATGCCCAGCATAATGGGTGACATGATGACCAGCATGACGGGTGACATGATGCCCAGCATAATGGGTGACATGATGACCAGCATGACGGGTGACAGGATGCCCAGCTTGACGGGTTACATGATGAACAGCAGAATGGGTGACATGAGTCCTAGCGTGACGGGTGACATGATGCCCAGCATAATGGGTGACATGATGCCCAGCATGAAGGATGGCATGATGACCAGCATGACGGGTGACATGATGCCCAGCTTGACGGGTTACATGATGAACAGCAGAATGGGTGACATGAGTCCCAGCATGACGGGTGCCAGGGTGCCCAGCATAATGGGTGACATGATGCCCAGCAGGATGGGTGACATGATGCCCAGCATAATGGGTGACGTGCTGCCCATTATGAGTGACATGATGCCCAGCATGACGGGTGACATGATGCCCAGCATGACGAGAGACATGATGGCGAGCATGACGGGTGACATGGTGCCCAGCATAATGGGTGACATGATGCCGAGCATGACGGGTGACATGGGATGCCCAGCATGATGAGTCACATGATGCCCAGCATGACGGGTGACATGATGCCCATCATGACGGGTGACATGATGCCCAGCATGATGAGTCACATGATGCCAAGCATGACGGGTGACATGATGCCCAGCATGACGGGGAACATGATGCCCAGCATGATGGTTGACATGATGCCCAGCATGACGGGCGACATGATGACCAGCATGATGGGTGACATGATGACCAGCATGACGGGTGACATGATACCCAGCATGATGGGTGACATGATGGATGCCCACCATAATGGGTGACATGATGACCAGCATGACGGGTGCCAGGATGCGCAGCATGACAGATGACATGATGCCCAGCATGATGGGTGACATGATGCACAGCATGACGGGTGACATGATGCCCACCATAATGGGTGACATGATGCCCAGCATGACGAGTGACATGATGCCCAGCATGATGGGTGACATGATGCCCAGCAGGATGTGTGGCACGATGCCCAACAGGATGGCTGACATGATGCCCAGCATGACGGGTGACATGATGCCCAGCATGATGGGTGACATGATGCTCAGCATGACGGGTGACATGATGCCCAACATAATGGGTGACATGATGCCCAGCATGATGGATGACATGATGCCCAGCATGACGGGTGACATGATGCCAAACATGACAGGTGACATGATGCCCAGCATGATGGATGACATGATGCCCAGCATGACGGGTGACATGATGCCAAACATGACAGGTGACATGATGCCCAGCATGATAGATGACATGAGGCCCAGCATGACGGGTGACATGATGCCCAGCATGATGGGCAAAATGATGCCCAGCATGATGGGTGACATGATGCCCAGCATGTGTGACATGATGCCCCGCATGGTGGCTGACATGATGCCCAGCTTAACAGGTGACATGATGCCCAGCATGTGTGACATGATGCCCAGCATGACGGGTGACATGATGCCCAGCATGACGGGTTACATGATGAACAGCAGAATGGGTGACATGAGTCCCAGCATGACGGGTGCCAGGATGCCAAGCGTGAGGGGTGACATGATGCCCAGCATGATGGCTGACATGATGCCCAGCATGACGTGTGACATGATGCCCAGCATGACTGGTTACATGATGAACAGCAGAATGGGTGACATGAGTCCCAGCATGACGGGTGACATGAGTCCCAGCATGACGGGTGCTAGGATGCCCAGCATAATGGGTGACATGATGACCAGCAGGATGGGTGACATGATGTCCAGCATGACGGGTGACATGATGCCCAGCAGAATGGGTGACATGATGCCCAGCATGACGGGTGACATGATGCCCAGCAGGATGGGTGATATTATGCCCAGCATGACGGGTGACATGATACCCAGCATAATGGGTGACACAATGACCAGCATGACGGATGACATGATGCACAGCATGATGGGTGACATGATGCCCAGCATGATGGATGACATGATGCCCAGCATGATGGGTGACATGATGACCAGCATGACGGGTGCCATGATGCCCAGCTTTACGGGTTATATGATGAACAGCAGAATGGGTGACATGAGTCCCAGCATGACGGGTGACATGATGCCCAGCATAATGGGTGACATGATGCCCAGCAGGATGGATGACATGATGCCCAGGATGACGAGAGACATGATGCCCAGCAGAACGGGTGACATGATGCCCAGCAGGATGGGTGACATGATGCCCAGCATGACGAGAGACATGATGCCCAGCAAGACGGGTGACATGATGCCCAGCATGATGGGAGACATGATGCCCAGAATGATGGATGACATGATGCCCAGAATGATGGATGACATGATGCCCAGCATGATGGGTGACTTGATGCCCAGCATGACGGGTGACATGATGCCCAGCATAATGGGTGACATGATGCCCAGCATGATGGGTGACTTGATGCCCAGCATGACGGGTGACATAATGACCAGCATGACGGGTGACAGGATGCCCAGCTTGACGGGTTACATGATGAACAGCAGAATGGGTGACATGAGTCCCAGCATGACGGGTGACATGATGCCCAGCATAATGGGTGACATGATGCCCAGCATGAAGGATGACATGATGACCAGCATGACGGGTGACATGATGCCCAGCTTGACGGGTTACATGATGAACAGCAGAATGGGTGACATGAGTCCCAGCATGACGGGTGCCAGGATGCCCAGCATAATGGGTGACATGATGCCCAGCAGGATGGGTGACGTGATGCCCAGCATGATGAGTGACATGATGCCCAGCATGATGGGTGACATGATGCCCAGCATGACGGGTGACATGATGACCAGCATGATGGGTGACATGATGCCCAGCATGACGGGTGACATGATGAACAGCAGAATGGGTGACATGAGTCCCAGCATGAAAGGTGCCAGGATGGCCAATGGGTGACATGATGCCCAGCATGATGAGTGACATGATGCCCAGCATAATGGGTGACATGATGCCCAGCATAATGGGTGATGTGATGCCCAGCATGATGAGTGACATGATGCCCAGCATGATGGGTGACATGATGCCCAGCAGGATGGATGACATGATGCCCAGCATGACGGGTGACATGATGCCCAGCATGACGAGAGACATGATGCCCAGCATGACGGGTGATATGATGCCCAGCATGACGGGTGACATGATGCCCAGCATGATGGGTGAAATGATGCCCAGCAGGATGGGTGACATGATGCCCAGCATGATGGCTGACATGATACCCAGCAGGATGGATGACATGATGCTCAGCATGACGAGAGACATGATTCCCAGCATGACAGGTGATATGATGCCCAGCATGACAGGTGACATGATGCCCAGCATGACGGTTGATATGATGCCCAGCATGACGGGTGATATGATGCCCAGCATAATGTGTGACATGATGCCCAGCATGACGGGTGATATGATGCCCAGCATGACAGGTGACATGATGCCCAGCATGACGGGTGACATGATGCCCAGCATAATGGGTGACATGATGCCCAGCATGATGGGTGACTTGATGCCCAGCATGACGGGTGACATAATGACCAGCATGACGGGTGACAGGATGCCCAGCTTGACGGGTTACATGATGAACAGCAGAATGGGTGACATGAGTCCCAGCATGACGGGTGACATGATGCCCAGCATAATGGGTGACATGATGCCCAGCATGAAGGATGACATGATGACCAGCATGACGGGTGACATGATGCCCAGCTTGACGGGTTACATGATGAACAGCAGAATGGGTGACATGAGTCCCAGCATGACGGGTGCCAGGATGCCCAGCATAATGGGTGACATGATGCCCAGCAGGATGGGTGACGTGATGCCCAGCATGATGAGTGACATGATGCCCAGCATGATGGGTGACATGATGCCCAGCATGACGGGTGACATGATGACCAGCATGATGGGTGACATGATGCCCAGCATGACGGGTGACATGATGAACAGCAGAATGGGTGACATGAGTCCCAGCATGAAAGGTGCCAGGATGGCCAATGGGTGACATGATGCCCAGCATGATGAGTGACATGATGCCCAGCATAATGGGTGACATGATGCCCAGCATAATGGGTGACGTGATGCCCAGCATGATGAGTGACATGATGCCCAGCATGATGGGTGACATGATGCCCAGCAGGATGGATGACATGATGCCCAGCATGACGGGTGACATGATGCCCAGCATGACGAGAGACATGATGCCCAGCATGACGGGTGATATGATGCCCAGCATGACGGGTGACATGATGCCCAGCATGATGGGTGAAATGATGCCCAGCAGGATGGGTGACATGATGCCCAGCATGATGGCTGACATGATGCCCAGCAGGATGGATGACATGATGCTCAGCATGACGAGAGACATGATTCCCAGCATGACAGGTGATATGATGCCCAGCATGACAGGTGACATGATGCCCAGCATGACGGTTGATATGATGCCCAGCATGACGGGTGATATGATGCCCAGCATAATGTGTGACATGATGCCCAGCATGACGGGTGATATGATGCCCAGCATGACGGGTGACATGAGGCCCAGTATGACGGGTGATATGATGCCCAGCATGATGGGTGAAATGATGCCAAGCAGGTTGGGTGACATGATGCCCAGCAGGATGGGTGAGATGATGCCCAGCAGGATGAGTGACATGATACCCAGCATGATGGGTGACATGATGCCCAGCATGACGGATGACATGATGCTCAGCATGACGGGTGACATGATGCCCATCATGACGGGTGACATGATGCCCAGCATGATGAGTCACATAATGCCCAGCATGACGGGTGACATGATGCCCAGCATGACGGGCGACATGATACCCAGCAAGATGGCTGACATGATGCCCAGCATGACGGGCGACATGATGCCCAGCATGACGGCGACATGATACCCAGCATGATGGCTGACATGATGCCCAGCATGACGGGTGACTTGATGCCCAGCATGACGGGTGACATGATGCCCAGCATGACGGGTGACATGATGCCCACCATAATGGGTGACATGATGCCCAGCATGATGGATGACATGATGCCCAGCATGACGGGTGAGATGATGCCAAACATGACAGGTAACATGATGCCCAGCATGATAGATGACATGATGCCCAGCATGACGGGTGACATGATGCCCAGCTTAACAGGTGACATGATGCCCAGCATGTGCGACATGATGCCCAGCATGACGGGTGACATGATGCCCAGCATGACGGGTTACATGATGAACAGCAGAATGGGTGACATGAGTCCCAGCATGACGGGTGCCAGGATGCCAAACATGAGGGGTGACATGATGCCCAGCATGATGGCTGACATGATGCCCAGCATGACGGGTGACATGATGCCCAGCATGACGGGTTACATGATGAACAGCAGAATGGGTGACATGAGTCCCAGTATGACGGGTGATATGATGCCCAGCATAATGTGTGACATGATGCCCAGCATGATGGGTGAAATGATGCCCAGCAGGTTGGGTGACATGATGCCCAGCAGGATGGGTGAGATGATGCCCAGCAGGATGAGTCACATAATGCCCAGCATGACGGGTGACATGATGCCCAGCATGATGGCTGACATGATGCCCAGCATGACGGGCGACATGATACCCAGCAAGATGGCTGACATGATGCCCAGCATGACGGGCGACATGATGCCCAGCATGACGGGCGACATGATACCCAGCATGATGGCTGACATGATGCCCAGCATGACGGGTGACATGATGCCCAGCATGACGGGTGACACAATGACCAGCATGACGGGTGACATGATGCCCAGCATGATGGCTGACATGATGCCCAGCATGACGGGCGACATGATACCCAGCAAGATGGCTGACATGATGCCCAGCATGACGGGCGACATGATGCCCAGCATGACGGGCGACATGATACCCAGCATGATGGGTGACATGATGCCCAGCATGACGGGTGACATGATGCCCAGCATGACGGGTGACATGATGCCCAGCATAATGGGTGACATGATGCCCAGCATGTGCGACATGATGCACAGCATGACGGGTGACATGATGCCCAGCATGACGGGTTACATGATGAACAGCAGAATGGGTGACATGAGTCCCAGCATGACGGGTGCCAGGATGCCAAGCATGAGGGGTGACATGATGCCCAGCATGATGGCTGACATGATGCCCAGCATGACGGGTGACATGATGCCCAGCATGACGGGTTACATGATGAACAGCAGAATGGGTGACATGAGTCCCAGCATGACGGGTGACATGATGCCCAGTATGACGGGTGACATGATGCCCAGCATGATGGGTGAAATGATGCCCAGCAGGTTGGGTGACATGATGCCTAGCAGGATGGGTGAGATGATGCCCAGCAGGATGAGCGACATGATGCCCAGCATGAGGGGTGACATGATGCCCAGCATGATGGCTGACATGATGCCCAGCATGACGGGTGACATGATGCCCAGCATGACGGGTTACATGATGAACAGCAGAATGGGTGACATGAGTCCCAGCATGACGGGTGACATGATGCCCAGTATGACGGGTGACATGATGCCCAGCATGATGGGTGAAATGATGCCCAGCAGGTTGGGTGACATGATGCCTAGCAGGATGGGTGAGATGATGCCCAGCAGGATGAGCGACATGATGCCCAGCAAGACGGGTGACATGATGCCCAGCATGATGGGAGACATGATGCCCAGAATGATGGATGACATGATGCCCAGAATGATGGATGACATGATGCCCAGCATGATGGGTGACTTGATGCCCAGCATGACGGGTGACATGATGCCCAGCATAATGGGTGACATGATGCCCAGCATGATGGGTGACTTGATGCCCAGCATGACGGGTGACATAATGACCAGCATGACGGGTGACAGGATGCCCAGCTTGACGGGTTACATGATGAACAGCAGAATGGGTGACATGAGTCCCAGCATGACGGGTGACATGATGCCCAGCATAATGGGTGACATGATGCCCAGCATGAAGGATGACATGATGACCAGCATGACGGGTGACATGATGCCCAGCTTGACGGGTTACATGATGAACAGCAGAATGGGTGACATGAGTCCCAGCATGACGGGTGCCAGGATGCCCAGCATAATGGGTGACATGATGCCCAGCAGGATGGGTGACGTGATGCCCAGCATGATGAGTGACATGATGCCCAGCATGATGGGTGACATGATGCCCAGCATGACGGGTGACATGATGACCAGCATGATGGGTGACATGATGCCCAGCATGACGGGTGACATGATGAACAGCAGAATGGGTGACATGAGTCCCAGCATGAAAGGTGCCAGGATGGCCAATGGGTGACATGATGCCCAGCATGATGAGTGACATGATGCCCAGCATAATGGGTGACATGATGCCCAGCATAATGGGTGATGTGATGCCCAGCATGATGAGTGACATGATGCCCAGCATGATGGGTGACATGATGCCCAGCAGGATGGATGACATGATGCCCAGCATGACGGGTGACATGATGCCCAGCATGACGAGAGACATGATGCCCAGCATGACGGGTGATATGATGCCCAGCATGACTGGTGACATGATGCCCAGCATGATGGGTGAAATGATGCCCAGCAGGATGGGTGACATTATGCCCAGCATGATGGCTGACATGATGCCCAGCAGGATGGATGACATGATGCTCAGCATGACGAGAGACATGATTCCCAGCATGACAGGTGATATGATGCCCAGCATGACAGGTGACATGATGCCCAGCATGACGGTTGATATGATGCCCAGCATGACGGGTGATATGATGCCCAGCATAATGTGTGACATGATGCCCAGCATGACGGGTGATATGATGCCCAGCATGACAGGTGACATGATGCCCAGCATGACGGGTGACATGATGCCCAGCATAATGGGTGACATGATGCCCAGCATGATGGGTGACTTGATGCCCAGCATGACGGGTGACATAATGACCAGCATGACGGGTGACAGGATGCCCAGCTTGACGGGTTACATGATGAACAGCAGAATGGGTGACATGAGTCCCAGCATGACGGGTGACATGATGCCCAGCATAATGGGTGACATGATGCCCAGCATGAAGGATGACATGATGACCAGCATGACGGGTGACATCATGCCCAGCTTGACGGGTTACATGATGAACAGCAGAATGGGTGACATGAGTCCCAGCATGACGGGTGCCAGGATGCCCAGCATAATGGGTGACATGATGCCCAGCAGGATGGGTGACGTGATGCCCAGCATGATGAGTGACATGATGCCCAGCATGATGGGTGACATGATGCCCAGCATGACGGGTGACATGATGACCAGCATGATGGGTGACATGATGCCCAGCATGACGGGTGACATGATGAACAGCAGAATGGGTGACATGAGTCCCAGCATGAAAGGTGCCAGGATGGCCAATGGGTGACATGATGCCCAGCATGATGAGTGACATGATGCCCAGCATAATGGGTGACATGATGCCCAGCATAATGGGTGACGTGATGCCCAGCATGATGAGTGACATGATGCCCAGCATGATGGGTGACATGATGCCCAGCAGGATGGATGACATGATGCCCAGCATGACGGGTGACATGATGCCCAGCATGACGAGAGACATGATGCCCAGCATGACGGGTGATATGATGCCCAGCATGACGGGTGACATGATGCCCAGCATGATGGGTGAAATGATGCCCAGCAGGATGGGTGACATGATGCCCAGCATGATGGCTGACATGATGCCCAGCAGGATGGATGACATGATGCTCAGCATGACGAGAGACATGATTCCCAGCATGACAGGTGATATGATGCCCAGCATGACAGGTGACATGATGCCCAGCATGACGGTTGATATGATGCCCAGCATGACGGGTGATATGATGCCCAGCATAATGTGTGACATGATGCCCAGCATGACGGGTGATATGATGCCCAGCATGACGGGTGACATGAGGCCCAGTATGACGGGTGATATGATGCCCAGCATGATGGGTGAAATGATGCCAAGCAGGTTGGGTGACATGATGCCCAGCAGGATGGGTGAGATGATGCCCAGCAGGATGAGTGACATGATACCCAGCATGATGGGTGACATGATGCCCAGCATGACGGATGACATGATGCTCAGCATGACGGGTGACATGATGCCCATCATGACGGGTGACATGATGCCCAGCATGATGAGTCACATAATGCCCAGCATGACGGGTGACATGATGCCCAGCATGACGGGCGACATGATACCCAGCAAGATGGCTGACATGATGCCCAGCATGACGGGCGACATGATGCCCAGCATGACGGCGACATGATACCCAGCATGATGGCTGACATGATGCCCAGCATGACGGGTGACTTGATGCCCAGCATGACGGGTGACATGATGCCCAGCATGACGGGTGACATGATGCCCACCATAATGGGTGACATGATGCCCAGCATGATGGATGACATGATGCCCAGCATGACGGGTGAGATGATGCCAAACATGACAGGTAACATGATGCCCAGCATGATAGATGACATGATGCCCAGCATGACGGGTGACATGATGCCCAGCTTAACAGGTGACATGATGCCCAGCATGTGCGACATGATGCCCAGCATGACGGGTGACATGATGCCCAGCATGACGGGTTACATGATGAACAGCAGAATGGGTGACATGAGTCCCAGCATGACGGGTGCCAGGATGCCAAACATGAGGGGTGACATGATGCCCAGCATGATGGCTGACATGATGCCCAGCATGACGGGTGACATGATGCCCAGCATGACGGGTTACATGATGAACAGCAGAATGGGTGACATGAGTCCCAGTATGACGGGTGATATGATGCCCAGCATAATGTGTGACATGATGCCCAGCATGATGGGTGAAATGATGCCCAGCAGGTTGGGTGACATGATGCCCAGCAGGATGGGTGAGATGATGCCCAGCAGGATGAGTCACATAATGCCCAGCATGACGGGTGACATGATGCCCAGCATGATGGCTGACATGATGCCCAGCATGACGGGCGACATGATACCCAGCAAGATGGCTGACATGATGCCCAGCATGACGGGCGACATGATGCCCAGCATGACGGGCGACATGATACCCAGCATGATGGCTGACATGATGCCCAGCATGACGGGTGACATGATGCCCAGCATGACGGGTGACACAATGACCAGCATGACGGGTGACATGATACCCAGCAAGATGGCTGACATGATGCCCAGCATGACGGGCGACATGATGCCCAGCATGACGGGCGACATGATACCCAGCATGATGGGTGACATGATGCCCAGCATGACGGGTGACATGATGCCCAGCATGACGGGTGACATGATGCCCAGCATAATGGGTGACATGATGCCCAGCATGTGCGACATGATGCCCAGCATGACGGGTGACATGATGCCCAGCATGACGGGTTACATGATGAACAGCAGAATGGGTGACATGAGTCCCAGCATGACGGGTGCCAGGATGCCAAGCATGAGGGGTGACATGATGCCCAGCATGATGGCTGACATGATGCCCAGCATGACGGGTGACATGATGCCCAGCATGACGGGTTACATGATGAACAGCAGAATGGGTGACATGAGTCCCAGCATGACGGGTGACATGATGCCCAGTATGACGGGTGACATGATGCCCAGCATGATGGGTGAAATGATGCCCAGCAGGTTGGGTGACATGATGCCTAGCAGGATGGGTGAGATGATGCCCAGCAGGATGAGCGACATGATGCCCAGCATGATGGGTGACATGATGCCCAGCATGACGGATGACATGATGCCCATCATGACGGGCGACATGATACCCAGCATGATGGCTGACATGATGCCCAGCATGACGGGTGACATGATGCCCAGCATGACGGGTGACATGATGCCCACCATAATGGGTGACATGATGCCCAGCATGATGGATGACATGATGCCCAGCATGACGGGTGACATGATGCCAAACATGACAGGTAACATGATTCCCAGCATGATAGATGACATGATGCCCAGCATGATGGGTGACATGATGCCCAGCATGATGGGCAAAATGATGCCCAGCATGATGGGTGACATGATGCCCAGCATGTGTGACATGATGCCCAGCATGACGGGTGGCATGATGCCCAGCATGACGGGTTACATGATGAACAGCAGAATGGGTGACATGAGTCCCAGCATGACGGGTGCCAGGATGCCAAGCATGAGGGGTGACATGATGCCCAGCATGATGGCTGACATGATGCCCAGCATGACGGGTGACATGATGCCCAGCATGACGGGTTACATGATGAACAGCAGAATGGGTGACATGAGTCCCAGCATGACGGGTGACATGATGCCCAGCATGACGGGTTACATGATGAACAGCAGAATGGGTGACATGAGTCCCAGCATGACGGGTGCCAGGATGCCCAGCATAATGGGTGACATGATGACCAGCAGGATGGGTGACATGATGCCCAGCATGACGGGTGACATGATGCCCAGCAGAATGGGTGACATGATGCCCAGCATGACGGGTGACATGATGCCCAGCAGGATGGGTGACATGATGCCCAGCATGACGGGTGACATGATGCCCAGCAGAATGGGTGACATGATGCACAGCATGACGGGTGACATGATGCACAGCATGATGGGTGACATGATGCCCAGCATGATGGGTGACATGATGACCAGCATGATGGGTGCCATGATGCCCAGCTTGACGGGTTATATGATGAACAGCAGAATGGGTGACACGAGTCCCAGCATGACGGGTGACATGATGCCCAGCATAATGGGTGACATGATGCCCAGCAGGATGGATGACATGATGCCCAGCATGACGAGAGACATGATGCCCAGCAGGACGGGTGACAAGATGCCCAGCAGGATGGGTGACATGATGCCCAGCATGACGAGAGACATGATGCCCAGCAGGACGGGTGACATGATGCCCAGCATGATGGGAGACATGATGCCCAGCATGGCGGGTGACATGATGCCCAGAATGATGGATGACATGATGCCCAGCATGATGGGTGACTTGATGCCCAGCATGATGGGTGACATGATGCCCAGCATAATGGGTGACATGATGCCCAGCATGATGGGTGACTTGATGCCCAGCATGACGGGTGACATAATGACCAGCATGACGGGTGACAGGATGCCCAGCTTGACGGGTTACATGATGAACAGCAGAATGGGTGACATGAGTCCCAGCATGACGAGAGACATGATGCCCAGCAGGACGGGTGACATGATGCCCAGCATGATGGGAGACATTTTGCCCAGCATGGCGGGTGACATGATGCCCAGAATGATGGATGACATGATGCCCAGCATGATGGGTGACTTGATGCCCAGCATGACGGGTGACATGATGCCCAGCATAATGGGTGACATGATGCCCAGCATGATGGGTGACTTGATGCCCAGCATGACGGGTGACATAATGACCAGCATGACGGGTGACAGGATGCCCAGCTTGACGGGTTACATGATGAACAGCAGAATGGGTGACATGAGTCCCAGCATGATGGGTGACTTGATGCCCAGCATGACGGGTGACATGATGCCCAGCATAATGGGTGACATGATGCCCAGCATGATGGGTGACTTGATGCCCAGCATGACGGGTGACATAATGACCAGCATGACGGGTGACAGGATGCCCAGCTTGACGGGTTACATGATGAACAGCAGAATGGGTCACATGAGTCCCAGCATGACAGGTGCCAGGATGGCCAATGGGTGACATGATGCCCAGCATGATGAGTGACATGATGCCCAGCATAATGGGTGACATGATGCCCAGCATAATGGGTGACGTGATGCCCAGCATGATGAGTGACATGATGCCCAGCATGATGGGTGACATGATGCCCAGCATGACGGGTGACATGATGCCCAGCAGGATGGGGGACATGATGCCCAGCATGACGGGTGATATGATGCCCAGCATGACGGGTGACATGATGCCCAGCAGGATGGGTGACATGATGCCCAGCATGATGGATAACACGATACCCAGCATGACGGAGGACATGATGCCCAGCATGATGGATGACATGATGCCCAGCATGACGGGTGACATGATGCCCAGCAGGATGGGTGACATGATGCTCAGCATGACGAGAGACATGATGCCCAGCATGACGGGTGATATGATGCCCAGCATAATGTGTGACATGATGCCCAGCATGATGGGTGAAATGATGCCCAGCAGGATGGGTGACATGATGCCCAGCATGATGGCTGAGATGATGCCCAGCAGGATGAGTGACATGATGCCCAGCAGGATGGGTGACATGATGCCCAGCATGATGGATGACATGATGCCCAGCATGACGGGCGACATGATACCCAGCAAGATGGCTGACATGATGCCCATCATGACGGGTGACATGATGCCCAGCATGACGGGTGACATGATGCCCAGCAGGATGTGTGGCACGATGCCCAGCAGGATGGCTGACATGATGCCCAGCATGATGGGCGACATGATGCCCAGCATGACGGGTGATATGATGCCCAGCATGACAGATGACATGATGCCCAGCATGATGGGTGACATGATGCCCAGCATGACGGGTGACATGATGCCCAGCATGATGGCTGACATGATGCCCAGCATGATGGGCGACATGATACCCAGCAAGATGGCTGACATGATGCCCAGCATGACGGGCGACATGATGCCCAGCATGACGGGTGACATGATGCCCAGCATGATGGCTGACATGATGCCCAGCAGGATGTGTGGCACGATGCCCAGCAGGATGGCTGACATGATGCCCAGCATGACGGGTTACATGATGACCAGCATGATGGATGACATGATGCCCAGCATGACGGGTGACATGATGCTCAGCATGATGGATGACATGATGCCCACCATAATGGGTGACATGATGCCCAGCATGATAGATGTATGATGCCCAGCATGAGGGGTGACATGATGCCCAGCATGATGTCTGACATGATGCCCAGCATGACGGATGACATGATGCCCACCATAATGGGTGACATGATGCCCAGCATGACGGGTGACATGATGCCCAGCATGACGGGTGACATGATGCCAAACATGACGGGTGACATGATGCCCAGCATGACGAGAGACATGATGCCAAACATGACGGGTGACATGATGCCCAGCATGATGTGTGACATGATGCTCAGCATGACGGGTGACATGATGCCCACCATAATGGGTGACATGATGCCCAGCATGATAGATGACATGATGCCCAGCATGATGGTTGACATGATGCCCAGCATGACGGGTGCCAGGATGCGAAGCATGAGGGGTGACATGATGCCCAGCATGACGGGTGACATGATGCCCAGCATGACGGGTTACATGATGAACAGCATAATGGGTGACATGATGACCAGCATGACGGGTGACATGATGCCCAGCATGACGGGTTACATGATGAACAGCATAATGGGTGGCACAATGACCAGCATGACGGGTGACATGATGACCAGCATGACGGGTGACATGATGCCCAGCATGACGGGTTACATGATGAACAGCAGAATGGGTGACATGAGTCCCAGCATGACGGGTGCCAGGATGCCCAGCCTAATGGGTGACATGATGCCCAGCAGGATGGGTGACATGATGCGCAGCAGGATGGGTGACATGAGTCCCAGCAGGATAAGTCACATGATGCCCAGCATGACGGGTGACATGATGCCCAGCATGACGGGTGACATGATGCACAGCAGGATGGGTGACACGATGGCGATGGTGCCAACAACTATGGACCTAACGTTTGATATTACCAAAATGTATGTTCATTGTAAGGCTTTCTTTGTTTTTCCATTTGGAGCAAAGCTATACAACTGATTCGGAGAACCCACTCTAGAGCATGCAACATTTAATTGCCCGTGGGAGAAACATGGAGATTCCAAGTTAACACCACTGCACTTGATTGACTGGCCCTGTGCCTTGTTGATCGTGATACCGAATGCCAGCCTGACCGAGAACTGTAGGGGCTTGAAACTGAACAGCATGTCTGTCAGAATGAGTGGAATGCGTGGGATGAATACATCTTCTCCTTTTCCCTTCCTGGTCAACACTGTCGCTTCAATTACATTGGGTAGAGATTTTTTAATGGTCCATTCACCTCCAATACGCCTTCGCCTCTCATACGCCAATGCTTCACCAAGCCACATATCCACAAACACATTTTGACTTAAAATGATGCAGGTAATTCCATATCTGAAAAGGAAATCTGCCGAACAGACTCCCCTTCAGGACCTGTGCTTCAATGGTTCAGCTCCTATTTTGTCTCTTGGGCTGGACACTCTTCCACTTCTCGCCATTTGCTCTACGGTGTCCTTCAAGGTTCGGTACTTTGCCCCTTAGTTTTCTCTCTCTGTACTCTCCCTCTCTCTTCCTTAATGTAGTCCTTTAACCTCTCTCACCATATTCATGCTGACGATGCTCAAATGATATTTTCCTTTTCTGCGTTTCCTCACTCTTCCTACACATTTGTGTTTTCCAGTCTCACTGCAATACTAAGCTGGATGAATGCTTACTTTCTTGGTATTAATCCATTCAAAGTAGAGGTCCCGTACATGGGACAGGAGTGCATCTAGCACGTTGAAGAGCACACAGGAGAAACAGGGTTGGGAGATACCATGCAGCTGCCCCACTGTGTGCTGGTATGTGCCTGTGGCAAGAAAGTGTAACACAGACACTACCATCAGCAAAGGGGGATGGCTGCCCGGATATGTTTGTGTCTGGCCTTTTCCCAGTCCCACCCTCTCATAACTGACCTTCCCAGGGCAGCCCTCTACCCGGCAGCCCCTGCGGCTAAGGACCCCAAGGCAAAGGGCAATGGCGGCTCCAGAAAGTGTCTGCAGATGTCTGCAGGGGAAGCCAGTGAAGCCAGCAGTGAACAGACACCAACAAAACTGTAAGTGTGGCATGGGTGGGTTGTAGAGCAATTACTCAACTCGAGAAAGCCCCCGCCACTCTACCTTACCTTTCCTTAACGTTAACTGCCATAGACTCACACCATCCATACCTAGAGAGATTTGACCACCAAGCTAAATCTATTCAAGGCATAACATACTAACATACTTACCAATGTTAACTTGTGCCACTCCCAGAGACAATGATGAAGATTAGCCAGCCTCACACCAAGACAGGTGCAACAGTGTTACCAAGAGCCACACTTAGATGGAATTGCGAATTGCAGCATGTCCCACACCTGAAAGGAATTGTGAATGGCAGCATATCCCGCACTTAGATAAACTAGTGAATGATAGCATGTGCCTCATCTAGATAGAAATACGATTGGTAGCATATAGCTCACTTAGTTGGTACTGTAAATGATAGATAGAATTGTGAATGATAGCATATCCCACACGTAGATGGAATTGTGAATGGTAGCATATCCCACACTTAGATGGAATTGTGAATGGTAGCATAGCCCACACTTAGATGGAATGTCAATGATAGCATATCCAACACGTAAATGGAATTGTGAATGATAGCATATCCCACACTTAGATGGAATTGTGAATGATAGCATATCCCACACGTAGATTGAATTGTGAATGATAGCATATCCCACACTTAGATGGAATTGTGAATGATAGCATATCCCACACGTAGATGGAATTGTGAATGATAGCATATCCCACACTTAGATGGAATTGTGAATGATAGCATATCCCACTCTTAGATGGAATTGTAGATGGAATTGTGAATGATAGCATATCCCACACTTAGATGGAATTGTGAATGATAGCATATCCCACACTTAGATGGAATTGTGAATGATAGCATATCCCACACTTAGATGGAATTGTGAATGATAGCATATCCCACTCTTAGATGGAATTGTGAATGATAGCATATCCCACACTTAGATGGAATTGTGAATGATAGCATATCCCACACTTAGATGGAATTGCGAATGATAGCATATCCCACACTTAGATGGAATTGTGAATGATAGCATGTGCCTCATCTAGATAGAATTAAGATTGTAGCATATCCCTCACTTAGTTGGAATTGTGAATGATAGCATATCCCACACTTAGATGGAATTGTGAATGATAGCATATCCCACACTTAGATGGAATTGTGAATGATAGCATATCCCTCACTTAGTTGGAAATGTGAATGATAGCATATCCCACACTTAGATGGAATTGTGAATGATAGCATATCCCACACTTAGATGGAATTGTGAATGATAGTATGTACCTCATCTAGACAGAATTATGACTGGTAGCATATAGCTCACTTAGTTGGTACTGTAAATGATAGATAGAATTGTGAATTATAGCATATCCCACACTTAGAAGGAATGGTGAATGAAAGCATATCCCACACGTAGATGGAATTGTGAATGATAGCATATCGCACACTTAGATGGAATTGTGAATGATAGCATATCCCACACGTAGATGGAATTGTGAATGATAGCATATCCCACACTTAGATGGAATTGTGAATGATAGCATATCCCACACGTAGATGGAATTGTGAATGATAGCATATCCCCCACTTAGATGGAATTGTGAATGATAGCATATCCCAAACTTAGATGGAATTGTGAACGATAGCATATCCCACACTTAGATGGAATTGTAAATGATAGCATATCCCACACGTAGATGGAATTGTGAATGATAGCATATCCCACACTTAGATGGAATTGTGAATGATAGCATATCCCACTCTTAGATGGAATTGTAGGTGGAATTGTAAATGATAGCATATCCCACACTTAGATGGAATTGCGAATGATAGCATATCCCACACTTAGATGGAATTGTGAATGATAGCATGTGCCTCATCTAGATAGAATTAGGATTGTAGCATATCCCTCACTTAGTTGGAATTGTGAATGATAGCATATCCCTCTCTTAGTTGGAATTGTGAATGATAGCATATCCCACACTTAGATGGAATTGTGAATGATAGCATATCCCACACTTAGATGGAATTGTGAATGATAGCATACCCCACTCTTAGATGGAATTGTGAATGATAGCATATCCCACACTTAGATGGAATTGTGAATAATAGCATATCCCAATCTTAGATGGAATTGTGAATGATAGCATATCCCACACTTAGATGGAATTGTGAATGATAGCATGTGCCTCATCTAGATAGAATTAGGATTGTAGCATATCCCTCACTTAGTTGGAATTGTGAATGATAGCATATCCCTCTCTTAGTTGGAATTGTGAATGATAGCATATCCCACACTTAGATGGAATTGTGAATGATAGCATATCCCACACTTAGATGGAATTGTGAATGATAGTATGTACCTCATCTAGACAGAATTATGACTGGTAGCATATAGCTCACTTAGTTGGTACTGTAAATGATAGATAGAATTGTGAATTATAGCATATCCCACACTTAGAAGGAATGGTGAATGAAAGCATATCCCACACGTAGATGGAATTGTGAATGATAGCATATCGCACACTTAGATGGAATTGTGAATGATAGCATATCCCACACGTAGATGGAATTGTGAATGATAGCATATCCCACACTTAGATGGAATTGTGAATGATAGCATATCCCACACGTAGATGGAATTGTGAATGATAGCATATCCCACACTTAGATGGAATTGTGAATGATAGCATATCCCAAACTTAGATGGAATTGTGAATGATAGCATATCCCACACTTAGATGGAATTGTAAATGATAGCATATCCCACACGTAGATGGAATTGTGAATGATAGCATATCCCACACTTAGATGGAATTGTGAATGATAGCATATCCCACTCTTAGATGGAATTGTAGGTGGAATTGTAAATGATAGCATATCCCACACTTAGATGGAATTGCGAATGATAGCATATCCCACACTTAGATGGAATTGTGAATGATAGCATGTGCCTCATCTAGATAGAATTAGGATTGTAGCATATCCCTCACTTAGTTGGAATTGTGAATGATAGCATATCCCTCTCTTAGTTGGAATTGTGAATGATAGCATATCCCACACTTAGATGGAATTGTGAATGATAGCATATCCCACACTTAGATGGAATTGTGAATGATAGCATACCCCACTCTTAGATGGAATTGTGAATGATAGCATATCCCACACTTAGATGGAATTGTGAATAATAGCATATCCCAATCTTAGATGGAATTGTGAATGATAGCATATCCCACACTTAGATGGAATTGTGAATGATAGCATGTGCCTCATCTAGATAGAATTAGGATTGTAGCATATCCCTCACTTAGTTGGAATTGTGAATGATAGCATATCCCTCTCTTAGTTGGAATTGTGAATGATAGCATATCCCACACTTAGATGGAATTGTGAATGATAGCATATCCCACACTTAGATGGAATTGTGAATGATAGCATATCCCACACTTAGATGGAATTGTGAATGATAGCATAACCCACTCTTAGATGGAATTGTGAATGATAGCATATCCCACACTTAGATGGAATTGTGAATGATAGCATATCCCACTCTTAGATGGAATTGTGAATGATAGCATATCCCACACTTAGATGGAATTGTGAATGATAGCATATCCCACACTAAGATGGAATTGCGAATGATAGCATATCCCACACTTAGATGGAATTGTGAATGATAGCATATCCCACACTTAGATGGAATTGTGAATGATAGCATATCCCACACTTAGATGGAATTGTGAATGATAGCATAACCCACTCTTAGATGGAATTGTGAATGATAGCATATCCCACACTTAGATGGAATTGTGAATGATAGCATATCCCACTCTTAGATGGAATTGTGAATGATAGCATATCCCACACTTAGATGGAATTGTGAATGATAGCATATCCCACACTTAGATGGAATTGCGAATGATAGCATATCCCACACTTAGATGGAATTGTGAATGATAGCATGCACCTCACCTAGATAGAATTAGGATTGTAGCATATCCCTCACTTAGTTGGAATTGTGAATGATAGCATATCCCACACTTAGATGGAATTGTGAATGATAGCATATCCCACACTTAGATGGAATTGTGAATGATAGCATATCCCTCACTTAGTTGGAATTGTGAATGATAGCATATCCCACACTTAGATGGAATGGTGAATGATAGCATATCCCACACGTAGATGGAATTGTGAATGATAGCATATCGCACACTTAGATGGAATTGTGAATGGTAGCATAGACCACACTTAGATGGAATTGTGAATGATAGCATATCCCACACGTAGATGGAATTGTGAATGATAGCATATCCCACACTTAGATGGAATTGTGAATGATAGCATATCCCACACGTAGATGGAATTGTGAATGATAGCATATCCCACACTTAGATGGAATTGTGAATGATAGCATATCCCAAACTTAGATGGAATTGTGAATGATAGCATATCCCACACTTAGATGGAATTGTAAATGATAGCATATCCCACACGTAGATGGAATTGTGAATGATAGCATATCCCACACTTAGATGGAATTGTGAATGATAGCATATCCCACTCTTAGATGGAATTGTAGGTGGAATTGTGAAGGATAGCATATCCCACACTTAGATGGAATTGCGAATGATAGCATATCCCACACTTAGATGGAATTGTGAATGATAGCATGTGCCTCATCTAGATAGAATTAGGATTGTAGCATATCCCTCACTTAGATGGAATTGTGAATGATAGCATATCCCTCTCTTAGTTGGAATTGTGAATGATAGCATATCCCACACTTAGATGGAATTGTGAATGATAGCATATCCCACACTTAGATGGAATTGTGAATGATAGCATATCCCACACTTAGATGGAATTGTGAATGATAGCATAACCCACTCTTAGATGGAATTGTGAATGATAGCATATCCCACACTTAGATGGAATTGTGAATGATAGCATATCCCACTCTTAGATGGAATTGTGAATGATAGCATATCCCACACTTAGATGGAATTGTGAATGATAGCATGTGCCTCATCTAGATAGAATTAGGATTGTAGCATATCCCTCACTTAGTTGGAATTGTGAATGATAGCATATCCCTCTCTTAGTTGGAATTGTGAATGATAGCATATCCCACACTTAGATGGAATTGTGAATGATAGCATATCCCACACTTAGATGGAATTGTGAATGATAGCATATCCCACACTTAGATGGAATTATGAATGATAGCATAACCCACTCTTAGATGGAATTGTGAATGATAGCATATCCCACACTTAGATGGAATTGTGAATGATAGCATATCCCACTCTTAGATGGAATTATGAATGATAGCATATCCCACACTTAGATGGAATTGTGAATGATAGCATATCCCACACTTAGATGGAATTGCAAATGATAGCATATCCCACACTTAGATGGAATTGTGAATGATAGCATGCACCTCACCTAGATAGAATTAGGATTGTAGCATATCCCTCACTTAGTTGGAATTGTGAATGATAGCATATCCCACACTTAGATGGAATTGTGAATGATAGCATATCCCACACTTAGATGGAATTGTGAATGATAGCATATCCCTCACTTAGTTGGAATTGTGAATGATAGCATATCCCACACTTAGATGGAATTGTGAATGATAGCATATCCCACACGTAGATGGAATTGTGAATGATAGCATATCGCACACTTAGATGGAATTGTGAATGATAGCATATCCCACACTTAGATGGAATTGTGAATGATAGCATATCCCACACGTAGATGGAATTGTGAATGATAGCATATCCCACACGTAGATGGAATTGTGAATGATAGCATATCCCACACTTAGATGGAATTGTGAATGATAGCATATCCCACACGTAGATGGAATTGTGAATGATAGCATATCCCACACTTAGATGGAATTGTGAATGATAGCATATCCCAAACTTAGATGGAATTGTGAATGATAGCATATCCCACACTTAGATGGAATTGTGAATGATAGCATATCCCACACGTAGATGGAATTGTGAATGATAGCACATCCCACACGTAGATGGAATTGTGAATGATAGCATATCCCACACTTAGATGGAATTGTGAATGATAGCATATCCCACACGTAGATGGAATTGTGAATGATAGCATATCCCACACTTAGATGGAATTGTGAATGATAGCATATCCCAAACTTAGATGGAATTGTGAATGATAGCATATCCCACACTTAGATGGAATTGTAAATGATAGCATATCCCACACGTAGATGGAATTGTGAATGATAGCATATCCCACACTTAGATGGAATTGTGAATGATAGCATATCCCACTCTTAGATGGAATTGTAGATGGAATTGTGAATGATAGCATATCCCACACTTAGATGGAATTGTGAATGATAGCATGTGCCTCATCTAGATAGAATTAGGATTGTAGCATATCCCTCACTTAGTTGGAATTGTGAATGATAGCATATCCCTCTCTTAGTTGGAATTGTGAATGATAGCATATCCCACACTTAGATGGAATTGTGAATGATAGCATATCCCACACTTAGATGGAATTGTGAATGATAGCATATCCCACACTTAGATGGAATTGTGAATGATAGCATAACCCACTCTTAGATGGAATTGTGAATGATAGCATATCCCACACTTAGATGGAATTGTGAATGATAGCATATCCCACTCTTAGATGGAATTGTTAATGATAGCATATCCCACACTTAGATGGAATTGTGAATGATAGCATATGCCACACTTAGATGGAATTGCGAATGATAGCATATCCCACACTTAGATGGAATTGTGAATGATAGCATGCACTTCACCTAGATAGAATTAGGATTGTAGCATATCCCTCACTTAGTTGGAATTGTGAATGATAGCATATCCCTCACTTAGTTGGAATTGTGAATGATAGCATATCCCACACTTAGATGGAATTGTGAATGATAGCATATCCCACACTTAGATGGAATTGTGAATGATAGCATGTACCTCATCTAGACAGAATTATGACTGGTAGCATATAGCTCACTTAGTTGGAATTGTGAATGGTAGCATGTGCCACACTTAGATGGAATTGTGTATGATAGCATGTGCCTCATCTAGATAGAATTAGGATTGTAGCATATCCCTCACTGAGTTGGAATTGTGAATGATAGCATATCCCACACTTAGATGGAATTGTGAATGATAGCATATCCCTCACTTAGTTGGAATTGTGAATGATAGCATATCCCACACTTAGATGGAATTGTGAATGATAGCATATCCCACACTTAGATGGAATTGTGAATGATAGCATATCCCACACTTAGATGGAATTGTGAATGATAGCATATCCCTCACTTAGTTGGAATTGTGAATGATAGCATATCCCACACTTAGATGGAATTGTGAATGATAGCATATCCCTCACTTAGTTGGAATTGTGAATGATAGCATGTACCTCATCTAGACAGAATTATGACTGGTAGCATATAGCTCACTTAGTTGGAATTGTGAATGGTAGCATGTGCCACACTTAGATGGAATTGTGAATGATAGCATATCCCACACTTAGATGGAATTGTGAATGATAGCATATCCCTCACTTAGTTGGAATTGTGAATGATAGCATATCCCACACTTAGATGGAATTGTGAATGATAGCATATCCCACACTTAGATGGAATTGTGAATGATAGCATATCCCACACTTAGATGGAATTGTGAATGATAGCATATCCCACTCTTAGATGGAATTGTGAATGATAGCATATCCCACACTTAGATGGAATTGTGAATGATAGCATATCCCACTCTTAGATGCAATTGTGAATGATAGCATATCCCACACTTAGATGGAATTGTGAATGATAGCATATCCCACACTTAGATGGAATTGCGAATGATAGCATATCCCACACTTAGATGGAATTGTGAATGATAGCATATCCCTCACTTAGTTGGAATTGCGAATGATAGCATATCCCACACTTAGATGGAATTGTGAATGATAGCATATCCCACACTTAGATGGAATTGTGAATGATAGCATATCCCTCACTTAGTTGGAATTGTGAATGATAGCATATCCCACACTTAGATGGAATTGTGAATGATAGCATATCCCACACTTAGATGGAATTGTGAATGATAGCATATCCCTCACTTAGTTGGAATTGTGAATGATAGCATATCCCACACTTAGATGGAATTGTGAATGATAGCATATCCCACACTTAGATGGAATTGTGAATGATAGCATATCCCACACTTAGATGGAATTGTGAATGATAGCATATCCCTCACTTAGTTGGAATTGTGAATGATAGCATATCCCACACTTAGATGGAATTGTGAATGATAGCATATCCCACACTTAGATGGAATTGTGAATGATAGCATATCCCACTCTTAGATGGAATTGTGAATGATAGCATATCCCACACTTAGATGGAATTGTGAATGATAGCATATCCCACTCTTAGATGCAATTGTGAATGATAGCATATCCCACACTTAGATGGAATTGTGAATGATAGCATATCCCACACTTAGATGGAATTGCGAATGATAACATATCCCACACTTAGATGGAATTGTGAATGATAGCATATCCCTCACTTAGTTGGAATTGTGAATGATAGCATATCCCACACTTAGATGGAATTGTGAATGATAGCATATCCCACACTTAGATGGAATTGTGAATGATAGCATGTACCTCATCTAGACAGAATTATGACTGGTAGCATATAGCTCACTTAGTTGGAATTGTGAATGGTAGCATGTGCCACACTTAGATGGAATTGTGAATGATAGCATGTGCCTCATCTAGATAGAATTAGGATTGTAGCATATCCCTCACTGAGTTGGAATTGTGAATGATAGCATATCCCACACTTAGATGGAATTGTGAATGATAGCATATCCCTCACTTAGTTGGAATTGTGAATGATAGCATATCCCACACTTAGATGGAATTGTGAATGATAGCATATCCCACACTTAGATGGAATTGTGAATGATAGCATGTGCCTCATCTAGATAGAATTAGGATTGTAGCATATCCCACACTTAGATGGAATTGTGAATGATAGCATATCCCACACTTAGATGGAATTGCGAATGATAGCATATCCCTCACTTAGTTGGAATTGTGAATGATAGCATATCCCACACTTAGATGGAATTGTGAATGATAGCATATCCCACACTTAGATGGAATTGTGAATGATAGCATGTACCTCATCTAGACAGAATTATGACTGGTAGCATATAGCTCACTTAGTTGGAATTGTGAATGGTAGCATGTGCCACACTTAGATGGAATTGTGAATGATAGCATGTGCCTCATCTAGATAGAATTAGGATTGTAGCATATCCCTCACTGAGTTGGAATTGTGAATGATAGCATATCCTGCACTTAGATAGACTTGTGAATGATATCATGTCTGGGTGTCTCACACTTATTTTTGAACTTAGAAATTGTGCCTAATGTACGCCCCCTGTCCTGCTCTCGTGGTTGGTCGCAGGCGCTTTACTGATAACCACCATATCACACTATTATGCTTACTCTCCCTTATACACCATCATTCAACTAGAACACAGCTGTACTATGACACATTCGGTCTAGCTGTTCTCATAATGACATGACCCCACAAACTCCACATCATCCTAATAAAACACAGCTAGCTGAGCACTTTACGGCTAACATAAGCGTCTCCTCAGGCCTAACGCAGCCAGAACTCAGTCTTGGTGTCCACCCTCCAGACTGAACACCTGATTTCATCAGCACCACACCTACCGCTAAGAAGCAGCTATCATGCTACAACCACACCAGCTGTGCACATATCCGGTGCACCCACGCACCATACCACACTCTCTCTCTCTCTACTGACTGAACTACGGTTCCCAAGGGCGTTTAACCTACCAGCGCTTTGAGATCATACCAATGATACATAAGGCACTACATAAATGCCAAATAACATAACATATTAATGAGGGTCTCCAGGTCTTCATATATCAGGTCCACTATAGTGGTGATGGTGTCCCGAGTCGGTACAGGTTGTGGATCTGACCAGAGGTGAGGTTGCATCGGGTGGCCCTTAGGCGAGGGATTGGTGGCTGCCTGCGGGGTACAACCTGCTGCACATTGGGGATTTGCTGGGCCATGATGGCCCTCCTTCTCCTCATGCGCCTCCGCTGCATCCTCTGCCTCATTGCCTCTTCAATCAGTAGCTCTGCAGGCACGTCCTCCAGCTCGAGTACTACTACAGCTAATGGTAGCATTGTGGTTCTGGAAGGGGTGTGGGGTGTGGGAGTGGTCCTTTTGTGCTATGGCACAGCACATTAGATCCACCTGTGCTGATTTTCAGCACCTGGGGCATGTTTCTGCACACCAGAATCCACTTAACGCCTGTTCCGCGATGCCGGTGTTTCTATCATCATTTTCATGTTGTTACCAGCATGCCCATGCCGGTGGTTGCGTGTCCGTGCATCTCGGAATGTGCACTTACTTACGCCATGCCGGTATCACAGGCACGGCTGCTGCATGTCTCCGCAGATACCAGTAACAGTGTTGCCGGACGCGGTAGGTCCCTTGCGAATGCCGGTGTTACCGGCGTCGCAACTCATCCTACACCGGTCCGGTAAAAGGTGCCGGTACGGATATACTGGCAACAATATTTCCAGACCGCCAAGCTTGTAATGAGGCCCAATGTGTTCTGCCTCTCCCTCACAAAACATCTGCTTACTGATGACATTCACAATAAACTATCTTCTTGTCTTTCCGCTATCAAATCCTGGATGTCCTCTGACTTCCTTACTCTTAATGCTGAAAAAACTGAACTCCTTTTCTTCCCTGCCAACTCTCTTCCTCCTCCCTCCCCTTCCCATTCTCTTTCCCCCCTCCAAGCTCTACTACTCTCCCCATGCCCGTAACCTTGGTCTTCATATTGACCCTCACCTCTCTCTATCTCACCACATATCTCTTACTGCCAAATCTTGTCGCTTTCACCTCTACAACATTTGTAAAATTCGACCCCTCCTTACCTTTCACGCTACTAAACTCTTAATCTCCTCCCTCATCTTCTCCAGACTCTTCTACTGTTCCTCCCTTCTCTTTGGACTCCCCTCCTCTCATCTCTCCCCACTCATATCTGTCTACCACTCTGCCATCCACTCACTCTGCCTTCTCTCACACCTTGATTCCATCTCCTCTTCTCTCACCTCTCTAGGTTGGCTCTCTTTTCACTCCCAGCTCAAATTCAAGTTCCTCTGTCTTGTTTTCAAGTCCCAGTATGGTCTTGCCCCCCCCACCTCTCTTCCCTTCTTACTTTCTATACCCCTTCTCGTTCTCTCTGCTCTGCTAATCTTTTCCTACTCTCTCCTCCTCCTCCACCCTGCACCCCCTCCCGCTTCCTCTCTTTTCAACTCCTCGCTCCCTTTCACTGGAACCACCTCCCCCTCCACATCCGCTCTTCTCCCTCCTACCCTTCCTTTCGCTTTTCTCTAAAATCTTATCTTTTTCACTCCCCTCCCTAACACCCTTTGCTTCCTCTCCTTCTTCTCCCACCCCCTCATTCCTCACCTCTTACTCCTGCTCTTCCTTCCCCCTCTCCATTCTCTCTACCTCCTTCCTCCCCACCCCCTGCTATCATCTAGTCTTACTCTTTCCTCTCTTCTTCCTCACACCTTCTTGCCCTCCCTCTTACTTCCGCTCTTACCTCCACTAATACCTACCATTCCCTCGCACACCTATGCCCCTCCCTACTCCCTCCTCACCTCAGCAATATTGTAAATTGTTCCTTATACTGTTTTCAAGTTGTGATTCAATTGCCATCTTATGCTTGTTGTATTTTTGCTTCTTCTCATGTAAAGCACTTTGGAATAAAGGGCTATATAAATTCAATAAAATACAAATACAAATGAATTAGAACAGGGAAATCCACTGCCGCCTAAAGGAAATCATTTTTTATTGTTGTTAGGGAATTCAAGGAATTGGCAGGCTCATGCCCAGGACCCAGAATGTCCCTGTTGTTGATCAGCAGTGGAAAACCTTTTCCAATTTGTTTTGCTGTGCCCTTTCTACATGGAAATTCGAAAGGAGACGATTATTCCGATATTGAAAGCAAAATTAACTCAATGTTGTCTGGCACTAACTTTGTTACTACAAGCAGAACTGAGTTGTCGCTTGGGCTTTCCTTACTGATTTGAGGAGGCGCTGGAGCGCAAGAAAGCCACCTGGACAATCACACCTGAATGTATTGTATGAGGGGGGACATTTCAGTCTGGTAGCAACTGTATATTTTATATGACCCATGTGTATTATCCTTATTGTATGAACTGCATTTTAATGTCGACACAGTGCTGCCATGTTGTTGTGTATAATGTTTAATGGATTTTATCCGAATAAACTTATTTTGATGATGAAATAATTAACCCTTTGACAGCAAAAAAGAAATGCTTGTAAACAAAACTGCACACATTGCATGCTTCTAGAAGAACAAGAAAATATAATAAAAAGTTAAATAAAAAAGGAACACACCACTCAACAAATGGAGTGTTTCAATCACATATCAATCATTTTTACCACCTATTTACTATTAAATGAGATGAAACATAATGGCTACTATGAATGATGCTCCTAAATTAAGTATACTAAGGGCCCGATTCATGGGAATGTGTGCAGCAATCCCGCAACGGTTGCCTGCTGAGAAGGACACTGGGCGAGCCTGTGGCTATAAAGAATGCATGCCATGCGTATTCATTAAATTTATATTGCAAAGTAACCGTAATTGCAAGTCGTGGCTGCAATGCCCCCAACACGCCCCCATGCAAAGTATAAACAGCAAGAACTGCTACTTTTGCATGCTTCCCTGGGCACGAATACGTGCACCCCTCAAACAGTGCGTGGGGTAACGCAAGCAGGCCTGTACCTCGGGGACCCTGCGCTGGGTCCTCTGTGACTGTATCCGGCACCCTGACAACATGCATTTGTAAAATCATAACTCGCTAATTACTCGGGAAATCTGCGTGAAAAGCCCATAAACCATTACTGCACACCGCTAAACTGCATACGCACACCCCTAAGTTAGATCGGAACCCTGGTTGTTGCAACCCTACCTCTGCACTGAAATTCCGATGCGCAAGTGTACTTATGTCTGCCTTCAGGTGGCGGATAGTATGAAGGAGTGGCCATTTCCCGGCTGAGAGGTTGTGCAATCAAATCCATAAATACATCTCGTGCTGCACAATTGTGGGCATGCAAGGGACAGCCTGCAGGCCCCTTGGAGCGCCCACTTTTTAGCAACTTCTTCCCCAATTTTGTTGTTCCAAGCCTTGCCTGCTCTCTGCAAGCCACGCCCACGCTCTGTGTGGTGTCTCGCGCAAGGCCCTCGACGGCTCGCAGATATTAGGTAAGATTTGCCTTATGTGTAATATTCCCTCCATTTATGGACAACCCACACTTTTTGCTTTTGTTTGGCCAGCCTATCCTGAACCTTTACCAGTGGAGCCCAGCCTTCAGCTGTACTCCCATGGGCTTTTGCTCACTTGTTATGGGGAAACTGACACATCTTTCAGACTATCAGTGCTGGGAAACTATGCTTCCCTTAGTCTTTGACTATGTTGCCAATTCTTGGTTACTGTTTAGCAGTGCACAATGTACCTTTCAGTACCGTGCGCTGGGGTCCTTTTTGCTTTATTGACAACTTTGAAGGATTTCTGGGTGATTGTACGAGTGTGCCTGGGACAAACTGGTGGCAGCAGTTACTTTTTATAAATGTTTTACTTCTATTTACTGAATCACATTGCATTTACCGCAATTGGTTCAAGACTGTGGCCAGGTACGAAAATGGCCGAGCCACAAAGTCTTTCGTTCTGTCCCATGGCCATTTTGTCCCTTGCCTTCACCCAGGTCGAGTTACCTGGGTTTCGCTTTTTTGGGCATACAGCCTCCCGCGAAAACAGATCTCTTTTGCAGGCTTCTGCCTGTCACGTGTGTACGCCTAGGAAGTCCCAAGCCACACTACTGGTGCCAGGATGTCTGGAGTGCCTGAATGACTGAGATCACCCTGGAATGTGATTGGACCATGACGGGGATGCCTGATGAGAGCAGATATTAGATTGGAAGTACTCAATTTTGGCGCAAAGCTAATCTTGTTTAAGAGAATGGGCTCTGCATCCATTCCAGGTCAATCACCTGAGTTCTCACCGAACTACAGAAGGAGTCAAGTATCCTGCACGAAGAAACAGACTTGTGAAACCGTTAGAGATGCTTTGGAAGGTTTTGGCACCCTTCGCCCTCTGCTGTCCCGTTGGACCCCTGCTTTCTTCTTCGATTAAGAAGACCTGCCAAAGTGCTTCACCCCTTTGGAGTAATCGGAACAACCACTCCCGTCGCCCGCTGCTTGCCTACCAAACGAGCCCCTTCGGAAGTGTTCATGGGCCATCCAGTGAACTGTCCAGCTGCACCTCAGGGTATCCTGCCGAACTGCCGCTGTCTCGAGTTCAAATCCAGGACTGGGACATTGCTTACTCCCACCTGTGAATTCTCCCACCAAATTTCACAGGTCCTAGCTCCTGTGGGACACGAATTAGGAGAGTGCGTAACGCGGCCCGCATCTGTGATTCCTGCATCACTACCTGTAGGTGCCTTGCTGTTCTGCTTTCCTGTCCCCTGAAGCCTGCTGCACCGGAATTGTCTTCATACCATCTTCAGAAGTTGAGAAAAGGCAACTGTCCCCTTACAGACAATTGATTTCCTACGCAGCCGCTGAGGGCCGGATTGCTGCAAAACTGCAGTACTCGAACCTACTAGCAATCTCGACTAAACTGGCAAAGTTTGGTGTGGACTGTGCCGAGGATCGGTGAGCATTTGTATCACTTACCGGTGGCCCCCGGCACAACCGATCACTTTTCTTGCTCGAGTATCCCTTAAAGGTATTCGATCTTGGCTGGGTTAGCTCACTAGCTATTCTCATAGACCCTACTCCAATAGTGGAAACCAAGTCTTCATACCCTCAAGCACCTTCCTGACTTGCTACAGCCCTCCCAAGAAGACCCGCTTTTTGTGCTACTTGTGCGATGGTTCCTTTTTAAGCTCAACTGTACTGTTGAGCACAAGGCTGGCTCCACTCTTCTTAGGGCTGGACTCAAAAGTTGGGGACTCTGATGAATTGCCTAATGCTCCTAGTGTGTTAGCTCAACCCTCTCTTCACAGGTTGTGCTGTGTCGCATTATATATGCTTTTTAGTACAAGGATTTTGTGTGGTAACTGTTTTTGCATAACTACATTTTACTTGTGTCTATTGGTCCAGCCGACAATAAATGTATAGACATTTTTCATATACACTTGTCTAAGAGTAATTTGTGGTTTGTTACTGTGTGTGCTCATTGGAGGCTTCCGATCAATCTCACTCCTCCTGAGACTTAGTCTTGACCACCTGCTAAGCTACCTAGATTGGCTTGGCTTGTCCAGAAGGTTCCCCTGTTTCACTAAATTGAAGGTGGTCTCCTAAACTTCTGCCTGCCAAGTCAGAGTTTAGAAATCCATCATAACAGCAGAGAATTGCCGAGCCTGCGTGAACTCCATGCACGTCGGGAAAAGACCAGCACATTAGATTCCATGAATCGACAAGTGTGGATGTAAGTGCAGTTTGGCACGCAAGTACTCTATTTTCCACGCACATAATTCCATGGCGTGTTACAGTCTGTGCAGTGTGCACAGTATTTTTTCTATTCCTTTTGACATCAGCAGTGAAGGAGGAGCCACTCCAACAAAATCACACTGAACCGCGGAGTGGAGTTGGAACGAGTGAACCAGTCTGTGCAGTCTGTGTCTGCCGAGAGACTTCACTGAGGATACCCGATCTCTTGAGACAGGAAAGCTTGCTTCTGCTGCAGGCAGGAGGTAAGGAGGCAGGAGGCAAGTAAAAGGCATGTTTGCATTTCACATTGTCATCCCCATGAAATGACTGTCTTCTGATCCTACCCTGATTTATGAACCGCCAAGTCACACGCTTGCATACGTTGCTTCTCAATTCAAAACCCACTGCCTCTCCACCCTTGCTAAACCCGAATCCTCAATGCGCAGGAAAACCCAGTCACCAGAGAAAGCAGAGAAAGCATTCGTCCTCATTTCTCCGAGTTTGTAAAGTAGCCCCGCTCCCCCCAGGCGCATCAGCGGTGGGCCTTGTGCCTTTGAGCGGCACCAGGTCCGAAGCAGCACTGAAACGCTTTTCCATTTGAAACCTTTGAAAGAACTTTCCTGACTTTATCAGTTGAGACTGTAGATGTATCTATGCTCTTCCCAGGTGCAGCGACTGCAGGCCTTGCACCTTTGAGCTGCACCGGGTCCGACACAGCAGTAAACGCCTTACCCTCCAGCCATAACAAAGAACATCTTCATTTCTTAACGATTTGAAGTGGCAAATATTCCTTTCCTCCTCCAAGTGGAGCAACTGTGGGCTCTGTGCCTTTGAGATGCACCATAGTTGGACTAATAGCGCAACGCTGCCTGGTCAACTACCCATTAAGTGACGCAAATCCAAAACATTTACCAGAGTTATCTGACTCGCCAAGTTGGCAGAGGTCAACAATTGTAACCTGAAAACATCCAGATAGTGAACTCATAGAACATCTATAGCAGACAAATGGTTCTGCTGTACCGCTTGATCGTGAGGTGTTCCTTTCTTCTTCCTCCTCCTCCCGGGACTTTGCGCCAGTGCTTGTGGGCTGTGTGCGTTTTAGCCCCAACCCACGGGGTGTGGCCAAAAACAGTGGCGAACAAGGAAGAAATAAATAAAAACGAAATAAATTAAAAATAAATCTATGGACCATAGGGGGACCTATCTTCTATGGAGCCTGGGTTGACTTATCACAGGCGTTCAATGCCATTACCAGATAACGCCTGTGAAACAAACGCAAAGCCTGGGGAATACCCATGTCCCTCCTTGCAACCATAATCTCGCTTCATAATTTATCAAAACTCCAAGTTAGATTGAAATTGGAAGGGCACTTAACCCAGGACATTATCACCGAAAGGGGAGTCCGGCAAGGCTGCATCAAATCCTCCCTTTTATTCAATCTTTATTTAGCAGATCAGGGAGAGGCTTTGGGTCCTGCTGCCTTAAGTAGCCCTAGAATTGGGGGTGGGAGCCCTAAATTGGATCACATACACAGATGACCTGGTCCTCCTAGATTACAAACCAATTGGACTTCAAAGAATGTTAAATGCCCTGGCGAACTATGCGAACATTAATGATATATCCATCAATCCCGCAAAATCTAACATAGTCAAATTCAAAAGGTCACATAGACAATCTCCGAAATGTACTTGGAAATAATCATATCATTCCAATTGTCAAAGAAATTGCCTATGTGGGCTTCAAATTGATGGCTCATCCCACAGTGGCTGAATTCGACCTGACTCTAGACACTAGACAGATCAATTAAGATGCCAAATGAAAAAGTTGCTCTTCTCCTTCTGTAGTTTTACTCTTCTTCAACTGGACAGGTTTTACAAATCAAAGGTAACTCCATCTTTACTATATGGTGTTGAAGTCAACCACTTGACTAAACACTTGGATTGGGCCCGGCTAGAAGGCCGAAAGTGGAAGAAACCCTCGGCTTAGCCATGAGCCTTCAAATCTCCAGCCTAAGATACGAGTTGGGTCTCCCCTCCATGCAATTCAAATATGTCACGACCCACTTCCTAAACCCCCCCAAGCAGGCCCGTGGACCAGGAGGGGTCTCGGTTCGGGCCCCCAACAAGCTTAGGCATCCTTTGCCTAGGCCCTCTTGGGGCCAGTCCTGGCGCCTTTGGCGCCAGGCTCATTCTTAATGAAGACTTTGTGCTTTGGAACTACTTTATTCGATGCCAGTCAACATGGAGGCATCCACATAGCTTGGCTCCTGAGAACCAAGCTATGTGGTATAGTGTTTTGGGTGTGGTAGCCTAGGGACTATTTTACCTGGACTATTTTCTTGAGGCTATTTAAACCACACCCGATTGGAAGAACACACTTCGCGTTACTTTGCGATCCAGCAACGTGACGCTCACCGTGTCCTGCAGCATCTGCAAACCTCGGATGAACCGCACCTGAAAGACAAAAGGACATTGTTTTTTTTTTTATTTATTTTTATTTTCAATAAAACCAAACAAAATAACACACATTACAACTGTTTAGGACGTACATAATCAGCATCAAACCATCACATTATACAGTATAATTCTCCGTCCTCCCCCCTCCCACCCCACAAACTAGAGCCGGCTCACTCATGTCATCTATGGGAGCATTATCAGGTATCGCAGTGCTTGTGCACTCATCAGAGTCCTCTGATTCGCTATTGTCTCGGTGAGGGTTTGCCATAGAGGTCACCAATTGCCGCCAGGCCAACAAGGGCCCTACTTCCTCCTCTCCCCCCCTAGTAACCGCTTCAAACCAAACTACGGATTCCGCTTCCGCCCATCTGAGGAGGTCCGTCCACCATAGCTCCACCTTGGGTCTGTGGGCCGCCTTCCAACCCATTGCGATCCTGCGCTTGGCCAGGATGTAGGCTAACTCCTTCATTTTGCTTATGTGCTCTAAATCCCGTGGCCTGGGAAAAAACCCGAGCATGCATGGCCAAGCTGATCCCACGTCCAGCTCCACTCCCCCACCACCCTATTTAGTTTTAATCATGTCCCAAAATCTGTGCACCTCCGGGCAAGTCCAGAACATGTGTAGCAGCCCCGCTTCCACCTCCCCACACCTGGGGCATTTCTGCGTAGCCGAGCCTCCAAACCTTGCAATTTTCCCAGGAGTCAAATAAGCCCTTTGGGTGACATACAATTGGAGTTGTTGGAGTCTCGCATTCCGGGATACCTTTTTATGGTACCTTTGGGCTCTCTCCCATTGCCCATCTGTCATGGGTCCTCCTACTTCCTCCTCGTAGTCCTGCCTCAATTGAAGCAGCTCCTTCCCACCTTTGCTCTTAGAAGCTCATATATTCTAGATATCTCGTGCCCGCCCTCCGAAACATCATACATCATTTCCAGGGAGGCATCAGGTTCATCCGCTAGCACTGTCTCAGGCCATCTCTCCCTAACCCGTTTCATGAGCCTAGTGTAGGTTATATACTCACCTCTATGCACCCCTGTCTCTTCTTGCAACCTCTGAAATTCCAATGCCTCCCCTTCCTGCCATGTGTCCCCAAGGGTGGCCAGGCCCACCGGTTCCCAATATCTACAGACCGCTTTGAACAGTTGTGGGTCATTCCCGCATAGTGCCACTAGCGGGGCCTGCTGAGAGAACGTCTCTATGTCACCCATCATTCTCCACATTCTGCGCCAAACCTCCCAGCCCAGCCTCAACAGCCGCCCTCTTCCCACCAGTTTGTTCTTTTGTAACCACACCACTTCATTCAAAAAGTATGGGGCCGAGTCTTCCCGCAGAAGCCTGGCTTCCGCCGAGTCTTCAGTCGACAGCCACCTGGCCACATACAGCAGCTGCCCCGCCAGATAATAAAGCTCAACATTTGGCAGGCCTATGCCCCCCATGTCACATGGGTTCTGGAGTTTCCACAGGGCCACTCTGTTCCTGGAGTTACCCCATATGAAGCCGCTGCACACGCTATGAAGTCTCACAAATAGGCTCCTGGGAATCAAAAACGGGACATTCACAAAGAAGTGCAGGAGTCTGGGCAGGACCACCATTTTAAGCAAGGCCGCTCTCCCCATCATGGTCAGGGGCAATCTGGACCAAAACACCATGCTGTTCTTGACCCCCTCTATTGCTTTCTCTGTATTATGTTGGTGCTCCGCCTCGATCCTGTGGTAAATATTTACTCCCAAATACCTAAATGTCTCAGTCTGCCATGGTATCGGCAGGCTAGGCAGCCTCTGAAGCGGGACATTCCTGTATCTACCCAAGGGGAACAGACTAGACTTCCTAGGGTTCACCGATATGCCCGAGAGGGTGGCATATCGGTCCATCACCTCTAGCACATACTGCAAGTTCTCCTCCGGATAGCGCAGATAAAGGAGCATGTCATCTGCGTACAGCGATACCAGGTGTCTACCACTTACTGTACTAATCCCCACCTCCCCGTATTGTTGCCTCAGACATATTGCCAGCGGCTCTAATGCCAGAATGTATAGAATGGGTGACCAGGGGCATCCCTGTCTGGTCCCCCTGCTGAGTTGCCAAGTATCTGAGATTATGGATCCTGTTTTAACTGTCACCACCGGGGGTGCTGTATAACAACTGAACCCACCTGATATACCAGGTCCGTATCCCCTCAGGGCTGCTTTCAACCACGGCCATCGCACCGAGTCAAAGGCTTTGACCGCGTCTAGCAACACGATGGCCAGCTCACCCATATCTTCCTCAGTGTGGTCAATGATGTGGTGTAGCTTCCTATGGTTATCTGTGATGTTCCTGCCGGGGACATATCCCGTCTGGTCTGGGTGTATCAGCTTACCGATCACCCTCTTCAGCCTATTGGCCAGCACTGCCGTAAGTATTTTGCTGTCCTGATTCAGCATGGACAAGGGTCTGTAAGACCCACACTCCGCGGCCGGCTTGCTTGGTTTTAGGAGTGGGATGATCATCGCCTTGCGAAGGGACAATGGCAGCTCCCCCTGCTCGTAGGCCTCGTTGAACATAGCAAGCAGTGGCTGAAGCAGATCCTGTTTGTATGTCTTGTAAAACTCGCTAGGCAACCCGTCCATCCCGGGTGCCTTACACGTGGGCAAATGTTGGATCGCCACCTCCAGCTCTTCCGAGGTGATAGGGGCGTCCAATTCTGCGCGTTCTAGGTCGTCCAGGGTGGGCAGCTCTATGTCCTCTAACGTGTCCAGTATGTCTTGGCTCCTATCCTCCCCTGCGTCCTCATATAAGTGTCTGTAAAACTTGAGGAACTCCTCGTTCACCCCCTCCTGGGTATTACAGATGCGACCTTCCTCATCCCTTATCTCACTGATCACTATGCGGGGGTCTCACTCTTATACAGCCAGGCCAGCAATCTGCCCGGCTTATCGCCCCCTGCGTGTAGCCTCGCCGTGTATTTCTTGTAATTTAGTCTACATAGCCTATCCCAGAGTCCACTGCAGGTTAACTGTAGGTCTTTTATCTTGGCGCTATTCTCCCGGGCGGTATCCTCATGTCGTGTGAGACCCTCCAGCTCCCTTTCTGTTTCCTGAAGTTCCCTTTCGATGCCCCCCTGGAGCCCTTTAGATTTCGAAATGGCTACTCCACGCACCACCACCTTGAACGCCTCCCATACTGTTCCAACCGAGCACACACTGCCCATGTTTATATCAAAATATTCCTCGATGGCCTCCCTCAAATCCTCCCGGAACCCCTCATCTTGTAATGCCTCAGTCCTAAGTCTCCATGTCGGGATCTGCGCTCTGGGGGGTTGGTGTCGCCACTCTACCACCAACAGCGAGTGGTCAGATAGTACCCTGGCCTTGTATTCCGCTCCCACCATTTCTCCCGCTATCTCAGCCGCTACAAACACATAATCTAGCCTCGTGTGCAGGTCATGTGGTGCTGCATAGTGCGAGTATTGCCTATCCATTGGATGCAACCTTCTCCACACGTCTTCTAGGCCTAGATCTTTTAACAATGTCCCCAGTGTTTTGACTGCCGACGCCGGCTTCCCCGCTTTGTCGACTGACCTATCCATTTTGGGATTCAGGGTGCAATTAAAGTCCCCTGCCCACACCACCGCACCCCCAACCAGGGGGCTAATTTTGCTGTAAAGGGATCTAAAATAAGCCGCTGTATCATGGTTGGGGGCGTACAGATTTATGATATGCACTTCCCTGTTCTCCAGGAGTCCTGTCACCGCAACCATTCTGCCCTCTGGGTCTACCGTTGAGCTAAGCACCTGGAGCAGCACGTGCAGCGCCACCCAAGTGATAACCCCTCTAGCGTATGCGGAATACATAGCCCCCACAACATGTCCCCTCCATTTTTGCCTGACAACCTCCAACTTCTCCCTTGTGAGATGAGTCTCTTGCAGCAGGGCCACATCAATGTGCATCCTTTTTAGATACAGCATCACTTTGTTACGTTTCAGATAGCTATTAAGGCCCCGTCCATTCCAGGCCACAATTCTGAGGTTGCCCGATGCCATCTACTCGGTTTGTTCCCAACCCACCTCTCCCTCCAATGCTTCCCTTGATGGTTTGTTTTCCAGCTCTCCCTCCCCCCACCAACAGTTTCTCCCTCCCTGTTCCCCAACTCCCATCCACTGCACACAACCCAGCCCCTCCCCCCACCCTGCCCTACCCCAACAAATGGCCAGCTCCATCCCTGGATCTCAGGCCCACCCGCGTCTGGTCCTGTCCCGTCGCCGAGGACTAGGACCCCGCGGGGCATCACCGATCTAACAGTGACCTAACTAAGTATATTACTATTGGGTACAAGGGATGCCTCCCAGGAGCTCCCATTTGTCTATTTTAGGATTGGTGCGTCCAGCGGGTCCAGCCAGTTGATACTACAACACACTCCCCACAAGCTTAATACAACTCTATAATCAAGTCCCAATGTCTTGGCCATGTCACCCTAGGTGCCACAGCCATCCGCTATTTATCTCCTGCAGCTCCCATCTGGACATCCGGTTCTTGAGGTCGGCCCTGCATGTCCAGCCAGTCCATTCCCTCGGTCGGCGTCTCGAAAAAAAGGGATCTGTTCTTATAAAACACTTTCAACTTGGCTGGATAGAGCAACATGTAGCGATGGCCTGCGTCCTTCAGCCTCCTTTTCACCGATCCGAAGTTCATCCTACTACGCTGTACAAGCAGCGTGTAGTCCGGGTAGGCCGTGATTTTTGCAGAACCCTTTTCAATCGTTCCTCCCCTCCTGAAAAATTTGAGGATCTTCTCCCAATCCCGATAGTTCAGGATCTTTGCGATCAGCGGCCGCGGGGGAGCTCCAGGGGGCGGTCTCCTTGTCAAGGCCCTGTGCGCCCTTTCAACCGCAAACCCCTGGGTCAGCACCCCACCTGTTATCTCCTGTAAAAGCATGGATTCCACGTATTCTGTGGGGTTTGACCCTTCCATACCTTCCGGCAGGCCCACTATACGGATGTTATTGCGTCTGGCGCGCCCTTCTGCTTGCTCAGATCTGTCCTCCAGATTGCCCACCCGTTGCACGAGGGCATGAAGCTCCTTTTCATGTGCGGCGCTCACCTCCGTGTTCAGGGCCATCTCCTTCTCCAAGGCCCCAGTGCGCTCCGCAATTGTTCGCACGTCCTGTCTCAGCAGGTTCACCTCCTCCTGGACCGCTCCGATCTTGAGGTCCAGGCCCTCCCGCAGCTCTTTCATTGCCTGGCCCAACTTAGTCTCCCAGGCCACCTTTAAGTATGCGATCGCTGCCAGCACCTCCTGGATCGTGCCCAGTGTTTACGCCGCTGCCGTGGGGGTCTCCTTGCTCTTGCCCCCCTCTGCTTCTGGGGGCAACCTGGCGTAGGTCTCCATTGTGGACTGTCGGATCCTGGGTCTAACCACTTTAGAGGACATCCTGCTATGTTAGCTGGGCGAGGGCCTGCCGTGCTTCCCTCCGCACAAAGGTCCGGACCACTCTCAGCAGGCCAAGCATGTACTTCTCTTGTCTCTTGTCTCTTCTCTCGCACCCAAAGTGGGCCGTCTCCTCCCATGTGCTCGTACCTTCTTGGTGTCGTGGCCCGGTCTCGGTCGTGTTCCTTCCGTGGCCAGTGCTCGAGTGCGCTCACCTATTCGCCGCACTCCCTTTGTTCCCCCTCTTCCGCGATCACAAGGCCATCCGGCCCACAATGCCCAGGCCCAGAGGGGCCGCTCTAAGTGCAAGGGATCAGCAATTGTCTCGCATCGGCCCCAACCACTGGCCTGCGCCGATGTTTCGTCTAACTCTATGGGATTTCTCCCATCATCCCGTGTATACAGAGTTAATACTCTGCGCTGTGGAAAACCGCTCTTCGGAGAGACGTATTGGTGACTAAAGAGCACACCGAAGACATTAGCAGGCAAGTCTTGCAATCCCAAGCGGGTCAGACGCCTTTACCTGGGAGCAATCCACCAATGCAAAATCCTAGTATGTCAAACACAGCCTCACCTCTGGTACAAGTCGTGTTACCAGGTAGTGTTCCTTTGGCACCACCGGAGAGGTTTGCTGGAGATCCACGAAAATATGCAACTTTCATGAATCAATGTCGCCTCCATTTTCTCTGCAGACCGGGAGCATTTCCAAATCACCAAGCACGGGTGGCTTTTGTTTTATCATACCTAAGTGGCAGTGCCGCGGATTGGTCGGTACCGTTGGTATCCCATGATGATCCCTTATTACATAACTTTGGGAACTTCCAGAGGGAAATGGAAAAACTCTTTGCACGCCATACCCGAGAGCAAGCTGTGGACAATGAACTCCTTTCCCTCAGACAGGGGAATCAGGACCTGTTAACATATATCGCCACGTTCAACCGATTGGTTGCTGAAGCGAGGTGGCCCAAAAATAAAAGAACCACGCTGTTTCATCGGGGCCTACGAGGCAAATTAAAAGACGTCCTAGCTCAAGTGGTTGACCCCCCCAGGGATTGTTCAGAATTTATAGACTTGGTTGTGCAACTGGACCACCGGTTGCAAGATCGAAAGGCAGACAGTTCGAAAATAGACCTACGGCCAGTGTATGCTAGGCCTAGAGACAATGTACCTCGACTACAAGAGAATTCCGTGGAACCCATGCAAATCAGAGGGGTATGACCCCCTCTAACAAAACAAGAATGAGATAAAAGGAGACAACAGCAACTATGTCTATACTGCAGAAAGTCAGGGCATTTCCTGAAGGACTGCCCAGTAAAACCTCTGAGGAGGATTGTTGGAGCCACTGAAAAGGAAGAAGAGAAGGAGAGTCAGTCGGGAAACTGCCCAGCTCGGCAAACGTAGAGGTCAGTTTGTCGAGTGAGGGAAAAGAGCCACCGACCTCACACTTTGCAATTCCGGTGATCTTAATCGATAACCAACGGTCGTCAAGAATGCATGCCATTGAAGCATACATCGACAGCGGAGTAGTTGGGAACTATATAGATCAGGACTTAGCTGCAGAGATGGGGCTTCCCCTATGTTCCAAGCCGACTACAGACAATGTGACCACAGTGGACAGAACTGAAATCGCTTCCGGACCCGTAACCCAGCGCACAGCTGAAATGACCTTTCTGTGCCAGGATGGACACCGAGAGCTTATTTCGTTTGATCTCATCAAGGCACCTCAATTCCGGCTTATACTAGGGATGCCATGGTTAGTCGCTCACAATGCTTTGATTGACTGGCGGGCAAGAAAATTAACCTTTTCCAGCAACTGTTCTCCAGCCTGTTATTACCAAGAACAGAAACCTGCTTTCAGTATCTCTACGACTCCTGAAGTTGTAACTTTGGGAGTGACCAGTACCTTGCCTGAGGAATACCAAGATTTCCAGGATGTATTCCAGAAGGACCAAGCAAACACGCTGCCGCCGCACAGGCCCTATGATTGCCAGATCGACCTTGTTCCAGGTGCTCAAGTGCCTTGCGGCAGAATCTATGCTCTCACGGAACCCGAAAACCTTCATCTGAAGGCTTATTTAGACCAGTACCTCGCAAATGGATTCATCCGCCCATCCAAGTCCCCTGCAGCCAGTCCTTTGTTCTTCGTACCGAAAGAAGAAGGGGGCCTAAGAACCTGTATTGACTACCGCGCATTAAACCAGATTACACTAAAGAACCGTTACCCCTTGCCGCTCATCCCAGAAATGCTGGACCAGGTCAAAGATGCCCAAATTTACACTAAACTAGACCTTCGAGGAGCGTACCACCTGGTGCGGGTTAGAAGCGGAGACGAATGGAAAACTGCTTTCCGCACCAAATATGGTTTTTTCGAATATCAAGTCATGCCCTTTGGGCTATGCAACGCTCCTGCAGCATTTCAGTATTTTATGAATGACGTTTTGAGAGAGTTAATTGATGTCTGCGCCCTAGTGTACATAGATGATATCTTAGTGTACTCCACTTCAAAACAGGATCACATCAAGCACGTCCTTTCAGTTCTTTCCAAGCTCCGGGAACATCGTTTATATGCAAAGCTGGAAAAGTGCTTTTTTCACGTCACCGAAGTTGAGTTTTTGGGCTTTATTCTTACTCCAGGAGGCATCAGAATGGACCTGCATAAAGTGGACGCCATTTTGAAATGGCCATCACCAATGTCAGTAAAAGGAGTGCACAGCATGTTGGGCTTTGCGAACTTCTATCGCCGGTTCATACCAGACTTCTCACAGGTCATACACCCGATCACCATTTTGCTAAGAAAAAATAACAAGAAATTTGCCTGGACCGAAGAAGCAGAAAAGGATTTCCTGGAACTCAAGAAAAGGTTCACCTCCGCGCCAATCCTGCGACATCCTTGCCCCGATCTTCCTTATATCGTGGAAACAGACGCTTCCAGCATAGCGATGGGAGCTGTCCTCTCGCAAATAGATCCATTAACAGGCCAGCTACATCCAGTGGCCTTTTGGTCGAAGAAATTCTCTCCCCCAGAGATGAATTATGCCATCACGGACAAGGAACTTTTGGCGATCAAATCCGCCTTTAAGGCCTGGCGGCACTACCTTCTGGGGGCCAGACATACCATTACAGTTATCACAGACCACCGAAACCTGAAATACCTTAAGACAGCTAAAGCCCAGTCTTCACGCCAATTGGGGTGGGCCCTTTTCTTAGCTAAATACGACTATGTCATCACTTTTCGACCAGCGGTCAAGAATTGAAAAGCTGACGCACTCTCTCGTACAGGCACCGATGACTTGGTATACACGCCCCCAGATCCAGTCCCCATCATATCATACCGGAAGACAAGCTTTTGGGCCTCACTACGGCCTTAACCCAAGTTGAACTGAGAAATAAGATTCACCGAACCATGAACCCAGATGCCTACTTAGCATGGCAAGTGCGAGGAGAACAATATTCCATTAGAGATCACTTACCCTTTTTTAAGGATCGATTGTATGTACCCACCAAAGATTTACAATAACACATTGTTGCTGGTTATCATGATTCCCAGATCGAAGGGCATCCAGGAATCACCAAGACTCTGGCCAAGGTAAAACAGGACTTCTGGTGGCCAGCCTGGCGAAAAGATGTCATCCAATATATTCAGTCCTGCGGAGTTTGTGCACAAAACAAGTTGCAAAAACAAAAACCATCCGGTCTTCTGCAACCTTTAGACATTCCTCCCACTCCCTGGCAGACTCTCTCCCTCGACTTCATCACTGACCTACCTCCCAGTCATGGATTTAACACCATCCTGGTAGTCGTGGACTTATTCTCAAAGATGGCGTACTTTTTTCCACTCAAAGGTCTCCCTGACGCATCCACTCTAGCCAAGGTGTTCCTGGATGGTATTGTAAAACTACATGGCTTCCCATCAGTCCTGATCTCCGATCGAGGTAGCCAGTTCATCTCCAACATCTGGAAAAAATGTTGTGCAATGGCACAAATTGACATCAGGCTATCCACTAGCCATCACCCCCAAACTGACGGTCAGACCGAGAGGACCAACCAGACCCTCGAACAATACCTACGGTGCATGTTACACCATGAACTAAGAGACTGGAAAGATTTGTTATGGATAGCCGTGTACGCATATAACAACTCCTTGCACTCCAGTACCGGACAAACACCCTTTTATACCCTTTATGGTAGACACCCACGTACCTCAGAACTAGATGTTCCAACACATTTGGAAATGCCAGCAGTAAAAACTCTTCACACCAACATCACCCAGGCTTTCAAAAATGCCAAAGAACATCTTATTTTCGCCAAAGAAAAACAAAAGCAATTTGCCGACCAACACCGGAAAAAGGCCCCAGACTATCAGGTAGGAGACAAGGTTTGGCTGGCTGCCAAGTTTGTACCCATCAAGGGAACCCAGACCTTTCAACCCAGGTACTTAGGACCTTACACCATCAAGGCAATTATCAACCCAGCAGCCATCAAACTGGACTTACCACCTAACCTACAGATTCACCCAGTGTTTCATGTGTCCCTATTAAAACCGTTGCAACCCAGTAGACGGGTTGGGACCCCACCAAAACCCATACTTATTGACGGAGAACCAGAATTCGAAGTCAGAAGCATCTTGGATTCCAAGTATTTGAGGGGAAGGTTATATTACCTAGTCGATTGGAAAGGGTTTGGACCCCAAGACAGATCCTGGGAACCCTGTGAAAACATTCATGCATCACGTCTATCATCGCAACTTTCCAACTAAACCAGGGCCGGACAGAAGGAACTCCTTGAGAGGGGCCTTAGGGGGGGAGTACTGTCACGACCCACTTCCTAAACCCCCCCCCGGCAGGCCCATGGACCAGGAGGGGTCTCTGTTCGGGCCCCCAACAAGCTTAGGCAACCTTTGCCTAGGCCCTCTTGGGGCCAGTCCTGGCGCCTTTAGCGCCAGGCTCATTCTTAATGAAGACTTTGTGCTTTGGAACTACTTTATTCGATGCCAGTCAACATGGAGGCATCCACATAGCTTGGCTCCTGAGAACCAAGCTATGCGGTATAGTGTTTTGGGTGTGGTAGCCTAGGGACTATTTTACCTGGACTATTTTCTTGAGGCTATTTAAACCACACCCGATTGGAAGAACATGCTTTGCGTTACTTTGCGAAGCAGCAACGTGACGCTCACCGTGTCCTGCAGCATCTGCAAACCTCGGATGAACTGCACCTGAAAAGACAAAAGGACATCGTTATTAGCAGCAGCTTACCTGAGATTCCACCGTTAGCAGCTCACTGCTCCTGCGAACAGCATCCAAGGAACAGCGTGCCTCCCGGATCGTTGAACCTGCAAAAGAGAGAAAAGAGACATTAGACTTTACATTTGAGCCGGCAGCTTACCTCAAGTCCCCCCTTCAATCAGCACCGCTCTGGAACTTCTTGCTCTGGCGAACACCACAACCTCCATGAGCAAAAGACAACAGGTTAGCAAGGCAAGACATCATCATAGCGCTGCGCAAGCGCTCACCTGCCGCATCAAGGCGCTCTCGAAACACCATCACCCGCCGGTGAGTCCAAATCCAGCTAACGTTCCACAACGGACTTCCGCGCACCTAAGAGAGAAAAAGCCATTAGAAAATCAAGGAAAGGCTTACAGTACAATAGTAAGAAGACCTACCTGAGAGACTCTAGAAGGGCAGCATCAGTGAAGTAACTAGATCGCATTCGCCCGCAGAGGACAACGCACCCCTGTCAAGAAGGCAGGACGGAGAGCACGGCAAAATCCAAAACAAGGTGAGGAAAGGTCCGGGAGGGGCCGCGGGTATAACGGGTGTTGGGAGGCTCTTACCCCAGTTGCCCAGACTTGAACATTGCCCACCTGTTTTCCAGGCGGAACTTCCTGCTGATAAATCCAGGGAGCGACCGAGAGGGGTGGGAGAGTCCCGGCAGCTGGGTGGCGTCCCCGTCGATACCAGGTGAGCATAACAAAAGATGACTGAAAGGTTCTCTCCTTGTTTAGATCTATTAGGCTCTCCCGTCCGGGTTCCCTCCTTGAAAATATAAATACAGTCTATCAGTATTATAAATAATCTTGCCTCAGAAGCTTGCAAAATGTTGAGACGCAATGATTGCACTATGGACAAGCTCATAAACACTCCCCAAAATGTAAAAACAATCATGCTCAGAAATGATTGGATCAACACCATATCACAAGTTCGTAATTCCAGGGTTTCGAAACATTTGCCCGATCTTGACCAACTGTTAGGCAGAAACCTGTGCAGTTCCCTCTGGGACCACTGCAAAAGATTTAGGACTTCAGGTGTTTGGCAGTAAACCCACTTGGTAGCAGTCTGTACCACACAGATTCACTTGGTAGCTGTGGCTGAGCAGTCAGACTTCCCTCAAGAAGAGTTAGGCAGTATACAGAGTATTCACAATAGGTCAAGAGAACACAGTAGAACAAGTAAACACTGACCAGAGCTTGGTGTAAAAGAGATATAATTATTTATTTAAAACCACATCTAGAAAAACACACAGGCACTAATAGTAAGCAATTCAAAAACACGGTCACTAAAAGATATAAACTCCCTTAGAAGAATTTTAGACAAGTCTTAAGCAAAGCCCCACTTATTTTCAGACAGCAGTGAGCGCTTAACGCAGATGGCACTCTAATAATTCGTTTTAAAAGGGAGAGAAAAGCAGAGTATAATATGAAACAGATCCTAACACTTTCATAAGAACAAAACAAGAGAGGAAGGCAAGTAAAACCGTGAAGTTAGAATTCAGAAGGCCGGATCCACTTTAAGAGGATCAGAACGAAATGTGTCCAAGGTCACATGGTTGAAGTGCACAAGAGTCTTGCAAAGGTTCAAAAAGAGTTGTACCAAAAGAAAGGGACCAGTTAGAAGGTCAAGGCTGCCAGCCCAGTCCAGAAGGTTAAGGGATTATTATTACCTTGTAGCAATCTTTAGAAAGGGAGGCCTGGCGGACACAGTACCTTAAAGTGGTGAGAATACTCCAGTGGGGGCAGTTGTTCCTGGCACCAGATGCAAGTCGGTGCTTCGTCCGGGGGAAGAGAGGATCTCATCGGGGAGGAAGACAGGAGTTTGTTGCGCTGCCAGGGTAGAAACCAACCGCGGAGTTCTCATGTAAAAGGAGCGGTCCTTTTATTCGCGGTCCAGTGGTAAGTGGCTATCCTGTTGCCGGGGTGCTTGGCGCGGGCAATTCGACCACAAGACGGCCTGGGATGCGAAGAGAAGAAGGTAAACTGGTTGTGCCCACCAGTCAGGGGAAGAAGCCTCTCCAGCCGGGAGATCTTCTCTGTCGTCGGGAAGTGGTGAGTCGGTTCCGCAGGGCTCCACCGGTGGTGTCGTCGTGGTAAGTCGGCTCAGCTTTTCCCTCGTCGGATTCTCAGGTCCTGTGGCGACTTTTGAAGTTCCAGTCCCCAAAGCCCTGCTTTTATGCAGCACACCCCCATTCACTCAGCCTAGCTGTCAATCAAACATGCTAAGTGGTGAGCCGGCTGGCTCACCACTTGGGCCAATCACACAAGAGTGCGACTTGAGTTACCAAGGTAACTCAGTCCAGGGTGCCTAAACCCCCTCCCACACCCCCTGTGGTACCCAGACAGAGTGGCACTACTTTTGGAGGCTTCTGTGGAGAAGCCCGCCAAAATGTGGAACAAAGGGCTCGACTTGGGTTGGAGTCACAGAAGAGAACACAAACGCCATTTTAGAATCGAGTCCTGGCAAAAAATACCAACCGGCGAAATTAATATTAAATAAATTAACCGGCAGTATGTTCGAGGCTATGAGAATTAAATAATTAAAGTTGGTAGCCTCGAACAATGGGAAAATCCCATAGGGATATATTCGCGGTCGAATATAAAAAGTAGTATCCACTGCCACCAGCCAAAACTCGATCAGGGGGGACGGAGACGTGCCCCCTCGACTAACAGACCCCGGGGCAATCGAATTGCCCCGACCAGTACGTCCACAATAGAATGGTTTGTACTGGTTTCTGTTAATAATTTGGGACTAGTAAAGCTAATGGTGACTTAACATGCCCTGGGAGACAGTAGTCAGTCCCAGGGTATGGAGTCTATGGTGGAGTGTCACTATGACACCCCTGTGTTACTGCACGCAGGGTGCTGTGTAACACACATAGTAAAAACACATGAGACCCTATGGAGTAAAGGACCCCATAGCCCATAAAACACATTAACAGTCAAAGGAACACCATAAATCATGTCCAAGAGTGGGAGAAAAAGAGTCTCACTATTGGCAGGAGAAAAAAACAAACTCCAGAAATCCAGCAAAGTTACTGAGGGACTCACTAGGTTAGGAAATTCAGCCTAACGAGAGAATTCTCCCTAACACAAACCCAGGGGTCTTTTCACTAAATATCTTAAGTTTCCAAATTCCAGAGGCAGACTCAACTTTATAAGATTTCGCCTAAATCTACTACTGACTGGAGAAATAAGGATGATCAGAAAGTTGGTATCCTCAAAAAGAACAACATGTACATTCTGCAAATTAGACATCACACAGCCTCTGAAACGCACCATGATGGAATATGTTGGTACCAAAGAAACAAAAATCAGACCCGTAAAACGTTGTGTTCACCAAGAGGGAGGACTGTACATTTTTACGATTTTTGGGATAGATTTATTGCAGGGCACGAAATCTCTCTAACCAATTAAGTGTTAAAAGTGCTGCAAACATTCCATTTACTGCTATTTTGACTTTTTAATAATCCAGTGTGCAGATGAATTGTCCTCCATTTTCTTTTAATCTCTTATTTGCAGATTTTCTTTCTTTCATCGTTCTGCTTTGACACTGAATTATGTACCTTTAAAGTTTACATTAATGTACTTTCTGTTATGAAAAGTGGAATTGTTTAAGCTATATCATAATAAAATGTAAATAAATCCATGCATTGGGCCCTATGTCAGCAAAGAGGCAATGATATAGTCAGCAGCCTGCTGACTGTGCACTTGCTCAATGAGCCGGTACCTGATTTCTTAAAAAAAATATTTATAGTAATATAGTAATAAAAAAACAAAAGTAAACCAAAATAATCTATTTTTCTTCAAATTAAAAATGACATCAAGTTATATTTTTCAATTCAATGAGGTATCGCAGTAAAGATGGCTTTAGATGAAGAATGCCAGGTCTAGCGGCTGGCCTCTCTCTGCTCTCCAGGACACCAGGTCCAGCGGCCTGCCTCTCTCTGCTCTGCATGACACCAGGTCTAGTGGCCTGACTCTCTCTGCTCTGCATGACACCAGCTCCATGACACCAGGTCTAGCGGCTGGCCTCTCTCTGCTCTCCATGACACCAGGTCTAGTGGCTGGCCTCTGTCTGCTCTCCAGGACACCAGGTCCACCGGCCTGCCTCTCTCTGCTCTCCATGACACCAGGTCTAGCGGCCTGCCTCTGTCTGCTCTCCAGGACACCAGGTCCACCGGCCTGCCTCTCTCTGCTCTCTATGACACCAGGTCTAGCGGCCTGCCTCTTTCTGCTCTCCATGACACCAGGTCTAGTGGCCTGCCTCTTTCTGCTCTCCATGACACCAGGTCTAGTGGCCTGCCTCTCTCTGCTCTCCATGACACCAGGTCTAGCGGCTGGCCTCTCTCTGCTCTCCAGGACACCAGGTCCAGCGGTCTGCCTCTCTCTGCTCTCCATGACACTAGGTCTAGTAGCCTGCCTCTCTCTGCTCTACATTACACCAGGTCTAGTGGCCTGCCTCTTTCTGCTCTCCATGACACCAGGTCTAGTGGCCTGCCTCTTTCTGCTCTCCATGACACCAGGTCTAGTGGCCTGCCTCTCTCTGCTCCCCATGACACCAGGTCTAGCGGCTGGCCTCTCTCTGCTCTCCAGGACACCAGGTCCAGGGGCTTGCCTCTCTCTGCTCTCCATGACACCAGGTCTAGCGGCCTGCCTCTCTGTACTCTCCATGACACCAGGTGTAGCGGCCTGCCTCTCTCTGCTCTCCATGACACCAGGTCCAGCGGCCTGCCTCTCTCTGCTCTCCATGACACCAGGTCCAGCAGCCTGCCTCTCTCTGCTCTGCATGACACCAGCTCCATGACAGCAGGTATAGCGGCCTGCCTCTCTCTGCTCTCCATGACACCAGGTGTAGCGGAGACTGCCACTCTCTGCTCTCCATGACACCAGGTCTAGCGGCCTGCCTCTCTCTGCTCTCCAATGCACCAGGTCTAGCGGCCTGCCTCTCTCTGCTCTCCATGACACCAGGTCTAGCGGCCTGCCTCTCTCTGCTCTCCAATGCACCAGGTCTAGCGGACTGCCTCTCTCTACTCTCCATGACACCAGGACTAGCGGCCTGCCTCTCTCTGCTCTCCAATGCACCAGGTCTAGCGGACTGCCTCTCTCTGCTCTCCATGATACCAGGTCTAGCGGCCTGCCTCTCTCTGCTGTCCAGGACACCAGATTTAGCGGCCTGACTCTCTCTGCTGTCCATTACACCAACTCCATGACACCAGGTCTAGCGGCCTGCATCTCTCTGCTCTCCATGACACCAGGTCTAGCGGCCTGCCTCTCTCTGCTCTCTATGACACCAGATCTAGTGAAATGCCTCTCTCTGCTCTCCATGACACCAGGTCTAGTGGCCTGCCTCTCTCTGCTCTCCATGAAACCACGTGTAGCGGACTGTTCTCTCTGCTATCCATGAAACCAGGTCTAGCGGCCTGCCTCTTTCTGCTCTCCATCACACCAGGTTTAGTGGCCTGCCTCTTTCTGCTCTCCATGGCACCAGGAGTAGCGGCCTGCCTCTCTCTGCTCTCCATGACACCAGGTGTAGCAGCATGCCTCTCTCTGCTCTCCATGACACCAAGTCTAGAGGCCTGCCTCTTTCAGCTCTCCATGACACCAAGTTGAGCGGCCTGCCTCTCTCTGCTCTCCATGACATCAGGTCCAGCGGCCTGCCTCTCTCTGCTCTCCATGACACCAGGTCTAGCGCCTGCTTCCCTCTGCCTCCATGACACCGGGTCCAGCGGGCTGCCTCTCTCGGCTCCCCATGACACCAGCTCCAAGTCACCAGGTCTAGCGGTCTGCCTCTTTCTGCTCTCCATGAAACCAGGTCTAGTGGCCTGCCTCTTTCTGCTCTCCATGACACCAGGTCTAGTGGCCTGCTTCTCTCTGCTCTCCATGACACCAGGTCTAGTGGCCTGCCTCTCTCTGCTCTCCATGACACCAGGTCTAGCGGCTGGCCGCTCTCTGCTCTCCAGGACACCAGGTTCAGCGGCCTGCCTCTCTCTGCTCTCCATGACACCAGGGCTAGCGGCATGCCTCTCTCTGCTCTCCATGACACCAGGTCCAGCGGCCTGCCTCTCTCTGCTCTCCAGGACACCAGGTCCACCGGCCTGTCTCTCTCTGCTCTCCATGACACCAGGTCTAGCGGCCTGCCTCTCTCTGATCTCCATGACACCAGGTCTAGTGGCCTGCCTCTCTCTGCTCTCCATGAAACCAGGTGTAGCGGCCTGTTCTCTCTGCTATCCATGAAACCAGGTCTAGCGGCCTGCCTCTTTCTGCTCTCCATCACACCAGGTTTAGTGGCCTGCCTCTTTCTGCTCTCCATGGCACCAGGAGTAGCGGCCTGCCTCTCTCTGCTCTCCATGACACCAGGTGTAGCAGCATGCCTCTCTCTGCTCTCCATGACACCAAGTCTAGAGGCCTGCCTCTTTCAGCTCTCCATGGCACCAAGTTGAGCGGCCTGCCTCTCTCTGCTCTCCATGACATCAGGTCCAGCGGCCTGCCTCTCTCTGCTCTGCATGACACCAGCTCCATGACAGCAGGTATAGCGGCCTGCCTCTCTCTGCTCTCCATGACACCAGGTGTAGCGGAGACTGCCGCTCTCTGCTCTCCATGACACCAGGTCTAGCGGCCTGCCTCTCTCTGCTCTCCAATGCACCAGGTCTAGCGGCCTGCCTCTCTCTGCTCTCCATGACACCAGGTCTAGCGGCCTGCCTCTCTGTGCTCTCCAATGCACCAGGTCTAGCGGACTGCCTCTCTCTACTCTCCATGACACCAGGACTAGCGGCCTGCCTCTCTCTGCTCTCCAATGCACCAGGTCTAGCGGACTGCCTCTCTCTGCTCTCCATGATACCAGGTCTAGCGGCCTGCCTCTCTCTGCTGTCCAGGACACCAGATTTAGCGGCCTGACTCTCTGTGCTGTCCATTACACCAACTCCATGACACCAGGTCTAGCGGCCTGCATCTCTCTGCTCTCCATGACACCAGGTCTAGCGGCCTGCCTCTCTCTGCTCTCTATGACACCAGATCTAGTGAAATGCCTCTCTCTGCTCTCCATGACACCAGGTCTAGTGGCCTGCCTCTCTCTGCTCTCCATGAAACCAGGTGTAGCGGACTGTTCTCTCTGCTATCCATGAAACCAGGTCTAGCGGCCTGCCTCTCTCTGCTCTCCATCACACCAGGTTTAGTGGCCTGCCTCTTTCTGCTCTCCATGGCACCAGGAGTAGCGGCCTGCCTCTCTCTGCTCTCCATGACACCAGGTGTAGCAGCATGCCTCTCTCTGCTCTCCATGACACCAAGTCTAGAGGCCTGCCTCTTTCAGCTCTCCATGACACCAAGTTGAGCGGCCTGCCTCTCTCTGCTCTCCATGACATCAGGTCCAGCGGCCTGCCTCTCTCTGCTCTCCATGACACCAGGTCTAGCGCCTGCTTCCCTCTGCCTCCATGACACCGGGTCCAGCGGGCTGCCTCTCTCGGCTCCCCATGACACCAGCTCCAAGTCACCAGGTCTAGTGGTCTGCCTCTTTCTGCTCTCCATGACACCAGGTCTAGTGGCCTGCCTCTTTCTGCTCTCCATGACACCAGGTCTAGTGGCCTGCCTCTCTCTGCTCTCCATGACACCAGGTCTAGTGGCCTGCCTCTCTCTGCTCTCCATGACACCAGGTCTAGCGGCTGGCCGCTCTCTGCTCTCCAGGACACCAGGTCCAGCGGCCTGCCTCTCTCTGCTCTCCATGACACCAGGTCTAGCGGCCTGCCTCTCTGTACTCTCCATGACACCAGGTGTAGCGGCCTGCCTCTCTCTGCTCTCCATGACACCAGGTCTAGTGGCCTGCGACTCTCTGATCTGCCTGACAGCAGCTCCATGACACCACGGCTATCGATCTGCATCTCTCTGCTCTCCATGAAACCAGGGCTAGCGGCCTGCCTCTCTCTGCTCTCCATGACACCAGGTCCAGCGGCCTGCCTCTCTCTGCTCTCCAGGACACCAGGTCCACCGGCCTGCCTCTCTCTGCTCTCCATGACACCAGGTCTAGCGGCCTGCCTCTCTCTGATCTCCATGACACCAGGTCTAGTGGCCTGCCTCTCTCTGCTCTCCATGAAACCAGGTGTAGCGGCCTGTTCTCTCTGCTATCCATGAAACCAGGTCTAGCGGCCTGCCTCTTTCTGCTCTCCATCACACCAGGTTTAGTGGCCTGCCTCTTTCTGCTTTCCATGGCACCAGGAGTAGCGGCCTGCCTCTCTCTGCTCTCCATGACACCAGGTGTAGCAGCATGCCTCTCTCTGCTCTCCATGACACCAAGTCTAGAGGCCTGCCTCTTTCAGCTCTCCATGACACCAAGTTGAGCGGCCTGCCTCTCTCTGCTCTCCATGACATCAGGTCCAGCGGCCTGCCTCTCTCTGCTCTCCATGACACCAGGTCTAGTGCCTGCTTCCCTCTGCCTCCATGACACCGGGTCCAGCAGGCTGCCTCTCTCGGCTCCCCATGACACCAGCTCCAAGACACCAGGTCTAGCGGTCTGCCTCTTTCTGCTCTCCATGACACCAGGTCTAGTGGCCTGCCTCTTTCTGCTCTCCATGACACCAGGTCTAGTGGCCTGCCTCTCTCTGCTCTCCATGACACCAGGTCTAGTGGCCTGCCTCTCTCTGCTCTCCATGACACCAGGTCTAGCGGATGGCCGCTCTCTGCTCTCCAGGACACCAGGTCCAGCGGCCTGCCTCTCTCTGCTCTCCATGACATCAGGTCTAGCGGCCTGCCTCTCTGTACTCTCCATGACACCAGGTGTAGCGGCCTGCCTCTCTCTGCTCTCCATGACACCAGGTCTAGTGGCCTGCCACTCTCTGATCTGCATGACAGCAGCTCCATGACACCACGGCTAGCGATCTGCATCTCTCTGCTCTCCATGAAACCAGGGCTAGCGGCCTGCCTCTCTCTGCTCTCCATGACACCAGGTCCAGCGGCCTGCCTCTCTCTGCTCTCCATGACACCAGGTCTAGTGGCCTGCCTCTCTCTGCTCTCCATGAAACCAGGTGTAGCGGCCTGTTCTCTCTGCTATCCATGAAACCAGGTCTAGCGGCCTGCCTCTCTCTGCTCTCCATGAAACCAGGTGTAGCGGCCTGTTCTCTCTGCTATCCATGAAACCAGGTCTAGCGGCCTGCCTCTTTCTGCTCTCCATCACACCAGGTTTAGTGGCCTGCCTCTTTCTGCTCTCCATGGCACCAGGAGTAGCGGCCTGCCTCTCTCTGCTCTCCATGACACCAGGTGTAGCAGCATGCCTCTCTCTGCTCTCCATGACACCAAGTCTAGAGGCCTGCCTCTTTCAGCTCTCCATGGCACCAAGTTGAGCGGCCTGCCTCTCTCTGCTCTCCATGACATCAGGTCCAGCGGCCTGCCTCTCTCTGCTCTGCATGACACCAGCTCCATGACAGCAGGTATAGCGGCCTGCCTCTCTCTGCTCTCCATGACACCAGGTGTAGCGGAGACTGCCGCTCTCTGCTCTCCATGACACCAGGTCTAGCGGCCTGCCTCTCTCTGCTCTCCAATGCACCAGGTATAGCGGCCTGCCTCTCTCTGCTCTCCATGACACCAGGTCTAGCGGCCTGCCTCTCTGTGCTCTCCAATGCACCAGGTCTAGCGGACTGCCTCTCTCTACTCTCCATGACACCAGGACTAGCGGCCTGCCTCTCTCTGCTCTCCAATGCACCAGGTCTAGCGGACTGCCTCTCTCTGCTCTCCATGATACCAGGTCTAGCGGCCTGCCTCTCTCTGCTGTCCAGGACACCAGATTTAGCGGCCTGACTCTCTGTGCTGTCCATTACACCAACTCCATGACACCAGGTCTAGCGGCCTGCATCTCTCTGCTCTCCATGACACCAGGTCTAGCGGCCTGCCTCTCTCTGCTCTCTATGACACCAGATCTAGTGAAATGCCTCTCTCTGCTCTCCATGACACCAGGTCTAGTGGCCTGCCTCTCTCTGCTCTCTATCACACCAGGTTTAGTGGCCTGCCTCTTTCTGCTCTCCATGGCACCAGGAGTAGCGGCCTGCCTCTCTCTGCTCTCCATGACACCAGGTGTAGCAGCATGCCTCTCTCTGCTCTCCATGACACCAAGTCTAGAGGCCTGCCTCTTTCAGCTCTCCATGACACCAAGTTGAGCGGCCTGCCTCTCTCTGCTCTCCATGACATCAGGTCCAGCGGCCTGCCTCTCTCTGCTCTCCATGACACCAGGTCTAGCGCCTGCTTCCCTCTGCCTCCATGACACCGGGTCCAGCGGGCTGCCTCTCTCGGCTCCCCATGACACCAGCTCCAAGTCACCAGGTCTAGTGGTCTGCCTCTTTCTGCTCTCCATGACACCAGGTCTAGTGGCCTGCCTCTTTCTGCTCTCCATGACACCAGGTCTAGTGGCCTGCCTCTCTCTGCTCTCCATGACACCAGGTCTAGTGGCCTGCCTCTCTCTGCTCTCCATGACACCAGGTCTAGCGGCTGGCCGCTCTCTGCTCTCCAGGACACCAGGTCCAGCGGCCTGCCTCTCTCTGCTCTCCATGACACCAGGTCTAGCGGCCTGCCTCTCTGTACTCTCCATGACACCAGGTGTAGCGGCCTGCCTCTCTCTGCTCTCCATGACACCAGGTCTAGTGGCCTGCGACTCTCTGATCTGCCTGACAGCAGCTCCATGACACCACGGCTATCGATCTGCATCTCTCTGCTCTCCATGAAACCAGGGCTAGCGGCCTGCCTCTCTCTGCTCTCCATGACACCAGGTCCAGCGGCCTGCCTCTCTCTGCTCTCCAGGACACCAGGTCCACCGGCCTGCCTCTCTCTGCTCTCCATGACACCAGGTCTAGCGGCCTGCCTCTCTCTGATCTCCATGACACCAGGTCTAGTGGCCTGCCTCTCTCTGCTCTCCATGAAACCAGGTGTAGCGGCCTGTTCTCTCTGCTATCCATGAAACCAGGTCTAGCGGCCTGCCTCTTTCTGCTCTCCATCACACCAGGTTTAGTGGCCTGCCTCTTTCTGCTCTCCATGGCACCAGGAGTAGCGGCCTGCCTCTCTCTGCTCTCCATGACACCAGGTGTAGCAGCATGCCTCTCTCTGCTCTCCATGACACCAAGTCTAGAGGCCTGCCTCTTTCAGCTCTCCATGACACCAAGTTGAGCGGCCTGCCTCTCTCTGCTCTCCATGACATCAGGTCCAGCGGCCTGCCTCTCTCTGCTCTCCATGACACCAGGTCTAGCGCCTGCTTCCCTCTGCCTCCATGACACCGGGTCCAGCAGGCTGCCTCTCTCGGCTCCCCATGACACCAGCTCCAAGACACCAGGTCTAGCGGTCTGCCTCTTTCTGCTCTCCATGACACCAGGTCTAGTGGCCTGCCTCTTTCTGCTCTCCATGACACCAGGTCTAGTGGCCTGCCTCTCTCTGCTCTCCATGACACCAGGTCTAGTGGCCTGCCTCTCTCTGCTCTCCATGACACCAGGTCTAGCGGATGGCCGCTCTCTGCTCTCCAGGACACCAGGTCCAGCGGCCTGCCTCTCTCTGCTCTCCATGACATCAGGTCTAGCGGCCTGCCTCTCTGTACTCTCCATGACACCAGGTGTAGCGGCCTGCCTCTCTCTGCTCTCCATGACACCAGGTCTAGTGGCCTGCCACTCTCTGATCTGCATGACAGCAGCTCCATGACACCACGGCTAGCGATCTGCATCTCTCTGCTCTCCATGAAACCAGGGCTAGCGGCCTGCCTCTCTCTGCTCTCCATGACACCAGGTCCAGCGGCCTGCCTCTCTCTGCTCTCCATGACACCAGGTCCAGCGGCCTGCCTCTCTCTGCTCTGCATGACACCAGCTCCATGACAGCAGGTATAGCGGCCTGCCTCTCTCTGCTCTCCATGACACCAGGTGTAGCGGAGACTGCCGCTCTCTGCTCGCCATGACACCAGGTCTAGCGGCCTGCCTCTCTCTGCTCTCCAATGCACCAGGTCTAGCGGCCTGCCTCTCTCTGCTCTCCATGACACCAGGTCTAGCAGCCTGCCTCTCTCTGCTCTCCAATGCACCAGGTCTAGCGGACTGCCTCTCTCTGCTCTTCATGACACCAGGTCTAGCGGCCTGCCTGTCTCTGCTCTCCAATGCACCAGGTCTAGCGGACTGCCTCTCTCTGCTCTCCATGATACCAGGTCTAGCGGCCTGCCTCTCTCTGCTGTCCAGGATACCAGATTTAGCGGCCTGACTCTCTCTGCTGTCCATTACACCAACTCCATGACACCAGGTCTAGCGGCCTGCATCTCTCTGCTCTCCATGACACCAGGTCTAGCGGCCTGCCTCTCTCTGCTCTCTATGACACCAGATCTAGTGAAATGCCTCTCTCTGCTCTCCATGACACCAGGTCTAGTGGCCTGCCTCTCTCTGCTCTCCATGAAACCAGGTGTAGCGGCCTGCTTCTCTCTGCTAACCATGAAACCAGGTCTAGCGGCCTGCCTCTTTCTGCTCTCCATCACACCAGGTTTAGTGGCCTGCCTCTTTCTGCTCCCCATGGCACCAGGTGTAGCGGCCTGCCTCTCTCTGCTCTCCATGACACCAGGTGTAGCAGCATGCCTCTCTCTGCTCTCCATGACACCAAGTCTAGAGGCCTGCCTCTTTCAGCTCTCAATAACACCAGGTCCAGCGGCCTGCCTCTCTCTGCTCTCCATGACATCAGGTCCAGCGGCCTGCCTCTCTCTGCTCTCCATGACACCAGGTCTAGCGCCTGCTTCCCTCTGCCTCCATGACACCGGGTCCAGCGGGCTGCCTCTCTCGGCTCCCCATGACACCAGCTCCAAGACACCAGGTCTAGCGGTCTGCCTCTCTCTACTCTCCATGACACTAGGTCTAGCGGTCTGCTTCTCTCTGCTCTCTATGACACCAGGTCTAGCGGCCTGCCTCTCTCTCTGCTCTCTATGACACCAGGTCTAGTGACCTGCCTCTCTCTGCTCCATGAAACCAGGTCTAGCGGCCTGCCTCTCTCTGCTCTCCATGACACCAGGTCTAGCGGCCTGCCTCTCTCTGTTCTCCAGGACACCAGATCTAGCGGCCTGACTCTCTCTGCTCTCCATGACACCAGATCTAGCAGCCTGCTTCTCTCTGCTCTCCATGACACCAGCTCCACGACACCAGATCTAGCTGTCTGCCTCTCTCTGCTCTCCATGACACCAGGTCCAGCGGCCTGCCTATCTCTGATCTCCATGACACCAGGTCCAGTGGCCCGCCTATCTCTGCTCTCAGTGACACCAGATCTAGTGGCCTGCCTCTCTCTGTGCGCTCCATGACACCAGACCTAGCGGCCTGCATCTCTCTGCTCTCGTTGACACCAGGTCTAGCAGCCTGCCTTTCTCTGCTCTCCAATGCACCAGTTCTAGCGGCCTGCCTCTCTCTGCTCTCCATGACACCAGGTCTAGCGGCCTGCCTCTCTCTGCTCTCCAATGCACCAGGACGAGCGGCCTGCCTCTCTCTGCTCTTCATGACAACAGGTCCAGCGGCCTGCCTCTCTCTGCTCTCCATGAAACCAGCTCCACGACACCAGGTCTATTAGCCTGCCTCTCTCTGCTCTCCATGACACCAGACCTAGCGGCCTCCCTCTCTCTGCTCTCGTTGACACCAGGTCTAGCGGCCTGCTTCTCTCTGCTCTCCAATGCACCAGGTCTAGCGGCCTGCCTCTCTGCACTCCATGACACCAGGTCCAGCGGCCTGCCTCTCTCTGCTCTCCATGACACCAGCTCCACGACACCAGGTCTAGCCGTCTGCCTCTCTCTTCTCTCCATGACACCAGATCTAGCAATCTGCCTCTCTCTGGTCTCCATGACACCAGGTCTAGCGGCCTGCCTCTCTCTGCTCTCCATGACACCAGGTGCAGCGGCCTGCCTCTCTCTGATCTCCATGACACCAGCACCACGACACCAGGTCTAGCGGTCTGCATCTCTCTGCTCTCCATGACACCAGGTCTAGCGGCCTGCCTCTCTCTGCTCTCCATGACACCAGATCTACTGATCTGCCTCTCTCTGCTCTCCATGAAACCAGGTGTAGCGGCCTGCTTCTCTCTGCCATCCATGAAACCTGGTCTAGCGGCATGTCTCTCTCTGCTCTCCATGACACCAGGTCTAGTGGCCTGCCTCTTTCTGAACTCCATGACACCACGTCTAGCGGCCTGCCTCTTTCTGCTCTCCATGACACCAGGTGTAGCGGCCTGCCTCTCTCTGATCTCCATAACCCCAGGTGTAGCGGCCTGCCTCTCTCTGCTCTCCATGACACCAAGTCTAGCGGCCTGCCTCTTTCTGCTCTCCATGACACCAGGTCCAGCGGCCTGCCTCTCTCTGCTCTCCATGACACCAGGTCCAGCGGTCTGCCTCTCTCTGGTCTTCATGAAACCAGGTCTAGAGGCCTGCCTCTCTCTGCTCTCCATGACACCAGGTCTAGCAGCCTGCCTCCCTCTGCTCTCCATGACACTAGGTCTAGCGGTCTGCTTCTCTCTGCTCTCTGTGACACCAGCTCTACTGGCCTGCCTCTCTCTGCTCTCCATGACACCAAGTCTAGCGGCCTGCCTCTCTCTGCTCTCCATGAAACCAGGTCTAGTGGCCTGCCTCTCTCTGCTCTCCATGACACCAGGTCTAGCGGCCTGCCTCTCTCTGCTCTCCAGGACACCAGATCTAGCGGCCTGACTCTCTCTGCTCTGCATGACACCAGGTCTAGCAGCCTGCCTCTCTCTGCTCTCCAATGCACCAGGTCTAGCGGCCTGCCTCTCTCTGCTCTCCATGACACCAGGTCCAGCAGCCTGATTCTCTGCTCCCCATGACACCAGCTCCACGACACCAGGTCTAGCTGTCTGCCTCTCTCTGCTCTCCATGACAGCAGGTCCAGCGGCCTGCCTCTATCTGCTCTCCATGACACCAGGTCCAGCGGCCTGCCTATCTCTGCTCTCAATGACACCAGATATAGTGGCCTGCCTCTCTCTGATCTCCATGACACCAGACCTAGCGGGCTGCTTCTCTCTGCTCTTGTTGACACCAGGTCTAGCGGCCTGCCTTTCTCTGCTCTCCAATGCACCAGTTCTAGCGAACTGCCTCTCTCTGCTATCCATGACACCAGGTCTAGCGTCCTGCCTCTCTCTGCTCTCCAATGCACCAGGTCTAGGCCTGCCTCTCTCTGCTCTCCATGACACCAGGTCCAGCGGCCTGCCTCTCTCTGCTCTCCATGACACCAGCTCCACGACACCAGGTCTAGCGGTCTGCCTCTCTCTGCTCTCCACGACACCAGGTCTAGCTGTCTGCCTCTCTCTGCTCTCCATGACACCAGATCTAGCAATCTGCCTCTCTCTGCTCTCCATGACACCAGGTCTAGCGACCTGCCTCTCTCTGCTTTCCATGACACCAGGTCTAGCGGTCTGCCTCTCTCTGCTCTCCATGACACCAGGTCCAGCGGCCTGTCTCTCTCTACTCTCCATGATCCCAGGTCCAGTGGCCTACCTCTCTCTGCTCTCCATGACACCAGGTATAGTGGCCTGCCTCTCTGCTCTCCATGACACCAGGTCTAGCGGCCTGCCTATCTCTGCTCTCCATGACACCAGGTCTAGGGGCCTGACTCTCTCTGTTCTCCATGACACTAGGTCTAGCTGCCTGACTCTCTCTGCTCTCCGATACACCTGGTCTAGCGGTCTGCCTCTCTCTGCTCTCCATGACAGCAGGTCTAGCGGCCTGCCTCTCTCTGCTCTCCATGACACCAGATCTAGTGATCTGCCTCTCTCCGCTCTCCATGACACCAGGTCTAGCGGCCTGCCTCTCTTTGCTCTCCATGGCACCAGGAGTAGCGGCCTGCCTCTCTCTGCTCTCCATGACACCAGGTGTAGCAGCATGCCTCTCTCTGCTCTCCATGACACCAAGTCTAGAGGCCTGCCTCTTTCAGCTCTCCATGACACCAAGTTGAGCGGCCTGCCTCTCTCTGCTCTCCATGACATCAGGTCCAGCGGCCTGCCTCTCTCTGCTCTCCATGACACCAGGTCTAGCGCCTGCTTCCCTCTGCCTCCATGACACCGGGTCCAGCGGGCTGCCTCTCTCGGCTCCCCATGACACCAGCTCCAAGACACCAGGTCTAGCGGTCTGCCTCTTTCTGCTCTCCATGACACCAGGTCTAGTGGCCTGCCTCTTTCTGCTCTCCATGACACCAGGTCTAGTGGCCTGCCTCTCTCTGCTCTCCATGACACCAGGTCTAGTGGCCTGCCTCTCTCTGCTCTCCATGACACCAGGTCTAGCGGCTGGCCGCTCTCTGCTCTCCAGGACACCAGGTCCAGCGGCCTGCCTCTCTCTGCTCTCCATGACACCAGGTCTAGCGGCCTGCCTCTCTGTACTCTCCATGACACCAGGTGTAGCGGCCTGCCTCTCTCTGCTCTCCATGACACCAGGTCTAATGGCCTGCCACTCTCTGATCTGCATGACAGCAGCTCCATGACACCACGGCTAGCGATCTGCATCTCTCTGCTCTCCATGAAACCAGGGCTAGTGGCCTGCCTCTCTCTGCTCTCCATGACACCAGGTCCAGCGGCCTGCCTCTCTCTGCTCTCCATGACACCAGGTCCAGTGGCCTGCCTCTCTCTGCTCTGCATGACACCAGCTCCATGACAGCAGGTATAGCGGCCTGCTTCTCTCTGCTCTCCATGACACCAGGTGTAGCGGAGACTGCCGCTCTCTGCTCTCCATGACACCAGGTCTAGCGGCCTGCCTCTCTCTGCTCTCCAATGCACCAGGTCTAGCGGCCTGCCTCTCTCTGCTCTCCATGACACCAGGTCTAGCAGCCTGCCTCTCTCTGCTCTCCAATGCACCAGGTCTAGCGGACTGCCTCTCTCTGCTCTTCATGACACCAGGTCTAGGGGCCTGCCTCTCTCTGCTCTCCAATGCACCAGGTCTAGCGGACTGCCTCTCTCTGCTCTCCATGATACCAGGTCTAGCGGCCTGCCTCTCTCTGCTGTCCAGGATACCAGATTTAGCGGCCTGACTCTCTCTGCTGTCCATTACACCAACTCCATGACACCAGGTCTAGCGGCCTGTATCTCTCTGCTCTCCATGACACCAGGTCTAGCGGCCTGCCTCTCTCTGCTCTCTATGACACCAGATCTAGTGAAATGCCTCTCTCTGCTCTCCATGACACCAGGTCTAGTGGCCTGCCTCTCTCTGCTCTCCATGAAACCAGGTGTAGCGGCCTGCTTCTCTCTGCTAACCATGAAACCAGATCTAGCGGCCTGACTCTCTCTGCTCTCCATGACACCAGATCTAGCAGCCTGCTTCTCTCTGCTCTCCATGACACCAGCTCCACGACACCAGATCTAGCTGTCTGCCTCTCTCTGCTCTCCATGACACCAGGTCCAGCGGCCTGCCTATCTCTGATCTCCATGACACCAGGTCCAGTGGCCCGCCTATCTCTGCTCTCAGTGACACCAGATCTAGTGGCCTGCCTCTCTCTGTGCGCTCCATGACACCAGACCTAGCGGCCTGCATCTCTCTGCTCTCGTTGACACCAGGTCTAGCAGCCTGCCTTTCTCTGCTCTCCAATGCACCAGTTCTAGCGGCCTGCCTCTCTCTGCTCTCCATGACACCAGGTCTAGCGGCCTGCCTCTCTCTGCTCTCCAATGCACCAGGACGAGCGGCCTGCCTCTCTCTGCGCTTCATGACAACAGGTCCAGCGGCCTGCCTCTCTCTGCTCTCCATGAAACCAGCTCCACGACACCAGGTCTATTAGCCTGCCTCTCTCTGCTCTCCATGACACCAGACCTAGCGGCCTCCCTCTCTCTGCTCTCGTTGACACCAGGTCTAGCGGCCTGCTTCTCTCTGCTCTCCAATGCACCAGGTCTAGCGGCCTGCCTCTCTGCACTCCATGACACCAGGTCCAGCGGCCTGCCTCTCTCTGCTCTCCATGACACCAGCTCCACGACACCAGGTCTAGCCGTCTGCCTCTCTCTTCTCTCCATGACACCAGATCTAGCAATCTGCCTCTCTCTGGTCTCCATGACACCAGGTCTAGCGGCCTGCCTCTCTCTGCTCTCCATGACACCAGGTGCAGCGGCCTGCCTCTCTCTGATCTCCATGACACCAGCACCACGACACCAGGTCTAGCGGTCTGCATCTCTCTGCTCTCCATGACACCAGGTCTAGCGGCCTGCCTCTCTCTGCTCTCCATGACACCAGATCTACTGATCTGCCTCTCTCTGCTCTCCATGAAACCAGGTGTAGCGGCCTGCTTCTCTCTGCCATCCATGAAACCTGGTCTAGCGGCATGTCTCTCTCTGCTCTCCATGACACCAGGTCTAGTGGCCTGCCTCTTTCTGAACTCCATGACACCACGTCTAGCGGCCTGCCTCTTTCTGCTCTCCATGACACCAGGTGTAGCGGCCTGCCTCTCTCTGCTCTCCATAACCCCAGGTGTAGCGGCCTGCCTCTCTCTGCTCTCCATGACACCAAGTCTAGCGGCCTGCCTCTTTCTGCTCTCCATGACACCAGGTCCAGCGGCCTGCCTCTCTCTGCTCTCCATGACACCAGGTCCAGCGGTCTGCCTCTCTCTGGTCTTCATGAAACCAGGTCTAGAGGCCTGCCTCTCTCTGCTCTCCATGACACCAGGTCTAGCAGCCTGCCTCCCTCTGCTCTCCATGACACTAGGTCTAGCGGTCTGCTTCTCTCTGCTCTCTGTGACACCAGCTCTACTGGCCTGCCTCTCTCTGCTCTCCATGACACCAAGTCTAGCGGCCTGCCTCTCTCTGCTCTCCATGAAACCAGGTCTAGTGGCCTGCCTCTCTCTGCTCTCCATGACACCAGGTCTAGCGGCCTGCCTCTCTCTGCTCTCCAGGACACCAGATCTAGCGGCCTGACTCTCTCTGCTCTGCATGACACCAGGTCTAGCAGCCTGCCTCTCTCTGCTCTCCAATGCACCAGGTCTAGCGGCCTGCCTCTCTCTGCTCTCCATGACACCAGGTCCAGCAGCCTGATTCTCTGCTCCCCATGACACCAGCTCCACGACACCAGGTCTAGCTGTCTGCCTCTCTCTGCTCTCCATGACAGCAGGTCCAGCGGCCTGCCTCTATCTGCTCTCCATGACACCAGGTCCAGCGGCCTGCCTATCTCTGCTCTCAATGACACCAGATATAGTGGCCTGCCTCTCTCTGATCTCCATGACACCAGACCTAGCGGGCTGCTTCTCTCTGCTCTTGTTGACACCAGGTCTAGCGGCCTGCCTTTCTCTGCTCTCCAATGCACCAGTTCTAGCGACCTGCCTCTCTCTGCTATCCATGACACCAGGTCTAGCGTCCTGCCTCTCTCTGCTCTCCAATGCACCAGGTCTAGGCCTGCCTCTCTCTGCTCTCCATGACACCAGGTCCAGCGGCCTGCCTCTCTCTGCTCTCCATGACACCAGCTCCACGACACCAGGTCTAGCGGTCTGCCTCTCTCTGCTCTCCACGACACCAGGTCTAGCTGTCTGCCTCTCTCTGCTCTCCATGACACCAGATCTAGCAATCTGCCTCTCTCTGCTCTCCATGACACCAGGTCTAGCGACCTGCCTCTCTCTGCTTTCCATGACACCAGGTCTAGCGGTCTGCCTCTCTCTGCTCTCCATGACACCAGGTCCAGCGGCCTGTCTCTCTCTACTCTCCATGATCCCAGGTCCAGTGGCCTACCTCTCTCTGCTCTCCATGACACCAGGTATAGTGGCCTGCCTCTCTGCTCTCCATGACACCAGGTCTAGCGGCCTGCCTATCTCTGCTCTCCATGACACCAGGTCTAGGGGCCTGACTCTCTCTGTTCTCCATGACACTAGGTCTAGCTGCCTGACTCTCTCTGCTCTCCGATACACCTGGTCTAGCGGTCTGCCTCTCTCTGCTCTCCATGACAGCAGGTCTAGCGGCCTGCCTCTCTCTGCTCTCCATGACACCAGATCTAGTGATCTGCCTCTCTCCGCTCTCCATGACACCAGGTCTAGCGGCCTGCCTCTCTTTGCTCTCCATGGCACCAGGAGTAGCGGCCTGCCTCCCTCTGCTCTCCATGACACCAGGTGTAGCAGCATGCCTCTCTCTGCTCTCCATGACACCAAGTCTAGAGGCCTGCCTCTTTCAGCTCTCCATGACACCAAGTTGAGCGGCCTGCCTCTCTCTGCTCTCCATGACATCAGGTCCAGCGGCCTGCCTCTCTCTGCTCTCCATGACACCAGGTCTAGCGCCTGCTTCCCTCTGCCTCCATGACACCGGGTCCAGCGGGCTGCCTCTCGCGGCTCCCCATGACACCAGCTCCAAGACACCAGGTCTAGCGGTCTGCCTCTTTCTGCTCTCCATGACACCAGGTCTAGTGGCCTGCCTCTTTCTGCTCTCCATGACACCAGGTCTAGTGGCCTGCCTCTCTCTGCTCTCCATGACACCAGGTCTAGTGGCCTGCCTCTCTCTGCTCTCCATGACACCAGGTCTAGCGGCTGGCCGCTCTCTGCTCTCCAGGACACCAGGTCCAGCGGCCTGCCTCTCTCTGCTCTCCATGACACCAGGTCTAGCGGCCTGCCTCTCTGTACTCTCCATGACACCAGGTGTAGCGGCCTGCCTCTCTCTGCTCTCCATGACACCAGGTCTAATGGCCTGCCACTCTCTGATCTGCATGACAGCAGCTCCATGACACCACGGCTAGCGATCTGCATCTCTCTGCTCTCCATGAAACCAGGGCTAGTGGCCTGCCTCTCTCTGCTCTCCATGACACCAGGTCCAGCGGCCTGCCTCTCTCTGCTCTCCATGACACCAGGTCCAGTGGCCTGCCTCTCTCTGCTCTGCATGACACCAGCTCCATGACAGCAGGTATAGCGGCCTGCTTCTCTCTGCTCTCCATGACACCAGGTGTAGCGGAGACTGCCGCTCTCTGCTCTCCATGACACCAGGTCTAGCGGCCTGCCTCTCTCTGCTCTCCAATGCACCAGGTCTAGCGGCCTGCCTCTCTCTGCTCTCCATGACACCAGGTCTAGCAGCCTGCCTCTCTCTGCTCTCCAATGCACCAGGTCTAGCGGACTGCCTCTCTCTGCTCTTCATGACACCAGGTCTAGGGGCCTGCCTCTCTCTGCTCTCCAATGCACCAGGTCTAGCGGACTGCCTCTCTCTGCTCTCCATGATACCAGGTCTAGCGGCCTGCCTCTCTCTGCTGTCCAGGATACCAGATTTAGCGGCCTAACTCTCTCTGCTGTCCATTACACCAACTCCATGACACCAGGTCTAGCGGCCTGTATCTCTCTGCTCTCCATGACACCAGGTCTAGCGGCCTGCCTCTCTCTGCTCTCTATGACACCAGATCTAGTGAAATGCCTCTCTCTGCTCTCCATGACACCAGGTCTAGTGGCCTGCCTCTCTCTGCTCTCCATGAAACCAGGTGTAGCGGCCTGCTTCTCTCTGCTAACCATGAAACCAGGTCTAGCGGCCTGCCTCTTTCTGCTCTCCATCACACCAGGTTTAGTGGCCTGCCTCTTTCTGCTCCCCATGGCACCAGGTGTAGCGGCCTGCCTCTCTCTGCTCTCCATGACACCAGGTGTAGCAGCATGCCTCTCTCTGCTCTCCATGACACCAAGTCTAGAGGCCTGCCTCTTTCAGCTCTCCATGACACCAGGTCCAGCGGCCTGCCTCTCTCTGCTCTCCATGACATCAGGTCCAGCGGCCTGCCTCTCTCTGCTCTCCATGACACCAGGTCTAGCGCCTGCTTCCCTCTGCCTCCATGACACCTGGTCCAGCGGGCTGCCTCTCTCGGCTCCCCATGACACCAGCTCCAAGACACCAGGTCTAGCGGTCTGCCTCTCTCTACTCTCCATGACACTAGGTCTAGCGGTCTGCTTCTCTCTGCTCTCTATGACACCAGGTCTAGCGGCCTGCCTCTCTCTCTGCTCTCTATGACACCAGGTCTAGTGACCTGCCTCTCTCTGCTCCATGAAACCAGGTCTAGCGGCCTGCCTCTCTCTGCTCTCCATGACACCAGGTCTAGCGGCCTGCCTCTCTCTGTTCTCCAGGACACCAGATCTAGCGGCCTGACTCTCTCTGCTCTCCATGACACCAGATCTAGCAGCCTGCCTCTCTCTGCTCTCCATGACACCAGCTCCACAACACCAGATCTAGCTGTCTGCCTCTCTCTGCTCTCCATGACACCAGGTCCAGCGGCCTGCCTATCTCTGATCTCCATGACACCAGGTCCAGTGGCCCGCCTATCTCTGCTCTCAGTGACACCAGATCTAGTGGCCTGCCTCTCTCTGTGCGCTCCATAACACCAGACCTAGCGGCCTGCATCTCTCTGCTCTCGTTGACACCAGGTCTAGCAGCCTGCCTTTCTCTGCTCTCCAATGCACCAGTTCTAGCGGCCTGCCTCTCTCTGCTCTCCATGACACCAGGTCTAGCGGCCTGCCTCTCTCTGCTCTCCAATGCACCAGGACGAGCGGCCTGTCTCTCTCTGCTCTTCATGACAACAGGTCCAGCGGCCTGCCTCTCTCTGCTCTCCATGAAACCAGCTCCACGACACCAGGTCTAGTGGCCTGCCTCTCTCTGCTCTCCATGACACCAGACCTAGCGGCCTCCCTCTCTCTGCTCTCGTTGACACCAGGTCTAGCGGCCTGCTTCTCTCTGCTCTCCAATGCACCAGGTCTAGCGGCCTGCCTCTCTGCACTCCATGACACCAGGTCCAGCGGCCTGCCTCTCTCTGCTCTCCATGACACCAGCTCCACGACACCAGGTCTAGCCGTCTGCCTCTCTCTTCTCTCCATGACACCAGATCTAGCAATCTGCCTCTCTCTGGTCTCCATGACACCAGGTCTAGCGGCCTGCCTCTCTCTGCTCTCCATGACACCAGGTCCAGCGGCCTGCCTCTCTCTGATCTCCATGACACCAGCACCACGACACCAGGTCTAGCGGTCTGCATCTCTCTGCTCTCCATGACACCAGGTCTAGCGGCCTGCCTCTCTCTGCTCTCCATGACACCAGATCTACTGATCTGCCTCTCTCTGCTCTCCATGAAACCAGGTGTAGCGGCCTGCTTCTCTCTGCCATCCATGAAACCTGGTCTAGCGGCATGTCTCTCTCTGCTCTCCATGACACCAGGTCTAGTGGCCTGCCTCTTTCTGAACTCCATGACACCACGTCTAGCGGCCTGCCTCTTTCTGCTCTCTATGACACCAGGTGTAGCGGCCTGCCTCTCTCTGCTCTCCATAACACCAGGTGTAGCGGCCTGCCTCTCTCTGCTCTCCATGACACCAAGTCTAGCGGCCTGCCTCTTTCTGCTCTCCATGACACCAGGTCCAGCGGCCTGCCTCTCTCTGCTCTCCATGACACCAGGTCCAGCGGTCTGCCTCTCTCTGGTCTTCATGAAACCAGGTCTAGAGGCCTGCCTCTCTCTGCTCTCCATGACACCAGGTCTAGCAGCCTGCCTCCCTCTGCTCTCCATGACACTAGGTCTAGCGGTCTGCTTCTCTCTGCTCTCTGTGACACCAGCTCTACTGGCCTGCCTCTCTCTGCTCTCCATGACACCAAGTCTAGCGGCCTGCCTCTCTCTGCTCTCCATGAAACCAGGTCTAGTGGCCTGCCTCTCTCTGCTCTCCATGACACCAGGTCTAGCGGCCTGCCTCTCTCTGCTCTCCAGGACACCAGATCTAGCGGCCTGACTCTCTCTGCTCTGCATGACACCAGGTCTAGCAGCCTGCCTCTCTCTGCTCTCCAATGCACCAGGTCTAGCGGCCTGCCTTTCTCTGCTCTCCATGACACCAGGTCCAGCGGCCTGATTCTCTGCTCCCCATGACACCAGCTCCACGACACCAGGTCTAGCTGTCTGCCTCTCTCTGCTCTCCATGACAGCAGGTCCAGCGGCCTGCCTCTATCTGCTCTCCATGACACCAGGTCCAGCGGCCTGCCTATCTCTGCTCTCAATGACACCAGATATAGTGGCCTGCCTCTCTCTGATCTCCATGACACCAGACCTAGCGGGCTGCCTCTCTCTGCTCTTGTTGACACCAGGTCTAGCGGCCTGCCTTTCTCTGCTCTCCAATGCACCAGTTCTAGCGACCTGCCTCTCTCTGCTATCCATGACACCAGGTCTAGCGTCCTGCCTCTCTCTGCTCTCCAATGCACCAGGTCTAGGCCTGCCTCTCTCTGCTCTCCATGACACCAGGTCCAGCGGCCTGCCTCTCTCTGCTCTCCATGACACCAGCTCCACGACACCAGGTCTAGCGGTCTGCCTCTCTCTGCTCTCCACGACACCAGGTCTAGCTGTCTGCCTCTCTCTGCTCTCCATGACACCAGATCTAGCAATCTGCCTCTCTCTGCTCTCCATGACACCAGGTCTAGCGACCTGCCTCTCTCTGCTTTCCATGACACCAGGTCTAGCGGTCTGCCTCTCTCTGCTCTCCATGACACCAGGTCCAGCGGCCTGTCTCTCTCTACTCTCCATGATCCCAGGTCCAGTGGCCTACCTCTCTCTGCTCTCCATGACACCAGGTATAGTGGCCTGCCTCTCTGCTCTCCATGACACCAGGTCTACCGGCCTGCCTATCTCTGCTCTCCATGACACCAGGTCTAGGGGCCTGACTCTCTCTGTTCTCCATGACACCAGGTCTAGCTGCCTGCCTCTCTCTGCTCTCCAATACACCTGGTCTAGCGGTCTGCCTCTCTCTGCTCTCCATGACAGCAGGTCTAGCGGCCTGCCTCTCTCTGCTCTCCATGACACCAGATCTAGTGATCTGCCTCTCTCCGCTCTCCATGACACCAGGTCTAGCGGCCTGCCTCTCTCTGCTCTCCATGGCACCAGGAGTAGCGGCCTGCCTCTCTCTGCTCTCCATGACACCAGGTGTAGCAGCATGCCTCTCTCTGCTCTCCATGACACCAAGTCTAGAGGCCTGCCTCTTTCAGCTCTCCATGACACCAAGTTGAGCGGCCTGCCTCTCTCTGCTCTCCATGACATCAGGTCCAGCGGCCTGCCTCTCTCTGCTCTCCATGACACCAGGTCTAGCGCCTGCTTCCCTCTGCCTCCATGACACCGGGTCCAGCGGGCTGCCTCTCTCGGCTCCCCATGACACCAGCTCCAAGACACCAGGTCTAGCGTTCTGCCTCTTTCTGCTCTCCATGACACCAGGTCTAGTGGCCTGCCTCTTTCTGCTCTCCATGACACCAGGTCTAGTGGCCTGCCTCTCTCTGCTCTCCATGACACCAGGTCTAGTGGCCTGCCTCTCTCTGCTCTCCATGACACCAGGTCTAGCGGCTGGCCGCTCTCTGCTCTCCAGGACACCAGGTCCAGCGGCCTGCCTCTCTCTGCTCTCCATGACACCAGGTCTAGCGGCCTGCCTCTCTGTACTCTCCATGACACCAGGTGTAGCGGCCTGCCTCTCTCTGCTCTCCATGACACCAGGTCTAGTGGCCTGCCACTCTCTGATCTGCATGACAGCAGCTCCATGACACCACGGCTAGCGATCTGCATCTCTCTGCTCTCCATGAAACCAGGGCTAGCGGCCTGCCTCTCTCTGCTCTCCATGACACCAGGTCCAGCGGCCTGCCTCTCTCTGCTCTCCATGACACCAGGTCCAGCGGCCTGCCTCTCTCTGCTCTGCATGACACCAGCTCCATGACAGCAGGTATAGCGGCCTGCCTCTCTCTGCTCTCCATGACACCAGGTGTAGCGGAGACTGCCGCTCTCTGCTCTCCATGACACCAGGTCTAGAGGCCTGCCTCTCTCTGCTCTCCAATGCACCAGGTCTAGCGGCCTGCCTCTCTCTGCTCTCCATGACACCAGGTCTAGCAGCCTGCCTCTCTCTGCTCTCCAATGCACCAGGTCTAGCGGACTGCCTCTCTCTGCTCTTCATGACACCAGGTCTAGCGGCCTGCCTCTCTCTGCTCTCCAATGCACCAGGTCTAGCGGACTGCCTCTCTCTGCTCTCCATGATACCAGGTCTAGCGGCCTGCCTCTCTCTGCTGTCCAGGACACCAGATTTAGCGGCCTGACTCTCTCTACTGTCCATTACACCAACTCCATGACACCAGGTCTAGCGGCCTGCATCTCTCTGCTCTCCATGACACCAGGTCTAGCGGCCTGCCTCTCTCTGCTCTCTATGACACCAGATCTAGTGAAATGCCTCTCTCTGCTCTCCATGACACCAGGTCTAGTGGCCTGCCTCTCTCTGCTCTCCATGAAACCAGGTGTAACGGCCTGCTTCTCTCTGCTAACCATGAAACCAGGTCTAGCGGCCTGCCTCTTTCTGCTCTCCATCACACCAGGTTTAGTGGCCTGCCTCTTTCTGCTCCCCATGGCACCAGGTGTAGCGGCCTGCCTCTCTCTGCTCTCTATGACACCAGGTCTAGCGGCCTGCCTCTCTCTCTGCTCTCTATGACACCAGGTCTAGTGACCTGCCTCTCTCTGCTCTCCATGAAACCAGGTCTAGCGGCCTGCCTCTCTCTGCTCTCCATGACACCAGGTCTAGCGGCCTGCCTCTCTCTGTTCTCCAGGACACCAGATCTAGCGGCCTGACTCTCTCTGCTCTCCATGACACCAGATCTAGCAGCCTGCCTCTCTCTGCTCTCCATGACACCAGCTCCACGACACCAGATCTAGCTGTCTACCTCTCTCTGCTCTCCATGACACCAGGTCCAGCGGCCTGCCTATCTCTGATCTCCATGACACCAGGTCCAGTGGCCCGCCTATCTCTGCTCTCAGTGACACCAGATCTAGTGGCCTGCCTCTCTCTGTGCGCTCCATGACACCAGACCTAGCGGCCTGCATCTCTCTGCTCTCGTTGACACCAGTTCTAGCAGCCTGCCTTTCTCTGCTCTCCAATGCACCAGTTCTAGCGGCCTGCCTCTCTCTGCTCTCCATGACACCAGGTCTAGCGGCCTGCCTCTCTCTGCTCTCCAATGCACCAGGACGAGCGGCCTGCCTCTCTCTGCTCTTCATGACACCAGGTCCAGCGGCCTGCCTCTCTCTGCTCTCCATGACACCAGGTCCAGCAGCCTGATTCTCTGCTCCCCATGACACCAGCTCCACGACACCAGGTCTAGCTGTCTGCCTCTCTCTGCTCTCCATGACAGCAGGTCCAGCGGCCTGCCTCTATCTGCTCTCCATGACACCAGGTCCAGCGGCCTGCCTATCTCTGCTCTCAATGACACCAGATATAGTGGCCTGCCTCTCTCTGATCTCCATGACACCAGACCTAGCGGGCTGCCTCTCTCTGCTCTTGTTGACACCAGGTCTAGCGGTCTGCCTCTTTCTGCTCTCCATGACACCAGGTCTAGTGGCCTGCCTCTTTCTGCTCTCCATGACACCAGGTCTAGTGGCCTGCCTCTCTCTGCTCTCCATGACACCAGGTCTAGTGGCCTGCCTCTCTCTGCTCTCCATGACAGCAGGTCTAGCGGCTGGCCGCTCTCTGCTCTCCATGACACCAGGTCTAGCTGCCTGACTCTCTCTGCTCTCCAATACACCTGGTCTAGCGGTCTGCCTCTCTCTGCTCTCCATGACAGCAGGTCTAGCGGCCTGCCTCTCTCTGCTCTCCATGACACCAGATCTAGTGATCTGCCTCTCTCCGCTCTCCATGACACCAGGTCTAGCGGCCTGCCTCTCTCTGCTCTCCATGGCACCAGGAGTAGCGGCCTGCCTCTCTCTGCTCTCCATGACACCAGGTGTAGCAGCATGCCTCTCTCTGCTCTCCATGACACCAAGTATAGAGGCCTTCCTCTTTCAGCTCTCCATGACACCAAGTTGAGCGGCCTGCCTCTCTCTGCTCTCCATGACATCAGGTCCAGCGGCCTGCCTCTCTCTGCTCTCCATGACACCAGGTCTAGCGCCTGCTTCCCTCTGCCTCCATGACACCGGGTCCAGCGGGCTGCCTCTCTCGGCTCCCCATGACACCAGCTACAAGACACCAGGTCTAGCGGTCTGCCTCTTTCTGCTCTCCATGACACCAGGTCTAGCTGTCTGCCTCTCTCTGCTCTCCATGACACCAGGTCTAGTGGCCTGCCTCTCTCTGCTCTCCATGACACCAGGTCTAGTGGCCTGCCTCTCTCTGCTCTCCATGACACCAGGTCTAGCGGCTGGCCGCTCTCTGCTCTCCAGGACACCAGATCTAGCGGCCTGACTCTCTCTGCTCTGCATGACACCAGGTCTAGCAGCCTGCCTCTCTCTGCTCTCCAATGCACCAGGTCTAGCGGCCTGCCTTTCTCTGCTCTCCATGACACCAGGTCCAGCGGCCTGATTCTCTGCTCCCCATGACACCAGCTCCACGACACCAGGTCTAGCTGTCTGCCTCTCTCTGCTCTCCATGACAGCAGGTCCAGCGGCCTGCCTCTATCTGCTCTCCATGACACCAGGTCCAGCGGCCTGCCTATCTCTGCTCTCAATGACACCAGATATAGTGGCCTGCCTCTCTCTGATCTCCATGACACCAGACCTAGCGGGCTGCCTCTCTCTGCTCTTGTTGACACCAGGTCTAGCGGCCTGCCTTTCTCTGCTCTCCAATGCACCAGTTCTAGCGACCTGCCTCTCTCTGCTATCCATGACACCAGGTCTAGCGTCCTGCCTCTCTCTGCTCTCCAATGCACCAGGTCTAGGCCTGCCTCTCTCTGCTCTCCATGACACCAGGTCCAGCGGCCTGCCTCTCTCTGCTCTCCATGACACCAGCTCCACGACACCAGGTCTAGCGGTCTGCCTCTCTCTGCTCTCCACGACACCAGGTCTAGCTGTCTGCCTCTCTCTGCTCTCCATGACACCAGATCTAGCAATCTGCCTCTCTCTGCTCTCCATGACACCAGGTCTAGCGACCTGCCTCTCTCTGCTTTCCATGACACCAGGTCTAGCGGTCTGCCTCTCTCTGCTCTCCATGACACCAGGTCCAGCGGCCTGTCTCTCTCTACTCTCCATGATCCCAGGTCCAGTGGCCTACCTCTCTCTGCTCTCCATGACACCAGGTATAGTGGCCTGCCTCTCTGCTCTCCATGACACCAGGTCTACCGGCCTGCCTATCTCTGCTCTCCATGACACCAGGTCTAGGGGCCTGACTCTCTCTGTTCTCCATGACACCAGGTCTAGCTGCCTGCCTCTCTCTGCTCTCCAATACACCTGGTCTAGCGGTCTGCCTCTCTCTGCTCTCCATGACAGCAGGTCTAGCGGCCTGCCTCTCTCTGCTCTCCATGACACCAGATCTAGTGATCTGCCTCTCTCCGCTCTCCATGACACCAGGTCTAGCGGCCTGCCTCTCTCTGCTCTCCATGGCACCAGGAGTAGCGGCCTGCCTCTCTCTGCTCTCCATGACACCAGGTGTAGCAGCATGCCTCTCTCTGCTCTCCATGACACCAAGTCTAGAGGCCTGCCTCTTTCAGCTCTCCATGACACCAAGTTGAGCGGCCTGCCTCTCTCTGCTCTCCATGACATCAGGTCCAGCGGCCTGCCTCTCTCTGCTCTCCATGACACCAGGTCTAGCGCCTGCTTCCCTCTGCCTCCATGACACCGGGTCCAGCGGGCTGCCTCTCTCGGCTCCCCATGACACCAGCTCCAAGACACCAGGTCTAGCGTTCTGCCTCTTTCTGCTCTCCATGACACCAGGTCTAGTGGCCTGCCTCTTTCTGCTCTCCATGACACCAGGTCTAGTGGCCTGCCTCTCTCTGCTCTCCATGACACCAGGTCTAGTGGCCTGCCTCTCTCTGCTCTCCATGACACCAGGTCTAGCGGCTGGCCGCTCTCTGCTCTCCAGGACACCAGGTCCAGCGGCCTGCCTCTCTCTGCTCTCCATGACACCAGGTCTAGCGGCCTGCCTCTCTGTACTCTCCATGACACCAGGTGTAGCGGCCTGCCTCTCTCTGCTCTCCATGACACCAGGTCTAGTGGCCTGCCACTCTCTGATCTGCATGACAGCAGCTCCATGACACCACGGCTAGCGATCTGCATCTCTCTGCTCTCCATGAAACCAGGGCTAGCGGCCTGCCTCTCTCTGCTCTCCATGACACCAGGTCCAGCGGCCTGCCTCTCTCTGCTCTCCATGACACCAGGTCCAGCGGCCTGCCTCTCTCTGCTCTGCATGACACCAGCTCCATGACAGCAGGTATAGCGGCCTGCCTCTCTCTGCTCTCCATGACACCAGGTGTAGCGGAGACTGCCGCTCTCTGCTCTCCATGACACCAGGTCTAGAGGCCTGCCTCTCTCTGCTCTCCAATGCACCAGGTCTAGCGGCCTGCCTCTCTCTGCTCTCCATGACACCAGGTCTAGCAGCCTGCCTCTCTCTGCTCTCCAATGCACCAGGTCTAGCGGACTGCCTCTCTCTGCTCTTCATGACACCAGGTCTAGCGGCCTGCCTCTCTCTGCTCTCCAATGCACCAGGTCTAGCGGACTGCCTCTCTCTGCTCTCCATGATACCAGGTCTAGCGGCCTGCCTCTCTCTGCTGTCCAGGACACCAGATTTAGCGGCCTGACTCTCTCTACTGTCCATTACACCAACTCCATGACACCAGGTCTAGCGGCCTGCATCTCTCTGCTCTCCATGACACCAGGTCTAGCGGCCTGCCTCTCTCTGCTCTCTATGACACCAGATCTAGTGAAATGCCTCTCTCTGCTCTCCATGACACCAGGTCTAGTGGCCTGCCTCTCTCTGCTCTCCATGAAACCAGGTGTAACGGCCTGCTTCTCTCTGCTAACCATGAAACCAGGTCTAGCGGCCTGCCTCTTTCTGCTCTCCATCACACCAGGTTTAGTGGCCTGCCTCTTTCTGCTCCCCATGGCACCAGGTGTAGCGGCCTGCCTCTCTCTGCTCTCTATGACACCAGGTCTAGCGGCCTGCCTCTCTCTCTGCTCTCTATGACACCAGGTCTAGTGACCTGCCTCTCTCTGCTCTCCATGAAACCAGGTCTAGCGGCCTGCCTCTCTCTGCTCTCCATGACACCAGGTCTAGCGGCCTGCCTCTCTCTGTTCTCCAGGACACCAGATCTAGCGGCCTGACTCTCTCTGCTCTCCATGACACCAGATCTAGCAGCCTGCCTCTCTCTGCTCTCCATGACACCAGCTCCACGACACCAGATCTAGCTGTCTACCTCTCTCTGCTCTCCATGACACCAGGTCCAGCGGCCTGCCTATCTCTGATCTCCATGACACCAGGTCCAGTGGCCCGCCTATCTCTGCTCTCAGTGACACCAGATCTAGTGGCCTGCCTCTCTCTGTGCGCTCCATGACACCAGACCTAGCGGCCTGCATCTCTCTGCTCTCGTTGACACCAGTTCTAGCAGCCTGCCTTTCTCTGCTCTCCAATGCACCAGTTCTAGCGGCCTGCCTCTCTCTGCTCTCCATGACACCAGGTCTAGCGGCCTGCCTCTCTCTGCTCTCCAATGCACCAGGACGAGCGGCCTGCCTCTCTCTGCTCTTCATGACACCAGGTCCAGCGGCCTGCCTCTCTCTGCTCTCCATGACACCAGGTCCAGCAGCCTGATTCTCTGCTCCCCATGACACCAGCTCCACGACACCAGGTCTAGAGGCCTGCCTCTTTCAGCTCTCCATGACACCAAGTTGAGCGGCCTGCCTCTCTCTGCTCTCCATGACATCAGGTCCAGCGGCCTGCCTCTCTCTGCTCTCCATGACACCAGGTCTAGCGCCTGCTTCCCTCTGCCTCCATGACACCGGGTCCAGCGGGCTGCCTCTCTCGGCTCCCCATGACACCAGCTCCAAGACACCAGGTCTAGCGTTCTGCCTCTTTCTGCTCTCCATGACACCAGGTCTAGTGGCCTGCCTCTTTCTGCTCTCCATGACACCAGGTCTAGTGGCCTGCCTCTCTCTGCTCTCCATGACACCAGGTCTAGTGGCCTGCCTCTCTCTGCTCTCCATGACACCAGGTCTAGCGGCTGGCCGCTCTCTGCTCTCCAGGACACCAGGTCCAGCGGCCTGCCTCTCTCTGCTCTCCATGACACCAGGTCTAGCGGCCTGCCTCTCTGTACTCTCCATGACACCAGGTGTAGCGGCCTGCCTCTCTCTGCTCTCCATGACACCAGGTCTAGTGGCCTGCCACTCTCTGATCTGCATGACAGCAGCTCCATGACACCACGGCTAGCGATCTGCATCTCTCTGCTCTCCATGAAACCAGGGCTAGCGGCCTGCCTCTCTCTGCTCTCCATGACACCAGGTCCAGCGGCCTGCCTCTCTCTGCTCTCCATGACACCAGGTCCAGCGGCCTGCCTCTCTCTGCTCTGCATGACACCAGCTCCATGACAGCAGGTATAGCGGCCTGCCTCTCTCTGCTCTCCATGACACCAGGTGTAGCGGAGACTGCCGCTCTCTGCTCTCCATGACACCAGGTCTAGAGGCCTGCCTCTCTCTGCTCTCCAATGCACCAGGTCTAGCGGCCTGCCTCTCTCTGCTCTCCATGACACCAGGTCTAGCAGCCTGCCTCTCTCTGCTCTCCAATGCACCAGGTCTAGCGGACTGCCTCTCTCTGCTCTTCATGACACCAGGTCTAGCGGCCTGCCTCTCTCTGCTCTCCAATGCACCAGGTCTAGCGGACTGCCTCTCTCTGCTCTCCATGATACCAGGTCTAGCGGCCTGCCTCTCTCTGCTGTCCAGGACACCAGATTTAGCGGCCTGACTCTCTCTACTGTCCATTACACCAACTCCATGACACCAGGTCTAGCGGCCTGCATCTCTCTGCTCTCCATGACACCAGGTCTAGCGGCCTGCCTCTCTCTGCTCTCTATGACACCAGATCTAGTGAAATGCCTCTCTCTGCTCTCCATGACACCAGGTCTAGTGGCCTGCCTCTCTCTGCTCTCCATGAAACCAGGTGTAACGGCCTGCTTCTCTCTGCTAACCATGAAACCAGGTCTAGCGGCCTGCCTCTTTCTGCTCTCCATCACACCAGGTTTAGTGGCCTGCCTCTTTCTGCTCCCCATGGCACCAGGTGTAGCGGCCTGCCTCTCTCTGCTCTCTATGACACCAGGTCTAGCGGCCTGCCTCTCTCTCTGCTCTCTATGACACCAGGTCTAGTGACCTGCCTCTCTCTGCTCTCCATGAAACCAGGTCTAGCGGCCTGCCTCTCTCTGCTCTCCATGACACCAGGTCTAGCGGCCTGCCTCTCTCTGTTCTCCAGGACACCAGATCTAGCGGCCTGACTCTCTCTGCTCTCCATGACACCAGATCTAGCAGCCTGCCTCTCTCTGCTCTCCATGACACCAGCTCCACGACACCAGATCTAGCTGTCTACCTCTCTCTGCTCTCCATGACACCAGGTCCAGCGGCCTGCCTATCTCTGATCTCCATGACACCAGGTCCAGTGGCCCGCCTATCTCTGCTCTCAGTGACACCAGATCTAGTGGCCTGCCTCTCTCTGTGCGCTCCATGACACCAGACCTAGCGGCCTGCATCTCTCTGCTCTCGTTGACACCAGTTCTAGCAGCCTGCCTTTCTCTGCTCTCCAATGCACCAGTTCTAGCGGCCTGCCTCTCTCTGCTCTCCATGACACCAGGTCTAGCGGCCTGCCTCTCTCTGCTCTCCAATGCACCAGGACGAGCGGCCTGCCTCTCTCTGCTCTTCATGACACCAGGTCCAGCGGCCTGCCTCTCTCTGCTCTCCATGACACCAGGTCCAGCAGCCTGATTCTCTGCTCCCCATGACACCAGCTCCACGACACCAGGTCTAGCTGTCTGCCTCTCTCTGCTCTCCATGACAGCAGGTCCAGCGGCCTGCCTCTATCTGCTCTCCATGACACCAGGTCCAGCGGCCTGCCTATCTCTGCTCTCAATGACACCAGATATAGTGGCCTGCCTCTCTCTGATCTCCATGACACCAGACCTAGCGGGCTGCCTCTCTCTGCTCTTGTTGACACCAGGTCTAGCGGTCTGCCTCTTTCTGCTCTCCATGACACCAGGTCTAGTGGCCTGCCTCTTTCTGCTCTCCATGACACCAGGTCTAGTGGCCTGCCTCTCTCTGCTCTCCATGACACCAGGTCTAGTGGCCTGCCTCTCTCTGCTCTCCATGACACCAGGTCTAGCGGCTGGCCGCTCTCTGCTCTCCATGACACCAGGTCTAGCTGCCTGACTCTCTCTGCTCTCCAATACACCTGGTCTAGCGGTCTGCCTCTCTCTGCTCTCCATGACAGCAGGTCTAGCGGCCTGCCTCTCTCTGCTCTCCATGACACCAGATCTAGTGATCTGCCTCTCTCCGCTCTCCATGACACCAGGTCTAGCGGCCTGCCTCTCTCTGCTCTCCATGGCACCAGGAGTAGCGGCCTGCCTCTCTCTGCTCTCCATGACACCAGGTGTAGCAGCATGCCTCTCTCTGCTCTCCATGACACCAAGTATAGAGGCCTTCCTCTTTCAGCTCTCCATGACACCAAGTTGAGCGGCCTGCCTCTCTCTGCTCTCCATGACATCAGGTCCAGCGGCCTGCCTCTCTCTGCTCTCCATGACACCAGGTCTAGCGCCTGCTTCCCTCTGCCTCCATGACACCGGGTCCAGCGGGCTGCCTCTCTCGGCTCCCCATGACACCAGCTACAAGACACCAGGTCTAGCGGTCTGCCTCTTTCTGCTCTCCATGACACCAGGTCTAGCTGTCTGCCTCTCTCTGCTCTCCATGACACCAGGTCTAGTGGCCTGCCTCTCTCTGCTCTCCATGACACCAGGTCTAGTGGCCTGCCTCTCTCTGCTCTCCATGACACCAGGTCTAGCGGCTGGCCGCTCTCTGCTCTCCAGGACACCAGATCTAGCGGCCTGACTCTCTCTGCTCTGCATGACACCAGGTCTAGCAGCCTGCCTCTCTCTGCTCTCCAATGCACCAGGTCTAGCGGCCTGCCTTTCTCTGCTCTCCATGACACCAGGTCCAGCGGCCTGATTCTCTGCTCCCCATGACACCAGCTCCACGACACCAGGTCTAGCTGTCTGCCTCTCTCTGCTCTCCATGACAGCAGGTCCAGCGGCCTGCCTCTATCTGCTCTCCATGACACCAGGTCCAGCGGCCTGCCTATCTCTGCTCTCAATGACACCAGATATAGTGGCCTGCCTCTCTCTGATCTCCATGACACCAGACCTAGCGGGCTGCCTCTCTCTGCTCTTGTTGACACCAGGTCTAGCGGCCTGCCTTTCTCTGCTCTCCAATGCACCAGTTCTAGCGACCTGCCTCTCTCTGCTATCCATGACACCAGGTCTAGCGTCCTGCCTCTCTCTGCTCTCCAATGCACCAGGTCTAGGCCTGCCTCTCTCTGCTCTCCATGACACCAGGTCCAGCGGCCTGCCTCTCTCTGCTCTCCATGACACCAGCTCCACGACACCAGGTCTAGCGGTCTGCCTCTCTCTGCTCTCCACGACACCAGGTCTAGCTGTCTGCCTCTCTCTGCTCTCCATGACACCAGATCTAGCAATCTGCCTCTCTCTGCTCTCCATGACACCAGGTCTAGCGACCTGCCTCTCTCTGCTTTCCATGACACCAGGTCTAGCGGTCTGCCTCTCTCTGCTCTCCATGACACCAGGTCCAGCGGCCTGTCTCTCTCTACTCTCCATGATCCCAGGTCCAGTGGCCTACCTCTCTCTGCTCTCCATGACACCAGGTATAGTGGCCTGCCTCTCTGCTCTCCATGACACCAGGTCTACCGGCCTGCCTATCTCTGCTCTCCATGACACCAGGTCTAGGGGCCTGACTCTCTCTGTTCTCCATGACACCAGGTCTAGCTGCCTGCCTCTCTCTGCTCTCCAATACACCTGGTCTAGCGGTCTGCCTCTCTCTGCTCTCCATGACAGCAGGTCTAGCGGCCTGCCTCTCTCTGCTCTCCATGACACCAGATCTAGTGATCTGCCTCTCTCCGCTCTCCATGACACCAGGTCTAGCGGCCTGCCTCTCTCTGCTCTCCATGGCACCAGGAGTAGCGGCCTGCCTCTCTCTGCTCTCCATGACACCAGGTGTAGCAGCATGCCTCTCTCTGCTCTCCATGACACCAAGTCTAGAGGCCTGCCTCTTTCAGCTCTCCATGACACCAAGTTGAGCGGCCTGCCTCTCTCTGCTCTCCATGACATCAGGTCCAGCGGCCTGCCTCTCTCTGCTCTCCATGACACCAGGTCTAGCGCCTGCTTCCCTCTGCCTCCATGACACCGGGTCCAGCGGGCTGCCTCTCTCGGCTCCCCATGACACCAGCTCCAAGACACCAGGTCTAGCGTTCTGCCTCTTTCTGCTCTCCATGACACCAGGTCTAGTGGCCTGCCTCTTTCTGCTCTCCATGACACCAGGTCTAGTGGCCTGCCTCTCTCTGCTCTCCATGACACCAGGTCTAGTGGCCTGCCTCTCTCTGCTCTCCATGACACCAGGTCTAGCGGCTGGCCGCTCTCTGCTCTCCAGGACACCAGGTCCAGCGGCCTGCCTCTCTCTGCTCTCCATGACACCAGGTCTAGCGGCCTGCCTCTCTGTACTCTCCATGACACCAGGTGTAGCGGCCTGCCTCTCTCTGCTCTCCATGACACCAGGTCTAGTGGCCTGCCACTCTCTGATCTGCATGACAGCAGCTCCATGACACCACGGCTAGCGATCTGCATCTCTCTGCTCTCCATGAAACCAGGGCTAGCGGCCTGCCTCTCTCTGCTCTCCATGACACCAGGTCCAGCGGCCTGCCTCTCTCTGCTCTCCATGACACCAGGTCCAGCGGCCTGCCTCTCTCTGCTCTGCATGACACCAGCTCCATGACAGCAGGTATAGCGGCCTGCCTCTCTCTGCTCTCCATGACACCAGGTGTAGCGGAGACTGCCGCTCTCTGCTCTCCATGACACCAGGTCTAGAGGCCTGCCTCTCTCTGCTCTCCAATGCACCAGGTCTAGCGGCCTGCCTCTCTCTGCTCTCCATGACACCAGGTCTAGCAGCCTGCCTCTCTCTGCTCTCCAATGCACCAGGTCTAGCGGACTGCCTCTCTCTGCTCTTCATGACACCAGGTCTAGCGGCCTGCCTCTCTCTGCTCTCCAATGCACCAGGTCTAGCGGACTGCCTCTCTCTGCTCTCCATGATACCAGGTCTAGCGGCCTGCCTCTCTCTGCTGTCCAGGACACCAGATTTAGCGGCCTGACTCTCTCTACTGTCCATTACACCAACTCCATGACACCAGGTCTAGCGGCCTGCATCTCTCTGCTCTCCATGACACCAGGTCTAGCGGCCTGCCTCTCTCTGCTCTCTATGACACCAGATCTAGTGAAATGCCTCTCTCTGCTCTCCATGACACCAGGTCTAGTGGCCTGCCTCTCTCTGCTCTCCATGAAACCAGGTGTAACGGCCTGCTTCTCTCTGCTAACCATGAAACCAGGTCTAGCGGCCTGCCTCTTTCTGCTCTCCATCACACCAGGTTTAGTGGCCTGCCTCTTTCTGCTCCCCATGGCACCAGGTGTAGCGGCCTGCCTCTCTCTGCTCTCTATGACACCAGGTCTAGCGGCCTGCCTCTCTCTCTGCTCTCTATGACACCAGGTCTAGTGACCTGCCTCTCTCTGCTCTCCATGAAACCAGGTCTAGCGGCCTGCCTCTCTCTGCTCTCCATGACACCAGGTCTAGCGGCCTGCCTCTCTCTGTTCTCCAGGACACCAGATCTAGCGGCCTGACTCTCTCTGCTCTCCATGACACCAGATCTAGCAGCCTGCCTCTCTCTGCTCTCCATGACACCAGCTCCACGACACCAGATCTAGCTGTCTACCTCTCTCTGCTCTCCATGACACCAGGTCCAGCGGCCTGCCTATCTCTGATCTCCATGACACCAGGTCCAGTGGCCCGCCTATCTCTGCTCTCAGTGACACCAGATCTAGTGGCCTGCCTCTCTCTGTGCGCTCCATGACACCAGACCTAGCGGCCTGCATCTCTCTGCTCTCGTTGACACCAGTTCTAGCAGCCTGCCTTTCTCTGCTCTCCAATGCACCAGTTCTAGCGGCCTGCCTCTCTCTGCTCTCCATGACACCAGGTCTAGCGGCCTGCCTCTCTCTGCTCTCCAATGCACCAGGACGAGCGGCCTGCCTCTCTCTGCTCTTCATGACACCAGGTCCAGCGGCCTGCCTCTCTCTGCTCTCCATGACACCAGGTCCAGCAGCCTGATTCTCTGCTCCCCATGACACCAGCTCCACGACACCAGGTCTAGCTGTCTGCCTCTCTCTGCTCTCCATGACAGCAGGTCCAGCGGCCTGCCTCTATCTGCTCTCCATGACACCAGGTCCAGCGGCCTGCCTATCTCTGCTCTCAATGACACCAGATATAGTGGCCTGCCTCTCTCTGATCTCCATGACACCAGACCTAGCGGGCTGCCTCTCTCTGCTCTTGTTGACACCAGGTCTAGCGGTCTGCCTCTTTCTGCTCTCCATGACACCAGGTCTAGTGGCCTGCCTCTTTCTGCTCTCCATGACACCAGGTCTAGTGGCCTGCCTCTCTCTGCTCTCCATGACACCAGGTCTAGTGGCCTGCCTCTCTCTGCTCTCCATGACACCAGGTCTAGCGGCTGGCCGCTCTCTGCTCTCCATGACACCAAGTCTAGCTGCCTGACTCTCTCTGCTCTCCAATACACCTGGTCTAGCGGTCTGCCTCTCTCTGCTCTCCATGACAGCAGGTCTAGCGGCCTGCCTCTCTCTGCTCTCCATGACACCAGATCTAGTGATCTGCCTCTCTCCGCTCTCCATGACACCAGGTCTAGCGGCCTGCCTCTCTCTGCTCTCCATGGCACCAGGAGTAGCGGCCTGCCTCTCTCTGCTCTCCATGACACCAGGTGTAGCAGCATGCCTCTCTCTGCTCTCCATGACACCAAGTATAGAGGCCTTCCTCTTTCAGCTCTCCATGACACCAAGTTGAGCGGCCTGCCTCTCTCTGCTCTCCATGACATCAGGTCCAGCGGCCTGCCTCTCTCTGCTCTCCATGACACCAGGTCTAGCGCCTGCTTCCCTCTGCCTCCATGACACCGGGTCCAGCGGGCTGCCTCTCTCGGCTCCCCATGACACCAGCTACAAGACACCAGGTCTAGCGGTCTGCCTCTTTCTGCTCTCCATGACACCAGGTCTAGTGGCCTGCCTCTTTCTGCTCTCCATGACACCAGGTCTAGTGGCCTGCCTCTCTCTGCTCTCCATGACACCAGGTCTAGTGGCCTGCCTCTCTCTGCTCTCCATGACACCAGGTCTAGCGGCTGGCCGCTCTCTGCTCTCCAGGACACCAGGTCCAGCGGCCTGCCTCCCTCTGCTCTCCATGACACCAGGTCTAGCGGCCTGCCTCTCTGTACTCTCCATGACACCAGGTGTAGCGGCCTGCCTCTCTCTGCTCTCCATGACACCAGGTCTAGTGGCCTGCCACTCTCTGATCTGCATGACAGCAGCTCCATGACACCACGGCTAGCGATCTGCATCTCTCTGCTCTCCATGAAACCAGGGCTAGTGGCCTGCCTCTCTCTGCTCTCCATGACACCAGGTCCAGCGGCCTGCCTCTCTCTGCTCTCCATGACACCAGGTCCAGCGGCCTGCCTCTCTCTGCTCTGCATGACACCAGCTCCATGACAGCAGGTATAGCGGCCTGCCTCTCTCTGCTCTCCATGACACCAGGTGTAGCGGAGACTGCCGCTCTCTGCTCTCCATGACACCAGGTCTAGCGGCCTGCCTCTCTCTGCTCTCCAATGCACCAGGTCCAGCGGCCTGCCTCTCTCTGCTCTCCATGACACCAGGTCTAGCAGCCTGCCTCTCTCTGCTCTCCAATGCACCAGGTCTAGCGGACTGCCTCTCTCTGCTCTTCATGACACCAGGTCTAGCGGCCTGCCTCTCTCTGCTCTCCAATGCACCAGGTCTAGCGGACTGCCTCTCTCTGCTCTCCATGATACCAGGTCTAGCGGCCTGCCTCTCTCTGCTGTCCAGGATACCAGATTTAGCGGCCTGACTCTCTCTGCTGTCCATTACACCAACTCCATGACACCAGGTCTAGCGGCCTGCATCTCTCTGCTCTCCATGACACCAGGTCTAGCGGCCTGCCTCTCTCTGCTCTCTATGACACCAGATCTAGTGAAATGCCTCTCTCTGCTCTCCATGACACCAGGTCTAGTGGCCTGCCTCTCTCTGCTCTCTATGACACCAGATCTAGTGAAATGCCTCTCTCTGCTCTCCATGACACCAGGTCTAGTGGCCTGCCTCTCTCTGCTCTCCATGAAACCAGGTGTAACGGCCTGCTTCTCTCTGCTAACCATGAAACCAGGTCTAGCGGCCTGCCTCTTTCTGCTCTCCATCACACCAGGTTTAGTGGCCTGCCTCTTTCTGCTCCCCATGGCACCAGGTGTAGCGGCCTGCCTCTCTCTGCTCTCTATGACACCAGGTCTAGCGGCCTGCCTCTCTCTCTGCTCTCTATGACACCAGGTCTAGTGACCTGCCTCTCTCTGCTCTCCATGAAACCAGGTCTAGCGGCCTGCCTCTCTCTGCTCTCCATGACACCAGGTCTAGCGGCCTGCCTCTCTCTGTTCTCCAGGACACCAGATCTAGCGGCCTGACTCTCTCTGCTCTCCATGACACCAGATCTAGCAGCCTGCCTCTCTCTGCTCTCCATGACACCAGCTCCACGACACCAGATCTAGCTGTCTACCTCTCTCTGCTCTCCATGACACCAGGTCCAGCGGCCTGCCTATCTCTGATCTCCATGACACCAGGTCCAGTGGCCCGCCTATCTCTGCTCTCAGTGACACCAGATCTAGTGGCCTGCCTCTCTCTGTGCGCTCCATGACACCAGACCTAGCGGCCTGCATCTCTCTGCTCTCGTTGACACCAGTTCTAGCAGCCTGCCTTTCTCTGCTCTCCAATGCACCAGTTCTAGCGGCCTGCCTCTCTCTGCTCTCCATGACACCAGGTCTAGCGGCCTGCCTCTCTCTGCTCTCCAATGCACCAGGACGAGCGGCCTGCCTCTCTCTGCTCTTCATGACACCAGGTCCAGCGGCCTGCCTCTCTCTGCTCTCCATGACACCAGGTCCAGCAGCCTGATTCTCTGCTCCCCATGACACCAGCTCCACGACACCAGGTCTAGCTGTCTGCCTCTCTCTGCTCTCCATGACAGCAGGTCCAGCGGCCTGCCTCTATCTGCTCTCCATGACACCAGGTCCAGCGGCCTGCCTATCTCTGCTCTCAATGACACCAGATATAGTGGCCTGCCTCTCTCTGATCTCCATGACACCAGACCTAGCGGGCTGCCTCTCTCTGCTCTTGTTGACACCAGGTCTAGCGGTCTGCCTCTTTCTGCTCTCCATGACACCAGGTCTAGTGGCCTGCCTCTTTCTGCTCTCCATGACACCAGGTCTAGTGGCCTGCCTCTCTCTGCTCTCCATGACACCAGGTCTAGTGGCCTGCCTCTCTCTGCTCTCCATGACACCAGGTCTAGCGGCTGGCCGCTCTCTGCTCTCCATGACACCAAGTCTAGCTGCCTGACTCTCTCTGCTCTCCAATACACCTGGTCTAGCGGTCTGCCTCTCTCTGCTCTCCATGACAGCAGGTCTAGCGGCCTGCCTCTCTCTGCTCTCCATGACACCAGATCTAGTGATCTGCCTCTCTCCGCTCTCCATGACACCAGGTCTAGCGGCCTGCCTCTCTCTGCTCTCCATGGCACCAGGAGTAGCGGCCTGCCTCTCTCTGCTCTCCATGACACCAGGTGTAGCAGCATGCCTCTCTCTGCTCTCCATGACACCAAGTATAGAGGCCTTCCTCTTTCAGCTCTCCATGACACCAAGTTGAGCGGCCTGCCTCTCTCTGCTCTCCATGACATCAGGTCCAGCGGCCTGCCTCTCTCTGCTCTCCATGACACCAGGTCTAGCGCCTGCTTCCCTCTGCCTCCATGACACCGGGTCCAGCGGGCTGCCTCTCTCGGCTCCCCATGACACCAGCTACAAGACACCAGGTCTAGCGGTCTGCCTCTTTCTGCTCTCCATGACACCAGGTCTAGTGGCCTGCCTCTTTCTGCTCTCCATGACACCAGGTCTAGTGGCCTGCCTCTCTCTGCTCTCCATGACACCAGGTCTAGTGGCCTGCCTCTCTCTGCTCTCCATGACACCAGGTCTAGCGGCTGGCCGCTCTCTGCTCTCCAGGACACCAGGTCCAGCGGCCTGCCTCCCTCTGCTCTCCATGACACCAGGTCTAGCGGCCTGCCTCTCTGTACTCTCCATGACACCAGGTGTAGCGGCCTGCCTCTCTCTGCTCTCCATGACACCAGGTCTAGTGGCCTGCCACTCTCTGATCTGCATGACAGCAGCTCCATGACACCACGGCTAGCGATCTGCATCTCTCTGCTCTCCATGAAACCAGGGCTAGTGGCCTGCCTCTCTCTGCTCTCCATGACACCAGGTCCAGCGGCCTGCCTCTCTCTGCTCTCCATGACACCAGGTCCAGCGGCCTGCCTCTCTCTGCTCTGCATGACACCAGCTCCATGACAGCAGGTATAGCGGCCTGCCTCTCTCTGCTCTCCATGACACCAGGTGTAGCGGAGACTGCCGCTCTCTGCTCTCCATGACACCAGGTCTAGCGGCCTGCCTCTCTCTGCTCTCCAATGCACCAGGTCCAGCGGCCTGCCTCTCTCTGCTCTCCATGACACCAGGTCTAGCAGCCTGCCTCTCTCTGCTCTCCAATGCACCAGGTCTAGCGGACTGCCTCTCTCTGCTCTTCATGACACCAGGTCTAGCGGCCTGCCTCTCTCTGCTCTCCAATGCACCAGGTCTAGCGGACTGCCTCTCTCTGCTCTCCATGATACCAGGTCTAGCGGCCTGCCTCTCTCTGCTGTCCAGGATACCAGATTTAGCGGCCTGACTCTCTCTGCTGTCCATTACACCAACTCCATGACACCAGGTCTAGCGGCCTGCATCTCTCTGCTCTCCATGACACCAGGTCTAGCGGCCTGCCTCTCTCTGCTCTCTATGACACCAGATCTAGTGAAATGCCTCTCTCTGCTCTCCATGACACCAGGTCTAGTGGCCTGCCTCTCTCTGCTCTCCATGAAACCAGGTGTAGCGGCCTGCTTCTCTCTGCTAACCATGAAACCAGGTCTAGCGGCCTGTCTCTCTCTGCTCTCCATGACACCAGGTCTAGTGGCCTGCCTCTTTCTGAACTCCATGACACCACGTCTAGCGGCCTGCCTCTTTCTGCTCTCTATGACACCAGGTGTAGCGGCCTGCCTCTCTCTGCTCTCCATAACACCAGGTGTAGCGGCCTGCCTCTCTCTGCTCTCCATGACACCAAGTCTAGCGGCCTGCCTCTTTCTGCTCTCCATGACACCAGGTCCAGCGGCCTGCCTCTCTCTGCTCTCCATGACACCAGGTCCAGCGGTCTGCCTCTCTCTGGTCTTCATGAAACCAGGTCTAGAGGCCTGCCTCTCTCTGCTCTCCATGACACCAGGTCTAGCAGCCTGCCTCCCTCTGCTCTCCATGACACTAGGTCTAGCGGTCTGCTTCTCTCTGCTCTCTGTGACACCAGCTCTACTGGCCTGCCTCTCTCTGCTCTCCATGACACCAAGTCTAGCGGCCTGCCTCTCTCTGCTCTCCATGAAACCAGGTCTAGTGGCCTGCCTCTCTCTGCTCTCCATGACACCAGGTCTCGCGGCCTGCCTCTCTCTGCTCTCCAGGACACCAGATCTAGCGGCCTGACTCTCTCTGCTCTGCATGACACCAGGTCTAGCAGCCTGCCTCTCTCTGCTCTCCAATGCACCAGGTCTAGGGGCCTGCCTCTCTCTGCTCTCCATGACACCAGGTCCAGCGGCCTGATTCTCTGCTCCCCATGACACCAGCTCCACGACACCAGGTCTAGCTGTCTGCCTCTCTCTGCTCTCCATGACAGCAGGTCCAGCGGCCTGCCTCTATCTGCTCTCCATGACACCAGGTCCAGCGGCCTGCCTATCTCTGCTCTCAATGACACCAGATATAGTGGCCTGCCTCTCTCTGATCTCCATGACACCAGACCTAGCGGGCTGCCTCTCTCTGCTCTTGTTGACACCAGGTCTAGCGGCCTGCCTTTCTCTGCTCTCCAATGCACCAGTTCTAGCGACCTGCCTCTCTCTGCTATCCATGACACCAGGTCTAGCGTCCTGCCTCTCTCTGCTCTCCAATGCACCAGGTCTAGGCCTGCCTCTCTCTGCTCTCCATGACACCAGGTCCAGCGGCCTGCCTCTCTCTGCTCTCCATGACACCAGCTCCACGACACCAGGTCTAGCGGTCTGCCTCTCTCTGCTCTCCACGACACCAGGTCTAGCTGTCTGCCTCTCTCTGCTCTCCATGACACCAGATCTAGCAATCTGCCTCTCTCTGCTCTCCATGACACCAGGTCTAGCGACCTGCCTCTCTCTGCTTTCCATGACACCAGGTCTAGCGGTCTGCCTCTCTCTGCTCTCCATGACACCAGGTCCAGCGGCCTGTCTCTCTCTACTCTCCATGATCCCAGGTCCAGTGGCCTACCTCTCTCTGCTCTCCATGACACCAGGTATAGTGGCCTGCCTCTCTGCTCTCCATGACACCAGGTCTAGCGGCCTGCCTATCTCTGCTCTCCATGACACCAGGTCTAGGGGCCTGACTCTCTCTGTTCTCCATGACACCAGGTCTAGCTGCCTGCCTCTCTCTGCTCTCCAATACACCTGGTCTAGCGGTCTGCCTCTCTCTGCTCTCCATGACAGCAGGTCTAGCGGCCTGCCTCTCTCTGCTCTCCATGACACCAGATCTAGTGATCTGCCTCTCTCCGCTCTCCATGACACCAGGTCTAGCGGCCTGCCTCTCTCTGCTCTCCATGGCACCAGGAGTAGCGGCCTGCCTCTCTCTGCTCTCCATGACACCAGGTGTAGCAGCATGCCTCTCTCTGCTCTCCATGACACCAAGTCTAGAGGCCTGCCTCTTTCAGCTCTCCATGACACCATGTTGAGCGGCCTGCCTCTCTCTGCTCTCCATGACATCAGGTCCAGTGGCCTGCCTCTCTCTGCTCTCCATGACACCAGGTCTAGCGCCTGCTTCCCTCTGCCTCCATGACACCGGGTCCAGCGGGCTGCCTCTCTCGGCTCCCCATGACACCAGCTCCAAGACACCAGGTCTAGCGGTCTGCCTCTTTCTGCTCTCCATGACACCAGGTCTAGTGGCCTGCCTCTTTCTGCTCTCCATGACACCAGGTCTAGTGGCCTGCCTCTCTCTGCTCTCCATGACACCAGGTCTAGTGGCCTGCCTCTCTCTGCTCTCCATGACACCAGGTCTAGCGGCTGGCCGCTCTCTGCTCTCCAGGACACCAGGTCCAGCGGCCTGCCTCTCTCTGCTCTCCATGACACCAGGTCTAGCGGCCTGCCTCTCTGTACTCTCCATGACACCAGGTGTAGCGGCCTGCCTCTCTCTGCTCTCCATGACACCAGGTCTAGTGGCCTGCCACTCTCTGATCTGCATGACAGCAGCTCCATGACACCACGGCTAGCGATCTGCATCTCTCTGCTCTCCATGAAACCAGGGCTAGCGGCCTGCCTCTCTCTGCTCTCCATGACACCAGGTCCAGCGGCCTGCCTCTCTCTGCTCTCCATGACACCAGGTGCAGCGGCCTGCCTCTCTCTGCTCTGCATGACACCAGCTCCATGACAGCAGGTATAGCGGCCTGCCTCTCTCTGCTCTCCATGACACCAGGTGTAGCGGAGACTGCCGCTCTCTGCTCTCCATGACACCAGGTCTAGAGGCCTGCCTCTCTCTGCTCTCCAATGCACCAGGTCTAGTGGCCTGCCTCTCTCTGCTCTCCATGACACCAGGTCTAGCAGCCTGCCTCTCTCTGCTCTCCAATGCACCAGGTCTAGCGGACTGCCTCTCTCTGCTCTTCATGACACCAGGTCTAGCGGCCTGCCTCTCTCTGCTCTCCAATGCACCAGGTCTAGCGGACTGCCTCTCTCTGCTCTCCATGATACCAGGTCTAGCGGCCTGCCTCTCTCTGCTGTCCAGGACACCAGATTTAGCGGCCTGACTCTCTCTACTGTCCATTACACCAACTCCATGACACCAGGTCTAGCGGCCTGCATCTCTCTGCTCTCCATGACACCAGGTCTAGCGGCCTGCCTCTCTCTGCTCTCTATGACACCAGATCTAGTGAAATGCCTCTCTCTGCTCTCCATGACACCAGGTCTAGTGGCCTGCCTCTCTCTGCTCTCCATGAAACCAGGTGTAACGGCCTGCTTCTCTCTGCTAACCATGAAACCAGGTCTAGCGGCCTGCCTCTTTCTGCTCTCCATCACACCAGGTTTAGTGGCCTGCCTCTTTCTGCTCCCCATGGCACCAGGTGTAGCGGCCTGCCTCTCTCTGCTCTCCATGACACCAGGTGTAGCAGCATGCCTCTCTCTGCTCTCCATGACACCAAGTCTAGAGGCCTGCCTCTTTCAGCTCTCCATGACACCAAGTTGAGCGGCCTGCCTCTCTCTGCTCTCCATGACATCAGGTCCAGCGGCCTGCCTCTCTCTGCTCTCCATGACACCAGGTCTAGCGCCTGCTTCCCTCTGCCTCCATGACACCGGGTCCAGCGGGCTGCCTCTCTCGGCTCCCCATGACACCAGCTCCAAGACACCAGGTCTAGCGGTCTGCCTCTCTCTACTCTCCATGACACTAGGTCTAGCGGTCTGCTTCTCTCTGCTCTCTATGACACCAGGTCTAGCGGCCTGCCTCTCTCTCTGCTCTCTATGACACCAGGTCTAGTGACCTGCCTCTCTCTGCTCTCCATGAAACCAGGTCTAGCGGCCTGCCTCTCTCTGCTCTCCATGACACCAGGTCTAGCGGCCTGCCTCTCTCTGTTCTCCAGGACACCAGATCTAGCGGCCTGACTCTCTCTGCTCTCCATGACACCAGATCTAGCAGCCTGCCTCTCTCTGCTCTCCATGACACCAGCTCCACGACACCAGATCTAGCTGTCTGCCTCTCTCTGCTCTCCATGACACCAGGTCCAGCGGCCTGCCTATCTCTGATCTCCATGACACCAGGTCCAGTGGCCCGCCTATCTCTGCTCTCAGTGACACCAGATCTAGTGGCCTGCCTCTCTCTGTGCGCTCCATGACACCAGACCTAGCGGCCTGCATCTCTCTGCTCTCGTTGACACCAGTTCTAGCAGCCTGCCTTTCTCTGCTCTCCAATGCACCAGTTCTAGCGGCCTGCCTCTCTCTGCTCTCCATGACACCAGGTCTAGCGGCCTGCCTCTCTCTGCTCTCCAATGCACCAGGACGAGCGGCCTGCCTCTCTCTGCTCTTCATGACACCAGGTCCAGCGGCCTGCCTCTCTCTGCTCTCCATGACACCAGGTCCAGCAGCCTGATTCTCTGCTCCCCATGACACCAGCTCCACGACACCAGGTCTAGCTGTCTGCCTCTCTCTGCTCTCCATGACAGCAGGTCCAGCGGCCTGCCTCTATCTGCTCTCCATGACACCAGGTCCAGCGGCCTGCCTATCTCTGCTCTCAATGACACCAGATATAGTGGCCTGCCTCTCTCTGATCTCCATGACACCAGACCTAGCGGGCTGCCTCTCTCTGCTCTTGTTGACACCAGGTCTAGCGGCCTGCCTTTCTCTGCTCTCCAATGCACCAGTTCTAGCGACCTGCCTCTCTCTGCTATCAATGACACCAGGTCTAGCGTCCTGCCTCTCTCTGCTCTCCAATGCACCAGGTCTAGGCCTGCCTCTCTCTGCTCTCCATGACACCAGGTCCAGCGGCCTGCCTCTCTCTGCTCTCCATGACACCAGCTCCACGACACCAGGTCTAGCGGTCTGCCTCTCTCTGCTCTCCACGACACCAGGTCTAGCTGTCTGCCTCTCTCTGCTCTCCATGACACCAGATCTAGCAATCTGCCTCTCTCTGCTCTCCATGACACCAGGTCTAGCGACCTGCCTCTCTCTGCTTTCCATGACACCAGGTCTAGCGGTCTGCCTCTCTCTGCTCTCCAGGACACCAGGTCCAGCGGCCTGCCTCTCTCTGCTCTCCATGACACCAGGTCTAGCGGCCTGCCTCTCTGTACTCTCCATGACACCAGGTGTAGCGGCCTGCCTCTCTCTGCTCTCCATGACACCAGGTCTAGTGGCCTGCCACTCTCTGATCTGCATGACAGCAGCTCCATGACACCACGGCTAGCGATCTGCATCTCTCTGCTCTCCATGAAACCAGGGCTAGCGGCCTGCCTCTCTCTGCTCTCCATGACACCAGGTCCAGCGGCCTGCCTCTCTCTGCTCTCCATGACACCAGGTCCAGCGGCCTGCCTCTCTCTGCTCTGCATGACACCAGCTCCATGACAGCAGGTATAGCGGCCTGCCTCTCTCTGCTCTCCATGACACCAGGTGTAGCGGAGACTGCCGCTCTCTGCTCTCCATGACACCAGGTCTAGAGGCCTGCCTCTCTCTGCTCTCCAATGCACCAGGTCTAGCGGCCTGCCTCTCTCTGCTCTCCATGACACCAGGTCTAGCAGCCTGCCTCTCTCTGCTCTCCAATGCACCAGGTCTAGCGGACTGCCTCTCTCTGCTCTTCATGACACCAGGTCTAGCGGCCTGCCTCTCTCTGCTCTCCAATGCACCAGGTCTAGCGGACTGCCTCTCTCTGCTCTCCATGATACCAGGTCTAGCGGCCTGCCTCTCTCTGCTGTCCAGGACACCAGATTTACCGGCCTGACTCTCTCTACTGTCCATTACACCAACTCCATGACACCAGGTCTAGCGGCCTGCATCTCTCTGCTCTCCATGACACCAGGTCTAGCGGCCTGCCTCTCTCTGCTCTCTATGACACCAGATCTAGTGAAATGCCTCTCTCTGCTCTCCATGACACCAGGTCTAGTGGCCTGCCTCTCTCTGCTCTCCATGAAACCAGGTGTAACGGCCTGCTTCTCTCTGCTAACCATGAAACCAGGTCTAGCGGCCTGCCTCTTTCTGCTCTCCATCACACCAGGTTTAGTGGCCTGCCTCTTTCTGCTCCCCATGGCACCAGGTGTAGCGGCCTGCCTCTCTCTGCTCTCTATGACACCAGGTCTAGCGGCCTGCCTCTCTCTCTGCTCTCTATGACACCAGGTCTAGTGACCTGCCTCTCTCTGCTCTCCATGAAACCAGGTCTAGCGGCCTGCCTCTCTCTGCTCTCCATGACACCAGGTCTAGCGGCCTGCCTCTCTCTGTTCTCCAGGACACCAGATCTAGCGGCCTGACTCTCTCTGCTCTCCATGACACCAGATCTAGCAGCCTGCCTCTTCCAGCTCCACGACACCAGATCTAGCTGTCTACCTCTCTCTGCTCTCCATGACACCAGGTCCAGCGGCCTGCCTATCTCTGATCTCCATGACACCAGGTCCAGTGGCCCGCCTATCTCTGCTCTCAGTGACACCAGATCTAGTGGCCTGCCTCTCTCTGTGCGCTCCATGACACCAGACCTAGCGGCCTGCATCTCTCTGCTCTCGTTGACACCAGTTCTAGCAGCCTGCCTTTCTCTGCTCTCCAATGCACCAGTTCTAGCGGCCTGCCTCTCTCTGCTCTCCATGACACCAGGTCTAGCGGCCTGCCTCTCTCTGCTCTCCAATGCACCAGGACGAGCGGCCTGCCTCTCTCTGCTCTTCATGACACCAGGTCCAGCGGCCTGCCTCTCTCTGCTCTCCATGACACCAGGTCCAGCAGCCTGATTCTCTGCTCCCCATGACACCAGCTCCACGACACCAGGTCTAGCTGTCTGCCTCTCTCTGCTCTCCATGACAGCAGGTCCAGCGGCCTGCCTCTATCTGCTCTCCATGACACCAGGTCCAGCGGCCTGCCTATCTCTGCTCTCAATGACACCAGATATAGTGGCCTGCCTCTCTCTGATCTCCATGACACCAGACCTAGCGGGCTGCCTCTCTCTGCTCTTGTTGACACCAGGTCTAGCGGTCTGCCTCTTTCTGCTCTCCATGACACCAGGTCTAGTGGCCTGCCTCTTTCTGCTCTCCATGACACCAGGTCTAGTGGCCTGCCTCTCTCTGCTCTCCATGACACCAGGTCTAGTGGCCTGCCTCTCTCTGCTCTCCATGACACCAGGTCTAGCGGCTGGCCGCTCTCTGCTCTCCATGACACCAGGTCTAGCTGCCTGACTCTCTCTGCTCTCCAATACACCTGGTCTAGCGGTCTGCCTCTCTCTGCTCTCCATGACAGCAGGTCTAGCGGCCTGCCTCTCTCTGCTCTCCATGACACCAGATCTAGTGATCTGCCTCTCTCCGCTCTCCATGACACCAGGTCTAGCGGCCTGCCTCTCTCTGCTCTCCATGGCACCAGGAGTAGCGGCCTGCCTCTCTCTGCTCTCCATGACACCAGGTGTAGCAGCATGCCTCTCTCTGCTCTCCATGACACCAAGTATAGAGGCCTTCCTCTTTCAGCTCTCCATGACACCAAGTTGAGCGGCCTGCCTCTCTCTGCTCTCCATGACATCAGGTCCAGCGGCCTGCCTCTCTCTGCTCTCCATGACACCAGGTCTAGCGCCTGCTTCCCTCTGCCTCCATGACACCGGGTCCAGCGGGCTGCCTCTCTCGGCTCCCCATGACACCAGCTCCAAGACACCAGGTCTAGCGGTCTGCCTCTTTCTGCTCTCCATGACACCAGGTCTAGTGGCCTGCCTCTTTCTGCTCTCCATGACACCAGGTCTAGTGGCCTGCCTCTCTCTGCTCTCCATGACACCAGGTCTAGTGGCCTGCCTCTCTCTGCTCTCCATGACACCAGGTCTAGCGGCTGGCCGCTCTCTGCTCTCCAGGACACCAGGTCCAGCGGCCTGCCTCCCTCTGCTCTCCATGACACCAGGTCTAGCGGCCTGCCTCTCTGTACTCTCCATGACACCAGGTGTAGCGGCCTGCCTCTCTCTGCTCTCCATGACACCAGGTCTAGTGGCCTGCCACTCTCTGATCTGCATGACAGCAGCTCCATGACACCACGGCTAGCGATCTGCATCTCTCTGCTCTCCATGAAACCAGGGCTAGTGGCCTGCCTCTCTCTGCTCTCCATGACACCAGGTCCAGCGGCCTGCCTCTCTCTGCTCTCCATGACACCAGGTCCAGCGGCCTGCCTCTCTCTGCTCTGCATGACACCAGCTCCATGACAGCAGGTATAGCGGCCTGCCTCTCTCTGCTCTCCATGACACCAGGTGTAGCGGAGACTGCCGCTCTCTGCTCTCCATGACACCAGGTCTAGCGGCCTGCCTCTCTCTGCTCTCCAATGCACCAGGTCTAGCGGCCTGCCTCTCTCTGCTCTCCATGACACCAGGTCTAGCAGCCTGCCTCTCTCTGCTCTCCAATGCACCAGGTCTAGCGGACTGCCTCTCTCTGCTCTTCATGACACCAGGTCTAGCGGCCTGCCTCTCTCTGCTCTCCAATGCACCAGGTCTAGCGGACTGCCTCTCTCTGCTCTCCATGATACCAGGTCTAGCGGCCTGCCTCTCTCTGCTGTCCAGGATACCAGATTTAGCGGCCTGACTCTCTCTGCTGTCCATTACACCAACTCCATGACACCAGGTCTAGCGGCCTGCATCTCTCTGCTCTCCATGACACCAGGTCTAGCGGCCTGCCTCTCTCTGCTCTCTATGACACCAGATCTAGTGAAATGCCTCTCTCTGCTCTCCATGACACCAGGTCTAGTGGCCTGCCTCTCTCTGCTCTCCATGAAACCAGGTGTAGCGGCCTGCTTCTCTCTGCTAACCATGAAACCAGGTCTAGCGGCCTGTCTCTCTCTGCTCTCCATGACACCAGGTCTAGTGGCCTGCCTCTTTCTGAACTCCATGACACCACGTCTAGCGGCCTGCCTCTTTCTGCTCTCTATGACACCAGGTGTAGCGGCCTGCCTCTCTCTGCTCTCCATAACACCAGGTGTAGCGGCCTGCCTCTCTCTGCTCTCCATGACACCAAGTCTAGCGGCCTGCCTCTTTCTGCTCTCCATGACACCAGGTCCAGCGGCCTGCCTCTCTCTGCTCTCCATGACACCAGGTCCAGCGGTCTGCCTCTCTCTGGTCTTCATGAAACCAGGTCTAGAGGCCTGCCTCTCTCTGCTCTCCATGACACCAGGTCTAGCAGCCTGCCTCTCTCTGCTCTCCATGACACCAAGTCTAGCGGCCTGCCTCTCTCTGCTCTCCATGAAACCAGGTCTAGTGGCCTGCCTCTCTCTGCTCTCCATGACACCAGGTCTCGCGGCCTGCCTCTCTCTGCTCTCCAGGACACCAGATCTAGCGGCCTGACTCTCTCTGCTCTGCATGACACCAGGTCTAGCAGCCTGCCTCTCTCTGCTCTCCAATGCACCAGGTCTAGCGGCCTGCCTCTCTCTGCTCTCCATGACACCAGGTCCAGCGGCCTGATTCTCTGCTCCCCATGACACCAGCTCCACGACACCAGGTCTAGCTGTCTGCCTCTCTCTGCTCTCCATGACAGCAGGTCCAGCGGCCTGCCTCTATCTGCTCTCCATGACACCAGGTCCAGCGGCCTGCCTATCTCTGCTCTCAATGACACCAGATATAGTGGCCTGCCTCTCTCTGATCTCCATGACACCAGACCTAGCGGGCTGCCTCTCTCTGCTCTTGTTGACACCAGGTCTAGCGGCCTGCCTTTCTCTGCTCTCCAATGCACCAGTTCTAGCGACCTGCCTCTCTCTGCTATCCATGACACCAGGTCTAGCGTCCTGCCTCTCTCTGCTCTCCAATGCACCAGGTCTAGGCCTGCCTCTCTCTGCTCTCCATGACACCAGGTCCAGCGGCCTGCCTCTCTCTGCTCTCCATGACACCAGCTCCACGACACCAGGTCTAGCGGTCTGCCTCTCTCTGCTCTCCACGACACCAGGTCTAGCTGTCTGCCTCTCTCTGCTCTCCATGACACCAGATCTAGCAATCTGCCTCTCTCTGCTCTCCATGACACCAGGTCTAGCGACCTGCCTCTCTCTGCTTTCCATGACACCAGGTCTAGCGGTCTGCCTCTCTCTGCTCTCCATGACACCAGGTCCAGCGGCCTGTCTCTCTCTACTCTCCATGATCCCAGGTCCAGTGGCCTACCTCTCTCTGCTCTCCATGACACCAGGTATAGTGGCCTGCCTCTCTGCTCTCCATGACACCAGGTCTAGCGGCCTGCCTATCTCTGCTCTCCATGACACCAGGTCTAGGGGCCTGACTCTCTCTGTTCTCCATGACACCAGGTCTAGCTGCCTGCCTCTCTCTGCTCTCCAATACACCTGGTCTAGCGGTCTGCCTCTCTCTGCTCTCCATGACAGCAGGTCTAGCGGCCTGCCTCTCTCTGCTCTCCATGACACCAGATCTAGTGATCTGCCTCTCTCCGCTCTCCATGACACCAGGTCTAGCGGCCTGCCTCTCTCTGCTCTCCATGGCACCAGGAGTAGCGGCCTGCCTCTCTCTGCTCTCCATGACACCAGGTGTAGCAGCATGCCTCTCTCTGCTCTCCATGACACCAAGTCTAGAGGCCTGCCTCTTTCAGCTCTCCATGACACCATGTTGAGCGGCCTGCCTCTCTCTGCTCTCCATGACATCAGGTCCAGTGGCCTGCCTCTCTCTGCTCTCCATGACACCAGGTCTAGCGCCTGCTTCCCTCTGCCTCCATGACACCGGGTCCAGCGGGCTGCCTCTCTCGGCTCCCCATGACACCAGCTCCAAGACACCAGGTCTAGCGGTCTGCCTCTTTCTGCTCTCCATGACACCAGGTCTAGTGGCCTGCCTCTTTCTGCTCTCCATGACACCAGGTCTAGTGGCCTGCCTCTCTCTGCTCTCCATGACACCAGGTCTAGTGGCCTGCCTCTCTCTGCTCTCCATGACACCAGGTCTAGCGGCTGGCCGCTCTCTGCTCTCCAGGACACCAGGTCCAGCGGCCTGCCTCTCTCTGCTCTCCATGACACCAGGTCTAGCGGCCTGCCTCTCTGTACTCTCCATGACACCAGGTGTAGCGGCCTGCCTCTCTCTGCTCTCCATGACACCAGGTCTAGTGGCCTGCCACTCTCTGATCTGCATGACAGCAGCTCCATGACACCACGGCTAGCGATCTGCATCTCTCTGCTCTCCATGAAACCAGGGCTAGCGGCCTGCCTCTCTCTGCTCTCCATGACACCAGGTCCAGCGGCCTGCCTCTCTCTGCTCTCCATGACACCAGGTCCAGCGGCCTGCCTCTCTCTGCTCTGCATGACACCAGCTCCATGACAGCAGGTATAGCGGCCTGCCTCTCTCTGCTCTCCATGACACCAGGTGTAGCGGAGACTGCCGCTCTCTGCTCTCCATGACACCAGGTCTAGAGGCCTGCCTCTCTCTGCTCTCCAATGCACCAGGTCTAGTGGCCTGCCTCTCTCTGCTCTCCATGACACCAGGTCTAGCAGCCTGCCTCTCTCTGCTCTCCAATGCACCAGGTCTAGCGGACTGCCTCTCTCTGCTCTTCATGACACCAGGTCTAGCGGCCTGCCTCTCTCTGCTCTCCAATGCACCAGGTCTAGCGGACTGCCTCTCTCTGCTCTCCATGATACCAGGTCTAGCGGCCTGCCTCTCTCTGCTGTCCAGGACACCAGATTTAGCGGCCTGACTCTCTCTACTGTCCATTACACCAACTCCATGACACCAGGTCTAGCGGCCTGCATCTCTCTGCTCTCCATGACACCAGGTCTAGCGGCCTGCCTCTCTCTGCTCTCTATGACACCAGATCTAGTGAAATGCCTCTCTCTGCTCTCCATGACACCAGGTCTAGTGGCCTGCCTCTCTCTGCTCTCCATGAAACCAGGTGTAACGGCCTGCTTCTCTCTGCTAACCATGAAACCAGGTCTAGCGGCCTGCCTCTTTCTGCTCTCCATCACACCAGGTTTAGTGGCCTGCCTCTTTCTGCTCCCCATGGCACCAGGTGTAGCGGCCTGCCTCTCTCTGCTCTCCATGACACCAGGTGTAGCAGCATGCCTCTCTCTGCTCTCCATGACACCAAGTCTAGAGGCCTGCCTCTTTCAGCTCTCCATGACACCAAGTTGAGCGGCCTGCCTCTCTCTGCTCTCCATGACATCAGGTCCAGCGGCCTGCCTCTCTCTGCTCTCCATGACACCAGGTCTAGCGCCTGCTTCCCTCTGCCTCCATGACACCGGGTCCAGCGGGCTGCCTCTCTCGGCTCCCCATGACACCAGCTCCAAGACACCAGGTCTAGCGGTCTGCCTCTCTCTACTCTCCATGACACTAGGTCTAGCGGTCTGCTTCTCTCTGCTCTCTATGACACCAGGTCTAGCGGCCTGCCTCTCTCTCTGCTCTCTATGACACCAGGTCTAGTGACCTGCCTCTCTCTGCTCTCCATGAAACCAGGTCTAGCGGCCTGCCTCTCTCTGCTCTCCATGACACCAGGTCTAGCGGCCTGCCTCTCTCTGTTCTCCAGGACACCAGATCTAGCGGCCTGACTCTCTCTGCTCTCCATGACACCAGATCTAGCAGCCTGCCTCTCTCTGCTCTCCATGACACCAGCTCCACGACACCAGATCTAGCTGTCTGCCTCTCTCTGCTCTCCATGACACCAGGTCCAGCGGCCTGCCTATCTCTGATCTCCATGACACCAGGTCCAGTGGCCCGCCTATCTCTGCTCTCAGTGACACCAGATCTAGTGGCCTGCCTCTCTCTGTGCGCTCCATGACACCAGACCTAGCGGCCTGCATCTCTCTGCTCTCGTTGACACCAGTTCTAGCAGCCTGCCTTTCTCTGCTCTCCAATGCACCAGTTCTAGCGGCCTGCCTCTCTCTGCTCTCCATGACACCAGGTCTAGCGGCCTGCCTCTCTCTGCTCTCCAATGCACCAGGACGAGCGGCCTGCCTCTCTCTGCTCTTCATGACACCAGGTCCAGCGGCCTGCCTCTCTCTGCTCTCCATGACACCAGGTCCAGCAGCCTGATTCTCTGCTCCCCATGACACCAGCTCCACGACACCAGGTCTAGCTGTCTGCCTCTCTCTGCTCTCCATGACAGCAGGTCCAGCGGCCTGCCTCTATCTGCTCTCCATGACACCAGGTCCAGCGGCCTGCCTATCTCTGCTCTCAATGACACCAGATATAGTGGCCTGCCTCTCTCTGATCTCCATGACACCAGACCTAGCGGGCTGCCTCTCTCTGCTCTTGTTGACACCAGGTCTAGCGGCCTGCCTTTCTCTGCTCTCCAATGCACCAGTTCTAGCGACCTGCCTCTCTCTGCTATCAATGACACCAGGTCTAGCGTCCTGCCTCTCTCTGCTCTCCAATGCACCAGGTCTAGGCCTGCCTCTCTCTGCTCTCCATGACACCAGGTCCAGCGGCCTGCCTCTCTCTGCTCTCCATGACACCAGCTCCACGACACCAGGTCTAGCGGTCTGCCTCTCTCTGCTCTCCACGACACCAGGTCTAGCTGTCTGCCTCTCTCTGCTCTCCATGACACCAGATCTAGCAATCTGCCTCTCTCTGCTCTCCATGACACCAGGTCTAGCGACCTGCCTCTCTCTGCTTTCCATGACACCAGGTCTAGCGGTCTGCCTCTCTCTGCTCTCCATGACACCAGGTCCAGCGGCCTGTCTCTCTCTACTCTCCATGATCCCAGGTCCAGTGGCCTACCTCTCTCTGCTCTCCATGACACCAGGTATAGTGGCCTGCCTCTCTGCTCTCCATGACACCAGGTCTAGCGGCCTGCCTATCTCTGCTCTCCATGACACCAGGTCTAGGGGCCTGACTCTCTCTGTTCTCCATGACACCAGGTCTAGCTGCCTGACTCTCTCTGCTCTCCAATACACCTGGTCTAGCGGTCTGCCTCTCTCTGCTCTCCATGACAGCAGGTCTAGCGGCCTGCCTCTCTCTGCTCTCCATGACACCAGATCTAGTGATCTGCCTCTCTCCGCTCTCCATGACACCAGGTCTAGCGGCCTGCCTCTCTCTGCTCTCCATGGCACCAGGAGTAGCGGCCTGCCTCTCTCTGCTCTCCATGACACCAGGTGTAGCAGCATGCCTCTCTCTGCTCTCCATGACACCAAGTCTAGAGGCCTGCCTCTTTCAGCTCTCCATGACACCAAGTTGAGCGGCCTGCCTCTCTCTGCTCTCCATGACATCAGGTCCAGCGGCCTGCCTCTCTCTGCTCTCCATGACACCAGGTCTAGCGCCTGCTTCCCTCTGCCTCCATGACACCGGGTCCAGCGGGCTGCCTCTCTCGGCTCCCCATGACACCAGCTCCAAGACACCAGGTCTAGCGGTCTGCCTCTTTCTGCTCTCCATGACACCAGGTCTAGTGGCCTGCCTCTCTCTGCTCTCCATGACACCAGGTCTAGTGGCCTGCCTCTCTCTGCTCTCCATGACACCAGGTCTAGCGGCTGGCCGCTCTCTGCTCTCCATGACACCAGGTCTAGCTGCCTGACTCTCTCTGCTCTCCAATACACCTGGTCTAGCGGTCTGCCTCTCTCTGCTCTCCATGACAGCAGGTCTAGCGGCCTGCCTCTCTCTGCTCTCCATGACACCAGATCTAGTGATCTGCCTCTCTCCGCTCTCCATGACACCAGGTCTAGCGGCCTGCCTCTCTCTGCTCTCCATGGCACCAGGAGTAGCGGCCTGCCTCTCTCTGCTCTCCATGACACCAGGTGTAGCAGCATGCCTCTCTCTGCTCTCCATGACACCAAGTCTAGAGGCCTGCCTCTTTCAGCTCTCCATGACACCAAGTTGAGCGGCCTGCCTCTCTCTGCTCTCCATGACATCAGGTCCAGCGGCCTGCCTCTCTCTGCTCTCCATGACACCAGGTCTAGCGCCTGCTTCCCTCTGCCTCCATGACACCGGGTCCAGCGGGCTGCCTCTCTCGGCTCCCCATGACACCAGCTCCAAGACACCAGGTCTAGCGGTCTGCCTCTTTCTGCTCTCCATGACACCAGGTCTAGTGGCCTGCCTCTTTCTGCTCTCCATGACACCAGGTCTAGTGGCCTGCCTCTCTCTGCTCTCCATGACACCAGGTCTAGTGGCCTGCCTCTCTCTGCTCTCCATGACACCAGGTCTAGCGGCTGGCCGCTCTCTGCTCTCCAGGACACCAGGTCCAGCGGCCTGCCTCCCTCTGCTCTCCATGACACCAGGTCTAGCGGCCTGCCTCTCTGTACTCTCCATGACACCAGGTGTAGCGGCCTGCCTCTCTCTGCTCTCCATGACACCAGGTCTAGTGGCCTGCCACTCTCTGATCTGCATGACAGCAGCTCCATGACACCACGGCTAGCGATCTGCATCTCTCTGCTCTCCATGAAACCAGGGCTAGTGGCCTGCCTCTCTCTGCTCTCCATGACACCAGGTCCAGCGGCCTGCCTCTCTCTGCTCTCCATGACACCAGGTCCAGCGGCCTGCCTCTCTCTGCTCTGCATGACACCAGCTCCATGACAGCAGGTATAGCGGCCTGCCTCTCTCTGCTCTCCATGACACCAGGTGTAGCGGAGACTGCCGCTCTCTGCTCTCCATGACACCAGGTCTAGCGGCCTGCCTCTCTCTGCTCTCCAATGCACCAGGGCTAGCGGCCTGCCTCTCTCTGCTCTCCATGACACCAGGTCTAGCAGCCTGCCTCTCTCTGCTCTCCAATGCACCAGGTCTAGCGGACTGCCTCTCTCTGCTCTTCATGACACCAGGTCTAGCGGCCTGCCTCTCTCTGCTCTTCAATGCACCAGGTCTAGCGGACTGCCTCTCTCTGCTCTCCATGATACCAGGTCTAGCGGCCTGCCTCTCTCTGCTGTCCAGGATACCAGATTTAGCGGCCTGACTCTCTCTGCTGTCCATTACACCAACTCCATGACACCAGATCTAGCGGCCTGCATCTCTCTGCTCTCCATGACACCAGGTCTAGCGGCCTGCCTCTCTCTGCTCTCTATGACACCAGATCTAGTGAAATGCCTCTCTCTGCTCTCCATGACACCAGGTCTAGTGGCCTGCCTCTCTCTGCTCTCCATGAAACCAGGTGTAGCGGCCTGCTTCTCTCTGCTAACCATGAAACCAGGTCTAGCGGCCTGCCTCTTTCTGCTCTCCATCACACCAGGTTTAGTGGCCTGCCTCTTTCTGCTCCCCATGGCACCAGGTGTAGCGGCCTGCCTCTCTCTGCTCTCCATGACACCAGGTGTAGCAGCATGCCTCTCTCTGCTCTCCATGACACCAAGTCTAGAGGCCTGCCTCTTTCAGCTCTCCATGACACCAGGTCCAGCGGCCTGCCTCTCTCTGCTCTCCATGACATCAGGTCCAGCGGCCTGCCTCTCTCTGCTCTCCATGACACCAGGTCTAGCGCCTGCTTCCCTCTGCCTCCATGACACCGGGTCCAGCGGGCTGCCTCTCTCGGCTCCCCATGACACCAGCTCCAAGACACCAGGTCTAGCGGTCTGCCTCTCTCTACTCTCCATGACACTAGGTCTAGCGGTCTGCTTCTCTCTGCTCTCTATGACACCAGGTCTAGCGGCCTGCCTCTCTCTCTGCTCTCTATGACACCAGGTCTAGTGACCTGCCTCTCTCTGCTCCATGAAACCAGGTCTAGCGGCCTGCCTCTCTCTGCTCTCCATGACACCAGGTCTAGCGGCCTGCCTCTCTCTGTTCTCCAGGACACCAGATCTAGCGGCCTGACTCTCTCTGCTCTCCATGACACCAGATCTAGCAGCCTGCCTCTCTCTGCTCTCCATGACACCAGCTCCACGACACCAGATCTAGCTGTCTGCCTCTCTCTGCTCTCCATGACACCAGGTCCAGCGGCCTGCCTATCTCTGATCTCCATGACACCAGGTCCAGTGGCCCGCCTATCTCTGCTCTCAGTGACACCAGATCTAGTGGCCTGCCTCTCTCTGTGCGCTCCATGACACCAGACCTAGCGGCCTGCATCTCTCTGCTCTCGTTGACACCAGGTCTAGCAGCCTGCCTTTCTCTGCTCTCCAATGCACCAGTTCTAGCGGCCTGCCTCTCTCTGCTCTCCACGACACCAGGTCTAGCGGCCTGCCTCTCTCTGCTCTCCAATGCACCAGGACGAGCGGCCTGCCTCTCTCTGCTCTTCATGACAACAGGTCCAGCGGCCTGCCTCTCTCTGCTCTCCATGAAACCAGCTCCACGACACCAGGTCTAGTGGCCTGCCTCTCTCTGCTCTCCATGACACCAGACCTAGCGGCCTCCCTCTCTCTGCTCTCGTTGACACCAGGTCTAGCGGCCTGCTTCTCTCTGCTCTCCAATGCACCAGGTCTAGCGGGCTGCCTCTCTGCACTCCATGACACCAGGTCCAGCGGCCTGCCTCTCTCTGCTCTCCATGACACCAGCTCCACGACACCAGGTCTAGCCGTCTGCCTCTCTCTTCTCTCCATGACACCAGATCTAGCAATCTGCTTCTCTCTGGTCTCCATGACACCAGGTCTAGCGGCCTGCCTCTCTCTGCTCTCCATGACACCATGTCCAGCGGCCTGCCTCTCTCTGATCTCCATGACACCAGCACCACGACACCAGGTCTAGCGGTCTGCATCTCTCTGCTCTCCATGACACCAGGTCTAGCGGCCTGCCTCTCTCTGCTCTCCATGACACCAGATCTACTGATCTGCCTCTCTCTGCTCTCCATGAAACCAGGTGTAGCGGCCTGCTTCTCTCTGCCATCCATGAAACCTGGTCTAGCGGCATGTCTCTCTCTGCTCTCCATGACACCAGGTCTAGTGGCCTGCCTCTTTCTGAACTCCATGACACCACGTCTAGCGGCCTGCCTCTTTCTGCTCTCCATGACACCAGGTGTAGCGGCCTGCCTCTCTCTGCTCTCCATAACACCAGGTGTAGCGGCCTGCCTCTCTCTGCTCTCCATGACACCAAGTCTAGCGGCCTGCCTCTTTCTGCTCTCCATGACACCAGGTCCAGCGGCCTGCCTCTCTCTGCTCTCCATGACACCAGGTCCAGCGGTCTGCCTCTCTCTGGTCTTCATGAAACCAGGTCTAGAGGCCTGCCTCTCTCTGCTCTCCATGACACCAGGTCTAGCAGCCTGCCTCCCTCTGCTCTCCATGACACTAGGTCTAGCGGTCTGCTTCTCTCTGCTCTCTGTGACACCAGCTCTACTGGCCTGCCTCTCTCCGCTCTCCATGACACCAAGTCTAGCGGCCTGCCTCTCTCTGCTCTCCATGAAACCAGGTCTAGTGGCCTGCCTCTCTCTGCTCTCCATGACACCAGGTCTAGCGGCCTGCCTCTCTCTGCTCTCCAGGACACCAGATCTAGCGGCCTGACTCTCTCTGCTCTGCATGACACCAGGTCTAGCAGCCTGCCTCTCTCTGCTCTCCAATGCACCAGGTCTAGCGGCCTGCCTCTCTCTGCTCTCCATGACACCAGGTCCAGCGGCCTGATTCTCTGCTCCCCATGACACCAGCTCCACGACACCAGGTCTAGCTGTCTGCCTCTCTCTGCTCTCCATGACAGCAGGTCCAGCGGCCTGCCTCTATCTGCTCTCCATGACACCAGGTCCAGCGGCCTGCCTATCTCTGCTCTCAATGACACCAGATATAGTGGCCTGCCTCTCTCTGATCTCCATGACACCAGACCTAGCGGGCTGCCTCTCTCTGCTCTTGTTGACACCAGGTCTAGCGGCCTGCCTTTCTCTGCTCTCCAATGCACCAGTTCTAGCGACCTGCCTCTCTCTGCTATCCATGACACCAGGTCTAGCGTCCTGACTCTCTCTGCTCTCCAATGCACCAGGTCTAGGCCTGCCTCTCTCTGCTCTCCATGACACCAGGTCCAGCGGCCTGCCTCTCTCTGCTCTCCATGACACCAGCTCCACGACACCAGGTCTAGCGGTCTGCCTCTCTCTGCTCTCCACGACACCAGGTCTAGCTGTCTGCCTCTCTCTGCTCTCCATGACACCAGATCTAGCAATCTGCCTCTCTCTGCTCTCCATGACACCAGGTCTAGCGACCTGCCTCTCTCTGCTTTCCATGACACCAGGTCCAGCGGCCTGCCTCTCTCTGGTCTCCATGACACCAGCTCCACGACACCAGGTCTAGCCGTCTGCCTCTCTCTTCTCTCCATGACACCAGATCTAGCAATCTGCCTCTCTCTGCTCTCCATGACACCAGGTCTAGCGGCCTGCCTCTCTCTGCTCTCCATGACACCAGGTCCAGCGGCCTGCCTCTCTCTGATCTCCATGACACCAGCTCCACGACACCAGGTCTAGCGGTCTGCATCTCTCTGCTCTCCATGACACCAGGTCTAGCGGCCTGCCTCTCTCTGCTCTCCATGACACCAGATCTACTGATCTGCCTCTCTCTGCTCTCCATGAAACCAGGTGTAGCGGCCTGCTTCTCTCTGAAATCCATGAAACCTGGTCTAGCGGCATGTCTCTCTCTGCTCTCCATGACACCAGGTCTAGTGGCCTGCCTCTTTACGAACTCCATGACACCACATCTAGCGGCCTGCCTCTTTCTGCTCTCCATGACACCAGGTGTAGCGGCCTGCCTCTCTCTGCTCTCCATGACACCAGGTGTAGTGGCCTGCCTCTCTCTGCTCTCCATGACACCAAGTCTAGCGGCCTGCCTCTTTCTGCTCTCCATGACACCAGGTCCAGCGGCCTGCCTCTCTCTGCTCTCCATGACACCAGGTCCAGCGGTCTGCCTCTCTCTGCTCTCCATGACAGCAGGTCCAGCGGCCTGCCTCTATCTGCTCTCCATGACACCAGGTCCAGCGGCCTGCCTATCTCTGCTCTCAGTGACACCAGATCAAGTGGCCTGCCTCTCTCTGCTCTCCATGACACCAGACCTAGCAGGCTGCCTCTCTCTGCTCTTGTTGACACCAGGTCCAGCGGCCTGCCTCTCTCTGCTCTCAATGACACCAGCTCCACGACACCAGGTCTAGCGGTCTGCCTCTCTCTGCTCTCCACCACACCAGGTCTAGCTGTCTGCCTCTCTCTGCTCTCCATGACACCAGGTCTAGGCCTGCCTCTCTCTGCTCTCCATGACACCAGGTCCAGCGGCCTGCCTCTCTCTGCTCTCAATGACACCAGCTCCACGACACCAGGTCTAGCGGTCTGCCTCTCTCTGCTCTCCACGACACCAGGTCTAGCTGTCTGCCTCTCTCTGCTCTCCATGACACCAGGTCTAGCAGCCTGCCTCTCTCTGCTCTCCATGACACCAGGTCTAGCGGTCTGCCTCTCTCTGCTCTCCATGACACCAGGTCCAGCGGCCTGTCTCTCTCTACTCTCCATGATCCCAGGTCCAGTGGCCTACCTCTCTCTGCTCTCCATGACACCAGGTATAGTGGCCTGCCTCTCTGCTCTCCATGACACCAGGTCTAGCGGCCTGCCTATCTCTGCTCTCCATGACACCAGGTCTAGCTGCCTGCCTCTCTCTGCTCTCCAATACACCTGGTCTAGCGGTCTGCCTCTCTCTGCTCTCCATGACAGCAGGTCTAGCGGCCTGCCTCTCTCTGCTCTCCATGACACCAGATCTAGTGATCTGCCTCTCTCCGCTCTCCATGACACCAGGTCTAGCGGCCTGCCTCTCTCTGCTGTCCATGAAACCAGGTGTAGCGGCCTGCTTCTCTCTGCTATCCATGAAACCAGGTCTAGCAGTATGTCTCTCTCTGCTCTCCATGACACCAGGTCTAGTGGTCTGCCTCTCTCTGCTCTCCATGATACCAGGTCCAGCGGCCTGCCTCTCTCTGGTCTTCATGAAACCAGGTCTAGAGGCCTGCCTCTCTCTGCTCTCCATGACACCAGGTCTAGCGGCCTGCCTCCCTCTGCTCTCCATGACACCAGGTCTAGCAGCCTGCCTCTCTCTGCTCTCCATGACACCAGGTCTAGTGGCCTGCCTCTCTCTCTGCTCTCCATGACACCATATCTAGTGATATGCCTCTCTCTGCTCTCCATGACACCAGGTCTAGCGGCCTGCCTCTCTCTGCTCTCCATGAAACCAGGTGTAGTGGCCTGCTTCTCTCTGCTCTCCATGACACCAGGTCCAGCGGTCTGCGTCTCTGCTCTCCATGACACCAACTCCACGACTCCAGGTCTAGCTGTCTGCCTCTCTCTGCTCTCCATGACAGCAGGTCCAGCGGCCTGCCTCTCTCTGCTCTCCATGACACCACGTCCAGCGGCCTGCCTATCTCTGCTCTCAGTGACACCAGATCTAGTGGCCTGCCTCTCTCTGCTCTCCATGACACCAGACCTAGCAGCCAGCCTCTCTCTGCTCTCCATGACACCAGGTCTAGTGGCCTGCCTCTCTCTGATCTCCATGACACCAGATCTAGTGATCTGCCTCTCTCTGCTCTCCATGACACCAGGTCTAGCGGCCTGCCTCTCTCTGCTCTCCATGAAACCAGGTGTAGAGGCCTGCTTCTCTCTGCTCTCCATGACACCAGGTCCAGCGGCCTGTGTCTCTGCTCTCCATGACACCAACTCCACGACTCCAGGTCTAGCTGTCTGCCTCTCTCTGCTCTCCATGACAGCAGGTCCAGCGGCCTGCCTCTCTCTGCTCTCCATGACACCACGTCCAGCGGCCTGCCTATCTCTGCTCTCAGTGACACCAGATCTAGTGGCCTGCCTCTCTCTGCTCTCCATGACACCAGACCTAGCGGCCTGCCTCTCTCTGCTCTCGTTGACACCAGGTCTAGTGGCCTGCCTTTCTCTGCTCTCCAATGCACCAGGTCTAGCGGCCTGCCTCTCTCTGCTCTCCAATGCACCAGGTCTAGGCCTGCCTCTCTCTGCTCTCCATGACACCAGCTCCACGACAACAGGTCTAGCGGTCTGCCTCTCTCTGCTCTCCACGACACCAGGTCTGGCGGCCTGCCTCTCTCTACTCTCCATGACACCAGGTCTAGCGGCCTGCCTCTCTCTGCTCTCCATGACACCAGGTCTAGCGGCCTGCCTCTCTCTGCTCTCCATGACACCAGGTCCAGCGGCCTGTCTCTCTCTACCCTCCATGACCGCAGGTCCAGTGGCCTGCCTCTCGCTGCTCTCCATGACACCAGGTCTAGTGGCCTGCCTCTTTCTGAACTCCATGACACCAAGTCTAGCGGCCTGCCTCTTTCTGCTCTCCATGACACCAGGTCCAGCGGCCTGCCTCTCTCTGCTCTCCATGATACCAGGTCCAGCGGCCTGCCTCTCTCTGGTCTTCATGAAACCAGGTCTTGAGGCCTGCCTCTCTCTGCTCTCCATGACACCAGGACTAGCGGCCTGCCTCCCTCTGCTCTCCATGACACTAGGTCTAGCGGTCTGCTTCTCTCTGCTCTCTGTGACACCAGGTCTAGCGGCCTGCCTCTCTCTGCTCACCATGACACCAGGTCTAGCGGCCTGCCTCTCTCTACTCTCCATGAAACCAGGTCTAGCAGCCAGCCTCTCTCTGCTCTCCATGACACCAGGACTAGCGGCCTGCCTCTCTCTGCTCTCCATGACACCAGGTCTAGTGGCCTGCCTCTCTCTCTGCTCTCCATGACACCAGATCTAGTGATCTGCCTCTCTCTGCTCTCCATGACAGCAGGTCTAGCGGCCTGCCTCTCTCTGCTCTCCATGACACCAGATCTAGTGATCTGCCTCTCTCCGCTCTCCATGACACCAGGTCTAGCGGCCTGCCTCTCTCTGCTCTCCATGGCACCAGGAGTAGCGGCCTGCCTCTCTCTGCTCTCCATGACACCAGGTGTAGCAGCATGCCTCTCTCTGCTCTCCATGACACCAAGTCTAGAGGCCTGCCTCTTTCAGCTCTCCATGACACCAAGTTGAGCGGCCTGCCTCTCTCTGCTCTCCATGACATCAGGTCCAGCGGCCTGCCTCTCTCTGCTCTCCATGACACCAGGTCTAGCGCCTGCTTCCCTCTGCCTCCATGACACCGGGTCCAGCGGGCTGCCTCTCTCGGCTCCCCATGACACCAGCTCCAAGACACCAGGTCTAGCGGTCTGCCTCTTTCTGCTCTCCATGACACCAGGTCTAGTGGCCTGCCTCTTTCTGCTCTCCATGACACCAGGTCTAGTGGCCTGCCTCTCTCTGCTCTCCATGACACCAGGTCTAGTGGCCTGCCTCTCTCTGCTCTCCATGACACCAGGTCTAGCGGCTGGCCGCTCTCTGCTCTCCAGGACACCAGGTCCAGCGGCCTGCCTCCCTCTGCTCTCCATGACACCAGGTCTAGCGGCCTGCCTCTCTGTACTCTCCATGACACCAGGTGTAGCGGCCTGCCTCTCTCTGCTCTCCATGACACCAGGTCTAGTGGCCTGCCACTCTCTGATCTGCATGACAGCAGCTCCATGACACCACGGCTAGCGATCTGCATCTCTCTGCTCTCCATGAAACCAGGGCTAGTGGCCTGCCTCTCTCTGCTCTCCATGACACCAGGTCCAGCGGCCTGCCTCTCTCTGCTCTCCATGACACCAGGTCCAGCGGCCTGCCTCTCTCTGCTCTGCATGACACCAGCTCCATGACAGCAGGTATAGCGGCCTGCCTCTCTCTGCTCTCCATGACACCAGGTGTAGCGGAGACTGCCGCTCTCTGCTCTCCATGACACCAGGTCTAGCGGCCTGCCTCTCTCTGCTCTCCAATGCACCAGGGCTAGCGGCCTGCCTCTCTCTGCTCTCCATGACACCAGGTCTAGCAGCCTGCCTCTCTCTGCTCTCCAATGCACCAGGTCTAGCGGACTGCCTCTCTCTGCTCTTCATGACACCAGGTCTAGCGGCCTGCCTCTCTCTGCTCTCCAATGCACCAGGTCTAGCGGACTGCCTCTCTCTGCTCTCCATGATACCAGGTCTAGCGGCCTGCCTCTCTCTGCTGTCCAGGATACCAGATTTAGCGGCCTGACTCTCTCTGCTGTCCATTACACCAACTCCATGACACCAGGTCTAGCGGCCTGCATCTCTCTGCTCTCCATGACACCAGGTCTAGCGGCCTGCCTCTCTCTGCTCTCTATGACACCAGATCTAGTGAAATGCCTCTCTCTGCTCTCCATGACACCAGGTCTAGTGGCCTGCCTCTCTCTGCTCTCCATGAAACCAGGTGTAGCGGCCTGCTTCGCTCTGCTAACCATGAAACCAGGTCTAGCGGCCTGCCTCTTTCTGCTCTCCATCACACCAGGTTTAGTGGCCTGCCTCTTTCTGCTCCCCATGGCACCAGGTGTAGCGGCCTGCCTCTCTCTGCTCTCCATGACACCAGGTGTAGCAGCATGCCTCTCTCTGCTCTCCATGACACCAAGTCTAGAGGCCTGCCTCTTTCAGCTCTCCATGACACCAGGTCCAGCGGCCTGCCTCTCTCTGCTCTCCATGACATCAGGTCCAGCGGCCTGCCTCTCTCTGCTCTCCATGACACCAGGTCTAGCGCCTGCTTCCCTCTGCCTCCATGACACCGGGTCCAGCGGGCTGCCTCTCTCGGCTCCCCATGACACCAGCTCCAAGACACCAGGTCTAGCGGTCTGCCTCTCTCTACTCTCCATGACACTAGGTCTAGCGGTCTGCTTCTCTCTGCTCTCTATGACACCAGGTCTAGCGGCCTGCCTCTCTCTCTGCTCTCTATGACACCAGGTCTAGTGACCTGCCTCTCTCTGCTCCATGAAACCAGGTCTAGCGGCCTGCCTCTCTCTGCTCTCCATGACACCAGGTCTAGCGGCCTGCCTCTCTCTGTTCTCCAGGACACCAGATCTAGCGGCCTGACTCTCTCTGCTCTCCATGACACCATATCTAGCAGCCTGCCTCTCTCTGCTCTCCATGACACCAGCTCCACGACACCAGATCTAGCTGTCTGCCTCTCTCTGCTCTCCATGACACCAGGTCCAGCGGCCTGCCTATCTCTGATCTCCATGACACCAGGTCCAGTGGCCCGCCTATCTCTGCTCTCAGTGACACCAGATCTAGTGGCCTGCCTCTCTCTGTGCGCTCCATGACACCAGACCTAGCGGCCTGCATCTCTCTGCTCTCGTTGACACCAGGTCTAGCAGCCTGCCTTTCTCTGCTCTCCAATGCACCAGTTCTAGCGGCCTGCCTCTCTCTGCTCTCCATGACACCAGGTCTAGCGGCCTGCCTCTCTCTGCTCTCCAATGCACCAGGACGAGCGGCCTGCCTCTCTCTGCTCTTCATGACAACAGGTCCAGCGGCCTGCCTCTCTCTGCTCTCCATGAAACCAGCTCCACGACACCAGGTCTAGTGGCCTGCCTCTCTCTGCTCTCCATGACACCAGACCTAGCGGCCTCCCTCTCTCTGCTCTCGTTGACACCAGGTCTAGCGGCCTGCTTCTCTCTGCTCTCCAATGCACCAGGTCTAGCGGGCTGCCTCTCTGCACTCCATGACACCAGGTCCAGCGGCCTGCCTCTCTCTGCTCTCCATGACACCAGCTCCACGACACCAGGTCTAGCCGTCTGCCTCTCTCTTCTCTCCATGACACCAGATCTAGCAATCTGCTTCTCTCTGGTCTCCATGACACCAGGTCTAGCGGCCTGCCTCTCTCTGCTCTCCATGACACCATGTCCAGCGGCCTGCCTCTCTCTGATCTCCATGACACCAGCACCACGACACCAGGTCTAGCGGTCTGCATCTCTCTGCTCTCCATGACACCAGGTCTAGCGGCCTGCCTCTCTCTGCTCTCCATGACACCAGATCTACTGATCTGCCTCTCTCTGCTCTCCATGAAACCAGGTGTAGCGGCCTGCTTCTCTCTGCCATCCATGAAACCTGGTCTAGCGGCATGTCTCTCTCTGCTCTCCATGACACCAGGTCTAGTGGCCTGCCTCTTTCTGAACTCCATGACACCACGTCTAGCGGCCTGCCTCTTTCTGCTCTCCATGACACCAGGTGTAGCGGCCTGCCTCTCTCTGCTCTCCATAACACCAGGTGTAGCGGCCTGCCTCTCTCTGCTCTCCATGACACCAAGTCTAGCGGCCTGCCTCTTTCTGCTCTCCATGACACCAGGTCCAGCGGCCTGCCTCTCTCTGCTCTCCATGACACCAGGTCCAGCGGTCTGCCTCTCTCTGGTCTTCATGAAACCAGGTCTAGAGGCCTGCCTCTCTCTGCTCTCCATGACACCAGGTCTAGCAGCCTGCCTCCCTCTGCTCTCCATGACACTAGGTCTAGCGGTCTGCTTCTCTCTGCTCTCTGTGACACCAGCTCTACTGGCCTGCCTCTCTCCGCTCTCCATGACACCAAGTCTAGCGGCCTGCCTCTCTCTGCTCTCCATGAAACCAGGTCTAGTGGCCTGCCTCTCTCTGCTCTCCATGACACCAGGTCTAGCGGCCTGCCTCTCTCTGCTCTCCAGGACACCAGATCTAGCGGCCTGACTCTCTCTGCTCTGCATGACACCAGGTCTAGCAGCCTGCCTCTCTCTGCTCTCCAATGCACCAGGTCTAGCGGCCTGCCTCTCTCTGCTCTCCATGACACCAGGTCCAGCGGCCTGATTCTCTGCTCCCCATGACACCAGCTCCACGACACCAGGTCTAGCTGTCTGCCTCTCTCTGCTCTCCATGACAGCAGGTCCAGCGGCCTGCCTCTATCTGCTCTCCATGACACCAGGTCCAGCGGCCTGCCTATCTCTGCTCTCAATGACACCAGATATAGTGGCCTGCCTCTCTCTGATCTCCATGACACCAGACCTAGCGGGCTGCCTCTCTCTGCTCTTGTTGACACCAGGTCTAGCGGCCTGCCTTTCTCTGCTCTCCAATGCACCAGTTCTAGCGACCTGCCTCTCTCTGCTATCCATGACACCAGGTCTAGCGTCCTGACTCTCTCTGCTCTCCAATGCACCAGGTCTAGGCCTGCCTCTCTCTGCTCTCCATGACACCAGGTCCAGCGGCCTGCCTCTCTCTGCTCTCCATGACACCAGCTCCACGACACCAGGTCTAGCGGTCTGCCTCTCTCTGCTCTCCACGACACCAGGTCTAGCTGTCTGCCTCTCTCTGCTCTCCATGACACCAGATCTAGCAATCTGCCTCTCTCTGCTCTCCATGACACCAGGTCTAGCGACCTGCCTCTCTCTGCTTTCCATGACACCAGGTCCAGCGGCCTGCCTCTCTCTGGTCTCCATGACACCAGCTCCACGACACCAGGTCTAGCCGTCTGCCTCTCTCTTCTCTCCATGACACCAGATCTAGCAATCTGCCTCTCTCTGCTCTCCATGACACCAGGTCTAGCGGCCTGCCTCTCTCTGCTCTCCATGACACCAGGTCCAGCGGCCTGCCTCTCTCTGATCTCCATGACACCAGCTCCACGACACCAGGTCTAGCGGTCTGCATCTCTCTGCTCTCCATGACACCAGGTCTAGCGGCCTGCCTCTCTCTGCTCTCCATGACACCAGATCTACTGATCTGCCTCTCTCTGCTCTCCATGAAACCAGGTGTAGCGGCCTGCTTCTCTCTGAAATCCATGAAACCTGGTCTAGCGGCATGTCTCTCTCTGCTCTCCATGACACCAGGTCTAGTGGCCTGCCTCTTTACGAACTCCATGACACCACATCTAGCGGCCTGCCTCTTTCTGCTCTCCATGACACCAGGTGTAGCGGCCTGCCTCTCTCTGCTCTCCATGACACCAGGTGTAGTGGCCTGCCTCTCTCTGCTCTCCATGACACCAAGTCTAGCGGCCTGCCTCTTTCTGCTCTCCATGACACCAGGTCCAGCGGCCTGCCTCTCTCTGCTCTCCATGACACCAGGTCCAGCGGTCTGCCTCTCTCTGCTCTCCATGACAGCAGGTCCAGCGGCCTGCCTCTATCTGCTCTCCATGACACCAGGTCCAGCGGCCTGCCTATCTCTGCTCTCAGTGACACCAGATCAAGTGGCCTGCCTCTCTCTGCTCTCCATGACACCAGACCTAGCAGGCTGCCTCTCTCTGCTCTTGTTGACACCAGGTCCAGCGGCCTGCCTCTCTCTGCTCTCAATGACACCAGCTCCACGACACCAGGTCTAGCGGTCTGCCTCTCTCTGCTCTCCACCACACCAGGTCTAGCTGTCTGCCTCTCTCTGCTCTCCATGACACCAGGTCTAGGCCTGCCTCTCTCTGCTCTCCATGACACCAGGTCCAGCGGCCTGCCTCTCTCTGCTCTCAATGACACCAGCTCCACGACACCAGGTCTAGCGGTCTGCCTCTCTCTGCTCTCCACGACACCAGGTCTAGCTATCTGCCTCTCTCTGCTCTCCATGACACCAGGTCTAGCAGCCTGCCTCTCTCTGCTCTCCATGACACCAGGTCTAGCGGTCTGCCTCTCTCTGCTCTCCATGACACCAGGTCCAGCGGCCTGTCTCTCTCTACTCTCCATGATCCCAGGTCCAGTGGCCTACCTCTCTCTGCTCTCCATGACACCAGGTATAGTGGCCTGCCTCTCTGCTCTCCATGACACCAGGTCTAGCGGCCTGCCTATCTCTGCTCTCCATGACACCAGGTCTAGCTGCCTGCCTCTCTCTGCTCTCCAATACACCTGGTCTAGCGGTCTGCCTCTCTCTGCTCTCCATGACAGCAGGTCTAGCGGCCTGCCTCTCTCTGCTCTCCATGACACCAGATCTAGTGATCTGCCTCTCTCCGCTCTCCATGACACCAGGTCTAGCGGCCTGCCTCTCTCTGCTGTCCATGAAACCAGGTGTAGCGGCCTGCTTCTCTCTGCTATCCATGAAACCAGGTCTAGCAGTATGTCTCTCTCTGCTCTCCATGACACCAGGTCTAGTGGTCTGCCTCTCTCTGCTCTCCATGATACCAGGTCCAGCGGCCTGCCTCTCTCTGGTCTTCATGAAACCAGGTCTAGAGGCCTGCCTCTCTCTGCTCTCCATGACACCAGGTCTAGCGGCCTGCCTCCCTCTGCTCTCCATGACACCAGGTCTAGCAGCCTGCCTCTCTCTGCTCTCCATGACACCAGGTCTAGTGGCCTGCCTCTCTCTCTGCTCTCCATGACACCATATCTAGTGATATGCCTCTCTCTGCTCTCCATGACACCAGGTCTAGCGGCCTGCCTCTCTCTGCTCTCCATGAAACCAGGTGTAGTGGCCTGCTTCTCTCTGCTCTCCATGACACCAGGTCCAGCGGTCTGCGTCTCTGCTCTCCATGACACCAACTCCACGACTCCAGGTCTAGCTGTCTGCCTCTCTCTGCTCTCCATGACAGCAGGTCCAGCGGCCTGCCTCTCTCTGCTCTCCATGACACCACGTCCAGCGGCCTGCCTATCTCTGCTCTCAGTGACACCAGATCTAGTGGCCTGCCTCTCTCTGCTCTCCATGACACCAGACCTAGCAGCCAGCCTCTCTCTGCTCTCCATGACACCAGGTCTAGTGGCCTGCCTCTCTCTGATCTCCATGACACCAGATCTAGTGATCTGCCTCTCTCTGCTCTCCATGACACCAGGTCTAGCGGCCTGCCTCTCTCTGCTCTCCAGGAAACCAGGTGTAGAGGCCTGCTTCTCTCTGCTCTCCATGACACCAGGTCCAGCGGCCTGTGTCTCTGCTCTCCATGACACCAACTCCACGACTCCAGGTCTAGCTGTCTGCCTCTCTCTGCTCTCCATGACAGCAGGTCCAGCGGCCTGCCTCTCTCTGCTCTCCATGACACCACGTCCAGCGGCCTGCCTATCTCTGCTCTCAGTGACACCAGATCTAGTGGCCTGCCTCTCTCTGCTCTCCATGACACCAGACCTAGCGGCCTGCCTCTCTCTGCTCTCGTTGACACCAGGTCTAGTGGCCTGCCTTTCTCTGCTCTCCAATGCACCAGGTCTAGCGGCCTGCCTCTCTCTGCTCTCCAATGCACCAGGTCTAGGCCTGCCTCTCTCTGCTCTCCATGACACCAGCTCCACGACAACAGGTCTAGCGGTCTGCCTCTCTCTGCTCTCCACGACACCAGGTCTGGCGGCCTGCCTCTCTCTACTCTCCATGACACCAGGTCTAGCGGCCTGCCTCTCTCTGCTCTCCATGACACCAGGTCTAGCGGCCTGCCTCTCTCTGCTCTCCATGACACCAGGTCCAGCGGCCTGTCTCTCTCTACCCTCCATGACCCCAGGTCCAGTGGCCTGCCTCTCGCTGCTCTCCATGACACCAGGTCTAGTGGCCTGCCTCTTTCTGAACTCCATGACACCAAGTCTAGCGGCCTGCCTCTTTCTGCTCTCCATGACACCAGGTCCAGCGGCCTGCCTCTCTCTGCTCTCCATGATACCAGGTCCAGCGGCCTGCCTCTCTCTGGTCTTCATGAAACCAGGTCTTGAGGCCTGCCTCTCTCTGCTCTCCATGACACCAGGACTAGCGGCCTGCCTCCCTCTGCTCTCCATGACACTAGGTCTAGCGGTCTGCTTCTCTCTGCTCTCTGTGACACCAGGTCTAGCGGCCTGCCTCTCTCTGCTCACCATGACACCAGGTCTAGCGGCCTGCCTCTCTCTACTCTCCATGAAACCAGGTCTAGCAGCCAGCCTCTCTCTGCTCTCCATGACACCAGGACTAGCGGCCTGCCTCTCTCTGCTCTCCATGACACCAGGTCTAGTGGCCTGCCTCTCTCTCTGCTTTCCATGACACCAGATCTAGTGATCTGCCTCTCTCTGCTCTCCATGACACCAGGTCTAGCGGCCGGCCTCTCTCTGCTCTCCATGAAACCAGGTGTAGCGGCCTGCTTCTCTCTGCTCTCCATGACACCAGGTCCAGCGGCCTGCGTCTCTGCTCTCCATGACACCAACTCCACGACTCCAGGTCTAGCTGTCTGCCTCTCTCTGCTCTCAGTGACACCAGATCTAGTGGCCTGCCTCTCTCTGCTCTCCATGACACCAGACCTAGCGGCCTGCCTCTCTCTGCTCTCGTTGACACCAGGTCTAGTGGCCTGCCTTTCTCTGCTCTCCAATGCACCAGGTCTACCGGCCTGCCTCTCTCTGCTCTCCAATGCACCAGGTCTAGGCCTGCCTCTCTCTGCTCTCCATGACACCAGCTCCACAACAACAGGTCTAGCGGTCTGCCTCTCTCTGCTCTCCACGACACCAGGTCTGGCGGCCTGCCTCTCTCTACTCTCCATGACACCAGGTCTAGCGGCCTGCCTCTCTCTGCTCTCCATGACACCAGGTCTAGCGGCCTGCCTCTCTCTGCTCTCCATGACACCAGGTCCAGCGGCCTGTCTCTCTCTACCCTCCATGACCCCAGGTCCAGTGGCCTGCCTCTCGCTGCTCTCCATTACACCAGGTCTAGTGGCCTGCCTCTCTGCTCTCCATGACACCAGGTCTAGCGGCCTGCCTATCTCTGCTCTCAATTACACCAGATCTAGCGGCCTGCCTCTCTCTGCTCTCCATGAAACCACGTCTAGCGGCCTGCCTCTCTCTGCTCTCCATGACAACAGTTCTAGCGGCCTGCCTATCTCTGCTCTCCATGACACCAGGTCTAGTGGACTGACTCTCTCTGTTCTCCATGACACCAGGTCTAGCTGCCTGCCTCTCTCTGCTCTCCAATACACCTGGTCTAGTGGTCTGCATCTCTCTGCTCTCCATGACACATGGTCTAGCGGCCTGCCTCTCTCTGCTCTCCATGACACCAGATCTAGTGATCTACCTCTCTCTGCTCTCCATGACACCAGGTCTAGCGACCTGCCTCTCTCTGCTCTCCATGACACCAGCTCCACGACACCAGGTCTAGCTGCCTGCCTATCTCTGCTCTCAGTGACACCAGATGTAGTGGCCTGCCTCTCTCTGCTCTCCATGACACCAGACCTAGCGGGCTGCCTCTCTCTGCTCTCATTGACACCAGGCAAAACAGAAAGGTGATGGCTGGAAGGTTTTGAATTAATCATAACCAGTGGCAAAGCTCTGGGCAACCCTCCAGACCATCGTTTTTCAGCCTGCCAAGCCATTACAGAAGGGGAAAAACCATATGCAAATCAGGCCTGGTCCTACCCCAAAAGGGGCAGTCCAGCCCGAACTGCTAGGTCACATCCCTTCTGCACGAGACCACAAGCATCCCCAGACATGTTTCAGCCTTGTTGGGCGTCATCAGTGAGGAGTAGCTTGGGTCTCTAGGCCCGGCAGACTCGGGACCCACATCTGGGCATACCCGTCCAACTCGGGGTGACTTTGGCAAAACAGAAAGGTGATTGCTGGAAGGTTTTGAATTAATCATAACCACGGGCAAAGCTCTGGGCAACCCTCCAGACCATCGTTTTTCAGCCTGCCAAGCCATTACAGAAGGGGAAAAACCATATGCAAATCAGGCCTGGTCCTACCCCAAAAGGGGCAGTCCAGCCCGAACTGCTAGGTCACATCCCTTCTGCACGAGACCACAAGCATCCCCAGACATGTTTCAGCTTTGTTGGGCGTCATCAGTGAGGAGTAGCTTGGGTCTCTAGGCCCGGCAGACTCGGGACCCACGTCTGGGCATACCCGTCCAACTCGGGGTGACTTTGGCAAAACAGAAAGGTGATGGCTGGAAGGTTTTGAATTAATCATAACCACGGGCAAAGCTCTGGGCAACCCTCCAGACCATCGTTTTTCAGCCTGCCAAGCCATTACAGAAGGGGAAAAACCATATGCAAATCAGGCCTGGTCCTACCCCAAAAGGGGCAGTCCAGCCAGAGCCTTGCCAGTGGTTAAGATTAATTCTAAACCTTCCAGCCATCACCTCTTTGTTTTTGCTATGTCACCCCGAGTGGGACGGGTATGCCCAGACGTGGGTCCCGTGCCTGCTGGGCCTAGAGACCCAAGCTACTCTTCACTGATGAGCCCCAACAAGGGCGAAACATGTTTGGGGATGCTTGTGGTCTCGTGCAGAAGGGATGTGGCCTAGCAGTTCGGGCTGGACTGCCCCTTTTGGGGTGGGGCCAAGCCTGATTTGCATATGGTCTTTCCCTTCTGTAATGGCTTGGCAGGCGAAGAACGGTGGTCTGGAGGGTTGCCCAGAGCCTTGCCAGTGGTTAAGATTAATTCTAAACCTTCCAGCCATCACCTCTTTGTTTTTGCTATGTCACCCCGAGTGGGACGGGTATGCCCAGACGTGGGTCCCGTGCCTGCTGGGCCTAGAGACCCAAGCTACTCCTCACTGATGAGCCCCAACAAGGGCGAAACATGTTTGGGGATGCTTGTGGTCTCGTGCAGAAGGGATGTGGCCTAGCAGTTCGGGCTGGACTGCTCCTTTTGGGGTGGGGCCAAGCCTGATTTGCATATGGTCTTTCCCTTCTGTAATGGCTTGGCAGGTGAAGAACGGTGGTCTGGAGGGTTGCCCAGAGCCTAGCCAGTGGTTAAGATTAATTCTAAACCTTCCAGCCATCACCTCTTTGTTTTTGCTATGTCACCCCGAGTGGGACGGGTATGCCCAGACGTGGGTCCCGTGCCTGCTGGGCCTGGAGACCCAAGCTACTCCTCACTGATGAGCCCCAACAAGGGCGAAACATGTTTGGGGATGCTTGTGGTCTCGTGCAGAAGGGATGTGGCCTAGCAGTTCGGGCTGGACTGCCCCTTTTGGGGTGGGGCCAAGCCTGATTTGCATATGGTCTTTCCCTTCTGTAATGGCTTGGCAGGCGAAGAACGGTGGTCTGGAGGGTTGGCCAGAGCCTTGCCAGTGGTTAAGATTAATTCTAAACCTTCCAGCCATCACCTCTTTGTTTTTGCTATGTCACCCCGAGTGGGACGGGTATGCCCAGACGTGGGTCCCGTGCCTGCTGGGCCTAGAGACCCAAGCTACTCCTCACTGATGAGCCCCAACAAGGGCAAAACATGTTTGGGGATGCTTGTGGTCTCGTGCAGAAGGGATGTGGCCTAGCAGTTCGGGCTGGACTGCCCCTTTTGGGGTGGGGCCAAGCCTGATTTGCATATGGTCTTTCCCTTCTGTAATGGCTTGGCAGGCGAAGAACAGTGGTCTGGAGGGTTGCCCAGAGCCTTGCCAGTGGTTAAGATTAATTCTAAACCTTCCAGCCATCACCTCTTTGTTTTTGCTATGTCACCCCGAGTGGGACGGGTATGCCCAGACGTGGGTCCCGTGCCTGCTGGGAGTAGAGACCCAAGCTACTCCTCACTGATGAGCCCCAACAAGGGCGAAACATGTTTGGGGATGCTTGTGGTCTCGTGCAGAAGGGATGTGGCCTAGCAGTTCGGGCTGGACTGCCTCTTTTGGGGTGGGGCCAAGCCTGATTTGCATATGGTCTTTCCCTTCTGTAATGGCTTGGCAGGCGAAGAACGGTGGTCTGGAGGGTTGCCCAGAGCCTTGCCAGTGGTTAAGATTAATTCTAAACCTTCCAGCCATCACCTCTTTGTTTTTGCTATGTCACCCCGAGTGGGACGGGTATGCCCAGACATGGGTCCCGTGCCTGCTGGGCCTAGAGACCCAAGCTACTCCTCACTGATGAGCCCCAACAAGGGCGAAACATGTTTGGGGATGCTTGTGGTCTCGTGCAGAAGGGATGTGGCCTAGCAGTTCGGGCTGGACTGCCCCTTTTGGGGTGGGGCCAAGCCTGATTTGCATATGGTCTTTCCCTTCTGTAATGGCTTGGCAGGCGAAGAACGGTGGTCTGGAGGGTTGCCCAGAGCCTTGCCAGTGGTTAAGATTAATTCTAAACCTTCCAGCCATCACCTCTTTGTTTTTGCTATGTCACCCCGAGTGGGACGGGTATGCCCAGACGTGGGTCCCGTGCCTGCTGGGCCTAGAGACCCAAGCTACTCCTCACTGATGAGCCCCAACAAGGGCGAAACATGTTTGGGGATGCTTGTGGTCTCGTGCAGAAGGGATGTGGCCTAGCAGTTCGGGCTGGACTGCCCCTTTTGGGGTGGGGCCAAGCCTGATTTGCATATGGTCTTTCCCTTCTGTAATGGCTTGGCAGGCGAAGAACGGTGGTCTGGAGGGTTGCCCAGAGCCTTGCCAGTGGTTAAGATTAATTCTAAACCTTCCAGCCATCACCTCTTTGTTTTTGCTCATTGACACCAGGTCTAGCGGCCTGCCTTTCTCTGCTCTCCAATGCACCAGTTCTAGCGGCCTGCCTCTCTCTGCTATCCATGACACCAGGTCTAGCGTCCTGCCTCTCTCTGCTCTCCAATGCACCAGGTCTAGGCCTGCCTCTCCATGCTCTCCATGACACCAGGTCCAGCGGCCTGCCTCTCTCTGCTCTCCATGACTCCAGCTCCACGACACCAGGTCTAGCGGTCTGCCTCTTTCTGCTCTCCACGACACCAGGTCTAGCTGTCTGCCTCTCTCTGCTCTCCATGACACCAGGTCTAGCGGCCTGCCTCTCTCCGCTCTCCATGACACCAGGTCTAGCGGCCTGCCTCTCTCTGCTCTCAATGACACCAGGTCCAGCGGCCTGTCTCTCTCTACTCTCCATGACCCCAGGTCCAGTGGCCTGCCTCTCTCTACTCTCCATGACACCAGGTCTAGCAGCCTGCCTCTCTGCTCTCCATGACACCAGGTCTAGTGGCCTGCCTATCTCTGATCTCAATGACACCAGATCTAGCGGCCTGCCTTTCTCTGCTCTCCATGACACCAGGTCCAGCGGCCTGTCTCTCTTTACTCTCCATGACCCCAGGTCCAGTGGCCTGCCTCTCTCTGCTCTCCATGACACCAGACCTAGCGGGCTGCCTCTCTCTGCTCTCGTTGACACCAGGTCTAGCGGCCTGCCTTTCTCTGCTCTCCAATGCACCAGTTCTAGCGGCCCGCCTCTCTCTGCTATCCATGACACCAGGTCTAGTGTCCTGCCTCTCTCTGCTCTCCAATGCACCAGGTCTAGGCCTGCCTCTCTCTGCTCTCCATGACACCAGGTCCAGCAGCCTGCCTCTCTCTGCTCTCCATGACACCAGCTCCACGACACCAGGTGTAGCGGTCTGCCTCTTTCTGCTCTCCACGACACCAGGTCTAGCTGTCTGCCTCTCTCTGCTCTCCATGACACCAGATCTAGCAATCTGCCTCTCTCTGCTCTCCATGACACCAAGTCTAGTGGCCTGCCTCTCTCTGCTCTCCATGACACCAGGTCTAGCGGCCTGCCTCTCTCTGCTCTCAATGACACCAGGTCCAGCGGCCTGTCTCTCTCTACTCTCCATGACCCCAGGTCCAGTGGCCTGCCTCTCTCTGCTCTCCATGACACCAGGTCTAGCAGCCTGCCTCTCTGCTCTCCATGACACCAGGTCTAGTGGCCTGCCTATCTCTGATCTCAATGACACCAGATATAGCAGCCTGCCTTTCTCTGCTCTCCATGACACCAGGTCCAGCGGCTTGTCTCTCTTTACTCTCCATGACCCCAGGTCCAGTGGCCTGCCTCTCTCTGCTCTCCATGACACAAGGTATAGCGGCCTGCCTCTCTGCTCTCCATGACACCAGGTCTAGCGGCCTGCCTATCTATGCTCTCCATGACACCAGGTCTAGTGGCCTGCCTCTCTCTGCTCTCCAATACACCTGGTCTAGCGGTCTGCCTCTCTCTGCTCTCCATGAAACCAGGTCTAGCGGCCTGCCTCTCTCTGCTCTCCATGACACCAGATCTAGTGATCTGCCTCTCTCCGCTCTCCATGACACCAGGTCTAGCGGCCTGCCTCTCTCTGCTCTCCATGAAACCAGGTGTAAGTGGCCTGCTTCTCTCTGCTCTCCATGACACCAGGTCTAGTGGCCTGACTCTCTCTCTGCTCTGCATGCCACCAGATCTAGTGATCTGCCTCTCACTGCTCTCCATGACACCAGGTCTAGCGGCCTGCCTCTCTCTGCTCTCCATGAAACCAGGTGTAGCGGCCTGACTATCTCTACTCTCATTGACACCAGATCTAGCGGCCTGCCTCTCTCTGCTCTCCATGAAACCACGTCTAGCGGCCTGCCTCTCTCTGCTCTCCATGACAACAGGTCTAGTGGCCTGCCTATCTCTGCTCTCCATGACACCAGGTCTAGTGGCCTGACTCTCTCTGTTCTCCATGACACCAGGTCTAGAGTCCTGCCTCTCTCTGCTCTCCAATGCACCAGGTCTAGGCCTGCCTCTCTCTGCTCTCCATGACACCAGGTCCAGCAGCCTGCCTCTCTCTGCTCTCCATGACACCAGCTCCACGACACCAGGTCTAGCGGTCTGCCTCTTTCTGCTCTCCACGACACCAGGTCTAGCTGTCTGCCTCTCTCTGCTCTCCATGACACCAGATCTAGCAATCTGCCTCTCTCTGCTCTCCATGACACCAGGTCTAGTGGCCTGCCTCTTTCTGAACTCCATGACACCAAGTCTAGCGGCCTGCCTCTTTCTGCTCTCCATGACACCAGGTCCAGCGGCCTGCCTTTCTCTGCTCTCCATGATACCAGGTCCAGCGGCCTGCCTCTCTCTTGACTTCATGAAACCAGGTCTAGAGGCCTGCCTCTCTCTGCTCTACATGACACCAGGTCTAGCGGCCTGCCTTCCTCTGCTATCCATGACACTAGGTCTAGCGGTCTGCTTCTCTCTGCTCTCCGTGACACCAGGTCTAGCTGCCTGCCTCTCTCTGCTCTCCATGACACCAGGTCTAGCGGCCTGCCTCTCTCTGCTCTCCATGAAACCAGGTCTAGCGGCCTGCCTCTCTCTGCTCTCCATGACACCAGGTCTAGCGGCCTGCCTCTCTCTGCTCTCCATGACACCAGGTCTAGTGGCCTGCCTCTCTCTCTGCTCTGCATGCCACCAGATCTAGTGATCTGCCTCTCTCTGCTCTCCATGACACCAGGTCTAGCGGCCTGCCTCTCTCTGCTCTCCATGAAACCAGGTGTAGCGGCCTGCCTCTCTGCTCTCCATGACACCAGGTCTAGCGGCCTGACTATCTCTGCTCTCATTGACACCAGATCTAGCGGCCTGCCTCTCTCTGCTCTCCATGAAACCACGTCTAGCGGCCTGCCTCTCTCTGCTCTCCATGACAACAGGTCTAGTGGCCTGCCTATCTCTGCTCTCCATGACACCAGGTCTAGTGGCCTGACTCTCTCTGTTCTCCATGACACCAGGTCTAGAGTCCTGCCTCTCTCTGCTCTCCAATGCACCAGGTCTAGGCCTGCCTCTCTCTGCTCTCCATGACACCAGGTCCAGCAGCCTGCCTCTCTCTGCTCTCCATGACACCAGCTCCACGACACCAGGTCTAGCGGTCTGCCTCTTTCTGCTCTCCACGACACCAGGTCTAGCTGTCTGCCTCTCTCTGCTCTCCATGACACCAGATCTAGCAATCTGCCTCTCTCTGCTCGCCATGACACCAGGTCTAGTGGCCTGCCTCTCTCTGCTCTCCATGACACCAGGTCTAGCGGCCTGCCTCTCTCTGCTCTCAATGACACCAGGTCCAGCGGCCTGTCTCTCTCTACTCTCCATGACCCCAGGTCCAGTGGCCTGCCTCTCTCTGCTCTCCATGACACCAGGTCTAGCAGCCTGCCTCTCTGCTCTCCATGACACCAGGTCTAGTGGCCTGCCTATCTCTGATCTCAATGACACCAGATCTAGCAGCCTGCCTTTCTCTGCTCTCCATGACACCAGGTCCAGCGGCCTGTCTCTCTTTACTCTCCATGAGCCCAGGTCCAGTGGCCTGCCTCTCTCTGCTCTCCATGACACAAGGTATAGCGGCCTGCCTCTCTGCTCTCCATGACACCAGGTCTAGCGGCCTGCCTATCTATGCTCTCCATGACACCAGGTCTAGTGGCCTGCCTCTCTCTGCTCTCCAATACACCTGGTCTAGCGGTCTGCCTCTCTCTGCTCTCCATGAAACCAGGTCTAGCGGCCTGCCTCTCTCTGCTCTCCATGACACCAGATCTAGTGATCTGCCTCTCTCCGCTCTCCATGACACCAGGTCTAGCGGCCTGCCTCTCTCTGCTCTCCATGAAACCACGTGTAGTGGCCTGCTTCTCTCTGCTATCCATGAAACCAGGTGTAGCGGCATGTCTCTCTCTGCTCTCCATGACACCAGGTCTAGTGGCCTGCCTCTTTCTGAACTCCATGACACCAAGTCTAGCGGCCTGCCTCTTTCTGCTCTCCATGACACCAGGTCCAGCGGCCTGCCTTTCTCTGCTCTCCATGATACCAGGGCCAGCGGCCTGCCTCTCTCTTGACTTCATGAAACCAGGTCTAGAGGCCTGCCTCTCTCTGCTCTCCATGACACCAGGTCTAGCGGCCTGCCTCCCTCTGCTCTCCATGACACTAGGTCTAGTGGTCTGCTTCTCTCTGCTCTCCGTGACACCAGGTCTAGCTGCCTGCCTCTCTCTGCTCTCCATGACACCAGGTCTAGCGGCCTGCCTCTCTCTGCTCTCCATGAAACCAGGTCTAGCGGCCTGCCTCTCTCTGCTCTCCATGACACCAGGTCTAGCGGCCTGCCTCTCTCTGCTCTCCATGACACCAGGTCTAGTGGCCTGCCTCTCTCTCTGCTCTGCATGCCACCAGATCTAGTGATCTGCCTCTCTCTGCTCTCCATGACACCAGGTCTAGCGGCCTGCCTCTCTCTGCTCTCCATGAAACCAGGTGTAGCGGCCTGCTTCTCTCTGCTCTCCATGACACTCGGTCCAGCGGCCTGCGTCTCTGCTCTCCATGACACCAACTCCACGACACCAGGTCTAGCTGTCTGCCTCTCTCTACTCTCCATGACCCCAGGTCCAGTGGCCTGCCTCTCGCTGCTCTCCATGACACCAGGTCTAGCGGCCTGACTATCTCTGCTCTCATTGACACCAGATCTAGCGGCCTGCCTCTCTCTGCTCTCCATGAAACCACGTCTAGCGGCCTGCCTCTCTCTGCTCTCCATGACAACAGGTCTAGTGGCCTGCCTATCTCTGCTCTCCATGACACCAGGTCTAGTGGCCTGACTCTCTCTGTTCTCCATGACACCAGGTCTAGAGTCCTGCCTCTCTCTGCTCTCCAATGCACCAGGTCTAGGCCTGCCTCTCTCTGCTCTCCATGACACCAGGTCCAGCAGCCTGCCTCTCTCTGCTCTCCATGACACCAGCTCCACGACACCAGGTCTAGCGGTCTGCCTCTTTCTGCTCTCCACGACACCAGGTCTAGCTGTCTGCCTCTCTCTGCTCTCCATGACACCAGATCTAGCAATCTGCCTCTCTCTGCTCGCCATGACACCAGGTCTAGTGGCCTGCCTCTCTCTGCTCTCCATGACACCAGGTCTAGCGGCCTGCCTCTCTCTGCTCTCAATGACACCAGGTCCAGCGGCCTGTCTCTCTCTACTCTCCATGACCCCAGGTCCAGTGGCCTGCCTCTCTCTGCTCTCCATGACACCAGGTCTAGCAGCCTGCCTCTCTGCTCTCCATGACACCAGGTTTAGTGGCCTGCCTATCTCTGATCTCAATGACACCAGATCTAGCAGCCTGCCTTTCTCTGCTCTCCATGACACCAGGTCCAGCGGCCTGTCTCTCTTTACTCTCCATGACCCCAGGTCCAGTGGCCTGCCTCTCTCTGCTCTCCATGACACAAGGTATAGCGGCCTGCCTCTCTGCTCTCCATGACACCAGGTCTAGCGGCCTGCCTATCTATGCTCTCCATGACACCAGGTCTAGTGGCCTGCCTCTCTCTGCTCTCCAATACACCTGGTCTAGCGGTCTGCCTCTCTCTGCTCTCCATGAAACCAGGTCTAGCGGCCTGCCTCTCTCTGCTCTCCATGACACCAGATCTAGTGATCTGCCTCTCTCCGCTCTCCATGACACCAGGTCTAGCGGCCTGCCTCTCTCTGCTCTCCATGAAACCACGTGTAGTGGCCTGCTTCTCTCTGCTATCCATGAAACCAGGTCTAGCGGCATGTCTCTCTCTGCTCTCCATGACACCAGGTCTAGTGGCCTGCCTCTTTCTGAACTCCATGACACCAAGTCTAGCGGCCTGCCTCTTTCTGCTCTCCATGACACCAGTTCCAGCGGCCTGCCTTTCTCTGCTCTCCATGATACCAGGGCCAGCGGCCTGCCTCTCTCTTGACTTCATGAAACCAGGTCTAGAGGCCTGCCTCTCTCTGCTCTCCATGACACCAGGTCTAGCGGCCTGCCTCCCTCTGCTCTCCATGACACTAGGTCTAGTGGTCTGCTTCTCTCTGCTCTCCGTGACACCAGGTCTAGCTGCCTGCCTCTCTCTGCTCTCCATGACACCAGGTCTAGCGGCCTGCCTCTCTCTGCTCTCCATGAAACCAGGTCTAGCGGCCTGCCTCTCTCTGCTCTCCATGACACCAGGTCTAGTGGCCTGCCTCTCTCTCTGCTCTGCATGCCACCAGATCTAGTGATCTGCCTCTCTCTGCTCTTCATGACACCAGGTCTAGCGGCCTGCCTCTCTCTGCTCTCCATGAAACCAGGTGTAGCGGCCTGCTTCTCTCTGCTCTCCATGACACTAGGTCCAGCGGCCTGCGTCTCTGCTCTCCATGACACCAACTTCACGACACCAGGTCTAGCTGTCTGCCTCTCTCTGCTCTCCATGACAGCAGGTCCAGTGGCCTGCCTCTCTCTGCTCTCCATGACACCAGGTCCAGCGGCCTGCCTATCTCTTCTCTCAGTGACACCAGATCTAGTGGCCTGCCTCTCTCTGCTCTCCATGACACCAGACCTAGCGGCCTGCCTCTCTCTGCTCTCGTTGATACCAGGTCTAGCGGCCTGCCTTTCTCTGCTCTCCAATGCACCAGGTCTAGCGGCCTGCCTCTCTCTGCTCTCCAATGCACCAGGTCTAGGCCTGCCTCTCTCTGCTCTCCATGACACCAGGTCCAGCGGCCTGACTCTCTCTGCTCTCCATGACACCAGCTCCACGACACCAGGTCTAGCGGTCTGCCTCTCTCTGCTCTCCACGACACCAGGTCTGGCTGTCTGCCTCTCTCTGCTCTCCATGACATCAGATCTAGCAATCAGCCTCTCTCTGCTCTCCATGACACCAGATCTAGCAATCAGCCTCTCTCTGCTCTCCATGACACCAGGTCCAGCGACCTGTCTCTCTCTACTCTCCATGACCCCAGGTCCAGTGGCCTGCCTCTCTCTGCTCTCCAAGACACCAGGTCTAGCGGCCTTCCTCTCTCTGCTCTCCATGACACCAGGTCTAGCGACCTGCCTCTCTCTGCTCTCCATGACACCAGGTCCAGCGGCCTGTCTCTCTCTACTCTCCATGACCCCAGGTCCAGTGGCCTGCCTCTCGCTGCTCTCCATTACACCAGGTCTAGCGGCCTGCCTCTCTGCTCTCCATGACACCAGGTCTAGCGGCCTGACTATCTCTGCTCTCATTGACACCAGATCTAGCGGCCTGCCTCTCTCTGCTCTCCATGAAACCATGTCTAGCGGCCTGCCTCTCTCTGCTCTCCATGACAACAGGTCTAGTGGCCTGCCTATCTTTGCTCTCCATGACACCAGGTCTAGTGGCCTGACTCTCCCTGTTCTCCATGACACCAGGTCTAGCGTCCTGCCTCTCTCTGCTCTCCAATGCACCAGGTCTAGGCCTGCCTCTCTCTGCTCTCCATGACACCAGGTCCAGCAGCCTGCCTCTCTCTGCTCTCCATGACACCAGCTCCACGACACCAGGTCTAGCGGTCTGCCTCTTTCTGCTCTCCACGACACCAGGTCTAGCTGTCTGCCTCTCTCTGCTCTTCATGACACCAGATCTAGCAATCTGCCTCTCTCTGCTCTCCATGACACCAGGTCTAGTGGCCTGCCTCTCTCTGCTCTCCATGACACCAGGTCTAGCGGCCTGCCTCTCTCTGCTCTCAATGACACCAGGTCCAGCGGCCTGTCTCTCTCTACTCTCCATGACCCCAGGTCCAGTGGCCTGCCTCTCTCTGCTCTCCATGACACCAGGTCTAGCAGCCTGCCTCTCTGCTCTCCATGACACCAGGTCTAGTGGCCTGCCTATCTCTGATCTCAATGACACCAGATCTAGCAGCCTGCCTTTCTCTGCTCTCCATGACACCAGGTCCAGCGGCCTGTCTCTCTTTACTCTCCATGAGCCCAGGTCCAGTGGCCTGCCTCTCTCTGCTCTCCATGACACAAGGTATAGCAGCCTGCCTCTCTGCTCTCCATGACACCAGGTCTAGCGGCCTGCCTATCTATGCTCTCCATGACACCAGGTCTAATGGCCTGCCTCTCTCTGCTCTCCAATACACCTGGTCTAGCGGTCTGCCTCTCTCTGCTCTCCATGAAACCAGGTCTAGCGGCCTGCCTCTCTCTGCTCTCCATGACACCAGATCTAGTGATCTGGCTCTCTCCGCTCTCCATGACACCAGGTCTAGCGGCCTGCCTCTCTCTGCTCTCCATGAAACCAGGTGTAGTGGCCTGCTTCTCTTTGCTATCCATGAAACCAGGTCTAGCGGCATGTCTCTCTCTGCTCTCCATGACACCAGGTCTAGTGGCCTGCCTCTTTCTGAACTCCATGACACCAAGTCTAGCTGCCTGCCTCTTTCTGCTCTCCATGACACCAGGTCCAGCCGCCTGCCTTTCTCTGCTCTCCATGATACCAGGTCCAGCGGCCTGCCTCTCTCTTGACTTCATGAAACCAGGTCTAGAGGCCTGCCTCTCTCTGCTCTCCATGACACCAGGTCTAGCGGCCTGCCTCCCTCTGCTCTCCATGACACTAGGTCTAGCGGTCTGCTTCTCTCTGCTCTCCGTGACACCAGGCCTAGCTGCCTGCCTCTCTCTGCTCTCCATGACACCAGGTCTAGCGGCCTGCCTCTCTCTGCTCTCCATGGAACCAGGTCTAGCAGCCTGCCTCTCTCTGCTCTCCATGACACAAGGTCTAGCGGCCTGCCTCTCTCTGCTCTCCATGACACCAGGTCTAGTGGCCTGCCTCTCTCTCTGCTCTGCATGCCACCAGATCTAGTGATCTGCCTCTCTCTGCTCTCCATGACACCAGGTCTAGTGGCCTGCCTCTCTCTGCTCTCCATGAAACCAGGTGTAGCGGCCTGCTTCTCTCTGCTCTCCATGACACTAGGTCCAGCGGCCTGCGTCTCTGCTCTCCATGTCACCAACTCCACGACACCAGGTCTAGCTGTCTGCCTCTCTCTGCTCTCCATGACAGCAGGTCCAGCGGCCTGCCTCTCTCTGCTCTCCATGACACCAGGTCCAGCGGCCTGTCTATCTCTGCTCTCAGTGACACCAGATCTAGTGGCCTGCCTCTCTCTGCTCTCAATGACCCAAGACCTAGCGGCCTGCCTCTCTCTGCTCTCGTTGATACCAGGTCTAGCGGCCTGCCTTTCTCTGCTCTCCAATGCACCAGGTCTAGCGGCCTGCCTCTGTCTGCTCTCCAATGCACCAGGTCTAGGCCTGCCTCTCTCTGCTCTCCATGACACCAGGTCCAGCGGCCTGACTCTCTCTGCTCTCCATGACACCAGCTCCACGACACCAGGTCTAGCGGTCTGCCTCTCTCTGCTCTCCACGACACCAGGTCTGGCTGTCTGCCTCCCTCTGCTCTCCATGACACCAGATCTAGCAATCAGCCTCTCGCTGCTCTCCATGACACCAGGTCCAGCGGCCTGTCTCTCTCTACTCTCCATGACCCCAGGTCCAGTGGCCTGCCTCTCTCTGCTCTCCATGACACCAGGTCTAGCGGCCTGCCTCTCTCTGCTCTCCATGACACCAGGTCTAGCGGCCTGCCTCTCTCTGCTCTCCATGACACCAGGTCCAGCGGCCTGTCTCTCTCTACTCTCCATGACCCCAGGTCCAGTGGCCTGCCTCTCGCTGCTCTCCATTACACCAGGTCTAGCGGCCTGCCTCTCTGCTCTCCATGACACCAGGTCTAGCGGCCTGACTATCTCTGCTCTCATTGACACCAGATCTAGCGGCCTGCCTCTCTCTGCTCTCCATGAAACCACGTCTAGCGGCCTGCCTCTCTCTGCTCTCCATGACAACAGGTCTAGTGGCCTGCCTATCTCTGCTCTCCATGACACCAGGTCTAGTGGCCTGACTCTCTCTGTTCTCCATGACACCAGGTCTAGCTGCCTGCCTCTCTCTGCTCTCCAATACACCTGGTCTAGCGGTCTGCATCTCTCTGCTCTCCATGACACATGGTCTAGCGGCCTGCCTCTCTCTGCTCTCCATGAAACCAGGTGTAGCGGCCTGCTTCGCTCTGCTATCCATGAAACCAGGTCTCGCGGCATGTCTCTCTCTGCACTCCATGACACCAGGTCAAGTGGCCTGCCTCTTTCTGAACTCCATGACAGCAAATATAGCGGCCTGCCGCTTTCTGCTCTCCATGACACCAGGTCCAGCGGCCTGCCTCTCTCTGCTCTCCATTACACCAGGTTCAGCGGCCTGCCTCTCCCTGGTCTTCATGAAACCAGGTCTAGAGGCCTGCCTCTCTCTGCTCTCCATGACACCAGGTCTAGCGGCCTGCCTCCCTCTGCTCTCCATGACACTAGGTCTAGCGGTCTGCTTCTCTTTGCTCTCCGTGACACCAGGTCTAGCGGCCTGCCTCTCTCTGCTCTCCATGACACCAGGTCTCGCGGCCTGCCTCTCTCTGCTCTCCATGAAACCAGGTCTAGCGGCCTGCCTCTCTCTGCTCTCCATGACACCTGGTCTAGCGGCCTGCCTCTCTCTGCTCTCCATGACACCAGGTCTAGCGACCTGCCTCTCTCTGCTCTCCATGAAACCAGGTGGAGCGGCCTGCTTCTCTCTGCTCTCCATGAAGCCAGGTCTAGCGGTATGTCTCTCTCTGCTCTCCATGACACCAGGTCTAGTGGCCTGCCTCTTTTTCTGAACCCCATGACACCAAGTCTAGTGGCCTGCCTCTTTCTGCTCTCCATGACACCAGGTCCAGCGGCCTGCCTCTCTCTGCTCTCCATGACACCAGGTCCAGCGGCCTGCCTCTCTCTGGTCTTCATGAAACCAGGTCTAGAGGCCTGCCTCTCTCTGCTCTCCATGACACCAGGTCTAGCAACCTGCCTCTCTCTGCTCCCCATGACACTAGGTCTAGCGGTCTGCTTCTCTCTGCTCTCCGTGACACCAGGTCTAGCGGCCTGCCTCTCTTTGCTCTCCAATACACCTGGTCTAGTGGTCTGCATCTCTCTGCTCTCCATGACACATGGTCTAGCGGCATGCCTCTCTCTGCTCTCCATGACACCAGATCTAGTGATCTACCTCTCTCTGCTCTCCATGACACCAGGTCTAGCGACCTGCCTCTCTCTGCTCTCCATGACACCAGCTCCACGACACCAGGTCTAGCTGTCTGCCTCTCTCTGCTCTCCATGACAGCAGGTCCAGCGGCCTGCCTCTCTCTGCTCTCCATGACAGCAGGTCCAGCGGCCTGCCTATCTCTGCTCTCAGTGACACCAGATGTAGTGGCCTGCCTCTCTCTGCTCTCCATGACACCAGACCTAGCGGGCTGCCTCTCTCTGCTCTCATTGACACCAGGTCTAGAGGCCTGCCTTTCTCTGCTCTCCAATGCACCAGTTCTAGCGGCCCGCCTCTTTCTGCTATCCATGACACCAGGTCTAGCGTCCTGCCTCTCTCTGCTCTCCAATGCACCAGGTCTAGGCCTGCCTCTCTCTGCTCTCCATGACACCAGGTCCAGCAGCCTGCCTCTCTCTGCTCTCCATGACACCAGCTCCACGACACCAGGTCTAGCGGTCTGTCTCTTTCTGCTCTCCATGACACCAGGTCTAGCTGTCTGCCTCTCTCTGCTCTCCATGACACCAGATCTAGCAATCTGCCTCTCTCTGCTCTCCATGACACCAGGTCTAGTGGCCTGCCTCTCTCTGCTCTCCATGACACCAGGTCTAGCGGCCTGCCTCTCTCTGCTCTCAATGACACCAGGTCCAGCGGCCTGTCTCTCTCTACTCTCCATGACCCCAGGTCCAGTGGCCTGCCTCTCTCTGCTCTCCATGACACCAGGTCTAGCAGCCTGCCTCTCTGCTCTCCATGACACCAGGTCTAGTGGCCTGCCTATCTCTGATCTCAATGACACCAGATCTAGCGGCCTGCCTTTCTCTGCTCTCCATGACACCAGGTCCAGCGGCCTGTCTCTCTTTACTCTCCATGACCCCAGGTCCAGTGGCCTGCCTCTCTCTGCTCTCCATGACACAAGGTATAGCGGCCTGCCTCTCTGCTCTCCATGACACCAGGTCTAGCGGCCTGCCTATCTATGCTCTCCATGACACCAGGTCTAGTAGCCTGCCTCTCTCTGCTCTCCAATACACCTGGTCTAGCGGTCTGCCTCTCTCTGCTCTCCATGAAACCAGGTCTAGCGGCCTGCCTCTCTCTGCTCTCCATGACACCAGATCTAGTGATCTGCCTCTCTCCGCTCTCCATGACACCAGGTCTAGCAGCCTGCCTCTCTCTGCTCTCCATGAAACCAGGTGTAGTGGCCTGCTTCTCTCTGCTATCCATGAAACCAGGTCTAGCGGCATGTCTCTCTCTGCTCTCCATGACACCAGGTCTAGTGGCCTGCCTCTTTCTGAACTCCATGACACCAAGTCTAGCGGCCTGTCTCTTTCTGCTCTCAATGACACCAGGTCCAGCGGCCTGCCTTTCTCTGCTCTCCATGGTACCAGGTCCAGCGGCCTGCCTCTCTCTTGACTTCATGAAACCAGGTCTAGAGGCCTGCCTCTCTCTGCTCTCCATGACACCAGGTCTAGCGTCCTGCCTCCCTCTGCTCTCCATGACACTAGGTCTAGCGGTCTGCTTCTCTCTGCTCTCCGTGACACCAGCTCCAGCTGCCTGCCTCTCTCTGCTCTCCATGACACCAGGTCTAGCGGCCTGCCTCTCTCTGCTCTCCATGACACCAGATCTAGTGATCTACCTCTCTCTGCTCTGCATGCCACCAGATCTAGTGATCTGCCTCTCTCTGCTCTCCATGACACCAGGTCTAGCGGCCTGCCTCTCTCTGCTCTCCATGAAACCAGGTGTAGCGGCCTGCCTCTCTGCTCTCCATGACACCAGGTCTAGCGGCCTGACTATCTCTGCTCTCATTGACACCAGATCTAGCGGCCTGCCTCTCTCTGCTCTCCATGAAACCACGTCTAGCGGCCTGCCTCTCTCTGCTCTCCATGACAACAGGTCTAGTGGCCTGCCTATCTCTGCTCTCCATGACACCAGGTCTAGTGGCCTGACTCTCTCTGTTCTCCATGACACCAGGTCTAGAGTCCTGCCTCTCTCTGCTCTCCAATGCACCAGGTCTAGGCCTGCCTCTCTCTGCTCTCCATGACACCAGGTCCAGCAGCCTGCCTCTCTCTGCTCTCCATGACACCATCTCCACGACACCAGGTCTAGCGGTCTGCCTCTTTCTGCTCTCCACGACACCAGGTCTAGCTGTCTGCCTCTCTCTGCTCTCCATGACACCAGATCTAGCAATCTGCCTCTCTCTGCTCGCCATGACACCAGGTCTAGTGGCCTGCCTCTCTCTGCTCTCCATGACACCAGGTCTAGCGGCCTGCCTCTCTCTGCTCTCAATGACACCAGGTCCAGCGGCCTGTCTCTCTCTACTCTCCATGACCCCAGGTCCAGTGGCCTGCCTCTCTCTGCTCTCCATGACACCAGGTCTAGCAGCCTGCCTCTCTGCTCTCCATGACACCAGGTCTAGTGGCCTGCCTATCTCTGATCTCAATGACACCAGATCTAGCAGCCTGCCTTTCTCTGCTCTCCATGACACCAGGTCCAGCGGCCTGTCTCTCTTTACTCTCCATGAGCCCAGGTCCAGTGGCCTGCCTCTCTCTGCTCTCCATGACACAAGGTATAGCGGCCTGCCTCTCTGCTCTCCATGACACCAGGTCTAGCGGCCTGCCTATCTATGCTCTCCATGACACCAGGTCTAGTGGCCTGCCTCTCTCTGCTCTCCAATACACCTGGTCTAGCGGTCTGCCTCTCTCTGCTCTCCATGAAACCAGGTCTAGCGGCCTGCCTCTCTCTGCTCTCCATGACACCAGATCTAGTGATCTGCCTCTCTCCGCTCTCCATGACACCAGGTCTAGCGGCCTGCCTCTCTCTGCTCTCCATGAAACCACGTGTAGTGGCCTGCTTCTCTCTGCTATCCATGAAACCAGGTGTAGCGGCATGTCTCTCTCTGCTCTCCATGACACCAGGTCTAGTGGCCTGCCTCTTTCTGAACTCCATGACACCAAGTCTAGCGGCCTGCCTCTTTCTGCTCTCCATGACACCAGGTCCAGCGGCCTGCCTTTCTCTGCTCTCCATGATACCAGGGCCAGCGGCCTGCCTCTCTCTTGACTTCATGAAACCAGGTCTAGAGGCCTGCCTCTCTCTGCTCTCCATGACACCAGGTCTAGCGGCCTGCCTCCCTCTGCTCTCCATGACACTAGGTCTAGTGGTCTGCTTCTCTCTGCTCTCCGTGACACCAGGTCTAGCTGCCTGCCTCTCTCTGCTCTCCATGACACCAGGTCTAGCGGCCTGCCTCTCTCTGCTCTCCATGAAACCAGGTCTAGCGGCCTGCCTCTCTCTGCTCTCCATGACACCAGGTCTAGCGGCCTGCCTCTCTCTGCTCTCCATGACACCAGGTCTAGTGGCCTGCCTCTCTCTCTGCTCTGCATGCCACCAGATCTAGTGATCTGCCTCTCTCTGCTCTCCATGACACCAGGTCTAGCGGCCTGCCTCTCTCTGCTCTCCATGAAACCAGGTGTAGCGGCCTGCTTCTCTCTGCTCTCCATGACACTCGGTCCAGCGGCCTGCGTCTCTGCTCTCCATGACACCAACTCCACGACACCAGGTCTAGCTGTCTGCCTCTCTCTACTCTCCATGACCCAAGGTCCAGTGGCCTGCCTCTCGCTGCTCTCCATGACACCAGGTCTAGCGGCCTGACTATCTCTGCTCTCATTGACACCAGATCTAGCGGCCTGCCTCTCTCTGCTCTCCATGAAACCACGTCTAGCGGCCTGCCTCTCTCTGCTCTCCATGACAACAGGTCTAGTGGCCTGCCTATCTCTGCTCTCCATGACACCAGGTCTAGTGGCCTGACTCTCTCTGTTCTCCATGACACCAGGTCTAGAGTCCTGCCTCTCTCTGCTCTCCAATGCACCAGGTCTAGGCCTGCCTCTCTCTGCTCTCCATGACACCAGGTCCAGCAGCCTGCCTCTCTCTGCTCTCCATGACACCAGCTCCACGACACCAGGTCTAGCGGTCTGCCTCTTTCTGCTCTCCACGACACCAGGTCTAGCTGTCTGCCTCTCTCTGCTCTCCATGACACCAGATCTAGCAATCTGCCTCTCTCTGCTCGCCATGACACCAGGTCTAGTGGCCTGCCTCTCTCTGCTCTCCATGACACCAGGTCTAGCGGCCTGCCTCTCTCTGCTCTCAATGACACCAGGTCCAGCGGCCTGTCTCTCTCTACTCTCCATGACCCCAGGTCCAGTGGCCTGCCTCTCTCTGCTCTCCATGACACCAGGTCTAGCAGCCTGCCTCTCTGCTCTCCATGACACCAGGTTTAGTGGCCTGCCTATCTCTGATCTCAATGACACCAGATCTAGCAGCCTGCCTTTCTCTGCTCTCCATGACACCAGGTCCAGCGGCCTGTCTCTCTTTACTCTCCATGACCCCAGGTCCAGTGGCCTGCCTCTCTCTGCTCTCCATGACACAAGGTATAGCGGCCTGCCTCTCTGCTCTCCATGACACCAGGTCTAGCGGCCTGCCTATCTATGCTCTCCATGACACCAGGTCTAGTGGCCTGCCTCTCTCTGCTCTCCAATACACCTGGTCTAGCGGTCTGCCTCTCTCTGCTCTCCATGAAACCAGGTCTAGCGGCCTGCCTCTCTCTGCTCTCCATGACACCAGATCTAGTGATCTGCCTCTCTCCGCTCTCCATGACACCAGGTCTAGCGGCCTGCCTCTCTCTGCTCTCCATGAAACCACGTGTAGTGGCCTGCTTCTCTCTGCTATCCATGAAACCAGGTCTAGCGGCATGTCTCTCTCTGCTCTCCATGACACCAGGTCTAGTGGCCTGCCTCTTTCTGAACTCCATGACACCAAGTCTAGCGGCCTGCCTCTTTCTGCTCTCCATGACACCAGGTCCAGCGGCCTGCCTTTCTCTGCTCTCCATGATACCAGGGCCAGCGGCCTGCCTCTCTCTTGACTTCATGAAACCAGGTCTAGAGGCCTGCCTCTCTCTGCTCTCCATGACACCAGGTCTAGCGGCCTGCCTCCCTCTGCTCTCCATGACACTAGGTCTAGTGGTCTGCTTCTCTCTGCTCTCCGTGACACCAGGTCTAGCTGCCTGCCTCTCTCTGCTCTCCATGACACCAGGTCTAGCGGCCTGCCTCTCTCTGCTCTCCATGAAACCAGGTCTAGCGGCCTGCCTCTCTCTGCTCTCCATGACACCAGGTCTAGTGGCCTGCCTCTCTCTCTGCTCTGCATGCCACCAGATCTAGTGATCTGCCTCTCTCTGCTCTTCATGACACCAGGTCTAGCGGCCTGCCTCTCTCTGCTCTCCATGAAACCAGGTGTAGCGGCCTGCTTCTCTCTGCTCTCCATGACACTAGGTCCAGCGGCCTGCGTCTCTGCTCTCCATGACACCAACTCCACGACACCAGGTCTAGCTGTCTGCCTCTCTCTGCTCTCCATGACAGCAGGTCCAGTGGCCTGCCTCTCTCTGCTCTCCATGACACCAGGTCCAGCGGCCTGCCTATCTCTGCTCTCAGTGACACCAGATCTAGTGGCCTGCCTCTCTCTGCTCTCCATGACACCAGACCTAGCGGCCTGCCTCTCTCTGCTCTCGTTGATACCAGGTCTAGCGGCCTGCCTTTCTCTGCTCTCCAATGCACCAGGTCTAGCGGCCTGCCTCTCTCTGCTCTCCAATGCACCAGGTCTAGGCCTGCCTCTCTCTGCTCTCCATGACACCAGGTCCAGCGGCCTGACTCTCTCTGCTCTCCATGACACCAGCTCCACGACACCAGGTCTAGCGGTCTGCCTCTCTCTGCTCTCCACGACACCAGGTCTGGCTGTCTGCCTCTCTCTGCTCTCCATGACACCAGATCTAGCAATCAGCCTCTCTCTGCTCTCCATGACACCAGATCTAGCAATCAGCCTCTCTCTGCTCTCCATGACACCAGGTCCAGCGACCTGTCTCTCTCTACTCTCCATGACCCCAGGTCCAGTGGCCTGCCTCTCTCTGCTCTCCAAGACACCAGATCTAGCGGCCTTCCTCTCTCTGCTCTCCATGACACCAGGTCTAGCGACCTGCCTCTCTCTGCTCTCCATGACACCAGGTCCAGCGGCCTGTCTCTCTCTACTCTCCATGACCCCAGGTCCAGTGGCCTGCCTCTCGCTGCTCTCCATTACACCAGGTCTAGCGGCCTGCCTCTCTGCTCTCCATGACACCAGGTCTAGCGGCCTGACTATCTCTGCTCTCATTGACACCAGATCTAGCGGCCTGCCTCTCTCTGCTCTCCATGAAACCATGTCTAGCGGCCTGCCTCTCTCTGCTCTCCATGACAACAGGTCTAGTGGCCTGCCTATCTCTGCTCTCCATGACACCAGGTCTAGTGGCCTGACTCTCTCTGTTCTCCATGACACCAGGTCTAGCGTCCTGCCTCTCTCTGCTCTCCAATGCACCAGGTCTAGGCCTGCCTCTCTCTGCTCTCCATGACACCAGGTCCAGCAGCCTGCCTCTCTCTGCTCTCCATGACACCAGCTCCACGACACCAGGTCTAGCGGTCTGCCTCTTTCTGCTCTCCACGACACCAGGTCTAGCTGTCTGCCTCTCTCTGCTCTTCATGACACCAGATCTAGCAATCTGCCTCTCTCTGCTCTCCATGACACCAGGTCTAGTGGCCTGCCTCTCTCTGCTCTCCATGACACCAGGTCTAGCGGCCTGCCTCTCTCTGCTCTCAATGACACCAGGTCCAGCGGCCTGTCTCTCTCTACTCTCCATGACCCCAGGTCCAGTGGCCTGCCTCTCTCTGCTCTCCATGACACCAGGTCTAGCAGCCTGCCTCTCTGCTCTCCATGACACCAGGTCTAGTGGCCTGCCTATCTCTGATCTCAATGACACCAGATCTAGCAGCCTGCCTTTCTCTGCTCTCCATGACACCAGGTCCAGCGGCCTGTCTCTCTTTACTCTCCATGAGCCCAGGTCCAGTGGCCTGCCTCTCTCTGCTCTCCATGACACAAGGTATAGCAGCCTGCCTCTCTGCTCTCCATGACACCAGGTCTAGCGGCCTGCCTATCTATGCTCTACATGACACCAGGTCTAATGGCCTGCCTCTCTCTGCTCTCCAATACACCTGGTCTAGCGGTCTGCCTCTCTCTGCTCTCCATGAAACCAGGTCTAGCGGCCTGCCTCTCTCTGCTCTCCATGACACCAGATCTAGTGATCTGGCTCTCTCCGCTCTCCATGACACCAGGTCTAGCGGCCTGCCTCTCTCTGCTCTCCATGAAACCAGGTGTAGTGGCCTGCTTCTCTCTGCTATCCATGAAACCAGGTCTAGCGGCATGTCTCTCTCTGCTCTCCATGACACCAGGTCTAGTGGCCTGCCTCTTTCTGAACTCCATGACACCAAGTCTAGCTGCCTGCCTCTTTCTGCTCTCCATGACACCAGGTCCAGCCGCCTGCCTTTCTCTGCTCTCCATGATACCAGGTCCAGCGGCCTGCCTCTCTCTTGACTTCATGAAACCAGGTCTAGAGGCCTGCCTCTCTCTGCTCTCCATGACACCAGGTCTAGCGGCCTGCCTCCCTCTGCTCTCCATGACACTAGGTCTAGCGGTCTGCTTCTCTCTGCTCTCCGTGACACCAGGCCTAGCTGCCTGCCTCTCTCTGCTCTCCATGACACCAGGTCTAGCGGCCTGCCTCTCTCTGCTCTCCATGGAACCAGGTCTAGCAGCCTGCCTCTCTCTGCTCTCCATGACACAAGGTCTAGCGGCCTGCCTCTCTCTGCTCTCCATGACACCAGGTCTAGTGGCCTGCCTCTCTCTCTGCTCTGCATGCCACCAGATCTAGTGATCTGCCTCTCTCTGCTCTCCATGACACCAGGTCTAGTGGCCTGCCTCTCTCTGCTCTCCATGAAACCAGGTGTAGCGGCCTGCTTCTCTCTGCTCTCCATGACACTAGGTCCAGCGGCCTGCGTCTCTGCTCTCCATGTCACCAACTCCACGACACCAGGTCTAGCTGTCTGCCTCTCTCTGCTCTCCATGACAGCAGGTCCAGTGGCCTGCCTCTCTCTGCTCTCCATGACACCAGGTCCAGCGGCCTGTCTATCTCTGCTCTCAGTGACACCAGATCTAGTGGCCTGCCTCTCTCTGCTCTCAATGACCCAAGACCTAGCGGCCTGCCTCTCTCTGCTCTCGTTGATACCAGGTCTAGCGGCCTGCCTTTCTCTGCTCTCCAATGCACCAGGTCTAGCGGCCTGCCTCTGTCTGCTCTCCAATGCACCAGGTCTAGGCCTGCCTCTCTCTGCTCTCCATGACACCAGGTCCAGCGGCCTGACTCTCTCTGCTCTCCATGACACCAGCTCCACGACACCAGGTCTAGCGGTCTGCCTCTCTCTGCTCTCCACGACACCAGGTCTGGCTGTCTGCCTCTCTCTGCTCTCCATGACACCAGATCTAGCAATCAGCCTCTCTCTGCTCTCCATGACACCAGGTCCAGCGGCCTGTCTCTCTCTACTCTCCATGACCCCAGGTCCAGTGGCCTGCCTCTCTCTGCTCTCCATGACACCAGGTCTAGCGGCCTGCCTCTCTCTGCTCTCCATGACACCAGGTCTAGCGGCCTGCCTCTCTCTGCTCTCCATGACACCAGGTCCAGCGGCCTGTCTCTCTCTACTCTCCATGACCCCAGGTCCAGTGGCCTGCCTCTCGCTGCTCTCCATTACACCAGGTCTAGCGGCCTGCCTCTCTGCTCTCCATGACACCAGGTCTAGCGGCCTGACTATCTCTGCTCTCATTGACACCAGATCTAGCGGCCTGCCTCTCTCTGCTCTCCATGAAACCACGTCTAGCGGCCTGCCTCTCTCTGCTCTCCATGACAACAGGTCTAGTGGCCTGCCTATCTCTGCTCTCCATGACACCAGGTCTAGTGGCCTGACTCTCTCTGTTCTCCATGACACCAGGTCTAGCTGCCTGCCTCTCTCTGCTCTCCAATACACCTGGTCTAGCGGTCTGCATCTCTCTGCTCTCCATGACACATGGTCTAGCGGCCTGCCTCTCTCTGCTCTCCATGAAACCAGGTGTAGCGGCCTGCTTCGCTCTGCTATCCATGAAACCAGGTCTCGCGGCATGTCTCTCTCTGCACTCCATGACACCAGGTCAAGTGGCCTGCCTCTTTCTGAACTCCATGACAGCAAATATAGCGGCCTGCCGCTTTCTGCTCTCCATGACACCGGGTCCAGCGGCCTGCCTCTCTCTGCTCTCCATTACACCAGGTTCAGTGGCCTGCCTCTCCCTGGTCTTCATGAAACCAGGTCTAGAGGCCTGCCTCTCTCTGCTCTCCATGACATCAGGTCTAGCGGCCTGCCTCCCTCTGCTCTCCATGACACTAGGTCTAGCGGTCTGCTTCTCTTTGCTCTCCGTGACACCAGGTCTAGCGGCCTGCCTCTCTCTGCTCTCCATGACACCAGGTCTCGCGGCCTGCCTCTCTCTGCTCTCCATGAAACCAGGTCTAGCGGCCTGCCTCTCTCTGCTCTCCATGACACCTGGTCTAGCGGCCTGCCTCTCTCTGCTCTCCATGACACCAGGTCTAGCGACCTGCCTCTCTCTGCTCTCCATGAAACCAGGTGGAGCGGCCTGCTTCTCTCTGCTCTCCATGAAGCCAGGTCTAGCGGTATGTCTCTCTCTGCTCTCCATGACACCAGGTCTAGTGGCCTGCCTCTTTTTCTGAACCCCATGACACCAAGTCTAGTGGCCTGCCTCTTTCTGCTCTCCATGACACCAGGTCCAGCGGCCTGCCTCTCTCTGCTCTCCATGACACCAGGTCCAGCGGCCTGCCTCTCTCTGGTCTTCATGAAACCAGGTCTAGAGGCCTGCCTCTCTCTGCTCTCCATGACACCAGGTCTAGCAACCTGCCTCTCTCTGCTCCCCATGACACTAGGTCTAGCGGTCTGCTTCTCTCTGCTCTCCGTGACACCAGGTCTAGCGGCCTGCCTCTCTTTGCTCTCCAATACACCTGGTCTAGTGGTCTGCATCTCTCTGCTCTCCATGACACATGGTCTAGCGGCATGCCTCTCTCTGCTCTCCATGACACCAGATCTAGTGATCTACCTCTCTCTGCTCTCCATGACACCAGGTCTAGCGACCTGCCTCTCTCTGCTCTCCATGACACCAGCTCCACGACACCAGGTCTAGCTGTCTGCCTCTCTCTGCTCTCCATGACAGCAGGTCCAGCGGCCTGCCTCTCTCTGCTCTCCATGACAGCAGGTCCAGCGGCCTGCCTATCTCTGCTCTCAGTGACACCAGATGTAGTGGCCTGCCTCTCTCTGCTCTCCATGACACCAGACCTAGCGGGCTGCCTCTCTCTGCTCTCATTGACACCAGGTCTAGAGGCCTGCCTTTCTCTGCTCTCCAATGCACCAGTTCTAGCGGCCCGCCTCTTTCTGCTATCCATGACACCAGGTCTAGCGTCCTGCCTCTCTCTGCTCTCCAATGCACCAGGTCTAGGCCTGCCTCTCTCTGCTCTCCATGACACCAGGTCCAGCAGCCTGCCTCTCTCTGCTCTCCATGACACCAGCTCCACGACACCAGGTCTAGCGGTCTGTCTCTTTCTGCTCTCCATGACACCAGGTCTAGCTGTCTGCCTCTCTCTGCTCTCCATGACACCAGATCTAGCAATCTGCCTCTCTCTGCTCTCCATGACACCAGGTCTAGTGGCCTGCCTCTCTCTGCTCTCCATGACACCAGGTCTAGCGGCCTGCCTCTCTCTGCTCTCAATGACACCAGGTCCAGCGGCCTGTCTCTCTCTACTCTCCATGACCCCAGGTCCAGTGGCCTGCCTCTCTCTGCTCTCCATGACACCAGGTCTAGCAGCCTGCCTCTCTGCTCTCCATGACACCAGGTCTAGTGGCCTGCCTATCTCTGATCTCAATGACACCAGATCTAGCGGCCTGCCTTTCTCTGCTCTCCATGACACCAGGTCCAGCGGCCTGTCTCTCTTTACTCTCCATGACCCCAGGTCCAGTGGCCTGCCTCTCTCTGCTCTCCATGACACAAGGTATAGCGGCCTGCCTCTCTGCTCTCCATGACACCAGGTCTAGCGGCCTGCCTATCTATGCTCTCCATGACACCAGGTCTAGTAGCCTGCCTCTCTCTGCTCTCCAATACACCTGGTCTAGCGGTCTGCCTCTCTCTGCTCTCCATGAAACCAGGTCTAGCGGCCTGCCTCTCTCTGCTCTCCATGACACCAGATCTAGTGATCTGCCTCTCTCCGCTCTCCATGACACCAGGTCTAGCAGCCTGCCTCTCTCTGCTCTCCATGAAACCAGGTGTAGTGGCCTGCTTCTCTCTGCTATCCATGAAACCAGGTCTAGCGGCATGTCTCTCTCTGCTCTCCATGACACCAGGTCTAGTGGCCTGCCTCTTTCTGAACTCCATGACACCAAGTCTAGCGGCCTGTCTCTTTCTGCTCTCCATGACACCAGGTCCAGCGGCCTGCCTTTCTCTGCTCTCCATGATACCAGGTCCAGCGGCCTGCCTCTCTCTTGACTTCATGAAACCAGGTCTAGAGGCCTGCCTCTCTCTGCTCTCCATGATACCAGGTCTAGCGTCCTGCCTCCCTCTGCTCTCCATGACACTAGGTCTAGCGGTCTGCTTCTCTCTGCTCTCCGTGACACCAGCTCCAGCTGCCTGCCTCTCTCTGCTCTCCATGACACCAGGTCTAGCGGCCTGCCTCTCTCTGCTCTCCATGACACCAGGTCTAGCGGCCTGCCTCCCTCTGCTCTCCATGACACCAGGTGCAGCAGCCTGCTTCGCTCTGCTCTCCATGACACCAGGTCCAGCGGCCAGCCTCTCTCTTCTCTCCATGACACCAGGTCTAGCAGCCTACCTCTCTCTGCTCTCCATGACACCAGGTCCAGCGGCCTGCCTCTCTCTGCTCTCCATGACACCAGGTGCAGCAGCCTGCCTCTCTCTGCTCTCCATGACATCAGCTCCAGCGGATTGTCTCTCTCTCTGCTCTCCATGCTTTTGAATGTTTGAGGGTGGTAATGATGTCCATATTTCATCATTTCTGTTAGGGGGGTTTTCATAAAAAGTCCTACTGGCAGTAAGACATTAGTAAGATATCCCCCAACTCTTAGCACCAGTCTGTACTAGCTCAGGACCTTGGTAGTCGGGCAGAGCAGTCAGGATTATAAGACAAAGATGTGAGCTGTAGGTAAGTACACTGAATATTAGCTAGACAGGCACAACAAAAAGCACGTACACTTATATTTATATAAAAGATATATTTACTTGTATTTACACCAGAATCACTTTGAATACTACAGCCGTTTACGATAGAGCACTTAGGAATACTAGATAATACACTTCAAAGGGCACTTTCACTTTTATGTTTGCTCACGGTTACATTTGTAGCAACGTTAGAAAGGGAAAAGAGAAGGTTATCGTATTGTCGGTTAATGTGCACTCATGCGATTTTCAACAGGTCATAACGTAATGCATTTACTCTGCAAACACATATACAAAAGTCACTTCAAGGGAGGAAAATAAGTGGTTAGTGCAACATGAGCTTAGTTCAAGTTTCTAGAGATGGTTTCTTCACCTGGCAAGTCTTTTAAGTCCAAAAACACAACCCTAGATAGAGGCAGTTCGGAGAGGGCTTGAAGTCTTGACAAACATTGAATTATGAAGAGCACCAGTGGCTTTCTTCGAGTGTCTAACATTATTGAAGCAGCAAGTTAGCAACTAACAAAGCAGACCTAAAAAGGGACTTGAGAAGAGGACAGAAGCAGCTGCTTAGGGCAGAGTGGGTTTCCCTGCACACCTCTACGTTCATTCCAATGCTCTAAAGCAACTTCTTGGAAACAGGAAAGCAATACCTTTTTACCCACAGTACCTTTGGTCTGAAGGAAGTGTTTGTGTTGGCTTCTCTGCTATGTGGCGGCTCTGGACCCGACCTCCGGATTCCATGGTCTGGTGATGAAAGGCAGGACAATGGACGGGATCTCTCAGCAGCAGTCTCGAGGGAAGACCTAGCACATGACTTAACAACTTCTCGGTTCACTCTGCGGTTTTGGCACCTTTTCTGCAGCACCAACAAAGGACACGGATCACCCGGTCAGTCTTCTTCGCTTCCTGTAGTCCCGCACTCTGATGAGGGGGTCTGGGTGAGTTGGATCGGATCTCTGGAGTGTCTATACGGGTTCAGAAAAGATTTGGACGGATTTGGCGTTTCCACAATGGTGCTGTCGAAATGTGCAGAAGGTCTTCTGGTATTGGGGTTTCACAGCTCTGGAAGCTCCTAGGAACTCGGGAGATGGCTTGTTTCAAAATTCTTCTTGGGACTGGTTGTTCCCCCAAGCCAAAGGGATGACATCATCTTCTTCGGAGCTCATCTGTTACATAGAAACCCGGGTTAGGACAGCAATGGTTGCTTCGCAGTCTTGCAAAGGGTCGGCAAGCATCTCTGGTCGTCTTCTTCTTTGGTTACTTCTATTTCCTGTGGTCGACTTGCTTTTCACTCCAGAAGCCTCACCTTTTATACAGTTACAGCACACACTCCTCTACAATCTCTCTCAGCATTGTACAGAAAGCAGCGTTTGGCTGTCCAATCAGGACAGCCTGACCCCATGTGGGAGCTGGACCTATTCAGGCACTCTGGCAGACAACGGACAGAGGGGTGGAAGACTCCTCTCCCACTTCCTGCCTGTGCAGACTCTCTTGAGGCCAGGTTTGGAACCCTACTGGTTCCCGTCAAAGGCAAAACACACACACAGAGCCCCTCTCCCAGAATGGTAGAAGGGCTAACAAAGAATAACCACGCTAGTAATGGTGAAAAAAGAAGGGAGGCCCCAAGTTGGTACTTGGGTGCACCTATTGTGCACTACCGTGGCTATGGACATAGCCTGCGCTATAAGAAATACGCAATAGTTGGTAGAACACGTCCACTGCCACCAGCCATTATTAGGTGATTTTCTATGTAACTAAAAAGTCACAGGAGCAGAGAGAAGGGGGATAGCAAGTATCCCTTTGGCACTACACTGAAGGTGGTGTGTGCCAATGTCTCACACTATAGAGTTTTGGGAGAGATAGTAATTATCTTTCTATCCTTAAGAACGGAAGTTCCTTGAGGATATAGAAAAATAATCTTAAAGGAGGACCCTAAGGGTCCCCACCAGCACTGCTCATAAAGATGTCTTTAAGAGCTGTGGAGCAGACAGACTCCATAGTACAGGTAGAATACAAAGAACAGTGTTCCAAAAGACGGAGCCCACAAGAATGAATGAGAGGAAAAAGGCTGCACTCATTCAGGAATTAAAGAAAAAGGCCCAGAAGTCCAGCAAAAGGTGCTGGGGGTCTCACTAGGAGAGGGGATGAAGAATGAACATGATACATCTCCCCAACAATTTCCTAAAATACCAATATCAGGGACGTCAGTTAGGGATCTCTGAGGTCTCCCTTGCTACCCATGTTATCTCCCTTGCTACCCCTAAACATTTTTTTTTAAACTTTTGTTTGTTTTTTTACACAAATTGAAGCTTTTGCGCTGCATCCAGTGCTATGTAGCTCTTTGTTTCTAGAGTGTCTGGCTTTCTTGTTCAGGCTTCTTAAGAAACAGGGGGTGCCACAAGTGTAACACTTTGAGCAGTGACCCTAAATAAGGAATAATAGGAATAACACATTCGTTTTTCTGGAATTCCATACAATAATTGCAAGACTCATTAAAGGTTTATTTCAGGCACGCTTCAGGGGGTGAGTCACTGATTTAGTCTGTTCGTCAACACCTCAAATTCACTATGCAGATAAAAAACTCCAAAAAGCATTTAGAGTAGAATAAGCATCCATTTTGGCATATGTATTTTGCTTTTCGCAAGTTGCAGTCCTAGCATGTTTTTTCTGCTGGTACATATGGTGATCCATTCTTGTATGAAACGTTTATCATGTTACAGTGATATTGTAACTGTATTTATAATAGTGTACTTACGAACAATGCTATGTGATGCCACTTCGTGTTTTGTCAAGGGGTAAAAAATTGTGTTCCATCGCTTCCCATGATGTCACTTCGGGGTGGGGTCAAATGACATCAATTCCTCTGCTGTCACCAGAGGTCACCCATGATGTCACTTCGGGGTGGGGTCAAATGACATCAATTCCTCTGCTGTCACCAGAGGTCAAAGGTCATGTGATGTCACTTCTGCTACCTCTAGCATTTTGGTGAATACCGTCCCTTGCCAATATCCCATAATTCAGTATTACCTTTGAGCATCATTTGAGCTGAGTCAAGACATCAAATACTCAAACTGAGATGTGCCCCATTGTTTAAGTAGCCTCAAATCTGAGGAGCAGGCTTGTCCCTCCCTATCCAAGTTCCACACACCCTGATCCATGACAGCTGGCAGTGCAGACTCCACACCACACACCCTGCTCCATCACAGCTGGCAGTGCAGACTGGGCCCACCCTGCTCCACCACAGCTGACAGTGCAGACTCCACACCACACACCCTGCTCCAGCTCAGCTGGCAGTGCAGACACCATACACCCTGCTCCACCACAGCTGGCAGTGCAGACTGGCCCCACCCTGCTCCACCACAGCCGGCAGTGCATACTCCACACTACACACCCTGCTCCAGGTCAGCTGGCAGTGCAGACTACACACCACACACCCTGCTCCACCACAGCTGGCAGTGCCGACTGGCCCCACCCAGCACCACCACAGCTGGCAGTGCAGACTCCATACCACACACCCTGCTCGACCACCACTGGCAGGGCAGACTGGCCCCACCCAGCACCACCACAGCTGGCAGTGCAGACTGGCCGGCCCTTTAGTTTGCTGCTAGTTAGGTCTCATGGACATTTCTCTTTGAAAAAGTGGAGGTACACTGAAAATGTTCAGTGAATAGACGGCCTTATTTATGGCACAAGACCTGAGGATAATGTCATATGCTAATGCTACAACATACGAAAACCTAAAAACTCTTCATGTGAGGGAGGCAGTGACTAGCTGACGTCATCATATCATTGGGCCTCATTCAGGGTTGGGAGGTAAAGGTTAACGGGCACCGGTAACGAGACCGGTGCCGTAAAACCCTTACCGCCCAATTCCGAGTTCCCTTTGCGGGTCCTTCCTTACCTCCTGCTTTTAGCAGGATTTAAGTACGGGACCCGCAAAGGTACTTCGGAGGTAATTACGGTACCGTAATTTACGGTGCCGTAATTACATCCTTCCCCATTCCCATTGAGCCCTATGGGGCAGAGATGGGAATGGGGAAGGGCAAAAGGTGAATGGGGAATTACCGGTCCCTCCAACCTTGGAATGGACCGGTAATTCACCATGCCGGATTTGGGACGGTTTTGGAGGCAACCATGGAGCTAATTACGCCATGGTTAGCTCCAAACCCGGAATAACCCCCATTGTGTCTTAACTTTGAATTGTGTACTTAATTTGAGTTAATGTTGCTATTAATGCCTCCTACATATGTCCCCTCCTGTTGAGAGTGTCACCTTTCCTCTGACAGCTTCTTCCGCATCTGAGGAGAGTGCATTTCACCAACACCGCCGGGGAAGAGGTCTTCTCTGGAGAGAACCATGACTCCATGCTGGGATTTGATCTTCTGAACTGGCAATTCCATGGAAGCAGGATAAAGCGAGCGGTCACGGTCGGACGCTTTAACCCTTTGTCACCCACAAGTGAGGAACTGACCATCAACGAGAGCCTCATTACGTGGAACAGCCTGTTTAATGGGGTCAGTCACGAGGAAATGTTTATTCATTTAAAAAACAAATGTGATGAGCCTATTCGTGTATTGATGTTTTTTTTAAGTCCTGAGGATGTAGGGCAGGTGGCTTCTGGGCACTATGAAAAGGTGGGTAGAGACTATGATCAGGAGGAAAAAGAACAGAGGAAGGGGGGGGGATAAGATTATTTAGCAGAAAAACAGAAGCCACATTTCAGTTGGGAAACCCTAAGAACGATGGTGCTCTGGCCCCCAACGTGGCATTACATGGAACATTTTCAGGTACAGGACGATAGCCTTCAGGTTGGTGGTCACAGTCAGACCAACTCTGTGCAGTCACATGGCCAGCCACCTTGGCAACCCCTCCAGGTAGATCAGTAGCCCATTAATCTGTTTACAGATTTGGTAGAACCTAGAAGGAAGATCCTTCTGTCATCTCTCTTTCTCTAGGATTAAAATCCAGCAGAAGCCCAGATGTTGCTGATGCAAGGTTCCATTAGGGCAGTAGAGTTGGGCAAGATTTTACAGATGTTTGGGGCCTCTTCCCCAGGGATCCCAATGCATAGCGTAGAGATTCTTGTAGTCCAGCCTCTGCCTGGTGGGAAATGTTTCGAGGGACTTAAGAGGTGAAGTCACATGACCACCGTTCTTCAGACCGGTGACCATGTGAACCGCCCGATCCCGGGTGGCTTTTAACTATTTCAGGGATTTAAAGGCTGGCATGTAGACCATTGCAATGGTCCATGCACTGGTGTGTCTGGACTCCTATTACTTCCACTTGCTTTGGAAAATCACGCAGGGGGTGGGTCTTCAAGGCGAAGTGTTTGAATAAAACGTGGACTTCTGGTGTAAAAAGTTGAAATGCGGTCAACAGGGAGGTCACCAATGGTTTGCGTAGGAATTGGGATATTAAATTCAATGTTCTAGGGATTTGGAGTCTAGAATGTGTAAAATATATATTTTTTAATAATGACAATGTATGCAAAATAGAAGTTTGGAATAGATTCCTGTACCTGTGTCCCTTCCTTCCTGCTAGACCCCTCAGTCTCGCTGCAGTGAGCCGTGTCTGCCTGGATATCGAAAACTAATGTTGGAAGGTGTCCTATCACGCAGGTGATGAGCGGGGCTGTGTTCAGAGCTCGGCCAAGCTTATGGAGTCTGCTGTGTTCAGAGCTTGGTACAGTCGATGTTTGCTGGGTTCCATGTCCTTTTACCGACACCCATTTTTACGACAAGTGTTGTGCCGCGGGTGTTTTTCCGAAGAACTTCATCAAATTGTTTTACATTTATTTTTGGGGGTTTTCCCCCTCCAAGCTCCCCTTCATTTAACTATGCTTTTATTTCCCACCCAACCCTTTATTTGTCCTTTCCCACCCCCCCTAAAAAATGTCGATTGAGTTTTTGGGAAAAACTCCTGCGGCAAAACACCTGTTGGAAAAACGTGTGTCAGTAAAAAGATGCTATACTGTTTGCTGTGTCGAGAGCTCCATACAGATAATGAAGGCTGCTGTGTTCAGAGCTTGGCACAGGTGATGATGTCTGCTGTGTTCAAAGCTCCACACAGATAATGAAGGCTGCTGTGTTCAAAGCTCGGCACAGGTGATGATGTCTGCAATGTTGAGAACTCCACACAGATAAAGAAGGCTGCTGTGTTCAAAGCTCGGCACAGGTGATGATGTCTGGTGTGTTGAGAGTTCCACACAGATAATGAAGGCTGCTGTGTTCAGAGCTCAGCACAGGTGATGATGTGAACAGGTGATGATGTCTGCTGTGTTGAGAGCTCCACACAGCTAATGAAGGCTGCTGTGTTCAGAGCTCGACACAGGTGATGATGTGTACAGGTGATGATGTCTGCTGTGTTGAGAGCTCCATACAGATAATGAAGGCTGCTGTGTTCAGAGCTGGGCACAGGTGATGATGTCTGCTGTGTTGAGAACTCCACACAGCTAATGAAGGCTGCTGTGTTCAGAGCTCGGCACAGGTGATGTGACTTGCTGTGTTGAGAGCTCCATACAGATAATGAAGGCTGCTGTGTTCAGAGATCAGCACAGGTGATGATGTGTACAGGTGATGATGTCTGCTGTGTTGAGAGTTCCATACAGATAATGAAGGCTGCTGTGTTCAGAGCTGGGCACAGGTGATGATGCTTGCTGTGTTGAGAGCTCCACATAGATAATGAAGGCTGCTGTGTTCAGAGCTCAGCACAGGTGATGATGTGTACAGTTGATGATGTCTGCTGTGTTAAGAGCTCCACACAGATAATGAAGGCTGCTGTGTTCAGAGCTTGGTACAGGTGAGGATGTTTGCTGTGTTTCGAGCTCCACACAGATAATGAAGGCTGCTGTGTTCAGAGCTTGGTACAGGTGATGATGTGTACAGGTGTTGATGTCTGCTGTGTTGAGAGCTCCACACAGATAATCAAGTCTGCTGTGTTCAGAGCTCGGCACAGGTGATGATGTTTGCTGTGTTGAGAGCTCCATACAGATAATGAAGGCTGCTGTGTTCAGAGCTGGGCAAAGGCCATGGTGTCTGCTGTGTTGAGAACTCCACACAGCTAATGAAGGCTGCTGTGTTCAGAGCTCGGCACAGGTGATGTGACTTGCTGTGTTCAGAGCTCCATACAGATAATGAAGGCTGCTGTGTTCAGAGCTCGGCACAGGTGATGATGTGTACAGGAGATGATGTCTGCTGTGTTGAGAGTTCCATACAGATAATGAAGGCTGCTGTGTTCAGAGCTGGCCACAGTTGATGATGTCTGCTGTGTTCAGAGCTCCACACAGATAATGAAGGCTGCTGTGTTCAGAGCTTGGTACAGGTGATGATGTTTGCTGTGTTGAGAGCTCCACACAGATAATGAAGGCTGCTGTGTTCAGAGCTTGGTACAGGTGATGATGTGTACAGGTGTTGATGTCTGCTGTGTTGAGAGCTCCACACATATAATCAAGTCTGCTGTCTTCAGAGCTCGGCACAGGTGATGATGTTGGCTGTGTTGAGAGCTCCATACAGATAATAAAGTCTGCTGTGTTCAGAGCTCGGCACATGTGAAGATGTTTGCTGTGTTGATAGTTCCATACAGATAATGAAGTCTGCTGTGTTCAGAGCTCGGCACATGTGATGATGTTTGCTGTGTTGATAGTTCCATATAGATAATGAAGTTTGCTGTATTGATAGTTCCATACAGATAATGAAGTCTGCTGTGTTCAGAGCTCGGCACAGGTGATGATATTGGCTGTGTTGAGAGCTCCATACAGATAATGAAGGCTGCTGTGTTCAGAGCTCGGCACAGGTGATGATGTCGGCTATGTTCAGAGCTCCACACAGATAATGAAGGCTGCTGTGTTCAGAGCTCAGCACAGGTGATGATGTGTGTAGGTGATGATGTTTGCTGTGTTCAGAGCTCCACACAGATAATGACAGCTGCTGTGTTCAGAGCTTTGTACATGTGATGATGTTTGCTGTGTTGAGAGCTCCATACAGATAATGATGGCTGCCGTGTTCAGAGCTTGGTACAAGTGATGATGTGCACATGTGTTCATGTTTGCTGTGTTGACAGTTCCATACAGATAATTAAGTCTTATGTGTTCAGAGCTTGGCACAGGTGATGATGTGTACAGGTGATGATGTGTACAGGTGATGATGTGTACAGGTGATGATGTTTGCTGTTTTCAGAGCTCCACACAGATAATGAAGTCTGCTATGTTCAGAGCTCGACACAGGTGATGATGTGTACAGGTGATGATGTCTGCTGTGTTGAGAGCACCACACAGATAATGAAGGCTGCCGTGTTCAGAACTTAGTACAGGTGATGATGTTTGCTGTGTTGAGAGCTCCATACAGATAATGAAGTCTTCGATGTTCAGAGCTCGACACAGGGGATGATGTGTACAGGTGATGATGTCGGCTGTGTTCAGAGCTCCACACAGATGATGAAGGCTGCTGTGTTCAGAGCTCCACACAGATAATGAAGGCTGCTGTGTTCAGAGCTCAGCACAGGTGATGATGCTTGCTGTGTTCAGAGCTGCACACAGAATGAAGTCTCCTGTGTTCAGAGCTCGGCACAGGTGATGATGTTTGCTGTGTTGAGAGCTCCATACAGACAATGAAGTCTGCTATGTTCAGAGCTCGGCACAGGTGATGATGTTTCCTGTGTTGTGAGCTCCACACAGATAATGGAAGGCTGCTGTGTTCAGAGCTCGGCACAGGTGATGATGCTTGCTGTGTTGAGAGCTCCACACAGATAATGAAGTCTGCTGTGTTCAGAGCTTTGTACAGGTGATGATGTGTACATGTGTTCATGTTTTCTGTGTTGACAGTTCCATACAGATAATTAAGTTTTATGTGTTCATAGCTTGGCACAGGTGATGTGTACAGGTGATTATATTTGCTGTGTTGAGACTTCCATTCAGATAATGAAGGCTGCTGTGTTCAGAACTTGGTACAGATGATGATGTGAACAGGAGATAATGTCTGCTGTGTTGAGAGCTCCACACACATAAGGAAGGCTGCTGTGTTCAGAACTTAGTACAGGTGATGATGTTTGCTGTGTTGAGAGCTCCATAAAGATAATGAAGGCTGCTGTGTTCAGAGCTCGGCACAGGTGATGATGTTGGCTGTGTTGAGAGCTCCATACAGATAATGAAGGCTGCTGTGTTCAGAACTTAGTACAGGTGATGATGTTTGCTGTGTTGAGAGCTCCATACAGATAATGAAGTCTGCTATGGTCAGGGCTCGGCACAGGTGATGATGTTTGCTGTGTTGAGAGCTGCATACAGATAATGAAGTATGCTGTGTTCAGAGCTCGGCACAGGTGATGATGTGTACAGGAGATGATGTCTGCTGTGTTGAGAGTTCCATACAGATAATGAAGGCTGCTGTGTTCAGAGCTGGCCACAGGTGATGATGCTTGCTGTGTTCAGAGCTCCACACAGATAATGAAGGCTGCTGTGTTTAGAGCTCGGCACAGGTGATGATGTGTACAGTTGATGATGTCTGCTGTGTTCAGAGCTCCACACAGATAATGAAGGCTGCTGTGTTCAGAGCTTGGTACAGGTGATGATGTTTGCTGTGTTGAGAGCTCCACACAGATAATGAAGGCTGCTGTGTTCAGAGCTTGGTACAGGTGATGATGTGTACAGGTGTTGATGTCTGCTGTGTTGAGAGCTCCACACATATAATCAAGTCTGCTGTCTTCAGAGCTCGGCACAGGTGATGATGTTGGCTGTGTTGAGAGCTCCATACAGATAATAAAGTCTGCTGTGTTCAGAGCTCGGCACATGTGAAGATGTTTGCTGTGTTGATAGTTCCATACAGATAATGAAGTCTGCTGTGTTCAGAGCTCGGCACATGTGATGATGTTTGCTGTGTTGATAGTTCCATATAGATAATGAAGTTTGCTGTATTGATAGTTCCATACAGATAATGAAGTCTGCTGTGTTCAGAGCTCGGCACAGGTGATGATATTGGCTGTGTTGAGAGCTCCATACAGATAATGAAGGCTGCTGTGTTCAGAGCTCGGCACAGGTGATGATGTCGGCTATGTTCAGAGCTCCACACAGAAAATGAAGGCTGCTGTGTTCAGAGCTCAGCACAGGTGATGATGTGTGTAGGTGATGATGTTTGCTGTGTTCAGAGCTCCACACAAATAATGACAGCTGCTGTGTTGAGAGCTTTGTACATGTGATGATGTTTGCTGCGTTGAGAGCTCCATACAGATAATGATGGCTGCCGTGTTCAGAGCTTGGTACAAGTGATGATGTGTACATGTGTTCATGTTTGCTGTGTTGACAGTTCCATACAGATAATTAAGTCTTATGTGTTCAGAGCTTGGCACAGGTGATGATGTGTACAGGTGATGATGTGTACAGGTGATGATGTGTACAGGTGATGATGTTTGCTGTTTTCAGAGCTCCACACAGATAATGAAGTCTGCTATGTTCAGAGCTCGACACAGGTGATGATGTGTACAGGTGATGATGTCTGCTGTGTTGAGAGCACCACACAGATAATGAAGGCTGCCGTGTTCAGAACTTAGTACAGGTGATGATGTTTGCTGTGTTGAGAGCTCCATACAGATAATGAAGTCTTCGATGTTCAGAGCTCGACACAGGGGATGATGTGTACAGGTGATGATGTCGGCTGTGTTCAGAGCTCCACACAGATGATGAAGGCTGCTGTGTTCAGAGCTCCACACAGATAATGAAGGCTGCTGTGTTCAGAGCTCAGCACAGGTGATGATGCTTGCTGTGTTCAGAGCTGCACACAGAATGAAGTCTCCTGTGTTCAGAGCTCGGCACAGGTGATGATGTTTGCTGTGTTGAGAGCTCCATACAGACAATGAAGTCTGCTATGTTCAGAGCTCGGCACAGGTGATGATGTTTCCTGTGTTGTGAGCTCCACACAGATAATGGAAGGCTGCTGTGTTCAGAGCTCGGCACAGGTGATGATGCTTGCTGTGTTGAGAGCTCCACACAGATAATGAAGTCTGCTGTGTTCAGAGCTTTGTACAGGTGATGATGTGTACATGTGTTCATGTTTTCTGTGTTGACAGTTCCATACAGATAATTAAGTTTTATGTGTTCATAGCTTGGCACAGGTGATGTGTACAGGTGATTATATTTGCTGTGTTGAGACTTCCATTCAGATAATGAAGGCTGCTGTGTTCAGAACTTGGTACAGATGATGATGTGAACAGGAGATAATGTCTGCTGTGTTGAGAGCTCCACACACATAATGAAGGCTGCTGTGTTCAGAACTTAGTACAGGTGATGATGTTTGCTGTGATGAGAGCTCCATAAAGATAATGAAGGCTGCTGTGTTCAGAGCTCGGCACAGGTGATGATGTTGGCTGTGTTGAGAGCTCCATACAGATAATGAAGGCTGCTGTGTTCAGAACTTAGTACAGGTGATGATGTTTGCTGTGTTGAGAGCTCCATACAGATAATGAAGTCTGCTATGGTCAGGGCTCGGCACAGGTGATGATGTTTGCTGTGTTGAGAGCTGCATAGAGATAATGAAGTATGCTGTGTTCAGAGCTCGGCACAGGTGAGGATGTTTGCTGTGTTTCGAGCTCCATACAGATAATGAAGACTGCTGTGTTCAGAGCTCGGCACATGTGATGATGTTTGCTGTGTTGATAGTTCCATACAGGTAATGAAGTCTGCTGTGTTCAGAGCTCGGCACATGTGATGATGTTTGCTGTGTTGATAGTTCCATACAGATAATGAAGTCTGCTGTGTTCAGAGTTTGGCTCAGGTGATGATGTGTACAGGTGATGATGTTTGCTGTGTTGAGACTTCCATACAGATAATAGTCTGCTGAGTTCAGAGCTCGGCACAGGTGATTATGTTTGCTGTGTTGAGAGCTCCATACAGATAATGAAGTCTGCTGTGTTCAGAGCCCCATACAGATAATGAAGGCTGCTGTGTTGAGAGCTCGGCACAGGTGATGATGCTTGCTGTGTTAAGAGCTCCACACAGATAATGAAGGCTGCTGTGTTCAGAGCTTGGCACAGGTGATGATGTGTACAGGTGATGATGTGTACATTTGATGATGTTGGCTGTGTTCAGCGCTCCACACAGATAATGAAGGCTGCTGTGTCCAGTGCTCAGCACAGGTGATGATGTGTACAGGTGATGATGTTTGCTGTGTTGAGAGCTCCACACAGATAATGGCGGCTGCTGTGTTCAGAGCTGTGTACATGTGATGATGTTTGCTGTGTTGAGAGCTCCAAACAAGATAATGAAGTCTGCTATGTTCAGAGCTCGACACAGGTGATGATGTTGGCTGTGTTGAGAACCCCATACAGATAATGAAGGCTGCTTTGTTCAAAGCTCAGCACAGGTGATGATGCTTGCTGTGTTGAGAGCTCCACACAGATAATGAAGGCTGCTGTGTTCTGAGCTTGGCACATTTGATGATGTGTACAGGTGATGATGTTTGCTGTGTTGAAACTTCCATACAGATAATGAAGGCTGCTGTGTTCAGAACTTAGTACAGGTGATGATGTTTGATGTGTTGAGAGCTCCATACAGATAATGAAGTCTGCTGTGTTCAGAGCTCGGCACAGGTGATGATATTTGCTGTGTTCAGAGCTCCATACAGATAATGAAGTCTGCTGTGTTCAGAGCTTGGCATAGGTGATGATGTTTGCTGTGTTGAGAGCTCCATACAGATAATGAAGTCTGCTGTGTTCAGAGCTCGGCCATTGTGATGATGTTTGCTGTGTTGATAGTTCCATACAGATAATAAAGTCTGCTGTGTTCAGAGCTCAACACAGGTGATAATGTTTGCTGTGTTGAGAGCTCCATACAGATAATGAAGTCTGCTCTGTTCAGAGCTCGGCACAGGTGATGATGTTGGCTGTGTTGAGAGCTCCATACAGATAATGAAGTCTGCTGTGTTCAGAGCATGGCACATGTGATGATGTTCGCTGTGTTGATAGTTCATTACAGATAATGAAGGCTGCTGTGTTCAGAGCTCGGCACAGGTGATGATGTGTACAGGTGACGATGTTTGCTGTGTTGAGAGCACCATACAGATAATGAAGTCTGCTGTGTTGAGAGCTCAGCACTGGTGATGATGTTGGCTGTGTTGAGAGCCCCATACAGATAATGAAGTCTGCTGTGTTCAGAGCTCGGCACAGGTGATGATGTGTACAGGTGATAATGTCTGCTGTGTCGAGAGCTCCATACAGATAATGATGGCAGCCGTGTTCAGAGCTTGGTACAGGTGATGATGTGTACATGTGTTCATGTTTGCTGTGTTGACAGTTCCATACAGATAATTAAGTTTTATGTGTTCAGAGCTTGGCACAGGTGATGATGTGTACAGGTGATGATGTGTACAGGTGATGATGTTTGCTGTATTCAGAGCTCCACACAGATAATGAAGTCTGCTATGTCCAGAGCTCGGCACAGGTGATGATGTTTGCTGTGTTGTGAGCTCTATGCAGATCATTAAGTCTTATGTGTTCAGAGCTTGGCACAGGTGATGCGTACAAGTGATGATGTTTGCTGTGTTGAGACTTCCATACAGATAATGAAGGCTGCTGTGTTCAGAACTTGGTACAGGTGATGATGTGTACAGGTGATAATGTCTGCTGTGTTGGGAGCTTCACAGAGATAATGAAGGCTGCTGTGTTCAGAACTTAGGACAGGTGATGATGTTTGCTGTGTTAATAGTTCCATACAGATATTGAAGTCTGCTGTGTTCAAAGCTCTGCACATGTGATGATGTTTGCTGTGTTGATAGTTCCATACAGATAATGAAGTCTGGTATGTTCAGGGCTTGGCCCAGGTGATGATGTTTGCTGTGTTGAGAGATCCATACAGATAATGAAGTCTGCTGTGTTCAGAGCTCAGCACAGGTGAGGATGTTTGCTGTGTTGCGAGCTCCATACAGATAATGAAGTCTGCTGTGTTCAGAGCTCGGCACATGTGATGATGTTTGCTGTGTTAATAGTTCCATACAGATATTGAAGTCTGCTGTGTTCAAAGCTCTGCACATGTGATGATGTTTGCTGTGTTGATAGTTCCATACAGATAATGAAGTCTGCTGTGTTCATAGCTTGGCACAGGTGATGATGTGTATAGGTGATGATGTTTGCTGTGTTGAGACTTCCATACAGATAATAAAGTCTGCTGTGTTCAGAGCTCGGCACGGGTGATTATGTTTGCTGTGTTGAGAGCTCAATACAGATAATGAAGTCTGCTGTGTTCAGAGCTCGGCAACTGTGATGATGTTTGCTGTGTTGATAGTTCCATACAGATAATGAAGTTTGCTGTGTTGATAGTTCCATACAGATAATGAAGTCTGCTGTGTTCAGAGCTCGGCACAGGTAATGATATCAGCTGTGTTGAGAGCTCCATACAGATAATGATGTCTGCTGTTTTCAGAGCTCGGCACATGTGATGATGTTTGCTGTGTTGATAGTTCCATACAGATAATGAAGTCTCCTGTCTTCAGAGCTCGGCACAGGTGATTATATTTGCTGTGTTGATAGTTCCATACAGATAATGAAGGCTGCTGTGTTCAGTGCTCGGCACAGGTGATGATGTGTACAGGTGATGATGTTTGCTGTGCTGAGAACTCCATACAGATAATGAAGGCTGCTGTGTTTAGAGCTCGACACAGGTGATCATGTGTACAGGTGATGATGTCGGCAGTGTTCAGAGCTCCACGCAGATAATGAAGGCTGCTGTGTTCAGAGCTCAGCATAGGTGATGATGTGTACAGGTGATGATGTTTGCTGTGTTGAGAGCTCCACACAGATAATGAAGTCTGCTGTGTTCAGAGCCCCATACAGATAATGAAGGCTGCTGTGTTGAGAGCTCGGCACAGGTGATGATGCTTGCTGTGTTAAGAGCTCCACACAGATAATGAAGGCTGCTGTGTTCAGAGCTTGGCACAGGTGATGATGTGTACAGGTGATGATGTGTACATTTGATGATGTTGGCTGTGTTCAGCGCTCCACACAGATAATGAAGGCTGCTGTGTCCAGTGCTCAGCACAGGTGATGATGTGTACAGGTGATGATGTTTGCTGTGTTGAGAGCTCCACACAGATAATGGCGGCTGCTGTGTTCAGAGCTGTGTACATGTGATGATGTTTGCTGTGTTGAGAGCTCCAAACAAGATAATGAAGTCTGCTATGTTCAGAGCTCGACACAGGTGATGATGTTGGCTGTGTTGAGAACCCCATACAGATAATGAAGGCTGCTTTGTTCAAAGCTCAGCACAGGTGATGATGCTTGCTGTGTTGAGAGCTCCACACAGATAATGAAGGCTGCTGTGTTCTGAGCTTGGCACATTTGATGATGTGTACAGGTGATGATGTTTGCTGTGTTGAAACTTCCATACAGATAATGAAGGCTGCTGTGTTCAGAACTTAGTACAGGTGATGATGTTTGATGTGTTGAGAGCTCCATACAGATAATGAAGTCTGCTGTGTTCAGAGCTCGGCACAGGTGATGATATTTGCTGTGTTCAGAGCTCCATACAGATAATGAAGTCTGCTGTGTTCAGAGCTCGGCATAGGTGATGATGTTTGCTGTGTTGAGAGCTCCATACAGATAATGAAGTCTGCTGTGTTCAGAGCTCGGCCATTGTGATGATGTTTGCTGTGTTGATAGTTCCATACAGATAATAAAGTCTGCTGTGTTCAGAGCTCAACACAGGTGATTATGTTTGCTGTGTTGAGAGCTCCATACAGATAATGAAGTCTGCTCTGTTCAGAGCTCGGCACAGGTGATGATGTTGGCTGTGTTGAGAGCTCCATACAGATAATGAAGTCTGCTGTGTTCAGAGCATGGCACATGTGATGATGTTCGCTGTGTTGATAGTTCATTACAGATAATGAAGGCTGCTGTGTTCAGAGCTCGGCACAGGTGATGATGTGTACAGGTGACGATGTTTGCTGTGTTGAGAGCACCATACAGATAATGAAGTCTGCTGTGTTGAGAGCTCAGCACTGGTGATGATGTTGGCTGTGTTGAGAGCCCCATACAGATAATGAAGTCTGCTGTGTTCAGAGCTCGGCACAGGTGATGATGTGTACAGGTGATAATGTCTGCTGTGTCGAGAGCTCCATACAGATAATGATGGCAGCCGTGTTCAGAGCTTGGTACAGGTGATGATGTGTACATGTGTTCATGTTTGCTGTGTTGACAGTTCCATACAGATAATTAAGTTTTATGTGTTCAGAGCTTGGCACAGGTGATGATGTGTACAGGTGATGATGTGTACAGGTGATGATGTTTGCTGTATTCAGAGCTCCACACAGATAATGAAGTCTGCTATGTCCAGAGCTCGGCACAGGTGATGATGTTTGCTGTGTTGTGAGCTCTATGCAGATCATTAAGTCTTATGTGTTCAGAGCTTGGCACAGGTGATGCGTACAAGTGATGATGTTTGCTGTGTTGAGACTTCCATACAGATAATGAAGGCTGCTGTGTTCAGAACTTGGTACAGGTGATGATGTGTACAGGTGATAATGTCTGCTGTGTTGGGAGCTTCACAGAGATAATGAAGGCTGCTGTGTTCAGAACTTAGGACAGGTGATGATGTTTGCTGTGTTAATAGTTCCATACAGATATTGAAGTCTGCTGTGTGCAAAGCTCTGCACATGTGATGATGTTTGCTGTGTTGATAGTTCCATACAGATAATGAAGTCTGGTATGTTCAGGGCTTGGCCCAGGTGATGATGTTTGCTGTGTTGAGAGCTCCATACAGATAATGAAGTCTGCTGTGTTCAGAGCTCAGCACAGGTGAGGATGTTTGCTGTGTTGCGAGCTCCATACAGATAATGAAGTCTGCTGTGTTCAGAGCTCGGCACATGTGATGATGTTTGCTGTGTTAATAGTTCCATACAGATATTGAAGTCTGCTGTGTTCAAAGCTCTGCACATGTGATGATGTTTGCTGTGTTGATAGTTCCATACAGATAATGAAGTCTGCTGTGTTCATAGCTTGGCACAGGTGATGATGTGTATAGGTGATGATGTTTGCTGTGTTGAGACTTCCATACAGATAATAAAGTCTGCTGTGTTCAGAGCTCGGCACGGGTGATTATGTTTGCTGTGTTGAGAGCTCAATACAGATAATGAAGTCTGCTGTGTTCAGAGCTCGGCAACTGTGATGATGTTTGCTGTGTTGATAGTTCCATACAGATAATGAAGTTTGCTGTGTTGATAGTTCCATACAGATAATGAAGTCTGCTGTGTTCAGAGCTCGGCACAGGTAATGATATCAGCTGTGTTGAGAGCTCCATACAGATAATGATGTCTGCTGTTTTCAGAGCTCGGCACATGTGATGATGTTTGCTGTGTTGATAGTTCCATACAGATAATGAAGTCTCCTGTCTTCAGAGCTCGGCACAGGTGATTATATTTGCTGTGTTGATAGTTCCATACAGATAATGAAGGCTGCTGTGTTCAGTGCTCGGCACAGGTGATGATGTGTACAGGTGATGATGTTTGCTGTGCTGAGAACTCCATACAGATAATGAAGGCTGCTGTGTTTAGAGCTCGACACAGGTGATCATGTGTAAAGGTGATGATGTCGGCAGTGTTCAGAGCTCCACGCAGATAATGAAGGCTGCTGTGTTCAGAGCTCAGCATAGGTGATGATGTGTACAGGTGATGATGTTTGCTGTGTTGAGAGCTCCACACAGATAATGACGGCTGCTGTGTTCAGAGCTTTGTACATGTGATGATGTTTGCTGTGTTGAGAGCTCCATACAGATAATGAAGTCTGCTATGTTCAGAGCTTGGCACAGGTGATGTTTGCTGTGTTGATAGTTCCATACAGATAATGATGTCTGCTGTGTTCAGAGCTCGGCACAGGTGATGATATTTGCTGTGTTGATAGATCCATACAGATAATGAAGGCTGCTGTGTTCAGAGCTCGGTACAGGTGATGATGTGTACAGGTGATGATGTTTGCTGTGTTGAGAGCTCCACACAGCTAATGAAGCTGCTCTGTTCAGAGCTCGACACAGGTGAAGATGTGTACAGGTGATGATGTCTGCTGTGTTGAGAGCTCCATACAGATAATGAAGGCTGCTGTGTTCAGAGCTGGGCACATGTGATGATGTCTGCTGATTTGAGAACTCCACACAGCTAATGAAGGCTGCTGTGTTCAGAGCTCGGCACAGGTGATGTGACTTGCTGTGTTGAGAGCTCCATACAGATAATGAAGGCTGCTGTGTTCAGAGCTCGACAAAGGTGATGATGTGTACAGGTGAGGATGTCTGCTGTGTTGAGAGCTCCATACAGATAATGAAGGCTGCTGTGTTCAGAGCTGGGCACATGTGATGATGTCTGCTGTTTTGAGACGTCCACACAGCTAATGAAGGCTGCTGTGTTCAGAGCTCGGCACAGGTGATGTGACTTGCTGTGTTGAGAGCTCCATACAGATAATGAAGGCTGCTGTGTTCAGAGATCGGCACAGGTGATGATGTGTACAGGTGATGATATTTGCTGTGTTGATAGTTCCATACAGATAATGAAGGCTGCTGTGTTCAGAACTTGGTACAGGTGATGATGTGTACAGGAGATAATGTCTGCTGTGTTGAGAGCTCCACACACATAATGAAGGCTGCTGTGTTCAGAACTTAGTACAGGTGATGATGTTTGCTGTGTTGAGAGCTCCATACAGATAATGAAGGCTGCTGTGTTCAGAGCTCAGCACAGGTGATGATGTTGGCTGTGTTGAGAGCTCCATACAGATAATGAAGGCTGCTGTGTTCAGAACTTAGTACAGGTGATGATGTTTGCTGTGTTGAGAGCTCCATACAGATAATGAAGTCTGCTATGGACAGAGCTCGGCACAGGTGATGATGTTTGCTGTGTTGTGAGCTGCATACAGATAATGAAGTATGCAGTGTTCAGAGCTCGGCACAGGTGAGGATGTTTGCTGTGTTGTGAGCTCCATACAGATAATGAAGTCTGCTGTGTTCAGAGCTCGGCACATGTGATGATGTTTGCTGTGTTGATAGTTCCATACAGATAATGAAGTCTGCTGTGTTCAGAGCTTGGCTCAGGTGATGATGTGTACAGGTGATGATTTTTGCTGTGTTGAGACTTCCATACAGATAATAGTCTGCTGAGTTCTGAGCTCGGCACAGGTGATTATGTTTGCTGTGTTGAGAGCTCCATACAGATAATGATGTCCGCTGTGTTCAGAGCTCGGCACTGGTGATGATGTTGGCTGTGTTGAGTGCCCCATACAGATAATGAAGGCTGCTGTGTTGAGAGCTCGGCACAGGTGATGATGCTTGCTGTGTTGAGAGCTCCACACAGATAATGAAGGCTGCTGTGTTCAGAGCTTGGCACAGGTGATGATGTGTACAGGTGATGATGTGTACATTTGATGATGTTGGCTGTGTTCAGCGCTCCACACAGATAATGAAGGCTGCTGAGTCCAGAGCTCAGCACATGTGATGATGTGTACAGGTGATGATGTTTGCTGTGTTGAGAGCTCCACACAGATAATGACGGCTGCTGTGTTCAGAGCTGTGTACATGTGATGATGTTTGCTGTGTTGAGGGCTCCAAACAAGATAATGAAGTCTGCTGTGTTCAGAGCTCGGCACAGGTGATGATGTTGGCTGTGTTGAGAGCCCCATACAGATAATGAAGGCTGCTGTGTTGTGAGCTCGGCACAGGTGATGATGATTGCTGTGTTGAGAGCTCCACACAGATAATGAAGGCTTCTGTGTTCAGAGCTTGGCACATTTGATGATGTGTACAGGTGATGATGTTTGCTGTGTTGAGACTTCCATACAGATAATGAAGGCTGCTGTGTTCAGAAATTAGTACAGGTGATGATGTTTGATGTGTTGAGAGCTCCATACAGATAATGAAGTCTTCTGTGTTCAGAGCTCGGCACAGGTGATGATGTTTGCTGTGTTCAGAGCTCCATACAGATAATGAAGTCTGCTGTGTTCAGAGCTCGGCATAGGTGATGATGTTTGCTGTGTTGAGAGCTCCATACAGATAATGAAGTCTGCTGTGTTCAGAGCTCGGCACATGTGATGATGTTTGCTGTGTTGATAGTTCCATACAGATAATAAAGTCTGCTGTGTTCAGAGCTCAGCACAGGTGATTATGTTTGCTGTGTTGAGAGCTCCATACAGATAATGAAGTCTGCTCTCTTCAGAGCTCGGCACAGGTGATGATATTGGCTGTGTTGAGAGCTCCATACAGATAATGAAGTCTGCTGTGTTCAGAGCATGGCACATGTGATGATGTTTGCTGTGTTGATAGTTCCATACAGATAATGAAGTCTGCTGTTTTCAGAGCTCGGCACATGTGATGATGTTCGCTGTGTTGATAGTTCATTACAGATAATGAAGGCTGCTGTGTTCAGAGCTTGGCACAGCTGATGATGTGTACAGGTGACGATGTTTGCTGTGTTGAGAGCACCATACAGATAATGAAGTCTGCTGTGTTGAGAGCTAGGCACAGGTGATGATGTGTACAGGTGATGATGTCTGCTATGTCAAGAGCTCCATACAGATAATGATGGCTGCCGTGTTCAGAGCTTGGTACAGGTGATGATGTGTACATGTGTTCATGTTTGCTGTGTTGACAGTTCCATACAGATAATTAAGCTTTATGTGTTCAGAGCTTGGCACAGGTGATGATGTGTATAGGTGATGATGTGTACAGGTGATGATGTGCACAGGTGATGATGTTTGCTGTATTCAGAGCTCCACACAGATAATGAAGTCTGCTATGTTCAGAGCTCGACACAGGTGATGATGTGGACAGGTGTTGATGTCGGCTGTGCTCAGAGCTCCAGACAGATAATGAAGGTTGCTGTGTTCAGAGCTCAGCACAGGTGATGATGCTTGCTGTGTTGAGAGCTCCACACAGATAATGAAGTCTGCTGTGTTCAGAGCTCGGCACAGGTGATGATGTTTGCTGTGTTGAGAGCTCCATAAAGATAATGAAGTCTGCTATGTTCAGAGCTCGGCACAGGTGATGATGTTTGCTGTGTTGTGAGCTCTATGCAGATAATTAAGTCTTATGTGTTCAGAGCTTGGCACAGGTGATGTGTACAGGTGATGATGTTTGCTGTGTTGAGACTTCCATACAGTTAATGAAGGCTGCTGTGTTCAGAACCTGGTACAGGTGATGATGTGTACAGGTGATAATGTCTTCTTTGTTGAGAGCTTCACACAGATAATGAAGGCTGCTGTGTTCAGAACTTAGGACAGGTGATGATGTTTGCTGTGTTGAGAGCCCCATACAGATAATGAAGTCTGGTATGTTCAGAGCTTGGCACAGGTGATGATGTTTGCTGTGTTGAGAGCTCCATACAGATAATGAAGTCTGCTGTGTTCAGAGCTCAGCACAGGTGAGGATGTTTGCTGTGTTGCGAGCTCCATACAGATAATGAAGTCTGCTGTGTTCAGAGCTCGGCACATGTGATGATGTTTGCTGTGTTTATAGTTCCATACAGATAATGAAGTCTGCTGTGTTCAGAGCTCGGCACATGTGATGATGTTTGCTGTGTTGATAGTTCCATACAGATAATGAAGTCTGCTGTGTTCATAGCTTGGCACAGGTGATGATGTGTATAGGTGATGATGTTTGCTGTGTTGAGACTTCCATACAGATAATAAAGTCTGCTGTGTTCAGAGCTTGGCACAGGTGATTATGTTTGCTGTATTGAGAGCTCCATACAGATAATGAAGTCTGCTGTGTTCAGAGCTCGGCAACTGTGATGATGTTTGCTGTGTTGATAGTTCCATACAGATAATGAAGTTTGCTGTGTTGATAGTTCCATACAGATAATGAAGTCTGCTGTGTTCAGAGCTCGGCACAGGTAATGATATCAGCTGTGTTGAGAGCTCCATACAGATAATGAAGTCTGCTGTGTTCAGACCTCGGCACATGTGATGATGTTTGCTGTGTTGATAGTTCCATACAGATAATGAAGTCTCCTATCTTCAGAGCTCGGCACATGTGATGATGTTTGCTGTGTTTATAGTTCCATACAGATAATGAAGTCTGCTGTGTTCAGAGCTCGGCACATGTGATGATGTTTGCTGTGTTGATAGTTCCATAAAGATAATGAAGGCTGCTGTGTTCAGAGCTCGGCACAGGTGATGATGTGTACAGGTGATGATGTTTGCTGTGTTGAGAGCTCCATACAGATAATGAAGGCTGCTGTGTTCAGAGCTCGGCACAGGTGATCATGTGTACAGGTGATGGTGTCGGCTGTGTTCAGAGCTCCACACAGATAATGAAGGCTGCTGTGTTCAGAGCTCAGCACAGGTGATGATGTGTACAGATGATGATGTTTGCTGTGTTGAGAGCTCCACGCAGATAATGACGGCTGCTGTGTTCAGAGCTTTGTACATGTGATAATGTTTGCTGTGTTGAGAGCTCCACACAGCTAATGAAGTCTGCTATGTTCAGAGCTTGGCACAGGTGATGTTTGCTGGGTTGATAGTTCCATACAGATAATGATGTCTGCTGTGTTCAGAGCTCGGCACAGGTGATGATATTTGCTGTGTTGATAGTTCCATACAGATAATGAAGGCTGCTGTGTTCAGAGCTCGGCACAGGTGATGATGTGCACAGGTGATGATGTTTGCTGTGTTGAGAGCTCCACACAGCTAATGAAGCTGCTCTGTTCAGAGCTCGACAAAGGTGATGATGTGTACAGGTGATGATGTCTGCTGTGTTGAGAGCTCCATACAGATAATGAAGGCTGCTGTGTTCAGAGCTGGGCACATGTGATGATGTCTGCTGTTTTGAGAACTCCACACAGCTAATGAAGGCTGCTGTGTTCAGAGCTCGGCACAGGTGATGTGACTTGCTGTGTTGAGAGCTCCATACAGATAATAAAGGCTGCTGTGTTCAGAGATCGGCACAGGTGATGATGTGTAGAGGTGATGATGTCTGCTGTGTTCAGAGTTCCATACAGATAATGAAGGCTGCTGTGTTCAGTGCTGGGAACAGGTGATGATGCTTGCTGTGTTGAGTGCTCCACACAGATAATGAAGGCTGCTGTGTTCAGAGCTCGGCACAGGTGATGATGTGTACAGTTGATGATGTCTGCTGTGGTCAGAGCTCCACACAGATAATGAAGGCTGCTGTGTTCAGAGCTTGGTACAGGTGATGATGTTTGCTGTGTTGAGAGCTCCACACAGATAATGAAGGCTGCTGTGTTGAGAGCTCGGCACAGGTGATGTTTGCTGTGTTGATAGTTCCATACAGATAATGAGGTCTGCTGTGTTCAGAGGTCGGCACAGGTGATGATATTTGCTGTGTTGATAGTTCCATACAGATAATGAAGGCTGCTGTGTTCAGAGTTCGGCGTAGGTGATGATGTGTACAGGTGATGATGTTTGCTGTGTTGAGAGCTCAACACAGCTAATGAAGCTGCTGTGTTCAGAGCTCGACACAGGTGATGATGTGTACAGGTGATGATGTCTGCTGTGTTGAGAGCTCCATACAGTTAATGAAGGCTGCTGTGTTTAGAGCTGGGCACATGTGATGATGTCTGCTGTTTTGAGAACTCCATACAGCTAATGAAGGCTGCTGTGTTCAGAGCTCGGCACAGGTGATGATGTGTACAGTTGATGATGTCTGCTGTGTTCAGAGCTCCACACAGATAATGAAGGCTGCTGTGTTCAGAGCTTGGTACAGGTGATGATGTTTGCTGTGTTGAGAGCCCCGCACAGATAATGAAGGCTGCTGTGTTCAGAGCTTGGTACAGGTGATGATGTGTACAGGTGTTGATGTCTGCTGTGTTGAGAGCTCCACACAGATAATCAAGTCTGCTGTGTTCAGAGCTCGGCACAGGTGATGATGTCTGATGTGTTGAGAGCTCCATACAGATAATGAAGGCTGCTGTGTTCAGAGCTGGGCAAAGGACATGGTGTCTGCTGTGTTGAGAACTCCACACAGCTAATGAAGGCTGCTGTGTTCAGAGCTCGGCACAGGTGATGTGACTTGCTTTGTTGAGAGCTCCATACAGATAATGAAGGCTGCTGTGTTCAGAGCTCGGCAGAGGTGATGATGTGTACAGGAAATGATGTCTGCTGTGTTGAGAGTTCCATACAGATAATGAAGGCTACTGTGTTCAGAGCTGGGCACAGGTGATGATGCTTGCTGTGTTCAGAGCTCGGCACAGCTGATGATGTTTGCTGTGTTGAGAGCCCCGCACAGATAATGAAGGCTGCTGTGTTCAGAGCTTGGTACAGGTGATGATGTGTACAGGTGTTGATGTCTGCTGTGTTGAGAGCTCCACACAGATAATCAAGTCTCCTGTGTTCAGAGCTCGGCACAGGTGATGATGTCTGATGTGTTGAGAGCTCCATACAGATAATGAAGGCTGCTGTGTTCAGAGCTGGGCAAAGGACATGGTGTCTGCTGTGTTGAGAACTCCACACAGCTAATGAAGGCTGCTGTGTTCAGAGCTCGGCACAGGTGATGTGACTTGCTTTGTTGAGAGCTCCATACAGATAATGAAGGCTGCTGTGTTCAGAGCTCGGCAGAGGTGATGATGTGTACAGGAAATGAAGTCTGCTGTGTTGAGAGTTCCATACAGATAATGAAGGCTACTGTGTTCAGAGCTGGGCACAGGTGATGATGCTTGCTGTGTTCAGAGTTCGGCACAGGTGATGATGTGTACAGTTGATGTTGTCTGCTGTGTTCAGAGCTCCACACAGATAATGAAGGCTGCTGTGTTCAGAGCTTGGTACAGGTGATGATGTTTGCTGTGTTGAGAGCTCCACACAGATTATGAAGGCTGCTGTGTTCAGAGCTTGGTACAGGTGATGATGTGTACAGGTGTTGATGTCTGCTGTGTTGAGAGCTCCACACATATAATCAAGTCTGCTGTGTTCAGAGCTCGGCACAGGTGATGATGTTGGCTGTGTTGAGAGCTCCATATAGATAATGAAGTCTGCTGTGTTCAGAGCTCGGCACATGTGAAGATGTTTGCTGTGTTGATAGTTCCATACAGATAATGAAGTCTGCTGTGTTCAGAGCTCGGCACATGTGATGATGTTTGCTGTGTTGATACTTCCATACAGATAATGAAGTTTGCTGTGTTGTTAGTTCCATACAGATAATGAAGTCTGCTGTGTTCAGAGCTCGGCACAGGTGATGATGCTTGCTGTGTTGTGAGCTCCACACAGATAATGAAGACTGCTGTGTTCAGAGCTCGGCACAGGTGATGATGTGTACAGTTGATGATGTCTGCTGTTTTCAGAGCTCCACACAGATAATGAAGGCTGCTGTGTTCAGAACTTGGAACTGTAAGAGGATAAAATTCAACACTACAGCTAAGTCATTGCCTAGTCTGGGATACTGAATGGAAACCCTTATTGATATATCTTTACGTCCAGTTCATAAGTTCTGGATGACTACCTCTATATAACACCCCTCTCTTGGAATCCCCCTGACCCCACTGAGTCAAGAAGTAGATCTGTTTTGCAAGTTTAAAAGGTTTATTTGATAATTTAAACAATATATATATATATATATATATCACACTTTATGATAAATTAATAATTGAATATCACACTTAATCTGAGCAGTAATCAATAATGGATAGTCCGGCACTAGCACACTTCTTTATAATCAATGATGAGTGGGTATAGGATGGATAGGATAACAACAATACTTTTATGGTTTCAAAGAGATGCAATGTGGAATGAAAATGCAGTACAGAAAATAACTTGATAGGATTTCAGCAAAAGACAATGTAATCACTTTCTTGGACAATTCACCCCCCCTTAATGCAATGTAAGGAGATGAATAGAATGGGACTCAGTTCTTAGGAATGCAATCAAATAGAATTCAGTTCAATTCCCCCCCAGCAGCTTATACAACAGATAGGAGTTTTGAAACACAGACCCAAGTGCTTTGAATATGGTGACAATGCAGTGAGAAATATGCTGAAAATGCTTTTAATTCCCTTCAGGAGGTTCAGGGTGAGTGGTATCTATTTAATATTAGTCCAGGCTCACTCTAGCAATGATTCAGGGATGGTTCTTAAGAGGCAAACGAAATTTAGTAGTTCAGGCAAAAGCAGCTATCTTTTTACAAGTAAAGAAATCGGGCCAAATCGCAAATCGCGGCAAAATTCGCGCGTGCCAGAATCGTGATTACGGAGAAAGTATAGGCAGTAGGAAGTCGGTTCTAAGCTCGTTGAGAGGCTGAGATTCTAAGCTTTCGGAGGAAAGTTAAACCAAGTTTCTAGCCCAAACGGTTCCACAGATACGAACGATTAAATAAAGGTAGTTTTTCGGATTTGAAATTTTAAAAGTTCAAAGCGACAGGTTACAGCTTGCAGCTAGAAAATGACAGGTGACAGCTTTGCAAATGACAGGTGACAGTTAGGAGGCAGTTCTACTTAGATTAAAATAGTTTGGATTAGATTATTTTAACTAAGAGATTGGTTCTGCACAGTTCTGCTAGGTACTCACAATATATTTAGAAATAGGCCTCGCCACGGATCTGGTCAGGTTTTGGACTGGACTCCGGTTCTGGTCTCGGCACTTCACAGTGATCTGGGTCAGCTCTCTGGTTCTGCGAACAGCGGTCTGGGTCAGCTCTGCTCTGCTGGGTACTGCTCTGCTTTCTGGGTACTGCTACAGGTTCTGGAGATTGATGGATTTGAAGTCTGGATCTCTGGATGTGAAGTCGTCGGTCTGCATGCTCCGCAGCAAATGGAATTGAATCTCCTCTCTAGCTTCCAGTGGCTCTTTTTATGTCTTTTGAAAGTGGGTGTGTGTGCAGCATCACTAGCCAGCCCCTCTTTCAACTTGTCATTGGCCCAATTCTCCGCTCTCCCATGATTGGGGAAGGAACTGTGAGTCAGAGTGATGCTGTAGGTTTTATGGGTCAGAGGATCCTCCCCTGGTCAGTTTGCCCACAAATCTATATTTGATCAAAATGCACATTTCTCAAATACATAGTGGTTTGTCATTGCATGTACATATTACCTATCACATGAGGTAGTCTCTGTCCCAAATCTGCTCTTCCTGAGGGCTTGCATTCAGAAACGGCAACATTTTCGATTTTAGTGGGTTATGCAACCTTGGTTCTTCATTAAAAATTATACACATATACACGGCCTGTCCATATATACTCCAGTAAATTCCCATGTCTCTAGCTTAAACACAGAGTCTGTAGTATCCATAAATAGCGGGGTTTTGCCCCAGAACATCACACAAATTCCCAACGCGTCTTAAAACGTGCACAGAAAATTCACAAGAATTATGGTATCATTTAAATAATTTTGACAAGTCCGCACTGTGAGTTATACATCTTTCTTAGAATCATATTCTGGCCATCAGGGGTGTGTCTTTTCAGGTCACATGGTGTAGAAACCAGTTTATCCAGTTTCTGCCAAGCTCAGAGACCCTGCCCCTCCCAGCTTCTGCCAAGAGGAAGCTATTTTACGGCCACCCTAATAAACCATCTGCCTGGGCCCAGGACAGGCCTTTGTTCAACTCCCTGTAGCTGCTCCACCCCTAATCTAATCAGAGAGGTGACAACTCCTTTTGGCAAGGGGAAGAGTGGCTGAGCAGGTTTTAACTCCTGTGGGGGTAGATGTCAGGCAGAATTCAGTTTCATTAAGCCAGGTTTCAGATAAAATGTCACTTTTTGTTCCCCAGTTTAAGTCAAGACAATTTTTACATATGCAGCTAGAATGCTGATTCTAAGTTCAAAACTATGACATTTCAACAGTGACAAACTATGTGACACTCGAAGTAGGTCACTCAGTTAATTTAAACATTTTTGATTTTTGGTAGTTTTAAATCCAGTTTCAGTTAGGCTGCTGCAGACCTGCAGAGCTCAGCCAGTCTTGTTATGAACATTGTTTTGGGGCTCTTCAACTTCCCAGATTTAGTATGCACACATACTTCATTCTGCCAGATGTCCGCTGGTGTTCAGTGAGATTTTTGGATATGTTGCAATGTTTGAAAATAGGCATTTTGAGCTGGCATTCAGGGAAACAAAAGGTGATTTTTAAAGTGCGGTTTTTCCTTTGGCAGACATTTCACTCATGGCACCCCGGCCCATCCTGCTCGCACTGGTGGGTGGCAAGTTAGGCAACCATTTTAGTGTGCACAAACTGCGTGGTTCTCCTGGATTTTGGCGCACATGTGGGCTTTTTGGCCATCTTGGATTTTCTAAGCCCACAGCACCAAATGTTGCAGCATGATAGCTCAAACGTGGGTCAGGACACCTAACAGTACAGGTGATGATGTTGCTGTGTTGAGAGCCCCACACAGATAATGAAGGCTGCTGTGTTCAGAGCTTGGTACAGGTGATGATGTGTACAGGTGTTGATGTCTGCTGTGTTGAGAGCTACACACAGATAATCAACTCTGCTGTGTTCAGAGCTCGGCACAGGTGATGATGTCTGATGTGTTGAGAGCTCCATACAGATAATGAAGGCTGCTGTGTTCAGAGCTGGGCAAAGAAAATGGTGTCTGCTGTGTTGAGAACTCCACACAGCTAATGAAGGCTGCTATGTTCAGAGCTCGGCACAGGTGATGTGACTTGCTTTGTTGAGAGCTCCATACAGATAATGAAGGCTGCTGTGTTCAGAGCTCGGCACAGGTGATGATGTGTACAGGAAATGATGTCTGCTGTGTTGAGAGTTCCATACAGATAATGAAGGCTACTGTGTTCAGAGCTGGGCACAGGTGATGATGCTTGCTGTGTTCAGAGCTCGGCACAGGTGATGATGTTTGCTGTGTTGAGAGCCCCACACAGATAATGAAGGCTGCTGTGTTCAGAGCTTGGTACAGGTGATGATGTGTACAGGTGTTGATGTCTGCTGTGTTGAGAGCTCCACACAGATAATCAAGTCTGCTGTGTTCAGAGCTCGGCACAGGTGATGATGTCTGATGTGTTGAGAGCTCCATACAGATAATGAAGGCTGCTGTGTTCAGAGCTGGGCAAAGGACATGGTGTCTGCTGTGTTGAGAACTCCACACACCTAATGAAGGCTGCTGTGTTCAGAGCTCGGCACAGGTGATGTGACTTGCTTTGTTGAGAGCTCCATACAGATAATGAAGGCTGCTGTGTTCAAAGCTCGGCAGAGGTGATGATGTGTACAGGAAATGATGTCTGCTGTGTTGAGAGTTCCATACAGATAATGAAGGCTACTGTGTTCAGAGCTGGGCACAGGTGATGATGCTCGCTGTGTTCAGAGTTCGGCACAGGTGATGATGTGTACAGTTGATGTTGTCTGCTGTGTTCAGAGCTCCACACAGATAATGAAGGCTGCTGTGTTCAGAGCTTGGTACTGTAAGAGGATTCAATTCAACACTACAGCTAAGTCATTGCCTAGTCTGGGATACTGAATGGAAACCCTTATTGATATATCTTTACGTCCAGTTCATGAGTTCTGGATGACTACCCCTATATAACACCCCTCTCTTGGAATCCCCCTGACCCCACTGAGCCAAGAAGTAGTTCTGTTTTGCAAGTTTAAAAGGTTTATTTGATAATTTAAACAATATATATATATATATATATCACACTTTATAATAAATTAATAATTGAATATCACACTTAATCTGAGCAGTAATCAATAATGGATAGTCCGGCACTAGCACACTTCTTTATAACCAATGATGAGTGGGTATAGGATGGATAGGATAACAACAATACTTTTATGGTTTCAAAGAGATGCAATGTGGAATGAAAATGCAGTACAGAAAATAACTTGATAGGATTTCAGCAAAAGACAATGTAATCACTTTCTTGGACAATTCACCCCCCCTTAATGCAATGTAAGGAGATGAATAGAATGGGACTCAGTTCTTAGGAATGCAATCAAATAGAATTCAGTTCAATTCCCCCCCAGCAGCTTATACAACAGATAGGAGTTTTGAAACACAGACCCAAGTGCTTTGAATATGGTGACAATGCAGTGAGAAATATGCTGAAAATGCTTTTAATTCCCTTCAGGAGGTTCAGGGTGAGTGGTATCTAGTTAATATTAGTCCAGGCTCACTCTAGCAATGATTCAGGGATGGTTCTTAAGAGGCAAACGAAATTTAGTAGTTCAGGCAAAAGCAGCTATCTTTTTACAAGTAAAGAAATCGGGCCAAATCGCAAATCGCGGCAAAATTCGCGGGTGCGAGAATCGTGATTACGGAGAAAGTATAAGCAGTAGGAAGTCGGTTCTAGGCTTGTTGAAAGGCTGAGAATCTAAGCTTTTGGAGGAAAGTTAAACCAAGTTTCTAGCCCAAACGGTTCCACAGATACGAACGATTAAATAAAGGTAGTTTTTCGGATTTGAAATTTTAAAAGTTCAAAGCGACAGGTTACAGCTTGCAGCTAGAAAATGACAGGTGACAGCTTTGCAAATGACAGGTGACAGTTAGGAGGCAGTTCTACTTAGATTAAAATAGTTTGGATTAGATTATTTTAACTAAGAGATTGGTTCTGCACAGTTCTGCTAGGTACTCACAATATATTTAGAAATAGGCCTCGCCACGGATCTGGTCAGGTTTTGGACTGGACTCCGGTTCTGGTCTCGGCACTTCACAGTGATCTGGGTCAGCTCTCTGGTTCTGCGAACAGCGGTCTGGGTCAGCTCTGCTCTGCTGGGTACTGCTCTGCTTTCTGGGTACTGCTACAGGTTCTGGAGATTGATGGATTTGAAGTCTGGATCTCTGGATGTGAAGTCGTCGGTCTGCATGCTCCGCAGCAAATGGAATTGAATCTCCTCTCTAGCTTCCAGTGGCTCTTTTTATGTCTTTTGAAAGTGGGTGTGTGTGCAGCATCACTAGCCAGCCCCTCTTTCAACTTGTCATTGGCCCAATTCTCCGCTCTCCCATGATTGGGGAAGGAACTGTGAGTCAGAGTGATGCTGTAGGTTTTATGGGTCAGAGGATCCTCCCCTGGTCAGTTTGCCCACAAATCTATATTTGATCAAAATGCACATTTCTCAAATACATAGTGGTTTGTCATTGCATGTACATATTACCTATCACATGAGGTAGTCTCTGTCCCAAATCTGCTCTTCCTGAGGGCTTGCATTCAGAAACGGCAACATTTTCGATTTTAGTGGGTTATGCAACCTTGGTTCTTCATTAAAAATTATACACATATACACGGCCTGTCCATACATACTCCAGTAAATTCCCATGTCTCTAGCTTAAACACAGAGTCTGTAGTACTCATAAATAGCGGGGTTTTGCCCTAGAACATCACACAAATTCCCAACGCGTCTTAAAACGTGCACAGAAAATTCACAAGAATTATGGTATCATTTAAATAATTTTGACAAGTCCGCACTGTGAGTTATACATCTTTCTTAGAATCATATTCTGGCCATCTGGGGTGTGTCTTTTCAGGTCACATGGTGTAGAAACCAGTTTATCCAGTTTCTGCCAAGCTCAGAGACCCTGCCCCTCCCAGCTTCTGCCAAGAGGAAGCTATTTTACGGCCACCCTAATAAACCATCTGCCTGGGCCCAGGACAGGCCTTTGTTCAACTCCCTGTAGCTGCTCCACCCCTAATCTAATCAGAGAGGTGACAACTCCTTTTGGCAAGGGGAAGAGTGGCTGAGCAGGTTTTAACTCCTGTGGGGGTAGATGTCAGGCAGAATTCAGTTTCATTAAGCCAGGTTTCAGATAAAATGTCACTTTTTGTTCCCCAGTTTAAGTCAAGACAATTTTTACATATGCAGCTAGAATGCTGATTCTAAGTTCAAAACTATGACATTTCAACAGTGACAAACTATGTGACACTCGAAGTTGGTCACTCAGTTAATTTAAACATTTTTGATTTTTGGTAGTTTAAAATCCAGTTTCAGTTAGGCTGCTGCAGACCTGCAGAGCTCAGCCAGTCTTGTTATGAACATTGTTTTGGGGCTCTTCAACTTCCCAGATTTAGTATGCACACATACTTCATTCTGCCAGATGTCCGCTGGTGTTCAGTGAGATTTTTGGATATGTTGCAATGTTTGAAAATAGGCATTTTGAGCTGGCATTCAGGGAAACAAAAGGTGATTTTTAAAGTGCGGTTTTTCCTTTGGCACACATTTCACTCATGGCACCCCGGCCCATCCTGCTCGCACTGGTGGGTGGCAAGTTAGGCAACCATTTTAGTGTGCACAAACTGCGTGGTTCTCCTGGATTTTGGCGCACATGTGGGCTTTTTGGCCATCTTGGATTTTCTAAGCCCACAGCACCAAATGTTGCAGCATGATAGCTCAAACGTGGGTCAGGACACCCAACAGTACAGGTGATGATGTTGCTGTGTTGAGAGCCCCACACAGATAATGAAGGCTGCTGTGTTCAGAGCTTGGTACAGGTGATGATGTGTACAGGTGTTGATGTCTGCTGTGTTGAGAGCTCCACACAGATAATCAACTCTGCTGTGTTCAGAGCTCGGCACAGGTGATGATGTCTGATGTGTTGAGAGCTCCATACAGATAATGAAGGCTGCTGTGTTCAGAGCTGGGCAAAGAAAATGGTGTCTGCTGTGTTGAGAACTCCACACAGCTAATGAAGGCTGCTGTGTTCAGAGCTCGGCACAGGTGATGTGACTTGCTTTGTTGAGAGCTCCATACAGATAATGAAGGCTGCTGTGTTCAGAGCTCGGCACAGGTGATGATGTGTACAGGAAATGATGTCTGCTGTGTTGAGAGTTCCATACAGATAATGAAGGCTACTGTGTTCAGAGCTGGGCACAGGTGATGATGCTTGCTGTGTTCAGAGCTCGGCACAGGTGATGATGTCTGATGTGTTGAGAGCTCCATACAGATAATGAAGGCTGCTGTGTTCAGAGCTGGGCAAAGGACATGGTGTCTGCTGTGTTGAGAACTCCACACAGCTAATGAAGGCTGCTGTGTTCAGAGCTCGGCACAGGTGATGTGACTTGCTTTGTTGAGAGCTCCATACAGATAATGAAGGCTGCTGTGTTCAGAGCTCGGCAGAGGTGATGATGTGTACAGGAAATGATGTCTGCTGTGTTGAGAGTTCCATACAGATAATGAAGGCTACTGTGTTCAGAGCTGGGCACAGGTGATGATGCTTGCTGTGTTCAGAGTTCGGCACAGGTGATGATGTGTACAGTTGATGTTGTCTGCTGTGTTCAGAGCTCCACACAGATAATGAAGGCTGCTGTGTTCAGAGCTTGGTACAGGTGATGATGTTTGCTGTGTTGAGAGCTCCACACAGATTATGAAGGCTGCTGTGTTCAGAGCTTGGTACAGGTGATGATGTGTACAGGTGATGATGCTTGCTGTGTTGTGAGCTCCACACAGATAATGAAGACTGCTGTGTTCAGAGCTCGGCACAGGTGATGATGTGTACAGTTGATGATGTCTGCTGTGTTCAGAGCTCCACACAGATAATGAAGGCTGCTGTGTTCAGAGCTTGGTACTGTAAGAGGATTCAATTCAACACTACAGCTAAGTCATTGCCTAGTCTGGGATACTGAATGGAAACCCTTATTGATATAGCTTTACGTCCAGTTCATGAGTTCTGGATGACTACCCCTATATAACACCCCTCTCTTGGAATCCCCCTGACCCCACTGAGCCAAGAAGTAGTTCTGTTTTGCAAGTTTAAAAGGTTTATTTGATAATTTAAACAATATATATATATATATCACACTTTATAATAAATTAATAATTGAATATCACACTTAATCTGAGCAGTAATCAATAATGGATAGTCCGGCACTAGCACACTTCTTTATAATCAATGATGAGTGGGTATAGGATGGATAGGATAACAACAATACTTTTATGGTTTCAAAGAGATGCAATGTGGAATGAAAATGCAGTACAGAAAATAACTTGATAGGATTTCAGCAAAAGACAATGTAATCACTTTCTTGGACAATTCACCCCCCCTTAATGCAATGTAAGGAGATTAATAGAATGGGACTCAGTTCTTAGGAATGCAATCAAATATAATTCAGTTCAATTCCCCCCCAGCAGCTTATACAACAGATAGGAGTTTTGAAACACAGACGCAAGTGCTTTGAATATGGTGACAATGCAGTGAGAAATATGCTGAAAATGCTTTTAATTCCCTTCAGGAGGTTCAGGGTGAGTGGTATCTAGTTAATATTAGTCCAGGCTCACTCTAGCAATGATTCAGGGATGGTTCTTAAGAGGCAAACGAAATTTAGTAGTTCAGGCAAAAGCAGCTATCTTTTTACAAGTAAAGAAATCGGGCCAAATCGCAAATCGCGGCAAAATTCGCGGGTGCGAGAATCGTGATTACGGAGAAAGTATAAGAAGTAGGAAGTCGGTTCTAGGCTCGTTGAAAGGCTGAGATTCTAAGCTTTCGGAGGGAAGTTAAACCAAGTTTCTAGCCCAAACGGTTCCACAGATACGAACGATTAAATAAAGGTAGTTTTTCGGATTTGAAATTTTAAATGTTCAAAGCGACAGGTTACAGCTTGCAGCTAGAAAATGACAGGTGACAGCTTTGCAAATGACAGGTGACAGTTAGGAGGCAGTTCTACTTAGATTAAAATAGTTTGGATTAGATTATTTTAACTAAGAGATTGGTTCTGCACAGTTCTGCTAGGTACTCACAATATATTTAGAAATAGGCCTCGCCACGGATCTGGTCAGGTTTTGGACTGGACTCCGGTTCTGGTCTCGGCACTTCACAGTGATCTGGGTCAGCTCTCTGGTTCTGCGAACAGCGGTCTGGGTCGGCTCTGCTCTGCTGGGTACTGCTCTGCTTTCTGGGTACTGCTACAGGTCTGGAGATTGATGGATTTGAAGTCTGGATCTCTGGATGTGAAATCGTCGGTCTGCATGCTCCGCAGCAAATGGAATTGAATCTCCTCTCTAGCTTCCAGTGGCTCTTTTTATGTCTTTTGAAAGTGGGTGTGTGTGCAGCATCACTAGCCAGCCCCTCTTTTAACTTGTCATTGGCCCAATTCTCCGCTCTCCCATGATTGGGGAAGGAACTGTGAGTCAGAGTGATGCTGTAGGTTTTATGGGTCAGAGGATCCTCCCCTGGTCAGTTTGCCCACAAATCTATATTTGATCAAAATGCACATTTCTCAAATACATAGTGGTTTGTCATTGCATGTACATATTACCTATCACATGACGTAGTCTCTGTCCCAAATCTGCTCTTCCTGAGGGCTTGCATTCAGAAACGGCAACATTTTCGATTTTAGTGGGTTATGCAACCTTGGTTCTTCATTAAAAATTATACACATATACACGGCCTGTCCATACATACTCCAGTAAATTCCCATGTCTCTAGCTTAAACACAGAGTCTGTAGTATCCATAAATAGCGGGGTTTTGCCCCAGAACATCACACAAATTCCCAACGCGTCTTAAAACGTGCACAGAAAATTCACAAGAATTATGGTATCATTTAAATAATTTTGACAAGTCCGCACTGTGAGTTATACATCTTTCTTAGAATCATATTCTGGCCATCAGGGGTGTGTCTTTTCAGGTCACATGGTGTAGAAACCAGTTTATCCAGTTTCTGCCAAGCTCAGAGACCCTGCCCCTCCCAGCTTCTGCCAAGAGGAAGCTATTTTACGGCCACCCTAATAAACCATCTGCCTGGGCCCAGGACAGGCCTTTGTTCAACTCCCTGTAGCTGCTCCACCCCTAATCTAATCAGAGAGGTGACAACTCCTTTTGGCAAGGGGAAGAGTGGCTGAGCAGGTTTTAACTCCTGTGGGGGTAGATGTCAGGCAGAATTCAGTTTCATTAAGCCAGGTTTCAGATAAAATGTCACTTTTTGTTCCCCAGTTTAAGTCAAGACAATTTTTACATATGCAGCTAGAATGCTGATTCTAAGTTCAAAACTATGACATTTCAACAGTGACAAACTATGTGACACTCGAAGTAGGTCACTCAGTTAATTTAAACATTTTTGATTTTTGGTAGTTTTAAATCCAGTTTCAGTTAGGCTACTGCAGACCTGCAGAGCTCAGCCAGTATTGTTATGAACATTGTTTTGGGGCTCTTCAACCTCCCAGATTTAGTATGCACACATACTTCATTCTGCCAGATGTCCGCTGGTGTTCAGTGAGATTTTTGGATATGTTGCAATGTTTGAAAATAGGCATTTTGAGCTGGCATTCAGGGAAACAAAAGGTGATTTTTAAAGTGCGGTTTTTCCTTTGGCACACATTTCACTCATGGCACCCCGGCCCATCCTGCTCGCACTGGTGGGTGGCAAGTTAGGCAACCATTTTAGTGTGCACAAACTGCGTGGTTCTCCTGGATTTTGGCGCACATGTGGGCTTTTTGGCCATCTTGGATTTTCTAAGCCCACAGCACCAAATGTTGCAGCATGATAGCTCAAACGTGGGTCAGGACACCCAACAGTACAGGTGATGATGTTGCTGTGTTGAGAGCCCCACACAGATAATGAAGGCTGCTGTGTTCAGAGCTTGGTACAGGTGATGATGTGTACAGGTGTTGATGTCTGCTGTGTTGAGAGCTCCACACAGATAATCAACTCTGCTGTGTTCAGAGCTCGGCACAGGTGATGATGTCTGATGTGTTGAGAGCTCCATACAGATAATGAAGGCTGCTGTGTTCAGAGCTGGGCAAAGAAAATGGTGTCTGCTGTGTTGAGAACTCCACACAGCTAATGAAGGCTGCTGTGTTCAGAGCTCGGCACAGGTGATGTGACTTGCTTTGTTGAGAGCTCCATACAGATAATGAAGGCTGCTGTGTTCAGAGCTCGGCACAGGTGATGATGTGTACAGGAAATGATGTCTGCTGTGTTGAGAGTTCCATACAGATAATGAAGGCTACTGTGTTCAGAGCTGGGCACAGGTGATGATGCTTGCTGTGTTCAGAGCTCAGCACAGGTGATGATGTCTGATGTGTTGAGAGCTCCATACAGATAATGAAGGCTGCTGTGTTCAGAGCTGGGCAAAGGACATGGTGTCTGCTGTGTTGAGAACTCCACACAGCTAATGAAGGCTGCTGTGTTCAGAGCTCGGCACAGGTGATGTGACTTGCTTTGTTGAGAGCTCCATACAGATAATGAAGGCTGCTGTGTTCAGAGCTCGGCAGAGGTGATGATGTGTACAGGAAATGATGTCTGCTGTGTTGAGAGTTCCATACAGATAATGAAGGCTACTGTGTTCAGAGCTGGGCACAGGTGATGATGCTTGCTGTGTTCAGAGTTCGGCACAGGTGATGATGTGTACAGTTGATGTTGTCTGCTGTGTTCAGAGCTCCACACAGATAATGAAGGCTGCTGTGTTCAGAGCTTGGTACAGGTGATGATGTTTGCTGTGTTGAGAGCTCCACACAGATTATGAAGGCTGCTGTGTTCAGAGCTTGGTACAGGTGATGATGTGTACAGGTGATGATGCTTGCTGTGTTGTGAGCTCCACACAGATAATGAAGACTGCTGTGTTCAGAGCTCGGCACAGGTGATGATGTGTACAGTTGATGATGTCTGCTGTGTTCAGAGCTCCACACAGATAATGAAGGCTGCTGTGTTCAGAGCTTGGTACTGTAAGAGGATTCAATTCAACACTACAGCTAAGTCATTGCCTAGTCTGGGATACTGAATGGAAACCCTTATTGATATAGCTTTACGTCCAGTTCATGAGTTCTGGATGACTACCCCTATATAACACCCCTCTCTTGGAATCCCCCTGACCCCACTGAGCCAAGAAGTAGTTCTGTTTTGCAAGTTTAAAAGGTTTATTTGATAATTTAAACAATATATATATATATATCACACTTTATAATAAATTAATAATTGAATATCACACTTAATCTGAGCAGTAATCAATAATGGATAGTCCGGCACTAGCACACTTCTTTATAATCAATGATGAGTGGGTATAGGATGGATAGGATAACAACAATACTTTTATGGTTTCAAAGAGATGCAATGTGGAATGAAAATGCAGTACAGAAAATAACTTGATAGGATTTCAGCAAAAGACAATGTAATCACTTTCTTGGACAATTCACCCCCCCTTAATGCAATGTAAGGAGATTAATAGAATGGGACTCAGTTCTTAGGAATGCAATCAAATATAATTCAGTTCAATTCCCCCCCAGCAGCTTATACAACAGATAGGAGTTTTGAAACACAGACGCAAGTGCTTTGAATATGGTGACAATGCAGTGAGAAATATGCTGAAAATGCTTTTAATTCCCTTCAGGAGGTTCAGGGTGAGTGGTATCTAGTTAATATTAGTCCAGGCTCACTCTAGCAATGATTCAGGGATGGTTCTTAAGAGGCAAACGAAATTTAGTAGTTCAGGCAAAAGCAGCTATCTTTTTACAAGTAAAGAAATCGGGCCAAATCGCAAATCGCGGCAAAATTCGCGGGTGCGAGAATCGTGATTACGGAGAAAGTATAAGAAGTAGGAAGTCGGTTCTAGGCTCGTTGAAAGGCTGAGATTCTAAGCTTTCGGAGGGAAGTTAAACCAAGTTTCTAGCCCAAACGGTTCCACAGATACGAACGATTAAATAAAGGTAGTTTTTCGGATTTGAAATTTTAAATGTTCAAAGCGACAGGTTACAGCTTGCAGCTAGAAAATGACAGGTGACAGCTTTGCAAATGACAGGTGACAGTTAGGAGGCAGTTCTACTTAGATTAAAATAGTTTGGATTAGATTATTTTAACTAAGAGATTGGTTCTGCACAGTTCTGCTAGGTACTCACAATATATTTAGAAATAGGCCTCGCCACGGATCTGGTCAGGTTTTGGACTGGACTCCGGTTCTGGTCTCGGCACTTCACAGTGATCTGGGTCAGCTCTCTGGTTCTGCGAACAGCGGTCTGGGTCGGCTCTGCTCTGCTGGGTACTGCTCTGCTTTCTGGGTACTGCTACAGGTCTGGAGATTGATGGATTTGAAGTCTGGATCTCTGGATGTGAAGTCGTCGGTCTGCATGCTCCGCAGCAAATGGAATTGAATCTCCTCTCTAGCTTCCAGTGGCTCTTTTTATGTCTTTTGAAAGTGGGTGTGTGTGCAGCATCACTAGCCAGCCCCTCTTTTAACTTGTCATTGGCCCAATTCTCCGCTCTCCCATGATTGGGGAAGGAACTGTGAGTCAGAGTGATGCTGTAGGTTTTATGGGTCAGAGGATCCTCCCCTGGTCAGTTTGCCCACAAATCTATATTTGATCAAAATGCACATTTCTCAAATACATAGTGGTTTGTCATTGCATGTACATATTACCTATCACATGACGTAGTCTCTGTCCCAAATCTGCTCTTCCTGAGGGCTTGCATTCAGAAACGGCAACATTTTCGATTTTAGTGGGTTATGCAACCTTGGTTCTTCATTAAAAATTATACACATATACACGGCCTGTCCATACATACTCCAGTAAATTCCCATGTCTCTAGCTTAAACACAGAGTCTGTAGTATCCATAAATAGCGGGGTTTTGCCCCAGAACATCACACAAATTCCCAACGCGTCTTAAAACGTGCACAGAAAATTCACAAGAATTATGGTATCATTTAAATAATTTGGACAAGTCCGCACTGTGAGTTATACATCTTTCTTAGAATCATATTCTGGCCATCAGGGGTGTGTCTTTTCAGGTCACATGGTGTAGAAACCAGTTTATCCAGTTTCTGCCAAGCTCAGAGACCCTGCCCCTCCCAGCTTCTGCCAAGAGGAAGCTATTTTACGGCCACCCTAATAAACCATCTGCCTGGGCCCAGGACAGGCCTTTGTTCAACTCCCTGTAGCTGCTCCACCCCTAATCTAATCAGAGAGGTGACAACTCCTTTTGGCAAGGGGAAGAGTGGCTGAGCAGGTTTTAACTCCTGTGGGGGTAGATGTCAGGCAGAATTCAGTTTCATTAAGCCAGGTTTCAGATAAAATGTCACTTTTTGTTCCCCAGTTTAAGTCAAGACAATTTTTACATATGCAGCTAGAATGCTGATTCTAAGTTCAAAACTATGACATTTCAACAGTGACAAACTATGTGACACTCGAAGTAGGTCACTCAGTTAATTTAAACATTTTTGATTTTTGGTAGTTTTAAATCCAGTTTCAGTTAGGCTACTGCAGACCTGCAGAGCTCAGCCAGTATTGTTATGAACATTGTTTTGGGGCTCTTCAACCTCCCAGATTTAGTATGCACACATACTTCATTCTGCCAGATGTCCGCTGGTGTTCAGTGAGATTTTTGGATATGTTGCAATGTTTGAAAATAGGCATTTTGAGCTGGCATTCAGGGAAACAAAAGGTGATTTTTAAAGTGCGGTTTTTCCTTTGGCACACATTTCACTCATGGCACCCCGGCCCATCCTGCTCGCACTGGTGGGTGGCAAGTTAGGCAACCATTTTAGTGTGCACAAACTGCGTGGTTCTCCTGGATTTTGGCGCACATGTGGGCTTTTTGGCCATCTTGGATTTTCTAAGCCCACAGCACCAAATGTTGCAGCATGATAGCTCAAACGTGGGTCAGGACACCCAACAGTACAGGTGATGATGTTGCTGTGTTGAGAGCCCCACACAGATAATGAAGGCTGCTGTGTTCAGAGCTTGGTACAGGTGATGATGTGTACAGGTGTTGATGTCTGCTGTGTTGAGAGCTCCACACAGATAATCAACTCTGCTGTGTTCAGAGCTCGGCACAGGTGATGATGTCTGATGTGTTGAGAGCTCCATACAGATAATGAAGGCTGCTGTGTTCAGAGCTGGGCAAAGAAAATGGTGTCTGCTGTGTTGAGAACTCCACACAGCTAATGAAGGCTGCTGTGTTCAGAGCTCGGCACAGGTGATGTGACTTGCTTTGTTGAGAGCTCCATACAGATAATGAAGGCTGCTGTGTTCAGAGCTCGGCACAGGTGATGATGTGTACAGGAAATGATGTCTGCTGTGTTGAGAGTTCCATACAGATAATGAAGGCTACTGTGTTCAGAGCTGGGCACAGGTGATGATGCTTGCTGTGTTCAGAGCTCGGCACAGGTGATGATGTTTGCTGTGTTGAGAGCCCCGCACAGATAATGAAGGCTGCTGTGTTCAGAGCTTGGTACAGGTGATGATGTGTACAGGTGTTGATGTCTGCTGTGTTGAGAGCTCCACACAGATAATCAAGTCTGCTGTGTTCAGAGCTCGGCACAGGTGATGATGTCTGATGTGTTGAGAGCTCCATACAGATAATGAAGGCTGCTATGTTCAGAGCTGGGCAAAGGACATGGTGTCTGCTGTGTTGAGAACTCCACACAGCTAATGAAGGCTGCTGTGTTCAGAGCTCGGCACAGGTGATGTGACTTGCTTTGTTGAGAGCTCCATACAGCTAATGAAGGCTGCTGTGTTCAGAGCTCGGCACAGGTGATGTGACTTGCTGTGTTGAGAGTTCCATACAGATAATGAAGGCTACTGTGTTCAGAGCTGGGCACAGGTGATGATGCTTGCTGTGTTCAGAGTTCGGCACAGGTGATGATGTGTACAGTTGATGTTGTCTGCTGTGTTCAGAGCTCCACACAGATAATGAAGGCTGCTGTGTTCAGAGCTTGGTACAGGTGATGATGTTTGCTGTGTTGAGAGCTCCACACAGATTATGAAGGCTGCTGTGTTCAGAGCTTGGTACAGGTGATGATGTGTAGGGTGATGATGCTTGCTGTGTTGTGAGCTCCACACAGATAATGAAGACTGCTGTGTTCAGAGCTCGGCACAGGTGATGATGTGTACAGTTGATGATGTCTGCTGTGTTCAGAGCTCCACACAGATAATGAAGGCTGCTGTGTTCAGAGCTTGGTACTGTAAGAGGATTCAATTCAACACTACAGCTAAGTCATTGCCTAGTCTGGGATACTGAATGGAAACCCTTATTGATATATCTTTACGTCCAGTTCATGAGTTCTGGATGACTACCCCTATATAACACCCCTCTCTTGGAATCCCCCTGACCCCACTGAGCCAAGAAGTAGTTCTGTTTTGCAAGTTTAAAAGATTTATTTGATAATTTAAACAATATATATATATATATATCACACTTTATAATAAATTAATAATTGAATATCACACTTAATCTGAGCAGTAATCAATAATGGATAGTCCGGCACTAGCACACTTCTTTATAATCAATGATGAGTGGGTATAGGATGGATAGGATAACAACAATACTTTTATGGTTTCAAAGAGATGCAATGTGGAATGAAAATGCAGTACAGAAAATAACTTGATAGGATTTCAGCAAAAGACAATGTAATCACTTTCTTGGACAATTCACCCCCCCTTAATGCAATGTAAGGAGATGAATAGAATGGGACTCAGTTCTTAGGAATGCAATCAAATAGAATTCAGTTCAATTCCCCCCCAGCAGCTTATACAACAGATAGGAGTTTTGAAACACAGACCCAAGTGCTTTGAATATGGTGACAATGCAGTGAGAAATATGCTGAAAATGCTTTTAATTCCCTTCAGGAGGTTCAGGGTGAGTGGTATCTAGTTAATATTAGTCCAGGCTCACTCTAGCAATGATTCAGGGATGGTTCTTAAGAGGCAAACGAAATTTAGTAGTTCAGGCAAAAGCAGCTATCTTTTTACAAGTAAAGAAATCGGGCCAAATCGCAAATCGCGGCAAAATTCGCGGGTGCAAGAATCGTGATTACGGAGAAAGTATAAGAAGTAGGAAGTCGGTTCTAGGCTCGTTGAAAGGCTGAGATTCTAAGCTTTCGGAGGGAAGTTAAACCAAGTTTCTAGCCCAAACGGTTCCACAGATACGAACGATTAAATAAAGGTAGTTTTTCGGATTTGAAATTTTAAATGTTCAAAGCGACAGGTTACAGCTTGCAGCTAGAAAATGACAGGTGACAGCTTTGCAAATGACAGGTGACAGTTAGGAGGCAGTTCTACTTAGATTAAAATAGTTTGGATTAGATTATTTTAACTAAGAGATTGGTTCTGCACAGTTCTGCTAGGTACTCACAATATATTTAGAAATAGGCCTCGCCACGGATCTGGTCAGGTTTTGGACTGGACTCCGGTTCTGGTCTCGGCACTTCACAGTGATCTGGGTCAGCTCTCTGGTTCTGCGAACAGCGGTCTGGGTCGGCTCTGCTCTGCTGGGTACTGCTCTGCTTTCTGGGTACTGCTACAGGTCTGGAGATTGATGAATTTGAAGTCTGGATCTCTGGATGTGAAGTCGTCGGTCTGCATGCTCCGCAGCAAATGGAATTGAATCTCCTCTCTAGCTTCCAGTGGCTCTTTTTATGTCTTTTGAAAGTGGGTGTGTGTGCAGCATCACTAGCCAGCCCCTCTTTCAACTTGTCATTGGCCCAATTCTCCGCTCTCCCATGATTGGGGAAGGAACTGTGAGTCAGAGTGATGCTGTAGGTTTTATGGATCAGAGGATCCTCCCCTGGTCAGTTTGCCCACAAATCTATATTTGATCAAAATGCACATTTCTCAAATACATAGTGGTTTGTCATTGCATGTACATATTACCTATCACATGACGTAGTCTCTGTCCCAAATCTGCTCTTCCTGAGGGCTTGCATTCAGAAACGGCAACATTTTCGATTTTAGTGGGTTATGCAACCTTGGTTCTTCATTAAAAATTATACATATATACACGGCCTGTCCATACATACTCCAGTAAATTCCCATGTCTCTAGCTTAAACACAGAGTCTGTAGTATCCATAAATAGCGGGGTTTTGCCCCAGAACATCACACAAATTCCCAACGCGTCTTAAAACGTGCACAGAAAATTCACAAGAATTATGGTATCATTTAAATAATTTTGACAAGTCCGCACTGTGAGTTATACATCTTTCTTAGAATCATATTCTGGCCATCAGGGGTGTGTCTTTTCAGGTCACATGGTGTAGAAACCAGTTTATCCAGTTTCTGCCAAGCTCAGAGACCCTGCCCCTCCCAGCTTCTGCCAAGAGGAAGCTATTTTACGGCCACCCTAATAAACCATCTGCCTGGGCCCAGGACAGGCCTTTGTTCAACTCCCTGTAGCTGCTCCACCCCTAATCTAATCAGAGAGGTGACAACTCCTTTTGGCAAGGGGAAGAGTGGCTGAGCAGGTTTTAACTCCTGTGGGGGTAGATGTCAGGCAGAATTCAGTTTCATTAAGCCAGGTTTCAGATAAAATGTCACTTTTTGTTCCCCAGTTTAAGTCAAGACAATTTTTACATATGCAGCTAGAATGCTGATTCTAAGTTCAAAACTATGACATTTCAACAGTGACAAACTATGTGACACTCGAAGTAGGTCACTCAGTTAATTTAAACATTTTTGATTTTTGGTAGTTTTAAATCCAGTTTCAGTTAGGCTGCTGCAGACCTGCAGAGCTCAGCCAGTCTTGTTATGAACATTGTTTTGGGGCTCTTCAACTTCCCAGATTTAGTATGCACACATACTTCATTCTGCCAGATGTCCGCTGGTGTTCAGTGAGATTTTTGGATATGTTGCAATGTTTGAAAATAGGCATTTTGAGCTGGCATTCAGGGAAACAAAAGGTGATTTTTAAAGTGCGGTTTTTCCTTTGGCACACATTTCACTCATGGCACCCCGGCCCATCCTGCTCGCACTGGTGGGTGGCAAGTTAGGCAACCATTTTAGTGTGCACAAACTGCGTGGTTCTCCTGGATTTTGGCGCACATGTGGGCTTTTTGGCCATCTTGGATTTTCTAAGCCCACAGCACCAAATGTTGCAGCATGATAGCTCAAACGTGGGTCAGGACATCCAACAGTACAGGTGATGATGTTGCTGTGTTGAGAGCCCCACACAGATAATGAAGGCTGCTGTGTTCAGAGCTTGGTACAGGTGATGATGTGTACAGGTGTTGATGTCTGCTGTGTTGAGAGCTCCACACAGATAATCAACTCTGCTGTGTTCAGAGCTCGGCACAGGTGATGATGTCTGATGTGTTGAGAGCTCCATACAGATAATGAAGGCTGCTGTGTTCAGAGCTGGGCAAAGAAAATGGTGTCTGCTGTGTTGAGAACTCCACACAGCTAATGAAGGCTGCTGTGTTCAGAGCTCGGCACAGGTGATGTGACTTGCTTTGTTGAGAGCTCCATACAGATAATGAAGGCTGCTGTGTTCAGAGCTCGGCACAGGTGATGATGTGTACAGGAAATGATGTCTGCTGTGTTGAGAGTTCCATACAGATAATGAAGGCTACTGTGTTCAGAGCTGGGCACAGGTGATGATGCTTGCTGTGTTCAGAGCTCGGCACAGGTGATGATGTTTGCTGTGTTGAGAGCCCCGCACAGATAATGAATGCTGCTGTGTTCAGAGCTTGGTACAGGTGATGATGTGTACAGGTGTTGATGTCTGCTGTGTTGAGAGCTCCACACAGATAATCAAGTCTGCTGTGTTCAGAGCTCGGCACAGGTGATGATGTCTGATGTGTTGAGAGCTCCATACAGATAATGAAGGCTGCTGTGTTCAGAGCTGGGCAAAGGACATGGTGTCTGCTGTGTTGAGAACTCCACACAGCTAATGAAGGCTGCTGTGTTCAGAGCGCGGCACAGGTGATGTGACTTGCTTTGTTGAGAGCTCCATACAGATAATGAAGGCTGCTGTGTTCAGAGCTCGGCAGAGGTGATGATGTGTACAGGAAATGATGTCTGCTGTGTTGAGAGTTCCATACAGATAATGAAGGCTACTGTGTTCAGAGCTGGGCACAGGTGATGATGCTTGCTGTGTTCAGAGTTCCGCACAGGTGATGATGTGTACAGTTGATGTTGTCTGCTGTGTTCAGAGCTCCACACAGATAATGAAGGCTGCTGTGTTCAGAGCTTGGTACAGGTGATGATGTTTGCTGTGTTGAGAGCTCCACACAGATTATGAAGGCTGCTGTGTTCAGAGCTTGGTACAGGTGATGATGTGTACAGGTGTTGATGTCTGCTGTGTTGAGAGCTCCACACATATAATCAAGTCTGCTGTGTTCAGAACTCGGCACAGGTGATGATGTTGGCTGTGTTGAGAGCTCCATATAGATAATGAAGTCTGCTGTGTTCAGAGCTCGGCACATGTGAAGATGTTTGCTGTGTTGATAGTTCCATACAGATAATGAAGTCTGCTGTGTTCAGAGCTCGGCACATGTGATGATGTTTGCTGTGTTGATACTTCCATACAGATAATGAAGTTTGCTGTGTTGTTAGTTCCATACAGATAATGAAGTCTGCTGTGTTCAGAGCTCGGCACAGGTGATGATGCTTGCTGTGTTGTGAGCTCCACACAGATAATGAAGACTGCTGTGTTCAGAGCTCGGCACAGGTGATGATGTGTACAGTTGATGATGTCTGCTGTGTTCAGAGCTCCACACAGATAATGAAGGCTGCTGTGTTCAGAGCTTGGAACTGTAAGAGGATTCAATTCAACACTACAGCTAAGTCATTGCCTTGTCTGGGATACTGAATGGAAACCCTTATTGATATATCTTTACGTCCAGTTCATAAGTTCTGGATGACTACCTCTATATAACACCCCTCTCTTGGAATCCCCCTGACCCCACTGAGCCAAGAAGTAGTTCTGTTTTGCAAGTTTAAAAGGTTTATTTGATAATTTAAACAATATACATATATATATCACACTTTATAATAAATTAATAATTGAATATCACACTTAATCTGAGCAGTAATCAATAATGGATAGTCCGGCACTAGCACACTTCTTTATAATCAATGATGAGTGGGTATAGGATGGATAGGATAACAACAATACTTTTATGGTTTCAAAGAGATGCAATGTGGAATGAAAATGCAGTACAGAAAATAACTTGATAGGATTTCAGCAAAAGACAATGTAATCACTTTCTTGGACAATTCACCCCCCCCCTTAATGCAATGTAAGGAGATGAATAGAATGGGACTCAGTTCTTAGGAATGCAATCAAATAGAATTCAGTTCAATTCCCCCCCAGCAGCTTATACAACAGATAGGAGTTTTGAAACACAGACCCAAGTGCTTTGAATATGGTGACAATGCAGTGAGAAATATGCTGAAAATGCTTTTAATTCCCTTCAGGAGGTTCAGGGTGAGTGGTATCTAGTTAATATTAGTCCAGGCTCACTCTAGCAATGATTCAGGGATGGTTCATAAGAGGCAAACGAAATTTAGTAGTTCAGGCAGAAGCAGCTATCTTTTTACAAGTAAAGAAATCGGGCCAAATCGCAAATCGCGGCAAAATTCGCGGGTGCGAGAATCGTGATTACGGAGAAAGTATAAGCAGTAGGAAGTCGGTTCTAAGCTCGTTGAGAGGCTGAGATTCTAAGCTTTCGGAGGAAAGTTAAACCAAGTTTCTAGCCCAAACGGTTCCACAGATACGAACAATTAAATAAAGGTAGTTTTTCGGATTTGAAATTTTAAAAGTTCAAAGCGACAGGTTACAGCTTGCAGCTAGAAAATGACAGGTGACAGCTTTGCAAATGACAGGTGACAATTAGGAGGCAGTTCTACTTAGATTAAAATAGTTTGGATTAGATTATTTTAACTAAGAGATTGGTTCTGCACAGTTCTGCTAGGTACTCACAATATATTTAGAAATAGGCCTCGCCACGGATCTGGTCAGGTTTTGGACTGGACTCCGGTTCTGGTCTCGGCACTTCACAGTGATCTGGGTCAGCTCTCTGGTTCTGCGAACAGCGGTCTGGGTCAGCTCTGCTCTGCTGGGTACTGCTCTGCTTTCTGGGTACTGCTACAGGTTCTGGAGATTGATGGATTTGAAGTCTGGATCTCTGGATGTGAAGTCGTCGGTCTGCATGCTCCGCAGCAAATGGAATTGAATCTCCTCTCTAGCTTCCAGTGGCTCTTTTTATGTCTTTTGAAAGTGGGTGTGTGTGCAGCATCACTAGCCAGCCCCTCTTTTAACTTGTCATTGGCCCAATTCTCCGCTCTCCCATGATTGGGGAAGGAACTGTGAGTCAGAGTGATGCTGTAGGTTTTATGGGTCAGAGGATCCTCCCCTGGTCAGTTTGCCCACAAATCTATATTTGATCAAAATGCACATTTCTCAAATACATAGTGGTTTGTCATTGCATGTACATATTACCTATCACATGACGTAGTCTCTGTCCCAAATCTGCTCTTCCTGAGGGCTTGCATTCAGAAACGGCAACATTTTCGATTTTAGTGGGTTATGCAACCTTGGTTCTTCATTAAAAATTATACACATATACACGGCCTGTCCATACATACTCCAGTAAATTCCCATGTCTCTAGCTTAAACACAGAGTCTGTAGTATCCATAAATAGCGGGGTTTTGCCCCAGAACATCACACAAATTCCCAACGCGTCTTAAAACGTGCACAGAAAATTCACAAGAATTATGGTATCATTTAAATAATTTTGACAAGTCCGCACTGTGAGTTATACATCTTTCTTAGAATCATATTCTGGCCATCAGGGGTGTGTCTTTTCAGGTCACATGGTGTAGAAACCAGTTTATCCAGTTTCTGCCAAGCTCAGAGACCCTGCCCCTCCCAGCTTCTGCCAAGAGGAAGCTATTTTACGGCCACCCTAATAAACCATCTGCCTGGGCCCAGGACAGGCCTTTGTTCAACTCCCTGTAGCTGCTCCACCCCTAATCTAATCAGAGAGGTGACAACTCCTTTTGGCAAGGGGAAGAGTGGCTGAGCAGGTTTTAACTCCTGTGGGGGTAGATGTCAGGCAGAATTCAGTTTCATTAAGCCAGGTTTCAGATAAAATGTCACTTTTTGTTCCCCAGTTTAAGTCAAGACAATTTTTACATATGCAGCTAGAATGCTGATTCTAAGTTCAAAACTATGACATTTCAACAGTGACAAACTATGTGACACTCGAAGTAGGTCACTCAGTTAATTTAAACATTTTTGATTTTTGGTAGTTTTAAATCCAGTTTCAGTTAGGCTGCTGCAGACCTGCAGAGCTCAGCCAGTCTTGTTATGAACATTGTTTTGGGGCTCTTAAACCTCCCAGATTTAGTATGCACACATACTTCATTCTGCCAGATGTCCGCTGGTGTTCAGTGAGATTTTTGGATATGTTGCAATGTTTGAAAATAGGCATTTTGAGCTGGCATTCAGGGAAACAAAAGGTGATTTTTAAAGTGCGGTTTTTCCTTTGGCACACATTTCACTCATGGCACCCCGGCCCATCCTGCTCGCACTGGTGGGTGGCAAGTTAGGCAACCATTTTAGTGTGCACAAACTGCGTGGTTCTCCTGGATTTTGGCGCACATGTGGGCTTTTTGGCCATCTTGGATTTTCTAAGGCCACAGCACCAAATGTTGCAGCATGATAGCTCAAACGTGGGTCAGGACACCCAACAGTACAGGTGATGATGTTGCTGTGTTGAGAGCCCCACACAGATAATGAAGGCTGCTGTGTTCAGAGCTTGGTACAGGTGATGATGTGTACAGGTGTTGATGTCTGCTGTGTTGAGAGCTCCACACAGATAATCAACTCTGCTGTGTTCAGAGCTCGGCACAGGTGATGATGTCTGATGTGTTGAGAGCTCCATACAGATAATGAAGGCTGCTGTGTTCAGAGCTGGGCAAAGAAAATGGTGTCTGCTGTGTTGAGAACTCCACACAGCTAATGAAGGCTGCTGTGTTCAGAGCTCGGCACAGGTGATGTGACTTGCTTTGTTGAGAGCTCCATACAGATAATGAAGGCTGCTGTGTTCAGAGCTCGGCACAGGTGATGATGTGTACAGGAAATGATGTCTGCTGTGTTGAGAGTTCCATACAGATAATGAAGGCTACTGTGTTCAGAGCTGGGCACAGGTGATGATGCTTGCTGTGTTCAGAGCTCGGCACAGGTGATGATGTTTGCTGTGTTGAGAGCCCCGCACAGATAATGAAGGCTGCTGTGTTCAGAGCTTGGTACAGGTGATGATGTGTACAGGTGTTGATGTCTGCTGTGTTGAGAGCTCCACACAGATAATCAAGTCTGCTGTGTTCAGAGCTCGGCACAGGTGATGATGTCTGATGTGTTGAGAGCTCCATACAGATAATGAAGGCTGCTGTGTTCAGAGCTGGGCAAAGGACATGGTGTCTGCTGTGTTGAGAACTCCACACAGCTAATGAAGGCTGCTGTGTTCAGAGCTCGGCACAGGTGATGTGACTTGCTTTGTTGAGAGCTCCATACAGATAATGAAGGCTGCTGTGTTCAGAGCTCGGCAGAGGTGATGATGTGTACAGGAAATGATGTCTGCTGTGTTGAGAGTTCCATACAGATAATGAAGGCTACTGTGTTCAGAGCTGGGCACAGATGATGATGCTTGCTGTGTTCAGAGTTCAGCACAGGTGATGATGTGTACAGTTGATGTTGTCTGCTGTGTTCAGAGCTCCACACAGATAATGAAGGCTGCTGTGTTCAGAGCTTGGTACAGGTGATGATGTTTGCTGTGTTGAGAGCTCCACACAGATTATGAAGGCTGCTGTGTTCAGAGCTTGGTACAGGTGATGATGTGTAGGGTGATGATGCTTGCTGTGTTGTGAGCTCCACACAGATAATGAAGACTGCTGTGTTCAGAGCTCGGCACAGGTGATGATGTGTACAGTTGATGATGTCTGCTGTGTTCAGAGCTCCACACAGATAATGAAGGCTGCTGTGTTCAGAGCTTGGTACTGTAAGAGGATTCAATTCAACACTACAGCTAAGTCATTGCCTAGTCTGGGATACTGAATGGAAACCCTTATTGATATATCTTTACGTCCAGTTCATGAGTTCTGGTTGACTACCCCTATATAACACCCCTCTCTTGGAATCCCCCTGACCCCACTGAGCCAAGAAGTAGTTCTGTTTTGCAAGTTTAAAAGATTTATTTGATAATTTAAACAATATATATATATATATATCACACTTTATAATAAATTAATAATTGAATATCACACTTAATCTGAGCAGTAATCAATAATGGATAGTCCGGCACTAGCACACTTCTTTATAATCAATGATGAGTGGGTATAGGATGGATAGGATAACAACAATACTTTTATGGTTTCAAAGAGATGCAATGTGGAATGAAAATGCAGTACAGAAAATAACTTGATAGGATTTCAGCAAAAGACAATGTAATCACTTTCTTGGACAATTCACCCCCCCTTAATGCAATGTAAGGAGATGAATAGAATGGGACTCAGTTCTTAGGAATGCAATCAAATAGAATTCAGTTCAATTCCCCCCCAGCAGCTTATACAACAGATAGGAGTTTTGAAACACAGACCCAAGTGCTTTGAATATGGTGACAATGCAGTGAGAAATATGCTGAAAATGCTTTTAATTCCCTTCAGGAGGTTCAGGGTGAGTGGTATCTAGTTAATATTAGTCCAGGCTCACTCTAGCAATGATTCAGGGATGGTTCTTAAGAGGCAAACGAAATTTAGTAGTTCAGGCAAAAGCAGCTATCTTTTTACAAGTAAAGAAATCGGGCCAAATCGCAAATCGCGGCAAAATTCGCGGGTGCGAGAATCGTGATTACGGAGAAAGTATAAGCAGTAGGAAGTCGGTTCTAGGCTCGTTGAAAGGCTGAGATTCTAAGCTTTCGGAGGAAAGTTAAACCAAGTTTCTAGCCCAAACGGTTCCACAGATACGAACGATTAAATAAAGGTAGTTTTTCGGATTTGAAATTTTAAAAGTTCAAAGCGACAGGTTACAGCTTGCAGCTAGAAAATGACAGGTGACAGTTAGGAGGCAGTTCTACTTAGATTAAAATAGTTTGGATTAGATTATTTTAACTAAGAGATTGGTTCTGCACAGTTCTGCTAGGTACTCACAATATATTTAGAAATAGGCCTCGCCACGGATCTGGTCAGGTTTTGGACTGGACTCCGGTTCTGGTCTCGGCACTTCACAGTGATCTGGGTCAGCTCTCTGGTTCTGCGAACAGCGGTCTGGGTCAGCTCTGCTCTGCTGGGTACTGCTCTGCTTTCTGGGTACTGCTACAGGTTCTGGAGATTGATGGATTTGAAGTCTGGATCTCTGGATGTGAAGTCGTCGGTCTGCATGCTCCGCAGCAAATGGAATTGAATCTCCTCTCTAGCTTCCAGTGGCTCTTTTTATGTCTTTTGAAAGTGGGTGTGTGTGCAGCATCACTAGCCAGCCCCTCTTTCAACTTGTCATTGGCCCAATTCTCCGCTCTCCCATGATTGGGGAAGGAACTGTGAGTCAGAGTGATGCTGTAGGTTTTATGGGTCAGAGGATCCTCCCCTGGTCAGTTTGCCCACAAATCTATATTTGATCAAAATGCACATTTCTCAAATACATAGTGGTTTGTCATTGCATGTACATATTACCTATCACATGAGGTAGTCTCTGTCCCAAATCTGCTCTTCCTGAGGGCTTGCATTCAGAAACGGCAACATTTTCGATTTTAGTGGGTTATGCAACCTTGGTTCTTCATTAAAAATTATACACATATACACGGCCTGTCCATACATACTCCAGTAAATTCCCATGTCTCTAGCTTAAACACAGAGTCTGTAGTATCCATAAATAGCGGGGTTTTGCCCCAGAACATCACACAAATTCCCAACGCGTCTTAAAACGTGCACAGAAAATTCACAAGAATTATGGTATCATTTAAATAATTTTGACAAGTCCGCACTGTGAGTTATACATCTTTCTTAGAATCATATTCTGGCCATCAGGGGTGTGTCTTTTCAGGTCACATGGTGTAGAAACCAGTTTATCCAGTTTCTGCCAAGCTCAGAGACCCTGCCCCTCCCAGCTTCTGCCAAGAGGAAGCTATTTTACGGCCACCCTAATAAACCATCTGCCTGGGCCCAGGACAGGCCTTTGTTCAACTCCCTGTAGCTGCTCCACCCCTAATCTAATCAGAGAGGTGACAACTCCTTTTGGCAAGGGGAAGAGTGGCTGAGCAGGTTTTAACTCCTGTGGGGGTAGATGTCAGGCAGAATTCAGTTTCATTAAGCCAGGTTTCAGATAAAATGTCACTTTTTGTTCCCCAGTTTAAGTCAAGACAATTTTTACATATGCAGCTAGAATGCTGATTCTAAGTTCAAAACTATGACATTTCAACAGTGACAAACTATGTGACACTCGAAGTAGGTCACTCAGTTAATTTAAACATTTTTGATTTTTGGTAGTTTTAAATCCAGTTTCAGTTAGGCTGCTGCAGACCTGCAGAGCTCAGCCAGTCTTGTTATGAACATTGTTTTGGGGCTCTTCAACCTCCCAGATTTAGTATGCACACATACTTCATTCTGCCAGATGTCCGCTGGTGTTCAGTGAGATTTTTGGATATGTTGCAATGTTTGAAAATAGGCATTTTGAGCTGGCATTCAGGGAAACAAAAGGTGATTTTTAAAGTGCGGTTTTTCCTTTGGCACACATTTCACTCATGGCACCCCGGCCCATCCTGCTCGCACTGGTGGGTGGCAAGTTAGGCAACCATTTTAGTGTGCACAAACTGCGTGGTTCTCCTGGATTTTGGCGCACATGTGGGCTTTTTGGCCATCTTGGATTTTCTAAGCCCACAGCACCAAATGTTGCAGCATGATAGCTCAAACGTGGGTCAGGACACCCAACAGTACAGGTGATGATGTTGCTGTGTTGAGAGCCCCACACAGATAATGAAGGCTGCTGTGTTCAGAGCTTGGTACAGGTGATGATGTGTACAGGTGTTGATGTCTGCTGTGTTGAGAGCTCCACACAGATAATCAACTCTGCTGTGTTCAGAGCTCGGCACAGGTGATGATGTCTGATGTGTTGAGAGCTCCATACAGATAATGAAGGCTGCTGTGTTCAGAGCTGGGCAAAGAAAATGGTGTCTGCTGTGTTGAGAACTCCACACAGCTAATGAAGGCTGCTGTGTTCAGAGCTCGGCACAGGTGATGTGACTTGCTTTGTTGAGAGCTCCATACAGATAATGAAGGCTGCTGTGTTCAGAGCTCGGCACAGGTGATGATGTGTACAGGAAATGATGTCTGCTGTGTTGAGAGTTCCATACAGATAATGAAGGCTACTGTGTTCAGAGCTGGGCACAGGTGATGATGCTTGCTGTGTTCAGAGCTCGGCACAGGTGATGATGTTTGCTGTGTTGAGAGCCCCGCACAGATAATGAAGGCTGCTGTGTTCAGAGCTTGGTACAGGTGATGATGTGTACAGGTGTTGATGTCTGCTGTGTTGAGAGCTCCACACAGATAATCAAGTCTGCTGTGTTCAGAGCTCGGCACAGGTGATGATGTCTGATGTGTTGAGAGCTCCATACAGATAATGAAGGCTGCTGTGTTCAGAGCTGGGCAAAGGACATGGTGTCTGCTGTGTTGAGAACTCCACACAGCTAATGAAGGCTGCTGTGTTCAGAGCTCGGCACAGGTGATGTGACTTGCTTTGTTGAGAGCTCCATACAGATAATGAAGGCTGCTGTGTTCAGAGCTCGGCAGAGGTGATGATGTGTACAGGAAATGATGTCTGCTGTGTTGAGAGTTCCATACAGATAATGAAGGCTACTGTGTTCAGAGCTGGGCACAGGTGATGATGCTTGCTGTGTTCAGAGTTCAGCACAGGTGATGATGTGTACAGTTGATGTTGTCTGCTGTGTTCAGAGCTCCACACAGATAATGAAGGCTGCTGTGTTCAGAGCTTGGTACAGGTGATGATGTTTGCTGTGTTGAGAGCTCCACACAGATTATGAAGGCTGCTGTGTTCAGAGCTTGGTACAGGTGATGATGTGTAGGGTGATGATGCTTGCTGTGTTGTGAGCTCCACACAGATAATGAAGACTGCTGTGTTCAGAGCTCGGCACAGGTGATGATGTGTACAGTTGATGATGTCTGCTGTGTTCAGAGCTCCACACAGATAATGAAGGCTGCTGTGTTCAGAGCTTGGTACTGTAAGAGGATTCAATTCAACACTACAGCTAAGTCATTGCCTAGTCTGGGATACTGAATGGAAACCCTTATTGATATATCTTTACGTCCAGTTCATGAGTTCTGGATGACTACCCCTATATAACACCCCTCTCTTGGAATCCCCCTGACCCCACTGAGCCAAGAAGTAGTTCTGTTTTGCAAGTTTAAAAGATTTATTTGATAATTTAAACAATATATATATATATATATCACACTTTATAATAAATTAATAATTGAATATCACACTTAATCTGAGCAGTAATCAATAATGGATAGTCCGGCACTAGCACACTTCTTTATAATCAATGATGAGTGGGTATAGGATGGATAGGATAACAACAATACTTTTATGGTTTCAAAGAGATGCAATGTGGAATGAAAATGCAGTACAGAAAATAACTTGATAGGATTTCAGCAAAAGACAATGTAATCACTTTCTTGGACAATTCACCCCCCTTAATGCAATGTAAGGAGATGAATAGAATGGGACTCAGTTCTTAGGAATGCAATCAAATAGAATTCAGTTCAATTCCCCCCCAGCAGCTTATACAACAGATAGGAGTTTTGAAACACAGACCCAAGTGCTTTGAATATGGTGACAATGCAGTGAGAAATATGCTGAAAATGCTTTTAATTCCCTTCAGGAGGTTCAGGGTGAGTGGTATCTAGTTAAAATTAGTCCAGGCTCACTCTAGCAATGATTCAGGGATGGTTCTTAAGAGGCAAACGAAATTTAGTAGTTCAGGCAAAAGCAGCTATCTTTTTACAAGTAAAGAAATCGGGCCAAATCGCAAATCGCGGCAAAATTCGCGGGTGCGAGAATCGTGATTACGGAGAAAGTATAAGCAGTAGGAAGTCGGTTCTAGGCTCGTTGAAAGGCTGAGATTCTAAGCTTTCGGAGGAAAGTTAAACCAAGTTTCTAGCCCAAACGGTTCCACAGATACGAACGATTAAATAAAGGTAGTTTTTCGGATTTGAAATTTTAAAAGTTCAAAGCGACAGGTTACAGCTTGCAGCTAGAAAATGACAGGTGACAGTTAGGAGGCAGTTCTACTTAGATTAAAATAGTTTGGATTAGATTATTTTAACTAAGAGATTGGTTCTGCACAGTTCTGCTAGGTACTCACAATATATTTAGAAATAGGCCTCGCCACGGATCTGGTCAGGTTTTGGACTGGACTCCGGTTCTGGTCTCGGCACTTCACAGTGATCTGGGTCAGCTCTCTGGTTCTGCGAACAGCGGTCTCGGTCAGCTCTGCTCTGCTGGGTACTGCTCTGCTTTCTGGGTACTGCTACAGGTTCTGGAGATTGATGGATTTGAAGTCTGGATCTCTGGATGTGAAGTCGTCGGTCTGCATGCTCCGCAGCAAATGGAATTGAATCTCCTCTCTAGCTTCCAGTGGCTCTTTTTATGTCTTTTGAAAGTGGGTGTGTGTGCAGCATCACTAGCCAGCCCCTCTTTCAACTTGTCATTGGCCCAATTCTCCGCTCTCCCATGATTGGGGAAGGAACTGTGAGTCAGAGTGATGCTGTAGGTTTTATGGGTCAGAGGATCCTCCCCTGGTCAGTTTGCCCACAAATCTATATTTGATCAAAATGCACATTTCTCAAATACATAGTGGTTTGTCATTGCATGTACATATTACCTATCACATGAGGTAGTCTCTGTCCCAAATCTGCTCTTCCTGAGGGCTTGCATTCAGAAACGGCAACATTTTCGATTTTAGTGGGTTATGCAACCTTGGTTCTTCATTAAAAATTATACACATATACACGGCCTGTCCATACATACTCCAGTAAATTCCCATGTCTCTAGCTTAAACACAGAGTCTGTAGTATCCATAAATAGCGGGGTTTTGCCCCAGAACATCACACAAATTCCCAACGCGTCTTAAAACGTGCACAGAAAATTCACAAGAATTATGGTATCATTTAAATAATTTTGACAAGTCCGCACTGTGAGTTATACATCTTTCTTAGAATCATATTCTGGCCATCAGGGGTGTGTCTTTTCAGGTCACATGGTGTAGAAACCAGTTTATCCAGTTTCTGCCAAGCTCAGAGACCCTGCCCCTCCCAGCTTCTGCCAAGAGGAAGCTATTTTACGGCCACCCTAATAAACCATCTGCCTGGGCCCAGGACAGGCCTTTGTTCAACTCCCTGTAGCTGCTCCACCCCTAATCTAATCAGAGAGGTGACAACTCCTTTTGGCAAGGGGAAGAGTGGCTGAGCAGGTTTTAACTCCTGTGGGGGTAGATGTCAGGCAGAATTCAGTTTCATTAAGCCAGGTTTCAGATAAAATGTCACTTTTTGTTCCCCAGTTTAAGTCAAGACAATTTTTACATATGCAGCTAGAATGCTGATTCTAAGTTCAAAACTATGACATTTCAACAGTGACAAACTATGTGACACTCGAAGTAGGTCACTCAGTTAATTTAAACATTTTTGATTTTTGGTAGTTTTAAATCCAGTTTCAGTTAGGCTGCTGCAGACCTGCAGAGCTCAGCCAGTCTTGTTATGAACATTGTTTTGGGGCTCTTCAACCTCCCAGATTTAGTATGCACACATACTTCATTCTGCCAGATGTCCGCTGGTGTTCAGTGAGATTTTTGGATATGTTGCAATGTTTGAAAATAGGCATTTTGAGCTGGCATTCAGGGAAACAAAAGGTGATTTTTAAAGTGCGGTTTTTCCTTTGGCACACATTTCACTCATGGCACCCCGGCCCATCCTGCTCGCACTGGTGGGTGGCAAGTTAGGCAACCATTTTAGTGTGCACAAACTGCGTGGTTCTCCTGGATTTTGGCGCACATGTGGGCTTTTTGGCCATCTTGGATTTTCTAAGCCCACAGCACCAAATGTTGCAGCATGATAGCTCAAACGTGGGTCAGGACACCCAACAGTACAGGTGATGATGTTGCTGTGTTGAGAGCCCCACACAGATAATGAAGGCTGCTGTGTTCAGAGCTTGGTACAGGTGATGATGTGTACAGGTGTTGATGTCTGCTGTGTTGAGAGCTCCACACAGATAATCAACTCTGCTGTGTTCAGAGCTCGGCACAGGTGATGATGTCTGATGTGTTGAGAGCTCCATACAGATAATGAAGGCTGCTGTGTTCAGAGCTGGGCAAAGAAAATGGTGTCTGCTGTGTTGAGAACTCCACACAGCTAATGAAGGCTGCTGTGTTCAGAGCTCGGCACAGGTGATGTGACTTGCTTTGTTGAGAGCTCCATACAGATAATGAAGGCTGCTGTGTTCAGAGCTCGGCACAGGTGATGATGTGTACAGGAAATGATGTCTGCTGTGTTGAGAGTTCCATACAGATAATGAAGGCTACTGTGTTCAGAGCTGGGCACAGGTGATGATGCTTGCTGTGTTCAGAGCTCGGCACAGGTGATGATGTTTGCTGTGTTGAGAGCCCCGCACAGATAATGAAGGCTGCTGTGTTCAGAGCTTGGTACAGGTGATGATGTGTACAGGTGTTGATGTCTGCTGTGTTGAGAGCTCCACACAGATAATCAAGTCTGCTGTGTTCAGAGCTCGGCACAGGTGATGATGTCTGATGTGTTGAGAGCTCCATACAGATAATGAAGGCTGCTGTGTTCAGAGCTGGGCAAAGGACATGGTGTCTGCTGTGTTGAGAACTCCACACAGCTAATGAAGGCTGCTGTGTTCAGAGCTCGGCACAGGTGATGTGACTTGCTTTGTTGAGAGCTCCATACAGATAATGAAGGCTGCTGTGTTCAGAGCTCGGCAGAGGTGATGATGTGTACAGGAAATGATGTCTGCTGTGTTGAGAGTTCCATACAGATAATGAAGGCTACTGTGTTCAGAGCTGGGCACAGGTGATGATGCTTGCTGTGTTCAGAGTTCAGCACAGGTGATGATGTGTACAGTTGATGTTGTCTGCTGTGTTCAGAGCTCCACACAGATAATGAAGGCTGCTGTGTTCAGAGCTTGGTACAGGTGATGATGTTTGCTGTGTTGAGAGCTCCACACAGATTATGAAGGCTGCTGTGTTCAGAGCTTGGTACAGGTGATGATGTGTAGGGTGATGATGCTTGCTGTGTTGTGAGCTCCACACAGATAATGAAGACTGCTGTGTTCAGAGCTCGGCACAGGTGATGATGTGTACAGTTGATGATGTCTGCTGTGTTCAGAGCTCCACACAGATAATGAAGGCTGCTGTGTTCAGAGCTTGGTACTGTAAGAGGATTCAATTCAACACTACAGCTAAGTCATTGCCTAGTCTGGGATACTGAATGGAAACCCTTATTGATATATCTTTACGTCCAGTTCATGAGTTCTGGATGACTACCCCTATATAACACCCCTCTCTTGGAATCCCCCTGACCCCACTGAGCCAAGAAGTAGTTCTGTTTTGCAAGTTTAAAAGATTTATTTGATAATTTAAACAATATATATATATATATATCACACTTTATAATAAATTAATAATTGAATATCACACTTAATCTGAGCAGTAATCAATAATGGATAGTCCGGCACTAGCACACTTCTTTATAATCAATGATGAGTGGGTATAGGATGGATAGGATAACAACAATACTTTTATGGTTTCAAAGAGATGCAATGTGGAATGAAAATGCAGTACAGAAAATAACTTGATAGGATTTCAGCAAAAGACAATGTAATCACTTTCTTGGACAATTCACCCCCCTTAATGCAATGTAAGGAGATGAATAGAATGGGACTCAGTTCTTAGGAATGCAATCAAATAGAATTCAGTTCAATTCCCCCCCAGCAGCTTATACAACAGATAGGAGTTTTGAAACACAGACCCAAGTGCTTTGAATATGGTGACAATGCAGTGAGAAATATGCTGAAAATGCTTTTAATTCCCTTCAGGAGGTTCAGGGTGAGTGGTATCTAGTTAATATTAGTCCAGGCTCACTCTAGCAATGATTCAGGGATGGTTCTTAAGAGGCAAACGAAATTTAGTAGTTCAGGCAAAAGCAGCTATCTTTTTACAAGTAAAGAAATCGGGCCAAATCGCAAATCGCGGCAAAATTCGCGGGTGCGAGAATCGTGATTACGGAGAAAGTATAAGCAGTAGGAAGTCGGTTCTAGGCTCGTTGAAAGGCTGAGATTCTAAGCTTTCGGAGGAAAGTTAAACCAAGTTTCTAGCCCAAACGGTTCCACAGATACGAACGATTAAATAAAGGTAGTTTTTCGGATTTGAAATTTTAAAAGTTCAAAGCGACAGGTTACAGCTTGCAGCTAGAAAATGACAGGTGACAGTTAGGAGGCAGTTCTACTTAGATTAAAATAGTTTGGATTAGATTATTTTAACTAAGAGATTGGTTCTGCACAGTTCTGCTAGGTACTCACAATATATTTAGAAATAGGCCTCGCCACGGATCTGGTCAGGTTTTGGACTGGACTCCGGTTCTGGTCTCGGCACTTCACAGTGATCTGGGTCAGCTCTCTGGTTCTGCGAACAGCGGTCTGGGTCAGCTCTGCTCTGCTGGGTACTGCTCTGCTTTCTGGGTACTGCTACAGGTTCTGGAGATTGATGGATTTGAAGTCTGGATCTCTGGATGTGAAGTCATCGGTCTGCATGCTCCGCAGCAAATGGAATTGAATCTCCTCTCTAGCTTCCAGTGGCTCTTTTTATGTCTTTTGAAAGTGGGTGTGTGTGCAGCATCACTAGCCAGCCCCTCTTTCAACTTGTCATTGGCCCAATTCTCCGCTCTCCCATGATTGGGGAAGGAACTGTGAGTCAGAGTGATGCTGTAGGTTTTATGGGTCAGAGGATCCTCCCCTGGTCAGTTTGCCCACAAATCTATATTTGATCAAAATGCACATTTCTCAAATACATAGTGGTTTGTCATTGCATGTACATATTACCTATCACATGAGGTAGTCTCTGTCCCAAATCTGCTCTTCCTGAGGGCTTGCATTCAGAAACGGCAACATTTTCGATTTTAGTGGGTTATGCAACCTTGGTTCTTCATTAAAAATTATACACATATACACGGCCTGTCCATACATACTCCAGTAAATTCCCATGTCTCTAGCTTAAACACAGAGTCTGTAGTATCCATAAATAGCGGGGTTTTGCCCCAGAACATCACACAAATTCCCAACGCGTCTTAAAACGTGCACAGAAAATTCACAAGAATTATGGTATCATTTAAATAATTTTGACAAGTCCGCACTGTGAGTTATACATCTTTCTTAGAATCATATTCTGGCCATCAGGGGTGTGTCTTTTCAGGTCACATGGTGTAGAAACCAGTTTATCCAGTTTCTGCCAAGCTCAGAGACCCTGCCCCTCCCAGCTTCTGCCAAGAGGAAGCTATTTTACGGCCACCCTAATAAACCATCTGCCTGGGCCCAGGACAGGCCTTTGTTCAACTCCCTGTAGCTGCTCCACCCCTAATCTAATCAGAGAGGTGACAACTCCTTTTGGCAAGGGGAAGAGTGGCTGAGCAGGTTTTAACTCCTGTGGGGGTAGATGTCAGGCAGAATTCAGTTTCATTAAGCCAGGTTTCAGATAAAATGTCACTTTTTGTTCCCCAGTTTAAGTCAAGACAATTTTTACATATGCAGCTAGAATGCTGATTCTAAGTTCAAAACTATGACATTTCAACAGTGACAAACTATGTGACACTCGAAGTAGGTCACTCAGTTAATTTAAACATTTTTGATTTTTGGTAGTTTTAAATCCAGTTTCAGTTAGGCTGCTGCAGACCTGCAGAGCTCAGCCAGTCTTGTTATGAACATTGTTTTGGGGCTCTTCAACCTCCCAGATTTAGTATGCACACATACTTCATTCTGCCAGATGTCCGCTGGTGTTCAGTGAGATTTTTGGATATGTTGCAATGTTTGAAAATAGGCATTTTGAGCTGGCATTCAGGGAAACAAAAGGTGATTTTTAAAGTGCGGTTTTTCCTTTGGCACACATTTCACTCATGGCACCCCGGCCCATCCTGCTCGCACTGGTGGGTGGCAAGTTAGGCAACCATTTTAGTGTGCACAAACTGCGTGGTTCTCCTGGATTTTGGCGCACATGTGGGCTTTTTGGCCATCTTGGATTTTCTAAGCCCACAGCACCAAATGTTGCAGCATGATAGCTCAAACGTGGGTCAGGACACCCAACAGTACAGGTGATGATGTTGCTGTGTTGAGAGCCCCACACAGATAATGAAGGCTGCTGTGTTCAGAGCTTGGTACAGGTGATGATGTGTACAGGTGTTGATGTCTGCTGTGTTGAGAGCTCCACACAGATAATCAACTCTGCTGTGTTCAGAGCTCGGCACAGGTGATGATGTCTGATGTGTTGAGAGCTCCATACAGATAATGAAGGCTGCTGTGTTCAGAGCTGGGCAAAGAAAATGGTGTCTGCTGTGTTGAGAACTCCACACAGCTAATGAAGGCTGCTGTGTTCAGAGCTCGGCACAGGTGATGTGACTTGCTTTGTTGAGAGCTCCATACAGATAATGAAGGCTGCTGTGTTCAGAGCTCGGCACAGGTGATGATGTGTACAGGAAATGATGTCTGCTGTGTTGAGAGTTCCATACAGATAATGAAGGCTACTGTGTTCAGAGCTGGGCACAGGTGATGATGCTTGCTGTGTTCAGAGCTCGGCACAGGTGATGATGTTTGCTGTGTTGAGAGCCCCGCACAGATAATGAAGGCTGCTGTGTTCAGAGCTTGGTACAGGTGATGATGTGTACAGGTGTTGATGTCTGCTGTGTTGAGAGCTCCACACAGATAATCAAGTCTGCTGTGTTCAGAGCTCGGCACAGGTGATGATGTCTGATGTGTTGAGAGCTCCATACAGATAATGAAGGCTGCTGTGTTCAGAGCTGGGCAAGGAAAATGGTGTCTGCTGTGTTGAGAACTCCACACAGCTAATGAAGGCTGCTGTGTTCAGAGCTCGGCACAGGTGATGTGACTTGCTTTGTTGAGAGCTCCATACAGATAATGAAGGCTGCTGTGTTCAGAGCTCGGCAGAGGTGATGATGTGTACAGGAAATGATGTCTGCTGTGTTGAGAGTTCCATACAGATAATGAAGGCTACTGTGTTCAGAGCTGGGCACAGGTGATGATGCTTGCTGTGTTCAGAGCTCGGCACAGGTGATGATGTGTACAGTTGATGATGTCTGCTGTGTTCAGAGCTCCACACAGATAATGAAGGCTGCTGTGTTCAGAGCTTGGTACAGGTGATGATGTTTGCTGTGTTGAGAGCTCCACACAGATTATGAAGGCTGCTGTGTTCAGAGCTTGGTACAGGTGATGATGTGTAGGGTGATGATGCTTGCTGTGTTGTGAGCTCCACACAGATAATGAAGACTGCTGTGTTCAGAGCTCGGCACAGGTGATGATGTGTACAGTTGATGATGTCTGCTGTGTTCAGAGCTCCACACAGATAATGAAGGCTGCTGTGTTCAGAGCTTGGTACTGTAAGAGGATTCAATTCAACACTACAGCTAAGTCATTGCCTAGTCTGGGATACTGAATGGAAACCCTTATTGATATATCTTTACGTCCAGTTCATGAGTTCTGGATGACTACCCCTATATAACACCCCTCTCTTGGAATCCCCCTGACCCCACTGAGCCAAGAAGTAGTTCTGTTTTGCAAGTTTAAAAGATGTATTTGATAATTTAAACAATATATATATATATATATATATCACACTTTATAATAAATTAATAATTGAATATCACACTTAATCTGAGCAGTAATCAATAATGGATAGTCCGGCACTAGCACACTTCTTTATAATCAATGATGAGTGGGTATAGGATGGATAGGATAACAACAATACTTTTATGGTTTCAAAGAGATGCAATGTGGAATGAAAATGCAGTACAGAAAATAACTTGATAGGATTTCAGCAAAAGACAATGTAATCACTTTCTTGGACAATTCACCCCCCCTTAATGCAATGTAAGGAGATGAATAGAATGGGACTCAGTTCTTAGGAATGCAATCAAATAGAATTCAGTTCAATTCCCCCCCAGCAGCTTATACAACAGATAGGAGTTTTGAAACACAGACCCAAGTGCTTTGAATATGGTGACAATGCAGTGAGAAATATGCTGAAAATGCTTTTAATTCCCTTCAGGAGGTTCAGGGTGAGTGGTATCTAGTTAATATTAGTCCAGGCTCACTCTAGCAATGATTCAGGGATGGTTCTTAAGAGGCAAACGAAATTTAGTAGTTCAGGCAAAAGCAGCTATCTTTTTACAAGTAAAGAAATCGGGCCAAATCGCAAATCGCGGCAAAATTCGCGGGTGCGAGAATCGTGATTACGGAGAAAGTATAAGCAGTAGGAAGTCGGTTCTAGGCTCGTTGAAAGGCTGAGATTCTAAGCTTTCGGAGGAAAGTTAAACCAAGTTTCTAGCCCAAACGGCTCCACAGATACGAACGATTAAATAAAGGTAGTTTTTCGGATTTGAAATTTTAAAAGTTCAAAGCGACAGGTTACAGCTTGCAGCTAGAAAATGACAGGTGACAGTTAGGAGGCAGTTCTACTTAGATTAAAATAGTTTGGATTAGATTATTTTAACTAAGAGATTGGTTCTGCACAGTTCTGCTAGGTACTCACAATATATTTAGAAATAGGCCTCGCAACGGATCTGGTCAGGTTTTGGACTGGACTCCGGTTCTGGTCTCGGCACTTCACAGTGATCTGGGTCAGCTCTCTGGTTCTGCGAACAGCGGTCTGGGTCAGCTCTGCTCTGCTGGGTACTGCTCTGCTTTCTGGGTACTGCTACAGGTTCTGGAGATTGATGGATTTGAAGTCTGGATCTCTGGATGTGAAGTCGTCGGTCTGCATGCTCCGCAGCAAATGGAATTGAATCTCCTCTCTAGCTTCCAGTGGCTCTTTTTATGTCTTTTGAAAGTGGGTGTGTGTGCAGCATCACTAGCCAGCCCCTCTTTCAACTTGTCATTGGCCCAATTCTCCGCTCTCCCATGATTGGGGAAGGAACTGTGAGTCAGAGTGATGCTGTAGGTTTTATGGGTCAGAGGATCCTCCCCTGGTCAGTTTGCCCACAAATCTATATTTGATCAAAATGCACATTTCTCAAATACATAGTGGTTTGTCATTGCATGTACATATTACCTATCACATGAGGTAGTCTCTGTCCCAAATATGCTCTTCCTGAGGGCTTGCATTCAGAAACGGCAACATTTTCGATTTTAGTGGGTTATGCAACCTTGGTTCTTCATTAAAAATTATACACATATACACGGCCTGTCCATACATACTCCAGTAAATTCCCATGTCTCTAGCTTAAACACAGAGTCTGTAGTATCCATAAATAGCGGGGTTTTGCCCCAGAACATCACACAAATTCCCAACGCGTCTTAAAACGTGCACAGAAAATTCACAAGAATTATGGTATCATTTAAATAATTTTGACAAGTCCGCACTGTGAGTTATACATCTTTCTTAGAATCATATTCTGGCCATCAGGGGTGTGTCTTTTCAGGTCACATGGTGTAGAAACCAGTTTATCCAGTTTCTGCCAAGCTCAGAGACCCTGCCCCTCCCAGCTTCTGCCAAGAGGAAGCTATTTTACGGCCACCCTAATAAACCATCTGCCTGGGCCCAGGACAGGCCTTTGTTCAACTCCCTCTAGCTGCTCCACCCCTAATCTAATCAGAGAGGTGACAACTCCTTTTGGCAAGGGGAAGAGTGGCTGAGCAGGTTTTAACTCCTGTGGGGGTAGATGTCAGGCAGAATTCAGTTTCATTAAGCCAGGTTTCAGATAAAATGTCACTTTTTGTTCCCCAGTTTAAGTCAAGACAATTTTTACATATGCAGCTAGAATGCTGATTCTAAGTTCAAAACTATGACATTTCAACAGTGACAAACTATGTGACACTCGAAGTAGGTCACTCAGTTAATTTAAACATTTTTGATTTTTGGTAGTTTTAAATCCCGTTTCAGTTAGGCTGCTGCAGACCTGCAGAGCTCAGCCAGTCTTGTTATGAACATTGTTTTGGGGCTCTTCAACTTCCCAGATTTAGTATGCACACATACTTCATTCTGCCAGATGTCCGCTGGTGTTCAGTGAGATTTTTGGATATGTTGCAATGTTTGAAAATAGGCATTTTGAGCTGGCATTCAGGGAAACAAAAGGTGATTTTTAAAGTGCGGTTTTTCCTTTGGCACACATTTCACTCATGGCACCCCGGCCCATCCTGCTCGCACTGGTGGGTGGCAAGTTAGGCAACCATTTTAGTGTGCACAAACTGCGTGGTTCTCCTGGATTTTGGCGAACATGTGGGCTTTTTGGCCATCTTGGATTTTCTAAGCCCACAGCACCAAATGTTGCAGCATGATAGCTCAAACGTGGGTCAGGACACCCAACAGTACAGGTGATGATGTTGCTGTGTTGAGAGCCCCACACAGATAATGAAGGCTGCTGTGTTCAGAGCTTGGTACAGGTGATGATGTGTACAGGTGTTGATGTCTGCTGTGTTCAGAGCCCCACACAGATAATCAACTCTGCTGTGTTCAGAGCTCGGCACAGGTGATGATGTCTGATGTGTTGAGAGCTCCATACAGATAATGAAGGCTGCTGTGTTCAGAGCTGGGCAAAGAAAATGGTGTCTGCTGTGTTGAGAACTCCACACAGCTAATGAAGGCTGCTGTGTTCAGAGCTCGGCACAGGTGATGTGACTTGCTTTGTTGAGAGCTCCATACAGATAATGAAGGCTTCTGTGTTCAGAGCTCGGCACAGGTGATGATGTGCACAGGAAATGATGTCTGCTGTGTTGAGAGTTCCATACAGATAATGAAGGCTACTGTGTTCAGAGCTGGGCACAGGTGATGATGCTTGCTGTGTTCAGAGCTCGGCACAGGTGATGATGTGTACAGTTGATGATGTCTGCTGTATTCAGAGCTCCACACAGATAATGAAGGCTGCTGTGTTCAGAGCTTGATACAGGTGATGATGTTTGCTGTGTTGAGAGCTCCACACAGATAATGAAGGCTGCTGTGTTCAGAGCTTGGTACAGGTGATGATGTGTACAGGTATTGATGTCTGCTGTGTTGAGAGCTCCACACATATAATCAAGTCTGCTGTGTTCAGAGCTCGGCAGAGGTGATGATGTTGACTGTGTTCAGAGCCCCACACAGATAATCAAATCTGCTGTGTTCAGAGCTCGGCACAGGTGATGATGTCTGATGTGTTGAGAGCTCCATACAGATAATGAAGGCTGCTGTGTTCAGAGCTGGGCAAGGAAAATGGTGTCTGCTGTGTTGAGAACTCCACACAGCTAATGAAGGCTGCTGTGTTCAGAGCTCGGCACAGGTGATGTGACTTGCTTTGTTGAGAGCTCCATACAGATAATGAAGGCTGCTGTGTTCAGAGCTCGGCACAGGTGATGATGTGCACAGGAAATGATGTCTGCTGTGTTGAGAGTTCCATACAGATAATGAAGGCTACTGTGTTCAGAGCTGGGCACAGGTGATGATGCTTGCTGTGTTCAGAGCTCGGCACAGGTGATGATGTGTACAGTTGATGATGTCTGCTGTATTCAGAGCTCCACACAGATAATGAAGGCTGCTGTGTTCAGAGCTTGATACAAGTGATGATGTTTGCTGTGTTGAGAGCTCCACACAGATAATGAAGGCTGCTGTGTTCAGAGCTTGGTACAGGTGATGATGTGTACAGGTATTGATGTCTGCTGTGTTGAGAGCTCCACACATATAATCAAGTCTGCTGTGTTCAGAGCTCGGCAGAGGTGATGATGTTGACTGTGTTGAGAGCTCCATTTAGATAATGAAGTCTGCTATGTTCAGAGCTCGGCACATGTGAAGATGTTTGCTGTGTTGATAGTTCCATGCAGATAATGAAGTCTGCTGTGTTCAGAGCTCGGCACATGTGATGATGTTTGCTGTGTCGATACTTCCATACATATAATGAAGTTTGCTGTGTTGTTAGTTCCATACAGATAATGAAGTCTGCTGTGTTCAGAGCTCGGCACAGGTGATGATATTGGCTGTGTTGAGAGCTCCATACAGATAATGAAGGCTGCTGTGTTCAGAGCTCGGCACAGGTGATGATGTGTACAGGTGATGATGTCGGCTGTGTTCAGAGCTCGGCACATGTGAAGATGTTTGCTGTGTTGATAATTCCATACAGATAATGAAGTCTGCTGTGTTCAGAGCTCGGCACATGTGATGATGTTTGCTGTGTTGATAGTTCCATACAGATAATGAAGGCTGCTGTGTTCAGAGCTTGGTACAGGTGATGATGTGTACAGGTGTTGATGTCTGCTGTGTTGAGAGCTCCACACATATAATCAAGTCTGCTGTGTTCAGAGCTCGGCACAGGTGATGATGTTGGCTGTGTTGAGAGCTCCATACAGATAATGAAGTCTGCTGTGATCAGAGCTCGGCACATGTGAAGATGTTTGCGGTGTTGATAGTTTCATACAGATAATGAAGTCTGCTGTGTTCAGAGCTCGGCACATGTGATGATGTTTGCTGTGTTGATAGTTCCATACAGATAATGAAGTTTGCTGTGTTGATAGTTCCATACAGATAATGAAGTCTGCTGTGTTCAGAGCTCGGCACAGGTGATGATGTTTGCTGTGTTGAGAGCCCCACACAGATAATAAAGGCTGCTGTGTTCAGAGCTTGGTACAGGTGATGATGTGTACAGGTGTTGATGTCTGCTGTGTTGAGAGCTCCACACAGATAATCAAGTCTGCTGTGTTCAGAGCTCGGCACAGGTGATGATGTCTGATGTGTTGAGAGCTCCATACAGATAATGAAGGCTGCTGTGTTCAGAGCTGGGCAAAGGACATGGTGTCTGTTGTGTTGAGAACTCCACACAGCTAATGAAGGCTGCTGTGTTCAGAGCTCGGCACAGGTGAGTTGACTTGCTTTGTTGAGAGCTAGATACAGATAATGAAGGCTGCTGTGTTCAGAGCTCGGCACAGGTGATGATGTGTTGAGGAAATGATGTCTGCTGTGTTGAGAGTTCCATACAGATAATGAAGGCTACGGTGTTCAGAGCTGGGCACAGGTGATGATGCTTGCTGTGTTCAGAGCTCAGCACAGGTGATGATGTGTACAGTTGATGATGTCTGCTGTGTTCAGAGCTCCACACAGATAATGAAGGCTGCTGTGTTCAGAGCTTGATACAGGTGATGATGTTTGCTGTGTTGAGAGATCCACACAGATAATGAAGGCTGCTGTGTTCAGAGCTTGGTACAGGTGATGATGTGTACAGGTGTTGATGTCTGCTGTGTTGAGAGCTCCACACATATAATCAAGTCTGCTGTGTTCAGAGCTCGGCACAGGTGATGATGTTGGCTGTGTTGAGAGCTCCATATAGATAATGAAGTTTGTTGTGTTCAGAGCTCGGCACATGTGAAGATGTTTGCTGTGTTGATAGTTCCATACAGATAATGAAGTCTGCTGTGTTCAGAGCTCGGCACATGTGATGATGTTTGCTCTGTTGATACTTCCATACAGATAATGAAGTTTGCTGTGTTGTTAGTTCCATACAGATAATGAAGTCTGCTGTGTTCAGAGCTCGGCACAGGTGATGATATTGGCTGTGTTGAGAGCTCCATACAGATAATGAAGGCTGCTGTGTTCAGAGCTCGGCACAGGTGATGATGTGTACAGGTGATGATGTCGGCTGTGTTCAGAGCTCGGCACATGTGAAGATGTTTGCTGTGTTGATAGTTCCATACAGATAATGAAGGCTGCTGTGTTCAGAGCTTGGTACAGGTGATGATGTGTACAAGTGTTGATGTCTGCTGTGTTGAGAGCTCCACACATATAATCAAGTCTGCTGTGTTCAGAGCTCGGCACAGGTGATGATGTTGGCTGTGTTGAGAGCTCCATACAGATAATGAAGTCTGCTGTGTTCAGAGCTCGGCACATGTGAAGATGTTTGCTGTGTTGATAGTTCCATACAGATAATGAAGTCTGCTGTGTTCAGAGCTCGGCACATGTGATGATGTTTGCTGTGTTGATAGTTCCATACAGATAATGAAGTTTGCTGTGTTGATAGTTCCATACAGATAATGAAGTCTGCTGTGTTGAGAGCTCGGCACAGGTGATGATATTGGCTGTGTTGAGAGCTCCATACAGATAATGAAGGCTGCTGTGTTCAGAGCTCGGCACAGGTGATGATGTGTACAGGTGATGATGTCGGCTGTGTTCTGAGCTCCACACAGATAATGAAGGCTGCTGTGTTCAGAGTTCAGCACAGGTGATGATGTTTGCTGTGTTGAGAGCTCCACATAGATAATGACGGCTGCTCTGTTTAGAGCTTTGTACATGTGATGATGTTTGCTGTGTTGAGAGCTCCATACAGATAATGAAGTCTGCTATTTTCAGAGCTCGGCACAGGTGATGATATTTGCTGTGTTGATAGTTCCATACAGATAATGAAGGCTGCTGTGTTCAGAGCTCGGCACAGGTGATGATGTGTACAGGTGAAGATGTTTGCTGGGTTGAGAGCTCCATACAGATAATGAAGTCTGCCATGTTCAGAGCTCGGCACAGGTGATTATGTTTGCTGTATTGAAAGCTCCATACAGATAATGAAGTGTGCTGTGTTCAGAGCTCGGCACAGGTGATGACGTTGGCTGTTTTGAGAGCCCCATACAGATAATAAAGGCTGCTGTGTTGAGAGCTTGGCACAGGTGATGATGCTTGCTGTGTTGAGAGCTCCACACAGACAATGAAGACTGCTGTGTTCAGAGCTTGGCACAGGTGATGATGTGTACAGGTGATGATGTTTGCTGTGTTGAGACTTCCATACACATAATGAAGGCTGCTGTGTTCAGAACTTAGTACAGGTGATGATGTTTGCTGTGCTGAGAGCTCCATACAGATAATGAAGTCTGCGATGTTCAGAGCTCGGCATAGGTGATGATGTTTGCTGTGTTGAGAGCTCCATACAGATAATGAAGTCTGCTGTGTTCAGAACTTAGTACAGGTGATGATGTTTGCTGTACTGAGAGCTCCATACAGATAATGAAGTCTGCGATGTTCAGAGCTCGGCACAGGTGATGATGTTTGCTGTGTTTAGAGCTCCATATAGATAATGAAGTCTGCTGTGTTCAGAGCTCGGCACAGGTGTTGATCTTTGCTGTGTTGAGAGCTCCATACAGATAATGAAGGCTGCTGTGTTCAGATCGCGGCACAGGTGATTATGTTTGCTGTGTTGAGAGCTCCATACAGATAATGAAGTCTGCTGTGCTCAGAGCTCGGCACAGGGGATGATGTTGGCTGTGTTGAGAGCTCCATACAGATAATGAAGTCTGCTGTGTTCAGAGCTTGGCACATGTGATGATGTTTGCTGTGTTGATAGTTCCATACAGATAATGAAGTCTGCTGTGTTCAGAGCTCGGCACATGTGATGATGTTTGCTGTGTTGATAGATCCATACAGATAATGAAGGCTGCTGTGTTCAGAGCTCAGCACAGGTGATGATGCACAGGTGATGATGTGTACAGGTGAGCTCGGCACAGGTGATGATGTGTACAGATGACGATGTTTTCTGTGTTTAGAGCACCATACAGATAATGATGTCTGCAGTGTTGAGAGCTCAGCACTGGTGATGATGTTGGCTGTGTTGAATGCTCCATACAGATAACGAAGTCTGTGTTTTCAGAGCTCAGCAGAGGTGATAATGTGTACAGGGGATGATGTCTGCTGTGTCGAGAGCTCCACATAGATAATGATGGCTGCCGTGTTCAGAGCTTGGTACAGGTGATGATGTGGACATGTGTTCATGTTTGCTGTTTTGACAGTTAAATAGAGATAATTAAGTCTTATGTGTTCAGAGCTTGGCACAGGTGATGATGTGTACAGGTGATGATTTTTGATGTATTCAAAGCTCCACACAGATAATGAAGGCTGCTGTGTTCAGAACTTGGTCCAGGTGATGATGTGTACAGGTGATAATGTCTGCTGTGTTGAGAACTCCACACAGATAATGAAGGCTGCTGTGTTCAGAACTTAGTACAGGTGATGATGTTTGCTGTGTTGAGAGCTCCATACAGATAATGAAGTCTGCTATGTTCAGAGCTCGACACAGGTGATGATGTGTACAGGTGATAATGTCTGCTGTGTTGAGAACTCCACACAGATAATGAAGGCTGCTGTGTTCAGAACTTAGTACAGGTGATGATGTTTGCTGTGTTGAGAGCTCCACACAGATAATGAAGGCTGCTGTGTTCAGAGCTCCACACAGATAATGAAGGCTGCTGTGTTCAGAGCTCAGCACAGGTGATGATGCTTGCTGTGTTGAGAGCTGCACACAGAATGAAGTCTCCTGTGTTCAGAGCTTGGCACAGGTGATGATGTCTGCTGTGTTGAGAGCTCCATACAGATAATTAAGTCTGCTATGTTCAGAGCTCGGCACAGGTGATGATGTTTCCTGTGTTGTGAGCTCCATACAGATAATGAAGGCTGCTGTGTTCAGAGCTCGGCACAGGTGATGATACTTGCTGTGTTGAGAGCTCCACACAGATAATGAAGTCTGCTGTGTTCAGAGCTTTGTACAGGTGATGATGTGTACATGTGTTAATGTTTTCTGTGTTGACAGTTCCATACAGATAATTAAGTCTTATGTGTTCAGAGCTTGGCACAGGTGATGATATTTGCTGTGTTGAGACTTCCATACAGATAGTGAAGGCTGCTGTGTTCAGAACTTGGTACAGGTGATGATGTGTACATGAGATAATGTCTGCTGTGTTGAGAGCTCCACACAGATAATGAAGGCTGCTGTGTTCAGAACTTAGTACAGGTGAGGATGTTTGCTGTGTTGAGAGCTCCATACAGATAATGAAGTCTGCTATGGTCAGAGCCCGGCACAGGTGATGATGTTTGTTGTGTTGAGAGCTGCATACAGATAATGAAGTCTGCTGTGTTGAGAGCTCGGCACAGGTGATGATACTTGCTGTGTTGAGAGCTCCACACAGATAATGAAGGCTGCTGTGTTCACAGCTTGGCACAGGTGATGATGTGTACAGGTGATGATCTTTGCTGTGTTGAGATCTCCATACAGATAATGAAGGCTGCTGTGTTCAGACCTCGGCACAGGTGATGATGTGTACAGGTGATGATGTCGGCTGTGTTCAGTGCTCCACACAGATAATGAAGGCTGCTGTGTTCAGAGCTTGGCACAGGTGATGATGTGTACAGGTGATGATGTTTGCTGTGTTGAGAGCTCCATACAGAAAATGAAGTCTGCTGTGTTCAGAGCTCGGCACAGGTGATGATGTTTGCTGTATTGAGAGCTCCATACAGATAATGAAGTCTGCTGTGTTCAGTTCTCGGCACAGGTGATGATGTTGGCTGTGTTGAGAGCCCCATACAGATAATAAAGGCTGCTGTGTTGAGAGCTCGGCACAGGTGATGATGCTTGCTGTGTTGAGAGCTCCACACAGATAATGAAGACTGCTGTGTTCAGAGCTTGGCACAGGTGATAATGTGTACAGGTGATGATGTTTGCTGTGTTGAGACTTCCATACAGATAATGAAGGCTGCTGTGTTCAGAACTTAGTACAGGTGATGATGTTTGCTGTGCTGAGAGCTCCATACAGATAATGAAGTCTGCGATGTTCAGAGCTCGGCACAGGTGATGATGTTTGCTGTGTTGAGAGTTCCATACAGATAATGAAGTCTGCTGTGTTCAGAGCTCGGCACAGGTGATGATCTTTCCTGTGTTGAGAGCTCCATACAGATAATGAAGGCTGCTGTGTTCAGAGCTTGGCACATGTGATGATGTTTGCTGTGTTGATGGTTCCATACAGATAATGAAATCTGCTGTGTTCAGAGCTCGGAACATGTGATGATGTTTGCTGTGTTGATAGTTCCATACAGATAATGAAGGCTGCTGTGTTCAGAGCTCGGCACAGGTGATGATGTGTACAACTGAGCTCGGCACAGGTGATGGTGTGTGCAGATGACGATGTTTGCTGTGGTTAGAGCACCATACAGATAATGATGTCTGCTCTGTTGAGAGCTCAGCACTGGTGATGATGTTGGCTGTGTTGAGAGCTCCATACAGATAATGAAGTCTGCTGTGTTCAGAGCTCGGCACAGGTGATGATGTGTACAGGTGATGATGTCGGCTTGTTCAAAGCTCCAAAGAGATAATGAAGGCTGCTGTGTTCAGAGCTCAGCAGAGGTGATGATGTGTACATGTGTTCATGTTTTCTGTGTTGACAGTTCCATACAGATAATTAAGTCTTATGTGTTCAGAGCTTGGCACAGGTGATGTGTACAGGTGATGATATTTGCTGTGTTGAGACTGCCATACAGATAATGAAGGCTGCTGTGTTCAGAACTTGGTACAGGTGATGATGTGTACAGGAGATAATGTCTGCTGTGTTGAGAGCTCCACACAGATAATGAAGGCTGCTGTGTTCAGAACTCAGTACAGGTGATGATGTTTGCTGTGTTGAGAGCTCCATACAGATAATGAAGTCTGCTGTGTTCAGAGCTCGGCACATGTGATGATGTTTGCTGTGTTGATAGTTCCATACAAATATTGAAGTCAGCTGTGTTCAGAGCTTGGCACATGTGATGATGTTTGCTGTGTTGATAGTTCCATACAGATAATGAAGTCTGCTGTGTTCAGAGCTTGGCACAGGTGATGATGTTTGCTGTATTGAGAGCTCCATACAGATAATGAAGTCTGCTGTGTTCAGAGCTCGGCACAGGTGATGATGTTGGCTGTGTTGAGTGCCCCATACAGATAATGAAGGCTGCTGTGTTGAGAGCTTGGCACAGGTGATGATGCTTGCTGTGTTGAGAGCTCCACACAGATAATGAAGGCTGCAGTGTTCAGAGCTTGGCACAGGTGATGATGTGTATAGGTGATGATGTGTACAGGAGATGATGTTGGCCGTGTTCAGCGCCCCACACAGATAATGAAGGCTGCTGTGTCCAGAGCCCAGCACAGGTGATGATGTGTACAGGTGATGATGTTTGCTGTGTTGAGAGCTCCACACAGATAATGACGGCTGCTGTGTTCAGAGCTGTGTACATGTGATGATGTTTGCTGTGTTGAGAGCTCCATACAGATAAGGAAGTCTGCTATGTTCAGAGCTCGGCACAGGTGATGATGTTGGCTGTGTTGAGAGCCCCATACAGATAATTGAGGCTGCTGTGTTGAGAGCTCGGCACAGGTGATGATGCTTGCTGTGTTGAGAGCTCCACACAGATAATGAAGGCTGCTGTGTTCAGAGCTTGGCACAGGTGATGATGTGTACAGGTGATGATGTTTGCTGTGTTGAGACTTCCATACAGATAATGAAGGCTGCTGTGTTCAGAACTTATTACAGGTGATGATGTTTGATGTGTTGAGAGCTCCATACAGATAATGAAGTCTGCTGTGTTCAGAGGTCGGCACAGGTGATGATGTTTGCTGTGTTCAGAGCTCCATACAGATAATGAAGTCTGCTGTGTTGAGAGCTCAGCACAGGTGATGAAGTCTGCTGTGTTCAGAGCTCGGCACATGTGATGATGTTTGCTGCGTTGAGAGCTCCATACAGATAATGAAGTCTGCTATGTTCAGAGCTCGGCACAGGTGATGATGTTTGCTGTATTGAGAGCTCCATACAGATAATGAAGTCTGCTGTGTTCAGAGCTCGGCACAGGTGATGATGTTGGCTGTGTTGAGAGCCCCATACATATAATAAAGGCTGCTGCGTTGGGAGCTCAGCACAGGTGATGATGCCTGTTGTGTTGAGAGCTCCACACAGATAATGAAGACTGCTGTGTTCAGAGTTTGGCACAGGTGATGATGTGTACAGGTGATGCTGTTTGCTGTGTTGAGACTTCCATACAGATAATGAAGGCTGCTGTGTTCAGAACTTAGCACAGGTGATGATGTTTGCTGTGCTGAGAGCTCCATACAGATAATGAAGTCTGCGATGTTCAGAGCTCGGCACATGTGATGATGTTTGCTGTGTTGATAGTTCCATACAAATATTGAAGTCTGCTGTGTTCAGAGCTTGGCACATGTGATGATGTTTGCTGTGTTGATAGTTCCATACAGATAATGAAGTCTGCTGTGTTCAGAGCTTGGCACAGGTGATGATGTTTGCTGTATTGAGAGCTCCATACAGATAATGAAGTCTGCTGTGTTCAGAGCTCGGCACAGGTGATGATGTTGGCTGTGTTGAGTGCCCCATACAGATAATGAAGGCTGCTGTGTTGAGAGCTTGGCACAGGTGATGATGCTTGCTGTGTTGAGAGCTCCACACAGATAATGAAGGCTGCAGTGTTCAGAGCTTGGCACAGGTGATGATGTGTATAGGTGATGATGTGTACAGGAGATGATGTTGGCCGTGTTCAGCGCTCCACACAGATAATGAAGGCTGCTGTGTCCAGAGCCCAGCACAGGTGATGATGTGTACAGGTGATGATGTTTGCTGTGTTGAGAGCTCCACACAGATAATGACGGCTGCTGTGTTCAGAGCTGTGTACATGTGATGATGTTTGCTGTGTTGAGAGCTCCATACAGATAAGGAAGTCTGCTATGTTCAGAGCTCGGCACAGGTGATGATGTTGGCTGTGTTGAGAGCCCCATACAGATAATTGAAGCTGCTGTGTTGAGAGCTCGGCACAGGTGATGATGCTTGCTGTGTTGAGAGCTCCACACAGATAATGAAGGCTGCTGTGTTCAGAGCTTGGCACAGGTGATGATGTGTACAGGTGATGATGTTTGCTGTGTTGAGACTTCCATACAGATAATGAAGGCTGCTGTGTTCAGAACTTAGTACAGGTGATGATGTTTGATGTGTTGAGAGCTCCATACAGATAATGAAGTCTGCTGTGTTCAGAGGTCGGCACAGGTGATGATGTTTTCTGTGTTCAGAGCTCCATACAGATAATGAAGTCTGCTGTGTTGAGAGCTCAGCACAGGTGATGAAGTCTGCTGTGTTCAGAGCTCGGCACATGTGATGATGTTTGCTGTGTTGAGAGCTCCATACAGATAATGAAGTCTGCTATGTTCAG